>NC_041397.2:206713309-207913309 GCF_900747795.2 Erpetoichthys calabaricus | reverse complement strand
ATTCTCTGGTACTCGGTTTTTTGAGCTACCATTTGATTGTGCAATTGATTAGAACACATAAGCATTCAAAATTTGACCAAAGATAGCAGACAATTTAGTCCATCAAGTCTGTTTGTTTAGCTGTTTACTACATTGTCCCAGTATCTCATCCAGGAACTTCTTAATAGTTGTCAAGGTTTCTTCCTCAACTACATGACTTGCTATTTGGTTTCAGATTTCCACAACTGTGCATAAAGAAGACCTTCCTGCCTTCAGTCCTAAATGCACTTCCTCTTAATTACCACTGATGTCCTCAAATATGTGATTCGCAATTCTTATTGTTTTTTTTTTATAAGTTTGTTCTCTTGATCCATTCTTTAAAATACTATCTCACTAATATTTGAAGGCAGCACAGGTACACACATGTGTGTTTTTGGCCTTCCATTATCAGTGAAATGAGCATGATCTTTGAAAACCTGATCAAGATAAACCTCTTTCCAGCTAGGCCCCATTTTAATTGTACCACTTATAGCACTAGTCCCAATGAAGCAGATAAAGAGATAACATAAATAAAATAAAAATATGATTTGCTAATAAAGAAAGAGGAGTGTCTACTACAATTGTGTATTTAGGGATGTATGTATACTTGCTGCATGTTGCCATTTTTACAATATATCTGTTCTGTATTCAAACCCATTTACACAAATGGCAGGTAAAAGGTAGCTAGATCTTATGGCCACAGCATCAGGCATGAGGCAGGAACTAAACCTGGATGTGAGAACAGTCCATCTCCGGGAACATTTACTCAGGTCAGGTCAAGTCAGGTTGGGGAGCATGCACTGGTACCACGTGTTGCCATACACACCACACGACGAAACAGCTTGGGATCTTGGTTGGCAACCCTCCAAGACAGACACACGGTCCAGTCACACCTTCCAGAAATTACCCTCTATCTGGCACAACCAGGTGTTATGTGGACATCCCCTTGGCCTGGTCCATCTGCTCAGGATCCTGCAAGCTGAATCACCCTCTGGGATTTGCATCACATGGCCAGAGTGCCGTAACTGATGCTCCCTCACAATGCAGGTAATGTGCCTCTTTTGGGAGCAACTGCTCTTTCGACGCAAAGTCAAAACTGTGGTACCCAAGCCAAGGATTCTCCAAAGAGACACAGTACCAAAGAAGTCCAGTCTTCGTCTCAGGTCACTATTTACTTACTCACCCAAAATCATCTTTATACATAATATGCTACCATGGCCATCCGTTTGTCTGTCCAGGATTTTAAATCACCTGTAGCTCGCAAACCGCTTGACCTATTGACCTGAAATTGGATACACATATACTACGTGACATCTACTATCTGCTTTCGGTGTGATGATTGACCTCCAAGGTTATTCCTCTTTTTATTTTTATTTTATTGTATTGTAGAATTAACTCTTGGCAGCGGCCAGCAGGGTGGCTGTGCGGCACCTGTGTATGGGCGCTGTTCTCATCCCTACCATCGCTGTCACTTCCCCTACCTCTTCATATCTTAAATCATTCTTGAGGCAGATTGAAGACTTAACTGCCAGCTTAAGTGAAAGATTACAAGAAAATGTACTAAGTAATTGCAACACAAACACTGACTTAATCAGTTTTAATGCGAAAAGATGCCGACGGAAAAAGAGAAGAAGCGGGTTGCTAGGGTGGAGAAAAGAAGAGCTGCTCAGGTAGCAGCAAGTGCATCAACCTCTGAGCAAACAAATGCTAAACATACAGAGAAAGAGTGTGAAAACTAGGAATACTCAAGTCAAGTGTATTCACTGCACGTTATCGTGTAGTGCGCCGTTACTAGCTTATTGTATAATGTGTGAATTTAAAGTCATGAATCAACCTGAATTTGATGTCTTTGAGATCTGGGTGGAAAATTGGAATATCCAGAAAACAAACAAACAAAAAGAAAGCAATCCATAGAAATATAATCATCAGGCTGAATTAACAGTACTGACATCTATCCATCATAACACCCTTTTACACCACAGTGTTTCTTATATAAAATTCCTTATGAGTCTGGCAGCAGCAAAAGCCTACATTCTGACAATTCACTTAACCACTAAAGGTGATAAACTCCTGACTCAGTTTTTAAAAGAATGTTACTTAGGTACTCGATATTCTTGCTGATCAGTTAGTTAACCACAGAGGAAATTGTTCAAAATTGGATCTTTGGAGCCTTGAAGAACAAAGCAGGAAACCTCAGACTACCCTTACTTAAATATCATAAGCGCCAACCCATTTGCCTGCCTCACTTTTTTCTATCATTTTGACATTCATTAACATGCAGCTAAAGGTTAATGTAGGGGCAACTTTAAAATGTTTTAGTAGAATCATCTCTAAGTCTAAAAACAAGTGCGCAGATGTTTTCTTGATCAGAGTATGGAACTTCAACCTGTCAAGGGCTACTACAGCACGCTCAGTTTGTCTACTTTAATGCCACAGGTAATAGAATTCTTGTTCACTGTTGTCCCACCACTAGAGTGAGCAGACAACTTTGTGGTATGTCCATGTGAAAAGCTGACCACCATTCTCCTTTTATGCAGTTTTAAGAATAAGCAAAAGAGAACACTGCCTACAATGAAAACTGGGCAATGCTGGTGACAGGAAGCCATGGAACAGTTGATGGACTGCTTTGAAATAATTGAACTGGGAGCATTCAGAAAACTCCTTCACACAGTTTAATAATGAATATACCGAGTTATTTTAATCCTATACTACTGTACATACTGTGTGCCTACCAGGAAGATCCAATTATATCCAGATCACAAGCTCTGCTTTGTAATGATGTTTACATTAAACTTAACAGAAATAATGCATCTCATTTCAATGACAATGGACCTCACAAAACTCCTTTTTTGACCTTAAAAAGAGTATAACACAGACAATCCAAAAAGACATTTTAAAACTACCAATTCAAAATGCAATTTCCAGAGAACACTATAAAAACACAAATGAAATCACCAACAAAGATAGCAAAATTCCTGATGAGCTGAACAAATATTGCACCAATTTGATAGCTCAAAATACAAAGCCTTCCATCAAGGTTTCCAGTGAACAAAGGGACTTTGTGCTACAGCTCAATGAACATGAAGAGAAAAGCTCCCTAAGAAGCAGGACCAGAGTGTCTTTCAAACATCCAAATGGATCATCCTGCACCTGTATTCACAGACATTTTTAACCTCTCCCTGCCCCGTCTGCTGCATAAGTATACTCTAAGAAAAATCACTATGCCCAGGTAATATGTCTGAATAATAACTGTCTAGTAGACACGTGTATTACCAGAAATTACTTCAAAAAGCAAGTAGTGGATCATATCGGCAGCACTTTTCTAAGATCAGTGGTTGATGCCTTCTCTATAACAAGGCTAATAATTCTGACAGAGCAAACCTCAATATTTGGATGAAATTTATTTTCTCCATCTTTGTATACAACCCAATTAGATAGATAGATAGATAGATAGATAGATAGATAGATAGATAGATAGATAGATAGATAGATAGATAGATAGATAGATAGATAGATAGATAGATAGATAGATAGATAGATAGATAGATAGATAGATAGATAGATAGATAGATAGATAGATAGATAGATACTTTATAAATCCCAAGGGGAAATTCACATACTCCAGCTGATACAAAAACAATATTAAATTAAAGAGTAATACAAATGCAGGTATAACAGACAATAACTTTGAATTACTCTGTATAATTTGGCCTTTGAAGTTTCAAATCTTGTACTGTGTAATCATACAATACCATACCATTTTCTAAGCCCTCTTAATCCTGAGCAGGGTCACAGGGGGCTGCAGCCTAATCCAGCAAGCAGAGGTAGCAAGGCAGGAACAATCTTTAGCCCATCACTGGGTGAACAAACACACACACACACACCAATTTTGCATGTCTTTGGACTGTCAGAGAACACTGGAGCACCTGGAGGAAACCCACTCAGACCCAAGGAGCACATGCAAGCTCCATACAGGGAGGACCTGGGACATGAACCCTGGTCTCCTTACTATAAGGCAGCAGTGCTACCACTGTCTGTAATTTTATGAGACAAGGATCCTGCAGCTTCTAATCAGATATACTAAAGACAGTACAGATAGTCATTGAAGCTTCAGCCATGCAGATTTTAAATTCCAGTATGTTATACCAGTCGCTGGTATCCTGTGTGATTGACTAAGCTAGACTGCAGCATAGACTAGGTTTACCTGCTGACTTCTCTGAATTGCCTGCAGCTAGAATAGGTTGTGAGTTACCCTATGGGTATGTTAAAACAGACTGGGACATGCATTTGTTTTTCGAAGTAACTACAAGAGGTGAGGTTGGCAGCATATGCGGATAGTGCATTGCCACACCCACCACACGCTGCACCTGGATTGGGACCTGAGTGCAGCAGGTGACACCTCAGCTCCACACTGGAACAGGGTGAGGTTTTTTATGGTGGCTGGAGTGCCAATCCTGCCAGCACCGCCCACGTTTTCCCTATAAGTTGGAGGACCTGCTTGCAGGGATGGACACATATTAATGTCAATCCAAGGACCCAACAGAGTAGAGTCACTTCTAGCATTTATTGGATTCAAATCGGCAACCTTCCATTTGCTGGCACAGTTTCCTAGCCTCAGAGCCAACACTCCACCCTACAAAGAGAGTCAATATCTAAATGTTCTGAAACACTATCAAGAACCAAAGGCCAAACTGTAAACGAACAAGAACTGCCAGTAGTCCTTAGCAGAAGGATAAGATTATCAGCAGAGCCAAGATGCTAAAATTGAAACAAATCAAGAAGTGAAATGCTATGAATCATTGACCAGACACGGTTTGTGTTTCTGCCACAGTTTTCCCCCGTTGGGGTTCAAATTCTATTTTTATGGCTATTTTTATTTTTTTTATGTTAGCAATGTGGATTATTTAGTTGCTATGCATCAAAGTATATTCTGTTTTGTACCATGTGTTTGGTGGGTGCCAATCACTGCAAGGTGCTGCCCTAATCCTTATAAAGGC
This sequence comes from Erpetoichthys calabaricus, assembly GCF_900747795.2. Taxonomy (NCBI): domain Eukaryota; kingdom Metazoa; phylum Chordata; class Cladistia; order Polypteriformes; family Polypteridae; genus Erpetoichthys; species Erpetoichthys calabaricus. The sequence continues at coordinate 207,908,294 of NC_041397.2, read as the reverse complement.
TAAGGAAACCTACAGTCCCTTGTGGTTCATTAGATGCACTGGCATGCTGAGTGTTTTGTGTGATTATTCTGTGCTGTGTGATTTTTACTAGATTTTTTTACCTTATGCTCTGTTTTTACTTTGTATTCTAGATTTGTGATTGGGATGTGTTTGCTTTGGATTGGTTTTGCCTTTCCAGGCATCCTCTGCTGTGTATCATTAAATCTTTTCATTTATGTTGACTCTACATTGGCCTTTCCCTAACTAGCAAGGGTTTGACGGTTTTTCCACCTTTAGTGCGGATTTTAAGTTTTTTTTTTTAATTCTGTTTGCTTGGTAACTATTTAGTTCAAAGCATTAAGAGCACAAGACAAAAATTTTTCAAGGATCCAATTTGTAAACTCAAACAACTGGGTTAGGTGTAATCGTGTAGCCTTAGTTGGCCTGTAATGCCTTTGGTATGGACGCCCTTGACAGCAGTGCAGAACATCCTACCAACTTACTAACAAAACATCGACACTACAAAATAGAGATGTGACGCACTTAAAATAAGACAACAAAAACATGTGTATTTTTCATAAAATAAATGAATTATACCAAACACATATACAGTATGGTCAGATTCCTTGAGACAAATCTATCCATATGAGATTACAGTACTAGAAAACTGAATGTTAAACAACACAGCCAAACACATTAGCAGTCACATTATTTAATTTGTATTGTCATCATATTTATTGAGATGATAGATCTGACAATGTTGCACAGTGTTAGCAATCTGATTCTGAATTACATGAAAATAAGAAAAAAAACTCAGTATGGCTTCAGTGGGCTGGCGCCCTGCCCGGGGTTTGATTCCTGCCTTGCGCCCTGTGTTGGCTGGGATTGGATCCAGCAGACCCCCGTGGCCCTGTAATTAGGATATAGCGGGTTGGATAATGGATGGATGGACTCATTATGAACCACTGAAAACACAGAAAAAGTGACATCCTGGTCAGAAAAATAGTATGCATAGGTACAGATACACAGACATTTGGGGTGATAGTATTCTAATACTGAAATCTATGCTTAAGTATTCTACAGTAAATGCACATTGTGCCATGAAATCTCAGAAAAAAATATGTGGTTTAGTGAAGCAGATAATCAGGCATCTGCTCCAGCAGGAAGAAAAATAATGACTACAGTGCAGAAGTGTCTACAGCTCATAATAGGTTGGAGCTTTCACAATGGAGACTAAAATTCTGCCAGATGAAGATCCACTTTTGTGGTAAAGAGACAATGCAAAGTGGTTCCAGAAACTGAGGCTCTTGGCACAGCATTATCTTTGTGATCCTGCAAACTCAATGCCCTCTAAACAAATTTTCCCATATTGGTGTAACTGTCAAAGTAGACTTATCCCAGAGCATGTGGATATACTGACTTTGTTAAATAAGCATACACAAACTACTGGTGGTTAAGCACAAGTTTAACTGCTGTCACACATGCACGTCTGTTGATCTCCTCGTGGGTTCTGTCAAGGTACAGTATGTAATGACCCGCTGTACCAAGAGCATGTGCTACTGTTAATTCTATGATCTCCTTCTCTAACCCACACCAGTGAGGGCATCTAGCCCCATCCTTTCAGGTCCCATGAGAACAAAGCACTGGACTCCCGGAAAGAGGCAACATTTTTGAAAGGAAAAGGCAGCTAGTTGGAGTGATTGAAGCATTGAAAACTTTTGTTAATTAGCCCAAAATTAGGGCAGAGCAATGCCATGACGGGCGTCATCTTTATGTTTGCATTCGCGATTGGTGACCCAAATTATCCTGATGCCTTCTGGCATTTCTGTACCTGGCCACACTGTGTTTGTGTATGTTATGGCACAGAGGCTATTCATGGCCTATAACACAGTTATATCCTTGCTGATATTCAATAAAACTTGATTGGTTAACATTTCATTTAATATTCCAATGAATTATTTCTGCACATTACTTTTGTCAAACATAAAGATGTGCACTAATTTTAACTACAGTGGAAAAATAGGTTTCGGTATATGAGAAGTTGATATAAGGTAAATCTTGGGGTTTTTTTGTAGTTAACAAAACTTTCATTTTTCAAAACTTACACATATTTAAATATCCTAAATTAGTCAGAATTCACAACCCTCATAGAACTCCTTCAGATTTTGCAGGTTAGAGATACTTGATAACCTGAGTTGGACACTAGGAAAACACTGAAGAAGATTCAAAAGTGCCTTCAAAGCACTTAGAAGCATGATAGAACATTAATCTGAAGACTGTCAAATATCATAACTTGTACTATAAACTTAATGTTCTTGATCATTGCTCTATGTAGCATAGCTTCTTTATACTCTATTGATACAGGTATAATTGTTTTTCTTATTGAGGGAATAATTACACATAAAGATTCCACTGTATAGACTAAATAAGACAAACTAGCAAAAACTAAGTGATTTTCTGTGTGTAAGTACTATTCATTTGTGTTTTTCAGACAGTCCTTTCAAATTATTGCTATTCATTTCCTCAATGGTGAGTTAAATATTAGGTCAGAATGGGAATAGTACTTAACAGTGCTTTGGGGAATGATCAGCAACCACACACTATACTTGACATGATGGAAAATGTATATTCAAAATGGGTCTGACTGTCATTTTTCATTCTTATTGCTTTCTATTCTCCATATCAGCAGGGAGTGGGGTTAATTGAGATTCTGAAGGCGAGTGGGAGTGTGTGAAGAAAACCTGAATTTTTTTCTTCTGTGATTGTGGTTATGACCATATTGCAGTTTTTAATTATTTGATTCTTTTGGAAAATGTAGGGAACAAAAATATTTTAAGAGATGTATACAGCTTATATTCTATGCCTACCATAAAAGTTTAATCTCACATGTACCATAGTTGAATTTCAAATGCAAAATTACTCCAGTTATGTCTATATCAATACCATGGTAACTTCCTATGTGTGTGTTTTATTATTTCATAATACAGCACTTTTTAAAAAGAACATTGACAAAATTTTACTGTGTTTAAATTTACTCATCTTCTCCTGCAAAAGTGTTCTTAAGTGCTACATGACAGTATGAACAAGTGTGGTTACTGTAGCTCCGTGCTGTTAATGCCTTCATTGGAGTGGTTCACTTCTTCGGGCTAAAAAAAACTTCTGTCTTAATGCTGCTACATGTTGTGATTCCAAAATTGTTTCTGACATTTGTGTTATGGTTCAAAAATGTAAAATTGTATTTCTCTGGTAATAAATAATTCCACAGATTTTTATTCATGCTTTTTTTTTAGCCGTGCAGAATTCAATTCTAATGTTAAAGGCTCTCCCTGATGGATATTTTAGGTACTTAATATATGTCCTCTTGCTTTGGTACAGGCACCACCATTTTGTGGTATTATTGCCATGGTGCGTTGCTAGGGGTGTGACTTGACAGTCACATAACATAAAGCCAACACATCGGTACACATGACATCATTGATTGTTGTTCCACTAAAAACTTTGTCTCTTCATTTGTTAATTGAATTCTCAGCTTTGTATCTCTTGTTTCTAAATTTCAACCTAGTTTTTGGTTAATGTTCTAGTTTTGGCTTCCTTAAAATTAGTGTTCACAGTTTTGAGACATTATTCAAGTTGTGGTAGAACACTGTGCATCCACCCAACACACCACGGTCTTGTCCTTACGTCTTGTCCTGGCCTTTGATAGCAGCTAATCCCAAATCCCCTGACTGAATAGTGATCTATTGCTCACAACAAAATTGATAATAAAGTTCTGACCTCTTGGAAATTCTATTTATTAGATTAGATTAGATAAATGTTACTAATGCCAAGGGGAAATTTCGAATATACAATGTTCTGAGGTAATTTTAGGTCAGGGGTTTCCTTAGAAGGCTTGTGCCATGCAGACACTGTTGTGACCAGACTGTTAAGATTGTGCTGTAATTTCATTTTTTGTACATTTTGTCATTTACCCCACTCTCTTTTGTGTTGTCTGTTCAATTTATTTGCATGACTTGTAACTCTACCCAGCCTTTTTCCCTGCTGTTAATCTAATAGAGTGTTCTGGGGTTGCATATGGGGCACTATATAATTCACCTGTTCCCTACCGTTCTGCGTTTTTACTGGTTTTACTGGTCTTTTGGCCTTTTTGTTTAGATGTCTTAGTTTTTGGATTTATTGTCTGTTTCTTTATTTTCAGTTTCCATATATCACATTGAAAGAAAAGACCTAGACAACCTTTAAAAAGAATCGGGTTGAAATATTGGGACAGCTAAGCTATTAGCTAAACAAATGGACTACTGAATGGTTTCCTCTCGTTTGTCAAATTTCTTATGTTCTTATCTTCTCATTTGGATTGCTTAGTTTTCTCTTCCATCATTTCATCATTCTTTTTTAAAATTATTTTATTGTCTGTCCATTGGATAGTTTTTGCAATCATTTTGAGTTTTCTGGGCCTTTCCTTTTCTTCAAATAGAATAAATTATATTACTAATAGTTCTATTTCTAGAAACCAGAGAATTTGCTGTTCTATTTTTGAGAATTGACTTGTTGGGGCATGCAGACCATATGCCTGTCTTTTGTTTTGCTAAAGAGTGAAAAATGGCAGGCCTTGGAGATGAAATTGAAAGACAAAAATCAGGTTTAAGGTCAAAACAGGAAAATAAGAAATTCAAAGCACCTAAACCAAAATATTAAAAAAAAACATGAAGTCAACATTTGTGACAAAAAGTTCTATTAGCCCTAAAGTCTATAACGAATGACACACACAAGACTTTTTATGTTGAGTATCTAGAATCTTTACCTTCTGGAAGTGTATGTTGCTCACTTATATCCTGGCATGATGCTGACATCATGTGCTGCATGTTTCCAGTTATCCCAGCACTGAAAACAAAAGTCCACAAACCAGTGGCATCCATGAAGAAACAAAATGGTGTTTTGAAATAACAAAAACAAGTCATAAAAAAATATTAATCAAAAACAAATAAAAATGAATAAACAATGACAGAATCAGGTTCTCTACATAACTAAATTGACTAAAATAATAAAAATAAGCAAAGGAAAGTGTAAAAGAATTTAAAAACTACATATTCATAACATTGTTTGAGGCCTGGAGTATGTCTTATTAGGTATATGAGGCCTAATTTGAATTTTAGGCCTGTTTTTGAGTTTGTAGGCCTGAATCTCCCAACACAGAGAAAGGCTCATATAGAAAGGTCCTATCCTTAGCTACCTGTTTGGTTCAAGTTAAAACTAAGATCTAAGTCTATTGTGACTACTGTTCCCCCAGCAGTATCCTACTCAATTAGCAATCTGTCTTTGATTTGTGGTTCTCATTATCTTGAGAACTGTCCATTATGTTCCTTTTTATTTCACTCACCTTAGTAGATGAGTGACTTTTTGCTACTCCATGTCACCTTATGCAACAAAGGAGATCCTGTGAAGTCACTCTGCTCATTACTGTAATGTTAGATGGCAACATTAGAACAATGTAGATTACATTAGAAGAATCTAGACAAGAACAGGCTATTCAGCCCAACAAAGCTCGCCAGTCTTATTCATTTAATTCTTCTAAAATAACATCAAATCTAGTTTTAAAAGTCCTTATAGTCCTATTGTCTACCTTGGTTACCTTACCTTTGTTACTTGGTAACTTAACCCATTTGTCTATGGTTCTCTGTGTGTAAAGAAATACTTCCTGATATTTGTGTGAAATTTACCCTTAACAAGTTTCCAAGCGTGTCCCCGTGTCCCTAATGAACTCATTTTAAAATAACAGTCTCGATCCACTGTAATAATTCCCTTCATAATTTTAAACACTTCAGTCATGTCTCCTATTAATTTCCTTTTTCTTAAACTGAAAAGGCTGGGCTCTTTTAATCTCTCCTCATAACTCATCCCCGTATCATCATTGATAAGCCACTTTCAATCTTATCACTCATATCTAAGGTAAACATGTAGATCTTTGCTATTTTTAACACTCTATTCACGGCAGGGTTTCCATTTTCTAGTTCTAAGCTATCCTCCTCTTTTCACTACTCAGCTTTAAAGTATTGTCTAAATTTATTCTTTTGTCATCATTTATTTATAGTGTTCGATTCGTGTGATGATAGTCAGCATTCAATGAACTATATGACAGGTGTCGTACAAAAAAGTAGATTACATCAAACAAGCGTACTGCAGCAGGAAATATTGTCACTTCTGTTACACTGTCTGTGTGCTAGTTGGAGAGAAGACATGCAACATTCATTGGAACAGCGTATTTTGACTGTAGAGCTGTGTAGTTTGTATAGGCTCCTTAAAGTTGAAATTGTTACAATAATATCTTGTTGTGTGTTGTGTATAATATCTTGTTGAGTGCTAATGCAATATACATAATGCAGCAATTGGTGAAAAATGACATACTACTGGTTTCATTAGTGAAAATAATAATAATGAATAAAATAAATAATACAAATAACTGCCATAATTGTACCTAACTGTTTTAGAGAGGAAGAACTGCTAAACTGTGGTCTTTGTAACTTTTCCTTCTAGTCAAGATCCAATTCTCATTTGATTTTGGATCAGACATTATGTGAAGGTTTGGCTCCATCAGCGTGGTGCATGTAGGGCCATTTCTAAACTTTTTGAGGCCCTAAGCAGTAAACCTATTTTGGACATCCATCTTGCCACCCAGCAGCAACATTGTATTACATATACAGTGTATTTCCAACATAATTCTGCTTTGGTAAACTCTACTGTCAATGACTCTTCAAGCAGTGGCGTACCTTGCTTATGTCTGGAATTGGCTCTGATGTTTGGTTGGATAATTTCATCTTTCCACAAAAAATACAACCTGAGTATTGCATAGTACTTGTAGCCCAATTTGATTCCAGGCTGGAATGGCCTCTTTGTGCGATATGCATATTCTGGTGTTCATAGGAATTTCCACAGAGACTTTGGTTCCCCAATTGCAAGGCAGTCCTTTACTCTTTGATGGCTTAAAGTCTCATCTTGGAGTGATTCTAACTTTGTACCTGTTCAGTAAATGTTGCCATGCAACAATCTGGCAATTCTGAAATAGAAAAATAAATGGATGGATAAATGGAAAAGAGTCTTTCAAGGCCATTTAATGGCCACTTCAGAGTATTTTGACTATGGCTATAAACTCTGCTAGATAATAATCTTTTGCACAGTCACAACGTAATAAGCAAATTGAATTCAGTAATCAAAAACACTTGTTAAGTGACAATTCTAACTTGGTTTAATATGAGTCAGTTTAAAAACAGCAGCATGCATTAATAGCTTAATGGCTCTTAAAGGTGAAAGCACAGAATCCCATCCTCAACCTGTGGCCAGCATGACAAGTCCAATAGTTTTTTTTCCATAGTCTTCAAACACATTGCAGGATTTCTTTCTTCATTTTTTCAAGATATTTGTGTATTGATTATAGTTGTTTCTCTAATCATCTCCAGTGTAATTCTTAACTCAGTTCTATGTGGATTCCTGTCCTTCCCTCGATTGTTTGATTTTTATCCCAGTACTCCAGTCTCCTACAAAAAACGTGTAATTAGAGTGGTGACTCCAAAATAACCAGGTATACAAGAATGTGGGAAAGACTGTGACTCCCTGCAACATGTAATGGCTAAATCACATCCACAAAAAAGAACTGTAGAATAGTACCTTTCATGATGAAATAAAATTTTGCATTATGGATATATCAAATTGAGCTTACTTGAATGAATTTTCTCAGCTTTTTTGTTCCTGTTATATCTGAATAGCCCCTTTCAGAGGAAAATCTACTCTATACAGTACTTTGTTGAGAGCTCTGCTAAATGTGCTTTTCAACAGCTGCAGAGCCCGAGGCTACTACATAGAAAGAAAGAGAAGGGAATTCGATTAGAGGCCATTTGCACAAACTGGACCCCAGTGGAGGGTGAAGAGAAGCAAACGGTGAATGAAGAGTATAAAGGTCGTTGATTTGGGGATACAGGGAAATCAGCTTTGTTGAGGAATTGTAGTCATAGCTATTTTGTTTCTTAAACTGTAAACCCCCCCCCACCCCATCCCTTCCACCTCCCTAATCAACCCATAGAGCTGAAAATCTGTATTGAACGCCATTGTGTGTGTTGATATGACTTGACCAGAGAGAACAGTAAACTAGTTATTATTTGCTGCATTGTGCATCAAAAAATGTGTACAGTCCCAACATAAGGATGAGGTGAAGCTGTTTCCCAATAATACTAAAATACTTAAAAAGTAGTCTCTTCAGTAAAAAGACATATGCCATCAATTTTGATTTATTCAGCCAGTTAATGCTACTTTATTTTAGCAAACCCTCTCCAAGAACATTCACAATTGTAGTATAAGTCCTAAACCAAAAAGACGCCACTCCAAACAAAGTCCCATCCTGAAAAACTTTATACTATTCACAAAAAAAAACACAGAGAGGACTACATCTCTACAAAGAAGAATCGCTCTACTAGATTAGTAATGATTGGATTTGCTGTAAAACTGTCCTTAAAGGCAGTTAAACGCTAGGCTCATTTAAAAGCACTCACAGAATGTGTAATTAATGCAAATGATTTGTTTTACAAATGGACGCACTTGTGGATTCAACACAACATTTTAGAGACAGGTATCCATATGTTATTCTGTGCAGCAGAACCAAGGTAAGTAAAGTAAGAGTGAATAAATAAATAAATGTGCTCTATATTATTATATTATATTATATTATATTATATTATATTATATTATATTATATTATATTATATTATATTATATTATATTATATTACAAGTGAGTTAAGCAGGTGACTCTAAATTGGACCATTGTCAGCGGCTTTGGTTGTGTGCTCGAGGTTATCCTGCAATAAACTGACACCCTTTGCAGTGGCTCTCATGACCCTAAACTGGAATAAGTAAGTCAGTAAACAGCTAGATAAAGGGATAATATAACATAAAATAACATTCTCAAATCTGCTTACACCACTTAAGGGTTAGGGCAGTCAGAGACTGTCCATAATATAATATAATATACAGTAATCCCTCCTCCATCGCGGGGGTTGCGTTCCAGAGACACCCGCGAAATAGGAAAATCCGCGAAGTAGAAACCATATGTTTATATGGTTATTTTTATATTGTCATGCTTGGGTCACAGATTTGCGCAGAAACACAGGAGGTTGTAGAGAGACAGGAACGTTATTTAAACACTGCAAACAAACATTTGTCTCTTTTTCAAAAGTTTAAACTGTGCTCCATGACAAGACAGAGATGACAGTTCAGTCTCACAATTAAAAGAATGCAAACATATCTTCTTCTTCAAAAGGAGCAAACAATTCAATAGGGCTGTTTTGCTTTTAAGTATGCGAAGCACCGCGGCACAAAGCTGTTGAAGGCGGCAGCTCACACCCCCTCCGTCAGGAGCAGAGAGAGAGAGAGAGATAGAGAGAGAGAGCCACAGAAAAACAAAGTCAAAAATCAATATGTGCCCTTTGAGCTTTTAAGTATGCGAAGCACTGTGCAGCATGTCCTTCAGGAAGCAGTTGCACACAGCCCCCCTGCTCACACCCCCCTACGTCAGCGCAAGAGAGAGAGAGAGAGAGAGAGAGTAAGTTGGGTAGCCTCTCAGCCATCTGCCAATAGCGTCCCTTGTATGAAATCAACTGGGCAAACCAACTGAGGAAGCATGTACCAGAAATTAAAAGACCCATTGTCCGCAGAAACCCGCGAAGCAGCGAAAAATCCGCGATATATATTTAAATATGCTTACATATAAAATCCGCGATGGAGTGAAGCCGCGAAAGGCGAAGCGCGATATAGCGAGGGATCACTGTAATATAATATAATATAATATAATATAATATAATATAATATAATATAATATAATATAATATAATATAATATAATATAATATCTTTCTTCTTCTTCTTTCGGCTGCTTCCGTTAGGGGTTGCCACAGCGGATCATCATATTGATTTGGCAAAATTTTACACTGGATGCCGTTCCTGACGTAACCCTCCCCATTTATCCGGGCTTGGGACCGGCACGAACAAACACACTGGTTTGTGCATCCCCTGTGGCTGGGTTATAATATAATATAATATAATATAATATAATATAATATAATATAATATAATATAATATAATATAATATAATATATATCTCAGTGGTTTAGAGTCCAGACAGGAGTAAGACAAGGATGTTTTCTGTCACCATGTTTGTTCATCTTGCCGTTGGACCATGTCCTGAGGGAGGTTGATGAAGTAGATAAATAAAAAGATAGATCTTGAATATGCAGATGTACAGCGCTTCTAACAGTGAGTATAACAGCATTAGCAGAAGTGTTGAGGGTATTTGGATTGGAACCAGAGAAGCTGGGATTAAACTTAAGAAGAGCCAAAAACTAAATGGATGAGGATTGGTGAACAAGAAGAAATAGATTGGAATATAAAGGTCAAGCGCTGGAAAGAGTAGAGAGATTCACATATATGGGAAGCGAAACTGAGGCAAAAGGTGGCTGTGAGATGGACGTGACAAAGAGATTAGGTTTGGCAGGAGAAGTATTTGCTAAATTAGAAAGAGGACTTTGGAGGCGCAGAAACATCAGACTATGGACAAAATTAAGAGTCTACAATGCACTAGTAGTGCTGGTAGCTATGTGTGGAGCTGAAAGCTGGACGTATTTGACCAAAGATACTTAAGATGGATTATGTGAATAAGATGGCCAAGAATAATTAATAATGAGGATTTGAAAGAAAGGACTAGTCAAATGCAGCTAAGTGAAATAGGCATATCGAGAATGGTAAGATGGACAGGACATGTTGGTACATGGATGACTCAAGGAACAGCAAGAAGAGTGTAAAGATGGTTTCCATTACAAAAGCGAATAGCAGGAAAGCCAAGAAACAGGTGGAAAGATACTGTACAGTGATAGAGAAAACAAGAAGAGACAGAAGAGTAGGGGGAAGAAAACTGGAGGAAGTGGCACAGGACAGAAAGAAGTGGAGGAAGCTTTATAACAGATGGGAATGCAGAGTTGAAGACAACGGAAGCGTATATAATATAATATCAAGTCAATTCAAGTTGGGGAGCATGCACTGGTACAGTGTGTTGTCACACCCACCACACGACGAAACAGTTCGGTATCCCGGTTGGCAACCCCCGAGGTAGACACACAGAAATTACCCTCTATCTGCCGCAGCCAGTTGTTACGTGGGCGTCCCCTTGGCCTGGTCCAGCCACTCAGGTCCCCAACAATGAGGATCCTACAAGCTGGATCACCCTCGAGGAAAGGCGCCACATGGCCATAGTGCAGTAACTGATGCTCCCTCACAATGCAGGTAATGTGCCTCATTCAGGACTCAGCCTTTGCCTCAGGTCACTGGATAGCGTCCAAGTCTCGCAACCATATAGCAAGACAGGAAGCACCAGGACTCTAAAGACTTGGATCTTCGTCCTTTTACATAGATATTGGGAGCGCCACACACCCCTTTCCAGCAACCTCATGACGCCCCATGCTCTCCCAATCTGTCTACTGACTTCATAGGAAGAGTCACCAGAGACATGAATGTCACTGCCAAGGTCAACACTCTCTCCGCAGACAGACACACTGCTGATGGCTGTGCCTAAGAGGTCATTAAAGGCCTGGATCTTGGTATAATATAATATAATATAATATAATATAATATAATATAATATAATATAATATAATATAATATAATATAATATAATATATGGACAGGATGATGGCGTATGGATTAGCACTGCTACCCTAATTGCTCAGATTCCAAACTCATACAGACTGTTTCTGTCCTTCCCATATCTGTGTGGGTTTTGCTTCAGATATTCTGTTTTTTCCTCCTACATGCCAAAGACGTTCATGTTTGTTTTATTGGCCCAGTAAGAATGATTGTAGTCTATGGTTGGTTCCTGCCTTGTACACAGTTCTGTTGAAATTTGCATGACCCTAAATTCGATTAAGAGGGTTCAAAAATGAGTAGATGAGTAATGGATACTCTAATATAACATAAAAATACCATACCTGCTTACTCCAGTTTAGGGTTGTAGGAGGTGAGCCATACACCAGCAGCTTTGGGCACAAATATTATATAAATAATGAAGTACAGTATGATATAGTATAACACAGCTGGCAGCCTGTCCATGGTTATTTATTTCCTTGCCCCTTGCTCTGCCAAGGTAGGCTTGTCCATGAAATCAGGAATTGGATTAGTCTGGTTCAAAAATGGATAGATACATAATATAAAATTTTAATATTCTCAGCTCAGTTACTGTCACTGTGGAATAGGCACATAGGCTATATGGAGTGGCTGCACAGGATTTCCCTGAGTGCTCCGCTTTACTCTCAAGGCCCTTCTTGTTACATCAGTTGGTGACTATAAATTGCTCAGGGAAAATCAGCGTGGGCGTGTGATCAATTGGCATACTCACAATTTTCCATTTGGCCACATTTTCATGTCTACCTGCTGTCACATTTGCACCTCTGAGGCATGCCAGCTGCTCTACACCCCACTTGGAAATTACAGCCTATCAAGCAGGTAAGCCAATTTTTTTTTTTTTATACTTTATTAATCCCAAAGGAAATTACTTGGTTTTTCGCATACACCTTGGGGTCAGAGCGCAGGGTCAGCCATTGAACAGCGCCCCTGGAGCAATACAAGGTTAAGGGCCTTGCTCAAGGGCCCAGCAGAGTAGCATCTCTTTTGGCAGTGACAGGGATTCAAACCGGCAACCTTCGGGATACCAGCGCAGATCCTTAGCCTCAGAGCCACCACTCCAATTTGAAGATGGAGAGTAAACTGGAACCTTGCAAAGGAAGACTGGATGTGTGAATGTACTGTGGGCCAATTTGGAAGGAATGGGGGACAAACACTGGTATAGACAAACAAAAACAGAGATTGTGGGATAAGATACAAGAGAGTATCTTTTAAAGAATGGTCAAAAGCAAGGAGCAGCAGCAGCAGGACAACATGTAGAGTAGGAGAAAAAGGCAGGAAAAGGTAACCAAAGCATACTGTATAGAAAAAAGTTCCAAAAAAAGACACTAGAGGAAATCTAAAAGCAAATGGAAAAGCCCAATGTTCAAGCATGGACGGTGGGGGTGAGCATTCTTTCTTTTTTCCAGCTTCCTGTCATGTTGTCTGTCACCTCAATGGGTGGAATCAAAGAGAAGCAGCTTGTGAAAGAGACAGTAAGGGGTAAAGCCCAAGACAATCTCTGATTCCTGAGGTTCACCTCACACACAATACCTTTAAACACACTGCAAACTGATGATTTCATTCTCAACTAATGGTTAAGTAATAGGTGATATGTCAAGCTTACAGCAGCCTGACTACAACTGAGTCCAATGGAATGCAGAATAAATGATATAAAAGAGAAAATGTTAATATTATAACTTATTGTGCAAATGTTTGCCAGCCAGTGTGGGCTTCCTTTGTAATGCCTGATTCTTTCAAAGGAAGCCCACTCTGCTGCTATACTTTCATTAACCAGCGAGAATACATTGAAATGCTTGCTGTGAAGAGCCATGTCTGTTTCACACTGCTAAATTAGCTGAAATAAAATAAATAAATCATCCAGTGTCTTTCCATCCATCTGTTCTGCCACTTACACAGGTGTAAGGTTACACGTAGGGCCCCTCAGGGAGCAGGAACTGACAGCTAATTCTGTGAAAACCAGCGCATCCCCACAAGGCTGTCGACAAGACAGGATGATAGAACTATCCAAAAGTTGCTCCTGTAATTCACTATTGATTGCTTCTCTGTTTTAGAGCGTAGCAAAATGAAATTATGATTTGCAACAAATCACTCTCTCCCACCCTTTGGACGCTTTTCCCCACATTCAGGCTAGCCCACCTAGACCACCCTTGGGCTAGAACTTAATGAGGCAAAAACTTTTGTAGTGCATAGATGAGAGGTAAACAGGAACCAAGTTTTGCTGTTGGCATCACCTTTTGTTCTCTTCAGAAGATGAAAGGTCTCTGTTGAATGGCACGCTCGTTTTTACTTGCTGTTGGAAGAGCATGGATGCTGGCTGCACACACTCCTAATTCTGTTTAATATGCGGCTGCTGCTGCTGCTGATGTCAGATCTAAAATAATGTTGCTGTCTTTGCAGCTATAATTTTCCATATAAATTCTTGTTTTAGTGGAGGGTGGGTTAGTTGCTCAAATCTTCCTTCTCTTGAATATGCCCCGCAAGAAATGCTTAGATTTGCACATTTGTCCATTTGTGTTTTTTTTCAGGTTTCATTCCACATCACAAAGACATCCACCTCTGGCCAGAGGTGAATGAAGATGGAGTGTCTGGGCCAAAGTGCTGTGCAATGGACTTGCACCATGTCAAGAACTGATCTAGGGAGAAAGTCCGTGAAAATGAATAGATAAGAAAGACAGGTTTGATAAGATAATAATCTGGTCTCATCCACCTCTTTAGTAAATTTTGCTTTGGAGCACACGTGAGTTCTGATTAAACAGAATGATCCATCAAGGCTTACAATAAGAAATTGCTTATAATAAGACCACATTTAAGAAACACTGTTTTGAGAAATGAATCAGTCTTTACTTTCTTTATACTACATGTCCTTTACAATTTTCAGAAGTGTCACCCACAGTGCTTAATTTGTAAATCATGAGGTGCTAGAGCACATAGTGACTGCCTGGGGGCAAAATGGGGGTACACCCACAACGGGCAATAGGCCACCAGAGCACAGCACTGTTAACATTGATTTAAGTCATTGGTCTAATAAATATATGAAATCATTTCTATTTACATGTAAATTTGTATGCATAAATGAGTCGAATATCTTGACTATGCAGCATATTTGTATTGGAGTTTTTGCTCTCTTACACAGCGTCTTATGTATTTTAAAGGAAGTACTGGTGTAACAGCCAGTGTGGACCCCACTATCCCTCACCTGTCCAGGAGGCCTTGACAATGCCAGGACCCAGATGTGGAAGGACATTACAGCTGCTACAACAGGGTTTTTCGTCCTAACAGCCACTGAGTGACACCCTGGATGGACTTGGCAGCTGGAAAGGATAGCACAGTGGGTGACTGCCTGCTATGGGCAGAGCATCCTCCTGTACACTGGGTGGCAGAATCCTATCTGGTAAGCCCTATTATGGACACTTGCAGGGTAGCATAGGAGTTGTGTCCCATGGGCCTGCCCTCTTAGATTCTGTGGGGGCTGCTGGGGTAGCTTTCAAATCAGAGGTGGCCTTAGGGGAGTGCGGGGCCTAGGGCTAACCAACTCCACGTGTGGCCAGTTACATCAAACGCTGTTACCGGTATGTGTGGACTGTATAAACTTGCGAGCGAATTTAATAAAAATGATGTTAACATACACTGGATTTTCTCATTACAGTATTCAGCTAAATTTTTGCAAGACAACATGCAGACTTTATCAAAATAAAACAATATAGCAATTCATAATTCATGACAATACCAAAAATACGGAAATTAGCAGGCCCTCTTCTAGAAAAGTACCCAAATTGCAAATATATTCTGAGTCTCGATATGTAGGATAGCATAGTCATAACTCACATTAATGTCATATCAGCAGGTTATCATTAGCGATACATGTTTTTGTGCATTAATATTTGGACATGTTTATGGCCTAAAAATGAAATGTGAGTTTCAGTGTTTCGACAGGAAATGTGAAATTAACATTGAGGTATCATCATGAAATCTCCTACCGGTTTCCAGGTTCAGAGACGAAAATCCACTTTTCTTGCCTTCCGATTGGAAAAGTTGTCTAATCTGGATGCAATGTCTTTTTCTATAGATAGGAGAAGCCAACCCAGCAACTAATGGGCTAGACCTATTTTAGGTAGGGATTATACTTGCAACACTTTTTGGGTGATGAAGGTTGACTTTGGAATGATTTCAAAGACATACATGTTCGGAATTTGACCCTGAAGAGGGATTTTAAAAGGGTTCCTCTTAGAAGCATCTCAAATATATATATACTGGAGAATGTAACTTGACAAATCCGCTCACAGACACACAGACATCAAAAGCAGGGCACCCTTAGGCGCAGGGCCTGGGGCGGTCACCACACTTGCCAACCCCAAATGCCACTCTTGTGTCAAATAGTGATAATATGAGAACTGCTGTGCTTCGTGCAGGCAATTGACTAAGCACCAGAAGTTCTGTAAGGTCCTGGAATTAAAAGAGAGCCCTCCACTTGACTCAGGGAGTTGGAGTTGGGAGGAAGAAGACAACACTTGCTTGGAGGAGTAAAAGAGGGATTAGAAAAATAAGGAAACAAGGATGGTATTGTTGTGATTGGGGAAACTAGACATGTGTAAATGTACTTTGTTTAGTGAAAATACCTTCACTTGAATCGGGACTGTCTGTGTGTAGTTGTGTCTTGAGTTTTGGGGGTCAGTGATGCCACCAACAGGCCTCAACGTCCTTGTTCCCATTGCCTCACTTCCGTTCCTTTTATCTCTTAGCCTTAATGTCAGCATCCACAACCAGCAACACTAGAAGCAGTTTTTTTTTATTTCAATTTGTGAAGCTTAAAATGTTTATGGTGCACATTTTTCTTTTCACATTAGCCAATCATTAGACATAACGCAAACTAAACTTTATAAAATTTAAATAAAGCATGTGTACTGAACTTTGTTTATTTGAACATGGTAACAAATTAAAAACACTTTATGTATATTTGGTGTGTCCAAAGTACATTTAGAGTTTCTGGAGCTCAGAGGGCTTAAAACCAAAGGTAGAGGACCTCAGCTCCAGTCAGCTCCAGTGCTGGTCATCCACATGTGATCACTGTTGGGCCAGTTTGATATGTATGCTACCTGATATGGCATAAGATATTTAAACATTTGCACACATCTGTTAAAGTTTAACAAAACACTTTCAAACATGTTTAATCCAATTCAGGGTCGTGGAGGACAGGGGGCTAAACTGGAAGTATCAGATAAAAAGCAGGAGCCAATCCTGCAGAAGGTGCCAGTAAATCGTAGTAGTAGCTGTGGATGACTAAATGTAATAGGGCAGAACTGGTTATTGATGCCATGAGATGTATCCCACCCAAATAGTACTAACAGGCATGAAGTGTTGAGACATTAAGTACATCAGATCCATTTAACTGAGTCAGTTGCACAAAATGCCATGTGGACATAATGAAAATTTACATGATAGCTAGTTTCACATTAAAACAGAACTACAGAGAATGATTTAAGTTAAGAAACAGTGTGATCAACAGAGGAAACATGAAGAAGATTGCCAGAATTCTTTTCTGCCCCCCAGATCACTATCCAAGCACTAATCACCTGTCTTTGAGTAGGGTCAAGCCCACATGGATCATGTTCTCACTAGATTTCTGTGGAAACTTGGTATATTACTGATCAGGTTGCAAGCCATACTGTTGTACTGGTGTCCTTGGCCAACATCTGGTGTTTTTAAAGGCTCACTGCCTCCAGGCTATACTCTTCTATCCACAATGGCATGACAAAAATGTATCCTCACTGCTACTGAAAGTTTTTCTCTTGCTCTTAGGTTCCATCTAGTCCCTGTTTCTGTCACATGCCATCCTTTCTTGGTGGGCAACCCTCTGGTCATCAAGCAACACATCACTTGTACTACATATGTGAAAGAAAAGTTGATTAATTAAGCTCACAAAAGTCTAGTATGTGTCAGAAAATTCCATCAGTGAAACTGTAGACCCAGTACAATATGGGTGTTTTTATCTTTTGTAGTGATTTGAGTGATCCAGCAAATTGAACCAAAGAATAATTTTAAATCTAACATTCACCTCAAGAAACAACCTGCCAATGTCTTATCTTAATTGGAGTGCTATTCTGCCTCATGAGAAACAAACTTCATCTTTTTTGGGGAAATAAAATGACAAGTTGTGGACACCAAACTACAGCACAACCAGTAGGGCCAAAATGCTCTAATCAATTAATGCCCATAAAATTTTTGCGTGAATCTAATTTTTAAGATAGTAAGATTTCCACATAATCTACCATTAAAAAAATGGGTTTAGAACTACACCTCAGTAAGAGGAACATGAGGTATACAGGGACTATAAGGCAGTAAAACTCACAAAGCAAATGACTTAAACAACATTTCAGATGAGATATTCTATGCACTTGTTTTTCTAGTCTGTCGTACTTTCAAGATAACACAGTGACACTGTCAACCAAAATCAAGGTAATGAATGATTTTCTGCCAGCATCATTTCAGTCTATGGCAATGATGGGTTTGGAAAGCAAAGTATGCCCTCATATAGAATGCACTATTGCAAGTTCTTTTAACATATTTTGTGTATCTTGCTCTTGATACTTCACTTTGTTACTGTTTCTCAGACAGCAACAAATAAATATAAACAGGAATGATTTTTTAGAATGCTAGATCGCTGCATTCTGTCAAGTGAAATAGGAGAGAAAAAATATTCACTGAACCAAATTATTTAAATGGGTCAGGATCGAAACAATAAAATATTTTTTTCCAAAAGAAAACAAAATGGCAGCTAATCATTTCAGTACAATGAAGTAACCAATTAAACCATAACTGACACTTACTGTATCCATCCTATTATGCACATCTCAGTTCTCTCTAACTTTCTCAGTTGTTCAGATTTTAACACTATGGTCTCAGAGTCATACAGCATACAGGCACACACACAAGTGGAATAAATTCTCCCTTTCATTTTTAATGAAGTCGCCTTGTACTTTAGTAATGGCAGTACATCTCTAAACGTTTGCCACTTGTGCCTCAATCCAGTGGTCACTTCTACATTGGCCCCACCAGCAGAGCCTAGCATATCACCAAGATAACAAAAGTTATCAACCCTTTCATTTTATATCAACTTCAATCACAAAGTCTGCTTTGTCACTGACTGTCTGTGAGGTTCCACCGCTGCATCTTTTGCACATGAAGGAGATGCTGATCTTTATCAGCGTTCCCTAGGAGACTGTGGAAGACTGTGGGTTCACTTCCCGGTTCCTCCCTATGTGGATAGCGCTTTGAGTACTGAGAAAAGTGCTATATAAATGTAACCATTAACCTGATTCACAAATTCTGCACACTTGATGGAGCCTGAACCTACATCTCTGCAACATACACTGCACAGCCACCTTCCTTATTCTTCTGCTGTTCAGTGTTTGGCACCTATGGCCATCAACCATAATAGTGTCCAGGTTAATTTTTAATCCCAACTCGCCCAATTGGTTTTTCCATTTAAGAAACGTTTCTCTTAATTCTTCCTCACTACTGGCAGTTAAAGCTAAATCATTGGCTTACAAGAGTTCCATTGGTAACCTTACTCTTACGTGTTCTGTCAATTTCATTGCTGTTCCTGAAGAATAGGAAGAGTTGTGATAAACAAAGACATTTTCTGTTTATATACAAAATTGTATCTGTGACATCCCATGCCAACACATGCAGGATATCCATAGCAGTGACAACTGAAGTATGCTTTAGATGTAGCTGCAGTACTCACCATCAGTGGCATACAACACAGCAAGTACCAGTAAACAAAACAGAAACTAATATAATCAATAAAACAAACAAATCGGCCTGTCAAAATCTAGACAGCTAATGAAAAATAATTAACAAATGCATTCAATTTTCCCTGACTGCTGTCAGTTTTTTGAGTGACAGAACAGACACACATCAAAGATAGACAGAATTATTTTCATAAACAATGTAGAGTATGTTACTTGATAATCACAAATGTGCACACAATTATTTTTTAAACAGGGGAGTACCCTAACTTGGTGAATGGTGTAATTCTGAAACATCAAAACACCAGAAAAGTGTGTGCTCACCTCAAAATAATAAAAATTCAGACCATTGTTCCACTAGGTTTGGATTTCCGCCCCACAAATAGCCTGGTACCAAAGTCAAATGGTAAGCTTTCCAGCCTGATCAGGCCTCAAATGAGGCTCAAGCTCTTAAAGTTCAAAATCCTCAAAATTGTCTTTAGGGAAGTGGATGACCATAAACCTCTGGTTTAAAGGACAAAAGCACACAATGTTCAATTATAAACAATGAATTTATTAAACAATTGAAAGAGGATTCACAAAAAGGCAAGACAGTGAAAAATGCGCAAAAATAAGAAAAAAGTATTTTCCTAAGTGAAATACAACCCAAACACAGACAGTCTGAAATCCGAACACAACATCTAGGAAACCCAAACAAAAATACACAATACCAGATAATTCACATAGGACTTACACTCATGATCCTCTCTCTAGAACATCCAATGACTTTTCAATAGAGCCAAGTCCTCAGGCAGAATAAATAGGACGATGGTAGTCCTACTGCAATAAAAAGTATATTTATAATACATAAGTATTAAGTAAGGTTAAAAAATACGTATTGCAAAATTTACAAAAACATGTGCAAAATAAGGATTCAAAAACAGAAATGACCAAACGAAAAGAAAACATACTTAAGACAAGGATCAGACCCTGGCTAAAAGATAACGGTGACCAGGAATGTAGAGATTAAAGCCAGGAGTTTACAACAATACATGATGTCTTGACTGGGATGGGAATCAGAAATGTAATCAGGAATTTCCATCATGAGAGAATTTTTTAACTTAATGTGGCAGCCATGACAAGGTTGAAACTGTAACTGTGCACACGCAGCTAAACCTTAGAGGAAAGGTCAATCTGAATAAAAGTGAAAGCTGTGCACAGGCTTTGGGTTGACACACTACTCAGACTAACCAAAACAAAGCTCATATTTGGAATGGATAAGGAATTATTAAGTGATTGGCTGAGGATGAACAGACTATGTAGATGAGGCAAAAGATAGATACTGGGACCATCAAAAGCTTTCCATGAAAGTCCTCAATGATGAACTATGAGGACAGTAGCAGATATCTTTTATTTGTTTTAAGGGCATATCAGTGCACTAAGAACACCAATAAATATTCATAACACTAAACCCTGATTTTGAACTAAATTCATTTGCTCAAGCACTAAACTCTCCCTCAAAGTATTTTCTTTATTTTCATAAAGTTGAAATGTCCTTAAAATCACAGTAATGTAGCTTCCCTGATGTCATATGTGTATAGGCTCGTCTCTTTAAGAGGGCAACTGTGATAGGCACCCTGGACCCCACGCTAAGGGTGGTCTTACAGGGCACTGCATTTTAATCCTCTTTTCTGAATATCATTTGCAATAAAATGTCAAAATTTCCATCTTTAACCTTATCCCTAGGAATACACTGTAACTTTTTGTTGGCCACAACCCTGGAAAAACAAACTTTCCAAGCATCCAGAACTTCAGCCGTGTCAATCTAGTCCCTGCTTTTGAACATGTGAGAGTGATGATCAAGCCCTTGGCCTCAAGCTGAATTGGTTTAAAGTGGGTATGCCTGGCTTGCATCTCATGCTGACAGGACAGGAAGTGTGTGATCGTTAAAAGCATGGATTAAGCTTGTTCTGTTTACTAGAAATCAAAAAGACGTTTTTAGGATGGCTGCTGTTAAATGATTTTTTCACTATTTTCTTTTTTGTTGTCATCTATCTGTATGTTTTGATAAGCTGATTTCTGAATAGGTTGAAGTTAGTGACTTTTTCTTCTGTAATAAGAAGAAGATACATTATTTTAAAAAGTATACACTCATATAGTATGTGTCATTAAACTTGAACGGTAACTTGAAAGGCAGTGTGGTGTAGCTTTTAAGGCTTTGGACTTCAAACCTTGAGGCTTTGGGTTCAAACCCTGCTACTGAAATTGTGTGACCATAACCAAGTCACCTCCCTATGCTCCAAATGGAAAAACAAAAGAAGTGTAACCAAATGTATCTCAAATGTTGTACGTTGCCTTGGATAAAGGCATCAGCCAAGTAAAAAGTAGTAACGATAATATTATTATGTCACTGGAACGTCTTACCCTTGGACATGCTATACATAATTGTTCATGAGTAAAACATTCTTGTTTTAGCTCAAACTATGCTTTTCCACGTGGCTTAGCTTTTGTTAATGGTCTTTGCAAAATTCCATTTTACAGGAAAGGGTATTCTTTTGAACTGAAACAGGTAATCAGCTATGTTCCTTCTAAGATGCTCACCTTTTTTCTGATTGCCATGCACCCAGTTTTGAACTGCCGCACAGTCGTTATCATATCACTCACTCCCCCTCTCACACAGCAACTTGGAAGAGCTGCACAGCTGTTATTGCGCCCTTTACTCTCCTTTGGTAATGCACCCAGAGCTCCTGAAATTCCACTGTTGAACCCCATTCCCTCAGGTAATAAGAGTGCTTTACAGCACTACTTCATGCCAATATGTCAATGGAACAGAACAGAGTGGCAATCTACATCTAAGAATGCCAGTACTCAACAACAAAAAACAACACTTAATAACCATTTTGCTTTGCATCTTCCTTGAGCTTTGCCAAACTTTTTCTTTCCACTTCAGAGCAGGATAAAGTCATTTTTTCTGTTCAGGACACCCCTCTGTCTTCAGTCATCCGTCTGCCCTTATTGGTTAGCAGTGCTATTTGTGTGGTACTTCTGCTGCAGCATTCATTTGCATAAAACACAGGCTCAGAGCATGTTATTTTGCTTTATATTAAAAAATATCAACAAATAAATAATTTATTGACAAAAAGCATGTATCAGCTAATTTTCCTTTGCGGAAGAGACAGGGCTTCCTTGGCTTTATTGCCCTAAAGGGGTGATTTCTCGAGGCTATGAGAGAAAAAGGAGACAAGACTGTTAGCAACAGCATCCCCTCTCATCCCGGAATGGTACCAAATAAATAGATGAGCCTGAAAGGTAACCCTCTGACACCGGCACCCCCGGCATCCTCCCTAACAAGCACCCGACAGCATTCCAACAGAACTCTGATCCTGATTTAAACAGGCAGGGGTGGTTATCCACTGCCGGTTTAATTTTAAGTTTGCAGGCTCACCAGATAACATGTCTGTCGCCCGGTCGTTGATGCAGGGAACATTTAAAACCAGCCACTAACTTGGATTTGTTCTCTTTCTGTCTTCTCTCTTTGTTCTTTTAATCTGAGAAGAGAGCAAATGCAGGACAGCCATCGGTGGCACTATTTCTGTGCGTGCTTAAGTGACCGCTATCATTTGAGTAAATGCTTTGAGAATGTTCCTGTCTTCACAACAAAGCGGATGTTCTCAGAAGCCTGGAATCACTTCATTTTCTCTTGTCTGTGACCCACACATCACTATATATATATATATATATATATATATATATATATATATATATATATATATATATATTCACGGCATTCGAAGTCTGTGTCACAATCTGATAGTATGGGTGGTTACCTACCAGGTAACGCTTGTGGTTGGCCAGCAATCTGCTAACATCCGCCACTGTGCCCTCAGTTTGTGAGGAGCAGATCATAGAATGGTTGAAATAGTTTACTGTCAAATAACTGCAAAGAGTACACGACACGTGTTTCGCCCTCATTCTGGGCTCATCAGGTGTACACACTCTACTGCACTCCCTCTCGGGAATCGAACCTCGGACGTCAGCACCAGAGGCGATGCCCCTAACGTTGCGCCACGGCGTGTGGTTCGTTTATTTGACAGCATGTAGATCGGGGTAATTACATTCACGGCATTCGAAGTCTGTGTCACAATCTGATAGTATGGGTGGTTACCTACCAGGTAACGCTTGTGGTTGGCCAGCATATTTATATACAGTATATGTACTGTATATATTGTCACACACGTGCACACAGGAGATGGTTTGCAGGCTCAAATAGTGTAATTTCTCAGGAGTTGGCGCTACCTTCTAATACTCTCTCCTTTTGTCTCTCTGCAGACCAACTGAAGACCGTACCTCCCAGTAGCACCGCCTCTGTTCCTCCCTTTGGTGATGTCACTTCCGGCACCATATAATGACATCCTATCCAGTCCAGAACCTTCCTCTACAGACATCACTTCCTGTTCCAGCCTTCCCAAACTCTACCTCTTCCTTTTTGTTCAATATATTGACCCATGAACCTAATTTTTAAACAGTTCCATTTCAAAGTCTGTTCTGTTAAGTTGTGTTTGTTGTTTCAAACCTATTTTTTTCAATATACAGGGTTGCCATCCCCAAACCTTTATCTGCCTCCGACTCTTTTCTATTTGAAATATATATATTGTCACAATAACAGTCCAAAGACATTGAAAAAGGTATAATATGCCCGGGCTGCAAATGGGTAATTTTGTTGAGATGTTCACAGGTTTGAGTCCAAAACAGAACTGATTTGAGTGTGAGAACATGGAGGCTCTAAATAGGCCAGGATAGGAAGTGACGTCATCGGGCCTGGAACCAGACGTCATTGTGACCACAAGTGACGGCATCATTAGTTCCAGAACCGGAAGTGGCGTCTTTGGGACTAAATGTGCTGTCATCAATGATGCCGGTGCTGGAAGTAGCATCATTGATAGTACTGGTGCCGGAAGTGATGTCATCAATGGCACCGGGACCTAGCAGGATTTCCTGTGGATGGTCTGCAGAGGATTGAGAGAAAAAGTCAGTGCAGCTCATTGCCCCCTGGTCTGGCGTTGGACTACTATTATTCAGGCCCTTTAGCTGCCTCCCAATCACACGTGTGTGACAATATGTATATAAAACACAAAGACTTTATTTTTCTTCAGCTGGAGGGCACGTCTTCACCGTGAACCCACCAGCCACAACACAGTCCCAGAAGCACTTCAAATAAATCGCAAACAAAACTCCCTTCTTGAACCACCACTCCTCCCTGGCAACCTCGTCCTCTTCATCCCGATTCTGGCTCCTGAGTGGTGGTTACTGGCTCTTTTTATAGCCCACCTGGAAGTGCTCCAGGTGCTTGATCACCTGCCTCTGATTGCACTTCTGGGTGGGGCTGTAGAGTTGTCCAGGCCGGCTCAGGGATCCATGCAGCACCCCCTGGCGGCCACCCCAGATCCCAACAGGGCTGTGAAGAACTCCATATCCCATGAAGCCCTGCAGGAAAACTGAGGCACCATCGTCAGCCAGGGAGGCTGCCACCAAGCGTCCCGGGGGAGGTACTGCGATGCCCATGGTTGCTCCCCCGGAACATATGTAGAAGGGGCATCCCAGCCGGGCATGGTTCTACAAATTGATGCACCATAAAGTGCTGGATAAAAAGTACAAACCCATTTTATTAAGCTAACTAGAATGAATACTGTATATTGCAGCTTCTCAAACTGTCACAGCTACCCATAATCATTTTTTCAACTAAGCAGCCGCACAGTGTTGTAAATTGGACTCCACTGACAGGACAGAAACATTCATACATATTCAGACCTCACTTTTATCATTACATTATGGTATAGAACTAAAGCCTAACCCAACAGCATAAGTCAAAACAAAAATGGAGGTCTGTCAAATATGTCAAAGAGCTCACTAACACACACACACACTCAGACTTTCTCGCATACTGAGGTCATGCTAAAATGTCCAGATCAGAATGTAATCAGAAGACATGGAGATAAACAGTACTTTCACAAAAAAAGTATAGGCTCCACCATGATAGGGAGTAGCCTGGGAATCAGACAGCACTTAGGATTTGGAGTATGGATGGAAATTGAAATCGGTTATACAGTAATTATCAAACAGAGTGGTGACAATGCCTCAAGACTCTCACCTCACAAAGCTATCCAATAAGTTTTAACTTTGCATTCCAGTTTCTTGCTTTTCTGTGTGACCTGATGAGACCCTCTGGGTATTTTCACATTTCAGCAGTCAGTTAGTCAGGTCTTCTTTCTAGGCATATACTGTACAGTAATTACTTGTACATTACCCCTTGTCATTTAAAAACACTCGGCACTTTCATTGGAGATGCAAAAATTAACAATGTGTTTTGAAGACTTCTTTGTTAAGGTGCTTAGATTATTCTGAGCTGCTGATGAAGTGAGGAGTGAGAGCACAGGGGATGATGGCACCAGTCTCCTTGAAAAGATGTAAAAGCCTCTAGGCTAAGCTAACTCTGGCTGCTAGTATATTCATCCATAACAGGATTCAGTCTTTATGGTAAAAAACATATAAAAAAACATCAAACGCCTGCACTTGAGACACATAGACAGCAAACACAAGAGCCTATATGGCTGATTCAAGATTTGTGGCGTGTTCTGCATAGAAAGGAAAAGACTTCAATGATTTATACCACCTCCATTTTTCTTGTTATAATCAGCACTCTGATCCTTCCATTCTTAACAGCATTCAATAGTATTTTATGAAAGTACATACCAATACGAACAGAGTGTAGGTCGGATAGCAATGAAAGATTATCAGCCTACAATGAGTTATTATCCATCTCAATCTATGAATTACAAGACTGGATTACAGGGAGGCTGTTTGGGCAGCAACTAGCATAAGGCAGGAAACAACCCCGATGGGAAGTTAGTATGTCACAGAAAAACCTACGCACAGTGAAATCAAAACGTATTCAAAACGTATTTCTGCACACTTCGTTGTGTTGTAGATATAATTGTAAATAGATATATTTCCAATTTTTGTCCCTTAATTGACATAAAATAACACACAATAACAAAGTGAAAACAGTTGCAAAGTGAAGAGAATGCTTTCTGAATCCACTATACATAATAGCACAATTTAGTCTTTCCAAATAACCAAACCTTCATGTCTTTAGGAACAAAAAGAAAAATTGGTGTACCTGGTGCAAACCCATGCATACATTTGTCTGCTTGTCTGGCATTTATTATCATTTTTTTGTTTAATTTCTATTGTTCCTGTGCTTGTAATTATTCAGATTTATGGCTTCTATGGAGATTTTTTCTACGAATTGTTTTAAAATATTTATACATTTTTTCATCATGGCAATGACATCACCATAATACCATTTGGTATTCAGTTTTTGTCAGCATTTCACATGGCTGCATCCTTTTATTTTAAGAATGCCCATTGTTAATCATGTGACATGTGTGTCATCTTGCTCTGACTATAAATGAGGGAGGTGCACAACTTTGCTCAAAAAACATGTATTCACTGTGTCATAATTTGCCTAGTGCTGGATCTTTCTTATACAAAAACAAATCTCTATTTGTACTGTTAGTTAGGTGAAAGAAACCCTGGATAGTGTTAGGACTTCCAGCTTTGAATCTTCTATGCTTTTGACATTGTTCTTCTTTTGGCACAGCCTGTAGTTTGATCTATTCGCTTACAATCAATGTGCTTTTCCCATTATGCTTAAATACATCTCCTTGGTAACCTACAAGTGGTCAGAATAAAATTCTGAACACTCATTTCATCTCAGATGTTCATAACACTGCCATTTTGGAAATGGGTTGCTAAGACACCTGAATTTTGCCATCATGGATTGGCCACAGGGCAGCACAGTGGTGCAGTGATAACGTTGTTGCCTCACAGTAAGGAGGCCTGGGTTCACTTCCCGGGTCCTCCCTGCGTGGAGTTTGCATGTTCTCCCCGTGTCTGCGTGGGTTTCCTCCGGGTGCTCTAGTTTCCTCCCACAGTCCAAAGACATGTAGGTTAGGTGCATTGGCGATGCCTAAATGGTCCCTAGTGTGTGCTTGGTGTGTGTCTATGTGTGCCCTACGGTGGGCTGGCGCCCTGCCTGGGTGTGTTCCTGCCTTGCGCCCTATGTTGGTTGGGATTGGCTCCAGCAGACCCCCGTGACCCTGTGTTGGGATATAGCGGGTTGGAATATGACTGACTGACTGGATTGGCCACACATGGGATGTGGCTGTGTGTAGATGTCAAATTATGGCTTTATTATAATTAAGATCAGAGTGCATTCACAATGACAGTTTAGTCCGAGGATATAATTACAGTAATGCTACGTGATGAGTGCTTAAGGATGCTGGAACTGCAAAAGCAGTGTATTGACTATACTTGTGTGTGTACATTAAGTAAACCTGCAGAAATGCAGCAAGTAGCAGTGTGAGAAACCATCACGGTGAGAAAACAACGTCCGGCTTCACTGTGTTGTGAATCGAGGGAAGAAATAGGTTTAAGATAAAAATTGTTTGCATTCCGAAGCTGTTGCGAAAGTAAAAAAAAAAAAAAAAAAAAAGATGCAACAGAGACACAGAAGGTGGTATCTGAGACCTTTAAATATATTGTGTCATTACAATGGAGAATTTGCAGTGCTTTTATTGCCTTTGGGAGAAATAGATAAAGAAAAGCACCATGAATAAATTTGCATGTCAGCATTTAAGTTTGATGATTTGCTTCATTGCATCGAACCATTGATCAAGCATCGAAGCATGCAGATTTATCCTGTTGGAGTAGCAATGCAGCTTGCTGTCACTTGTTGATAGTAAACAACGATGCTGACGTCACATACCAAAACTTGAGCACACATGCCACCCATATTTTTGGTGGCACTGCTGTTCGCATACATGTCACGTTAATTTCTGACGACATGCTCAGAAGACGCATCAAAGGAACGTTGGAAATGTGTGGCAGTCATGATGTATGTACATGAGTGTTCTGAGCATGAAGTATAAACCGGCTCTCACTCTTATTTATAAAACAAATGAAAGAATCTAGACCTAAGAAAATGTATTTTTAATGTAATTTCGATTGATTTTCCTGAATATTTTAAATATTAGTATTGTTCTTTTGATACTTTTTTAATTTTCTCGTTTCTCATGATGTTATCATTTAAAACATTTTGTTGTCAGTTTTGCAGCAGGCATCACTATTTTCGATGCTTTTTTCATTGGGCAGCCATACTAGTGTTGGCAATGTAATCTTTTCCCATCATGTCAGGGTCATGACATATGACATCACCCCTGTACCATTATAAAAGACAGGTGTGTATCCATATGATTTCTTAGTGTTGTAAAGAAAAAAATAGCAGATTAACGCTAGAATATTTTTGGTTTTATTTTTCAGCATAAAGCTTTGGTGCTCTGTAGGATTTTGGAGCTGGGAATAGTATTAATATATTATTAGCAGGTTTAAAAAGCAAGTCCATTCTATCAGACTAGATTTTTAAGCAAGAATGTACTTGTTTGTTTTTTTTACATCAATTAATTATAATATTGTTTTCAAATGAAATGTAAATGTTATGAGATGTTCACCTTAAAGATGTATTTCTCTTAGATTACATTTTTCCAAGGAAAATTGTAAATAGGAATATGGGATTCTTTATTTCTGGAACGTTTCCGTGCATTTACTCATATTACAAAGTTTCCTGATCACAGGGATTATTTATTTCACGGTGTCACAAAGCTATTATTTTTTTGCATTTGGGCATTGCCATGTTATCCTGTTGCGCCCAGTTGTCAAGGAATGTGGTTTCAGATTGCGTTGCGTCTTTTGTCATCAATGTAAACCCTTCATTTGTAGCTGTGATATGGATTAAAAAACTCAGACAAGTGTAGTGCAAATTTCTCTGTAGGATTTCTGGATTCAGTTTTCCATATGACTTTCCTTTCTAATTGGCAATTAGGCTTTGGTGCTAAAGGTTTTGTCTTCTCATTTTCAACTTGTTTCTAGCTTTGACTGTTTCTCTACTGGTCCTTTTCTAGCCTTCGGACACAATTGTAGTAGATTGTCTTTTTTATTAATAAGCTCAGAGAACTGAACAACATTTCTAAATATACGTAATATTTGCACAGTATAATAATAGCACAGTATAACATTCTGGAACCCATGTACTCACATGGATCCACTCTTTAGAATCACCAATTGACTTTACAGGTCTTTGGGATACAGAAAGAAATTCAAAGTATCAGAAGAGAAACCCACACAGACTTAGAGAGGAGCTTTAAACTCCACACAGACAGCTACACGATGCAGGATTCTAAGGAAGGTTGCTGGATCTATGAGGCAGTTTGACTAACTACTGTACCATGATGCCATCCATATAAATTATAATAAAATCATAAATATTTAATAAAGAAGTAAATTCTGTGTGACAATATCCGCATATATATGCACATACACCACTTTATGCAAATATTTGAGAAACCTGGTCAAATTAAAACTTTAATTAAATTTGTAAGTGAACAGAAGTTAATACAAACTTTGCAGGGTATACAGGTGAACATTACATATTTTCTTACACATTATTATTTATTTTCTGAATATTACAGTCTGAAAACCTGAAACACTGCAAAAGTTTGGGCATACTGATTGTGTTCAATCAGTATTTAGTGGCAGAAATTGCAGTTACCAACCGTATCTTGTAGCCAGACATAACTCATTTTGCTCTTAATTTAGTAATGTGACTGTATAGCATCCAGTCAGCTAAATTCTATCTTTTGGCCAAAGCTGGTAGGTTAGGCCCCACCTCTGTGCAATCCCTAAGTCAAAGATTTAGCTCCATTAAGTCATTTCAATTTGTTCTTAGACGCTTCCATTTACAATCTCAGAGAGTTGTACAAATTAATAAATATGGTATATAAAAAGTGAGTATGTAAAATGAAATGAAATGGATACATACATTAACTTATGGAACGCAGGTAATGGTGGACAGGAAATCAAAACATCATCCTGTCCAGGCACCAAAATATATATATTTTAAGGATTTGGGGTTTATCCAAAAAGCGACCTATTTTAGCAGGTTAATCATTCCTAATGTTATGCTCTGTGATGTTAAGTTGTGTTTGGAGCCCTCATTTTATACACACAGAATGAACATTAAAGAAGGTTCTTTCACTTTTAATAAAAGCATTGTATTGGTACTTACTAAGAAACACGCACAATTGAAAAAAAAACAAAAACCTTCCAATTAATGCAAAAAAAAAAGCTTTTTTGCTGCACTTTCATTTTTTAGTTTAAGATGAAGCACTACAGTAATTTCTATCTTGCTAGATTACAAAACTCAGCAGGATAAAATTATAGGGACTGACTGATCCTTACCTTTTAGTATTCTTGGTGATTGTCACTGTGATGATGGGGGATAGAAAAGTTCTGAATTTATTAAGACTTTTTTCATTATGCATTCAGACAGCTTTGCAATTCAATTCTTGTGATTATATATCTTAAACACAATTAGCATGAATGGGTGGCTAGAACTGCTGCCTGACAACTCCAGGGACCTGTGTTCAATTTCTGGCACTGTTGCTGTCTTTGAAGAGTGTGCACATTGTTTCCATGTTCATGTGAGTTTTCTGTGGGTACTTCAACATAACTTGTAAAGATCAGAGAGCTAATACCTCAATTCTTTTTCCAATGTTTATGCATTTGTTCACTTTGTAAAAGGTGAGAATGTGTCACCCTAAATTAAAGAGTAACATTTGATCATTCTTTAATCATCCGTGGAACAATACAGGCCTTTAGACCGCTGCATTTTGGCTTTCTGTCAGTCACAGCAACTTGAACCTTTAGGCACCCACACTGCCCTGTCCTCACTCTAAAAAATAACGGTTCTTTAGTGGCAATTTGTGGTTCTTTACTGGATTGTGTGGTTCCTCATAGAATCATTGCTTGAGAAAGCACCATTTTATTCTGGTAAAGGTTCTTTGCTTATGAAATTAGTTCTATGTGCTTTGGAAAAAATTCTAAAATGTAGAAAAAACTGAAATGTTTAATGTATGGTAGGACATTAATACTAAACTTGAACGTAGCCTTTGTTATTGTATGCAGCAAGAGTCCTTTAAAAATCATGACTTATTGGTATTTCACAAATATGCTACCATCTATTCATGGTAATTACAGATCTACTGTAATCAATAACAAGAGAGCATGAGAAAACACACACACACACACAGAGTGCAAGGCATAGTTTTCAAGTAAGGCATTATTTCAAATAAGGAAGATAGAAATTTTATGGTAAAGTAATTATACTCACTAATCATGGTGGCGGAGAGTGATGACACCTTGCATATTGAATAAGAAGTGCAAGAAAGAATGTTACTATATCATGTATGGTGCCTTGTGAAAGCATTCATCCCTCTCAGGGTTTTGTCACATTACAATTTGGATTGGATTTTCATTTGGATTGTATGTAATGGACTTAACTATGCAGTCCAAATTCCATCCATCCATCCATTTTCCAACCCGCTGAATCCGAACACAGGGTCACGGGGGTCTGCTGGAGCCAATCCCAGCCAACACAGGGCACAAGGCAGGAACCAATCCCGGGCAGGGTGCCAACCCACCGCAGGACACACACAAACACACCCACACACCAAGCACACACTAGGGCCAACTTAGAATCGCCAATCCACCTAACCTGCATGTCTTTGGACTGTGGGAGGAAACCGGAGCACCCGGAGGAAACCCACGCAGACACGGGGAGAACATGCAAACTCCACGCAGGGAGGACCCGGGAAGCGAACCCAGGTCCCCAGGTCTCCCAACTGCGAGGCAGCAGTGCTACCCACTGCGCCACCGTGCCGCCCGCAGTCCAAATTGCGGAAGTGAAATGGAAATAAAATACTTTGTATAAATATATAAAAAAACAAGTAAAAACTGAAAAGTTGTGAGTGCATATGTATTAATCCCCTTTTGCTATGAAACCCCTGCATACAATCTGGCTCAACCAATTAACTTCAGAAGTCACACAATTAGTTGATTAGAGTCCACCTGTGTGCAACCAAAGGGTCACATGATGTGTGTATAAACAGACCTGTCTCTAAAGGCACCTGACTCTGCAACACCACTACGCAAGCAACATGAAAACCAAGGATCACTCCAAACAGGTCAGAGATATAGCTGTGGAGAGGTAGAGATCAGGGTTGGGTAATAAAAAAATCCCAAACTTTGAATAACGCAAGTACAACCATTAAATCCATTATAACAAAATGAACAGAATATGGCACCACTACAAACCTGACAAGAGAACGCCACCCACCAAAACTCACAAACTGGATAAGAAGGACATTAATCATGCTACAAAAACACCAAGGATAACACTGAAGGAGCTGTAATCCACAGCGGACATGGGAGTATCTGTCCACAGGACCACTTTAAGCTGTACACTCCATAGAGAGGAGCTTTTGGAAGTGTGGCCAGAAAAAAGCCACTACTTAAAGGAAAAAAATAAGAAAATACATTTGGAGTTTGGCTGTCTGCATGTGGCGTGCTCCCCAAACACATGGAAGATGTTTTCTGGTCAAATGAGATTAAAATTGAACTTTTTGGCCATCACTGGAAACGCCATGTGGGAGGCAAACCCAACACTTCCCATCACCTTGAGAACACCATTCCCACAGTGAGGCATGGTGGGGGCAGCATCATGCAGTAGGGATGTTATTATCAGCAGGGACAGGAAAACTGGTTAAGATTGAAGGAAAGATGGATGGCACTAAATATGGGGCAATTCTTGAGAAAACCCTGTTTGAGTTTGCCAAAGATCTGAGACTGGGATGAAGGTTCACCTTCCAGCAAGACAAAGACGTTAAACATACTGCAAAAGCAACACTGGAGGGGTTTAAAGGGATGACTTTAAGATTGATGTTCACCAATGCAACCCATCTAACTTGAAGGAGTTGGATCAGTTTTGCCTTAAGGAATGGATGGAAATCCCAGTGGCTAGATGTGCTAAACTAATAGAGATATTCCTTAAGAGACTTGCAGCTGGAATTGCAGCAAAAGGTAGCTATACAAAGTGTTTATTGACTTTGTGTTAAATACCTATGCACACGCATTAATTTCTGTTTTGTGTAATTATTGTTTGTGTCACAATAAAAATATTTAGTGCCTTCAAAATGGTAGGTATGTTATGTAAATCAAATATTGCTAACCCCCCAAAAATCCATTTTAATTCCAGGTTTTAAAGGCCAAACACAGAGGGGAATGACTGAGTCAAAATGATCGAGTCATTGGTAGACAGGAGCCTAAAAAATTCAAATGTTAGGCTGGTGGAATCCAGGTGAACAGTGTGTACCCAGAAACCTGTGCTCAGTGGGCAGAAGTATATCTTTAAATGCTTTAAAAATGCAGAAGGAGTGCAGTAGGCTGCATTCCCAAACTGCTGGTTAGCAATTTGGTGCCCTCCTATATCTTAACCAATAAAAGAGATGACATTTTGGGAATGGACTGAATTTTTTATGACATCTTAAATAAAGAACATGTCTTGCTTCATCCTAAAATATAGCTTCCTGGCTGACAGAGTGCCACACCATCCTCAGGCACAAACTTACAATTTTAAAGTATACAGTACATGACTTCTACCCAAAATACTTGTGAAACGGTATCTGAAAAATCATATGGTACAGTGGAATCAATATCTGCAATAGCTGAAAGAGCCCCCAAACTTTGAAATATTTCAGCTGGTTTAAGGGATCTTAGCATTTAAACAAGGCTTGTTACTTTAGAACAGTGTACGCTTATTGAGCATGCTGATTACTGTAGGCACTTCATAATACAAAAAATGTAGCTTTTTTCTTAAATAAAACTACAGGAGCCACCATTTATAGTCTAGATGTTACTGACCTGTTCACATTGAATTTGAGCCTCTTATTGACAACTTGGCAAACTTCCTTGTCTGGCCATGGAATAAGATCTCTAAGTAGCTGATAAACTTTAACATCACGTGACGCAAACAGCACTGGTCAGGTACAGTTACAGACTCCAGTGGGTAGCTCATGGTAATGGAGGATGCCTGGCAGTAGATGTGTGGCCATTTGAACTAAGTCCACTACAGTTTGACTTTCCCTAAGTCAAAACACACAATGAACCTCTGGGAATCCTGCAAGAGCATTGTGAATTACAGTCGGTTTATTCTTTTTCTTCTTTCTGTTACCAACTGGATAAGTACACTGAGCCACTTTTTTCTTCTCTTTTTTTGATAAAGATAATTTATACATTTTAGCCAAAATCTATGGATCATCCTACTACTATTCATTTAAACAGATGTCTTATTTTGTATGTAAATTTTGTATGTATATGTACTTTTCTACGTCTGTTTGGTTTTAGTAAATCTATTTAACCCTTTCTTTAGCTCTGTATTTTGCAAAGATCACTCACTATATAAGGATAATCTTAGGTGAACAGAATGAATTTAAATAAAAAGAAATAAAGATACTTTCCATTCCCTTGTCTTCAACTACAGCTAGAAATAAAGACATGCCTGTTTCCAGATCATGGTACAAAGTCCTCTACACCTGTGAACACAATGCAAATGATCTTGGGTTTTTTTTTTCATAATAAAGACAAAGTATATATTTCAGATAACTTAAATCAGCAGAACCTTAAAGCTTTTCTAATGGGTTTTTCTCTCCTCATTTTTTAAGGGGCAAGAGGGATTTACATTCACAATAGCACAGTGAAATGAGTCACTGCCAAAGCGTTTACTTGTTCCATTACATTTTAACTTTTGATCTCTTGTAAGTGCACATTTCTAACATGCTATTAGTTGTCAGTGTTTCTCCATCAAACTCGGATTACATTAGGAACATTAAAACTGCATGTGTTTAGCTTTAATTGGTTGATTTAAATTGCGAAAGCCCTCACTTTTGTATTTTCACAGTAGTGAGCTTTAGGTGGGTTGTTAGCACTCCATTGTATCCTAGTCTAAAAATGTAGGTTTCTGATTCTCTCACATTTCAAGGGCTCCTATGACTCTATCACTCAGGCTCTTTGTGCACTGGCTGTCAGTGCTGTCCACTCACCATGTTCCTAGATCTCTCAAGAAAGTTTAAGGTTTGGTATTATTGAGGTAAATAAAATGTCACATGTAATATATTTTGAAAATTACCAAAAATACATAAAGAAAACAGTGGCATGGTGACGCAGTGGTAGCGCTGCTGCCTCACAGTAAGGAGACCTGGGTTCACTTCCCGGGACCTCCCTGCGTGGTGTTTGCATGTTCTCCCCGTGTCTGCGTGGGTTTCCTCTGGGTGCTCCGGTTTCCTCCCACAGTCCAAAGACATGCAGGTTAGGTGCATTGGCGATTCTAAATTGTCCATAGTGTGTGCTTGGTGTATGGGTGTGTGCCCTGCGGTGGGTTGGTGCCCTGCCCGGGATTTGTTCCTGCTGTGCAAGGCAGTACCCTGTGCTGGATGGGATTGGCTCCAGCAGACCCCTGTGTTAGGATATAGCGGGTTGAAAAATGACTGACTGACATAAAGAAAACAAATCATGGCCATTAATTCCTTATATATGCTTTATGAATACTTGTTCCATTGTAGGTCTTGAGAAAGGAGACATTTGGTGTTAAACAGAAATCAGTTATGGACAAGATTGTAGTCCATTACAGTGCACACACTCACACACACACACACAAAGACTTAAATAGTTACCCATACAGGGCCAGCCCAGGTCTCCAGTTAACCTAAAATGGTTGTCTTTGCAATGTGAGATGAAACCTACACAGATATAGGGAGAATATGCAGACTCTGTTCATCAGTTATCTTTGACTTCTTCACAGAGGGTCACACAGTAGCATGTTGGGTAGCACATGGCTTCAGGGGCCCAGATTTAATTACTGGCTCAGTTAGGGAGTGAGTGGAATTTTTTATGCTCTGCCTGAATTGATGTGCTATTTCTCCAACTTTCCAAAGATGTGTGTGTGTCTGTGTGTTAGTCTTATTGGTTAGGCTAAGCGTCCAAACTAGGGGGTGGCCACTGCATGAGGGGAAAGGTCAGTGGTGGCACGAATTTTGTAAAAAAAAACAGTGCACTCGGGTTTTGTGGGAGTGCACGCAGATGTGATGTGGATGGGGAGCTGTTCCACATTGGCATTCCATGGATCACAGGTAATTAGAAAAACACACCCAGGGAGGTATTAGGGGAGAGCTTGAGCAAGACAGGAGAGATCAAACCTGTAAAAGAAATTGGAGAGATCGAAGGTTAAAATTAAAGTCAGTGAAAAAGACATGGATTCAGGATCAAGGCAAATGGTACAATGAGAAAAGAGAGCAGGGCTCACGGGACTTCCTGGTGAACGCTGAGGAATGGTGGTAGGGAGGCACGAGCAGCTAAGAAGAAGGTTGACTGACTTTTTGGTGAACATTTGTGCTGGCTGAGTTGACCTAGTCAGGAGAGAAGCAGAGACATGATTTAGATGGGAGCACCATTTCTCGTGATTTTTTTTAAATCAATGGATCCTGGCAGTGATTTTAAACCCCCGTTTTTGCCTGTGGATTATTTATTGATTTTATCCTCCACTTCAACACTGTTTTTATTATGGATTATTTATTAATTAATTTATTGAAAGACTGCACTGCACTGTTTGGACTCTGTTAATAAAAGTACAATTGCTCTTTTCACCATACTCTTGCTGTCTTAGGCTCATCTCGGTCAAGACTATCAATGTTCCCAGGTTCAAGGATGAGTTGGCAGCTGCAGCCAACCCAGACCTTCACACTATCCTTTGACACTAATGCTGTCAGATAGAGGCTCTTTCTACCCTCCATATTTAAAAAAATATATACATTTGAATAAAGTCTATTTCCAATGGCTGTACAGAGCAATAAAGAACACTAGTACAAAGTAAATGGAATAACACATTTACATTTTATTTTTCATAGTGAGCTCTCAAAGCATTTAACAAAACTAAATGTAATGTTAACAGTCAAAAGGAATCATAAAATGCATGAATAACTCTGAACGCAGAAAGTAAAAGCAGTACTGGACAATAGTTCAGAGGCCAATTGCAGGGATTTATGAATTCCTGCATAAGAAAGAAGCATAGCAGAGTCCCTGGTCTTAAAGTCCAAGTTGTTACTGTGCACTACACTGTTAATGTGAAGTTCTTGAGTCCTGGTTCATTTCCAAAGGTGGTTACCTTCTTTACAGAATGTTCATGTTTTCCTTGTGTCATTGTGGGCTTACTTATTTCTTTTTCTTCTGTAAGCCCAAAGACATACTATTATGTCTGCCATTGCTTGCAGATTGACCGGGTTATTTAGCTGTGGCTGTGGTAGTGTCTTGCAATAGGCAAGGTGGCGCAGTCGTAGTGCTTCTGATTTGCAGTAAGGAGATTGTGGGTTCGCTTCCTGGGTCCTCCCTGTGTGGAGAGCGCTTTGAGTAGTGAGAAAAGTGCTACATAAATGTAAAGTATTATTATTATTAGGCAGTCATTCCATTTTAGGTGAACTCCTGCATTTTGTATTTCTCCCTAGAATTTGTTTAACCCCTTAATTATGTAGAAACATATTTTGCACAACAGTTCATTTTGCATTGCCTTTGGGTATATTATATTATTTATCTTTCTATCAGCTACACTTTTTTTCACTGTTTGCACAGTTTTGTTTTAGGATGCTTTATAAGAACTCCCCCTATGAAATAGATTTTAACATTTTAAATACTTTGGAGGTCAAATTGAAATGCAATTTGTTTCACTGTGAAGAGATGAGGTTGAGAGTGGAGGATAAATCTGTATGAACAGGATGCACTGTGCAGTACTTTTTACTCATAATTACCTAATGTTGGGGACGGGATTGGTTCATGTAGAACCCAGGAAGATATAAATTGCTGCTTTTTTTTTAGGATATGAAGCTGTCAAAGAATACACCTGCTAAATAGTATGACAAAGCAGTTAATGGTGTAAACCACTAAAGGTGCACTTTAAAGTTTCAGACCCCTCATTGTGTAACTATATGTTATTGTTTAATTTCTTATGTGTAACACTTTACACCTGTGATCATTGTAAAGAAAGGTCATAACACAGAAAGACATACGACTGGGGATCCAATCAGGAAAAGCTCCTTTGTTGGTCATAGCCAGTGTGCCATCTTCGGTTGTTGGTAAGACTGATGCCATCTTTTTAGTTTCTCTGGGTTATATATATTTTGAGCTCCAGAAATTATGGACTTATCTATAAGTTGGAGTGGGGTTCATAGATACTGTTCTGGGTAGAAATCAGACCTCCCTTCTCCCCCCACCAGCTGTGGAGGAAACAGAAATGCCAATATTGTTGTGGTGCAACTTTGGTATCCTTTCCTGGTGTGCCCTTTATATTACCCACCCCGATGATGGTCATATCATTATTTATAAACCCTATGTGGAAATCCCCCAAAGTCAAAATAAAATCCCCCCTATTTGTTCTTACTCTTAGGGGAAATTCTCCCACTCTGTTGCACTTGAAACAAAAGCTCTGAACTGTATCATTTTTTGTAAATGAAAATATGGAAATTTTAGGCTTTCTATTTTTTCCTTATCAAACTGCATTATTGTTCATGAAAAAATTAGGTGTATGTAAAAAATTAGGAGACACCCACTTGCACACATAACCCATTTGTAACACCTTGTCAGCTTCTCCAAAACGATCATTTTTAAGGTGGACAAAGAAACATTGTCTTTAGTTTTACCTTATAAGGAGTCAGTACTTAACAATTTACAGTTTTTCTGAACTTATTAAAAGATTTCTAAGAACAAATTTACATATTCTCCAAACACTTAACTTGATGGTCTAAACTAATAAAATGTTCCACTAAACTAATGGTAAATAATTGCTGGATTAATAAAAACAAAAAAACAAAAAATGCAAATGCAATTGTCTAAAATGCATGGAGAAGTTCTAACTGTTGTGCACAACTCTCAGTTGCATCTGATCTCTTTTCATAATGTGAAATAATATGATCTGTTCTCCTGAGATTGTCAGCAGATCACTTAGCTAATTATTCAGTTAAACAAATGTTGTTTGCCAATTAGTTTGCCTAATTGTCAGCTCTCTATTTACTACAAATGTAGTCATGTGTAGAACATCTGCAGCTATGCAGCTATGATGTGTGTGGTGGAAGTGTTGGAGCAATGGGAATGAAAACCAAAACACTAGCATGGAGAAGCAAAGTGCATATGGGTTTACAAAGCAGGACAGGTGGTAGAGGAGAAGGGGCAGATAGAGGAGTGAGTGCAGGTAGGGGGAGAAGAATAAGAAGAGGTAGTGGGTGCTCAGAACATCTCTTGAATTAATTGAGAGAAGCTCTTATAGATCACTTGTTCAACCATGGTCTGTTCCTGAGAGAGGCTGGGCAAAGAGTACATCCTCATATGTAAAAAGGAAACAGGACAGGAGGAAAGACTGAATCATTCCAGTTTCAATAAAATAAAAATCATGAAAGGCCTTAGTATTTAAACTTCTGAAAGGAATAAGAATGCTGGATTCAAACAGGATTCAAACAGGTACTGCAGATAGAAGCTAGTTAAAGGTATATTTCCAACCATTTTTATAAAAAATGTTATCTAATACAGAGCATTCTGTACAGAAATTTATCAAGAGATCATTAACATCTTTCTACTGAAGGTTACAAAGTACCATTCAGGGCTAATTACATGACCTATGTTGTGATGCCATGGAGGTGACTGTTCAGCACCAATGTTTTCTTCCACATGTAAAACATGATCATCTGTTCTTTAGCACTTTTTCACAGCATAAGGAGCTTTGTACATTTTCAGTTTTTTTCATTTTTGCTGATTTTGATTGCATTTTTAGATTATTTTATTTCCCTGCACCACTAAAGCAAATTTCAGTATTTTTATGAAGATATTATTCTCATTATTACTCTCATCACATTGACCACACCAAGCATTAACAAAGATCTTGATTAGATTTAAAGCTATTACATTTTGTTTTTGTCAAATCAAAAATCATCCTGCTCTCACAATACCTCCCAATTTGTGATTCATCTCAAACTTCTCGTGCATTTACAGCTGGCCTGTCACATTGTCTGTTCATGGTTCTAGCTATTAAACATTATGTAATTGACAACATTAAGCATATTACAAAATATGCCTGACAATTAAAAAAAAGATATAACCTATAAAAACAGATTCTTTTAATCTTCCTTTTGTTGAAGAAAAGAATGAGGAGCAGATGAAATGCTTTTCAGGAAGCATATAAAGTATGCTTTCAAGCACCACCATAGGTCAGATAGAACAACTGGGATTATTAAATTCTCAAATCTAGCTTTTTACAGACTTTATCGCTCCATTCTCCCTTCCTGTAAACTAAAATGGATGAATACTGTCAATGAAAGCTAAGGACATTTTTTTTCAAACTGTTAAGTCCCACGGGAAAAATGTTATTTTATGTAGCACTATTCACAGTGAAGACTAATGTATATGGGCACATAAGTCCTGAACAATCCCTTTTCCTAGAATAAGCAATAAAAGAGAATGCATGGAATATCTGTAACTGAAAAGGAATATGAAGTTAAAATGGACAGCTCAAATAAATTACTACCAAATGTGATAAGAACCAAAGCCATCTTGGGTGAAAACAAAAGGAAAAATGAAATGTAAATATTAGAGGAAATACAGAACCAGTAAAGAAGATAGAAATGCAAGTTAAGCAAAGCCACTGCCTAATCTAAAATGACTCTATATATCAAGATCTAGTTGGTTATCTATGAAGTTATAACATTTCACATTCACTAAATAAAGTAATGGACCAGCATATCCCTGCAAACTCAGGATTTCATGGAAGAAAAAGCTTGTCCCCACTGAAGCATTGGTTCTTGCAAGAGCAACATATACAGATGGAGTATCGCCACGACTGCTGAAGGTCTGTGCATCGGAGCTGGGGGGCCCTCTGCAGCGCATCTTCAACCTGAGCCTGGAACAGGGGAAAGTCCCGAGGCTTTGGAAAACATCTTGTATCACCCCAATCCCAAAGGTATCACGTCCTAGTGAGCTGAATGACTTTCGGCCTGTTGCTCTGACATCACATGTGATGAAGACCATGGAGAGGCTGCTGCTTCACCACCTTAGGCCACAGGTTCAACACACCCTTGACCCTCTGCAGTTTGCATATCAGGAGAAGGTGGGAGCAGAGGATGCCATCATCTATATGCTACACCGATCCCTCTCTCACTTGGACAGAGGTAGTGGTGCTGTAAGAATTATGTTTCTAGACTTCTCTAGCGCCTTCAACACAATCCAACCTCTGCTCCTTAGGGACAAGCTGACAGAGATGGGATTAGATTCATACCTAGTGGCATGGATCGTGGACTATCTTAAAGACAGACCTCAGTATGTGCGTCTTGGGAACTGCACGTCTGACATTGTGGTCAGCAACACAGGAGCGCCACAGGGGACTGTACTTTCTCCGGTCCTGTTCAGCCTATATACATCGGACTTCCAATACAACTCGGAGTCCTGCCATGTGCAAAAGTTTGCTGATGACACTGCTATCGTGGGCTGCATCAGGAATGGGCTGGAGGAGGAGTATAGGGACCTAATCAATGACTTTGTTAAATGGTGCAACTCAAACCACCTACACCTGAACACCAGCAAAACCAAAGAGCTGGTGGTGGATTTTAGGAGGCCCAGACCCCTCATAGACCCAGTGATCATCAAAGGTGACTGTGTGCAGATGGTGCAGACCTATAAATATCTGGGAGTGCAGCTGGATGATAAATTAGACTGGACTGCCAATACTGATGCGCTGTGCAAGAAAGGACAGAGCCGGTTATACTACCTTAGAAGGCTGGCGTTCTTCAACATCTGCAATAAGATGCTGCAGATGTTCTATCAGACAGTTGTGGCGAGCGCCCTCTTCTATGCAGTGGTGTGCTGGGGAGGCAGCATTAAGAGGAAAGACGACTCACGTCTGGACAAACTGGTGAGGAAGGCAAGCTCTATTGTTGGCATGGAGCTGGACAGTTTAACATCTGTGGCAGAGCGAAGGGCGCTCAGCAGGCTCCTATCAATTATGGAGAATCCACTGCATCCACTAAACAGTATCATCTCCAGACAGAAGAGCAGCTTCAGCGACAGACTGCTGTCACTGTCCTGCTCCACTGACAGATTGAGGAGATCGTTTCTCCCCCAAACTATGCGACTCTTCAATTCCACCCGGGGGGGTAAACGTTAACATTCAACATTATACAAAGTTATTGTCTGTTTTTCACCTGCATTGTTATCATTCTTTAATTTAATATTATTTATTGTATCAGTATACTACTGCTGAAGAATGTGAATTTCCCATTGGGATTAATAAAGTATCTATCTATCTATCTATCTATCTATCT
Organism: Erpetoichthys calabaricus; assembly: GCF_900747795.2. Classification (NCBI taxonomy): domain Eukaryota; kingdom Metazoa; phylum Chordata; class Cladistia; order Polypteriformes; family Polypteridae; genus Erpetoichthys; species Erpetoichthys calabaricus. The sequence continues at coordinate 207,865,520 of NC_041397.2, read as the reverse complement.
ATCTATCTATCTATCTATCTATCTATCTATCTATCTATCTATCTATCTATCTATCTATCTATCTATCTATCTACAGAGGAAAAATCAGGCAAAAAAATCAAATCAAAGTGGGGAACATGAGCAGTGTGGTAGTGGCCATGGCAAACATGATGTGGTTTCTTTGTAAAAGTCATACACTTACTCAGTTTTCTGCAATGATTTGAAAAGATCCAAACCATATTGTAGTATTTTTGTCAAAAAATGAACTTTGCCTTTGCCAACATGAGAGGTGTTAATAAAGAAAAAAGAAAAGATAAAGAGTAGGGGCACTGTAATGATCCCCATATAATTGACTTAGAACAACAAATTTTAAATTGTGTAGAAAATTAGTGAGTTTTGTCTTTTCACACAGGAGTCTGGCATTGACTGCTCCAAGATGGAGGCAGAGCCATTTTTCAGCTTGGAGGACAGGAAGAGGCTTTAGACAACAGTAACAGCGCAAACGTCTGGTTCCGAGTATAATTACCTTTAGAAGAGACCCGAGGTGGTCCCATTAATAATAATAATTCTTTACACTTATATAGCACTTTTCTCACTACTCAAAGCGCTCTCCACACAGGGAGACCTGGGGACATGAACCCATGATATCCTTACTGCAAGGCATCAGGGCTTACCACTGCATCAATCCCACGTGTGTGACAGAGGATAATATAGTTTTGTCTTTCAAGGTGATTTCTTAAAATATTTCTAAGTTACAACAACAAAAAAATGAAAGTTTAAAAAATATCTAATTTGCTAGTGATGCAAAAATTCAAATACTTTATGAAACAGAATGATCTGCATGCACTGGAACACCAAAATACATGACCATGCTATGGTAAATCTGAGGAAATGTGAATGAGGAAATGTATCTTTGTGACCCTCACATTATGATTCATGACGTAGATTTGCCTGAAAGGAAAAGGGAGAATGTGAACACATTCTAAATGGACTTGAGGATTGCTCAAACAGGTGATGACAGAGTTAGTTGCATACAGCTGTTGGCATCTAAATGATGTTATCATTTCATGCTCTCTTTCTGAAAGTCTAGGTCAATGGCATTTAACACCATGACTTTTTAAAAGTTGGAGTAGAATAACACCATCCTGAATCATAAAGAAAATTGCGTTCTTTATACACAGAATACACAAGACCCTGCCTTGCCAGAATTATATTGTCGAGAATGATTTGCCATGCCTGTCGACCTTTCATGCAGGTAAAAGACAAATACAGCTAGCCTTGCTGCCCATGATTGGAAGGAGTTGCCACAAGGTTTCTTTTTCCAGATCATTGAATGGGAGAAGATCAATGGTTCAAAATAGTCAAAGTCACATTTTTGTGGCCTTAATAGAAGCAACTCAAAGTTCTCTAGTTGCCTCATAAAAATTCAAATCTAAATCCAAGAATATCTGAAAGAAGATAAAAATTTGTGTTCATCAATATGTGACAGTTTATTACAGGGCACACTCATGCACGCCCACAATCACTTATACTGGCACAATTTAAAATTGCTAGTTATACATACGGCACAACATAAATCACAATCCAGGAATGCAAACTATTAACTGGAGTCAAGGGCCACAGTATAGAGACAGAGTCCATGTACTATAGAGTTTCCTGTCAGGTAAAAGGAAAGGCCCCATGCAGGATATTTATCAGCTGTTAATCAGTAATTTTTCTCTATTTACCCAGTTACCAATTAGTAACAAATCTCTATCTATCTATCTATCTATCTATCTATCTATCTATCTATCTATCTATCTATCTATCTATCTATCTATCTATCTATCTATCTATCTATCTATCTATCTATCTATCTATCTATCTATCTTATAATAGGGCACATCTGTGTGCCATCCTAACTCCACAAAACAGAGAGCAAAGCTCTGTTTCAGAAAGGAAAAAAATAATTTAAAAACACAATATAACCCTGATATAAAAACACTGGGAAAAATTATTGATTGTGTGGTGGTGTGGCTTTTCCACTTGCCCAGCTATCAAAACTATCTTCAGATCTTACTGGTACTCATGGTTCTTGCTCCTCTGTTTCTCTAGCCTCTTTGCCTCCCTCCTAGTTGAACCTTTGGCCCAACTCAGTTTTAAACTCCAGGCTCAATGTTGGTAGAGCAGGAAGTGGACTTTAAATACCATCCTGGGACAATGTAAAACACCATTGCAATAATTACTTTGAGGTTCAGAGAAACATAATCATTACATCATACTCCCCTCCAGAATCACTCCAGACCGGATTTCAAAGTTTTTTCTATGGCAGTTTTGGGCATTCCTTTTTACTTCTGTAAATTGTAGGACACTGCTTGTCTCATTGGGGTGCCTTCTCTTTGAATAGATATTTCTTTGGATTTGCAATGGTGGTTTTATTGGGTTTGATATGTCATAAATTGAAATATATTCTTCTGTGGTTTCTATATTTGGTATTTTATGAGTCATTATTTATGATTTTATTTTGCTAGAGATGTGGTGTCAGGGTTTGTGTGGCTTCGCATCACTGGAACAACATTTTAATATCGACGAGTGATTTTGTGCGTTTCTAGTTGTGAAAAATTTAGCAATTCCCTTTTTTAACTTTGAGTTTGGCTTTTAATTTGTTTTTGGCAACAGTTTACTTCGAATTTCCAGTTAACGATTTCATTTTGGTACTTTGACTTATGAGTCATACCCTGATCCTCCTTTGCCTGCCTCTTTTTACAACAGGGAAGTTTGGATTTAAAAGGCAAGTAGATTTTACCTTTGCTGAGTTTCAGTTGAATCACTTGCTCTCTGGTCTGGCATTAAAAAAAAATTCTCTCTGCCTTTTTTTTATCCACGACAGAACAGTCTTTGTCGTGATTTTTTACATTTTTGTTTTGCAGCCTGACCCACCCTTTCATCAAAAATTTCGATATCCATTTTTCAACGGATCTCAATGTTTGAGAGTTCCCTGATACCAAAAACATCAATATCTCGATGATGGGTGTGTGTCTGTCTGTGTGTGTGTCTGTGTGTCACAGTTTCTAGTGGACGGTCTAGAGCTAAAATGGCTGGAAGGAAAAATACCAAATTAGAAATTTAAGCCTGTTATGAGATGATGATGATGATGATATGCTGATTAGTTTTTGAGCCAAATCGTGCAAAAGAAAGAGGCACTCTAGAGGAACCTTCAAATACCGTAATTCTGCAATTAATTATGAATTCTTCTCATCAATTGCTATAGCAATGACCTATTTTATGATTAGAAAGATCAGCATCAGAGTGGGGAATAATTACTGAAATGTTATAAAATAATGGGGGTAACTTGGTTCTTAGGGCGCAAAACCTACTGAAGCTCATGTCCAAATTTTTTTTTTAATATATTCTTGCTCTGTTTTTGTGGATTTTTTAAAAATTCAGATGGTTTTGTTTGCTCTGGGTTGCCTTTTTAGGTAAACCCTTTTTACTCATTTCTTGTAAATATTCTTTGTAATAAACCGTCCGAATTTTAAAAGTTTAATCTGATTATTTTTGGATACATTTATGGTTTTCTCTCCTTCCTTTAGAATATTTCTTTAAAAGTATTATTTGAAGTCTAGGCTTTCTCCTTTCTTGTGTCTTATATTTTATGGATAGCCAATCTGGGTTATTAGGTCTCCGAGAAGCCTGGGGTTGTACTTCCTAGGTTCAGGCCTCATTTTGTATTTTGGATATTTTCTGAGTCAGAAAATCACAATAGGATCATAGGGTTAATATTTACACTGATTCTTGTTTGTTTTTAAAAGATCATTTAACCATGGTGTCATCTGAAAACACCTAAATCCCCTCTGGTGGCACCAAAATTGGTCAATGAAAGATTCAAACAACTGCTTTTTGACAAATTATTTACAGCTACACATCACAAAGCAAATTACATTTTTTTTATTCATACAAATTTTTCATGCACATGTACTCAGGCCAGTTTATAGTAATTGATTTTTCACTGAATCATAGCCATATGAGAGTGTCTTGCCTATTTTCCAATATCTTCCTCACTGATGACACAGTTGTTGGGTTTAGCGCCTGCTGATTTCATCATCTCTTAAACAAGAGACTAAGATACTCAACATATGAAATATTTTGTACAGTTCAGCTCGCCTGTAACTTGAGGAAAGTTACACCCATATCCGTGGCAAAACTCTTAAAAATACCATGCAGCTACACCTACTGGTACCAAAAATGAGGTGCTAGTGGGATAAGAGCTTTCCCACAGTTGCAGCTCAGCATGTTTCTTCTTTGATGTTTATGTTGTGGGTTATGGTGTCACGGTTTAATACAGTAATCCTTTCACCTTCACTCTCTAATCAGCAAAAGACTATGGTAGCTGCAGATAGAAGTGTGGATGTCATCTGTTGCCAGGGTAACTACTGCCACAAGAGTGTCCTCTTTTTTCTTTTTCTTTTTATCGCTGGTCTCTCTTCTACACGTCCATCAGGCTGTTTCTCAAAATAATGATCTCCTTTGCCTGAAGAAGTCATTAATGCATCCCTTACTGAAGCAGAGGGTTGATAAGTAACTGAGGAGTTCCTAAAATGCAGAGCCATTTTGCAGTTTCAGAATCTATCACGCTCCTGGAAATGGCCAAGAGCCTGGTGTCCAAATTGCATTAACTAGGCCCATTGGTGATATACTACACTTCCTATTATTTACTGCACTCATTGTTATTTCTACAAAAGATGTGCATGTCGCTTGAAAAATGGGCAAAAAATTCGCTGAGTTTTGTAAGTCTTCTCTTCGCTCTCCTCTTTTTAATTTGGACAATAAAGGAAAGCTATATTTGCATTCAGGCTGCAAAATTGATTATCAGACTCTGTGAGAAGCTCCTGCAGAGGGCTGGTAGCAATACAAGAGACACAAATTCATCTTTGTTTAGAATACAGAATGGTAAAATGTGCTGGATTGCTCTTATTCTTCTGTCATTGGGAGTAAAGCAGTGGGGGATGTGTTTTCCTTCTTTTTTTGTTGGTTGTTATTATTTAGTCAGTGCTTTTCACAATAAAAATTGCTCCGCTGTAACTCTTAATTGTAACCTCATTTATTTTGTAATGTAAATCCTCTCAGTTTCACATATGTGCCCATTGTATTCCTATTCAAAGCAACATTTATAAACCTCCTGTTATCCACAATGGGCTTTAACCCGTTTTCCCTTTTTTATGCGTTCACTTTACGTGTAAATGCCTCTTTGCAAATGCACACCTTGTTCTAATAGCATTAGCTTTCACTGGCCTTTGGCAGCGCTTATGCAGCACTGTGTCGCATCGTATGCCAAAGGAAAGTGGGGAGGTAGGGGGTGTTTTAAATGCAAAATCACAGCATGTAAGAAACAAGCCTTTGCAACCTGCTTGACAAAAGTAATGGTGGATGGGGGTATCATAAACCTCTTACATTAAAACTAAAACTAGATGTGAAATCCAATATACCTACTCTCTTTAGAACTCTGACAAGTTACAGCATTATTATCTGTGATCTGTGCAGGGGAAATGAGGGGGTGCAGGCATGATATGAGCAATTTTAGTGTCAGCAGATCTACACATTTGGAGACAATGCTCGCCCCATAGTAATAAAAAAAATTATCTAGTTGGAACATATCCTCCCCAGTTTGTGTATTTTTAGGTACAGTATCTGTCCTACAGTGACACTTTTTATTAAAACTTATTAAGCTGAAAGTTTTGTTAAAGTTGAGCTAGAACTCATGTGCTACAGCCAGATGAAAGATGATGATTTGTGAGAATTCTCTTGCAGAGATGACTCACCTGGCAGACAAATGATTTGCGGATTCCTGAGAAGGGGAATGGAGTTGGGTGGCACAATAATGCGATGAGGAGTAAGATTCCTGGCAGGGGTGTTTTCTCTGTGGAGTTAAAAAAAATTCCATTTTTTTTTCCCTTGTGATTCTTTTAAAATACATATTCACAGTGATCATCATAAAACACATGCTGTTATGTTGATTGGTGACTTTTAATTCAATATGTATAATTGTCTATTATGGATTGTCCATCCAGAGATGTCTGCTGCCCTGCATTGAATGGGATAAACCCCCATCTCTCTGCCACCCTGTAGTGGAAGCAGTGGGTTCAGAACAAGGATTAATAGTGGATTTATTCATTTTGGTAATCAAATATTAAAAATGTGTTTTTTATGGGGCACTGACATAGCCAAAAGGAAGCTTCAATCTGTTTTAAATACTCACTTTCCCGATCAGGCACAAACATATTGCTACAACAGTAAGAAATGAGTGAAAAAAAAGTTATCTTACTAAAGTCTTAACTGCAAGGTAGGAACAAATACTGGAAGGGACCATTTTAGGTAAATATTAACAAAACAAAATCCCTTCATTTACTACACAATGCAAATGTGCTGGTACAGAGGGCAGTGCTGCTGCCTCATGACTTAAATCTGTTTTACGGTCTGTGTATTTCGACAGTTGTGTTTAAGTATTGTGACACTCACAATCATGTATCTCTTATGTGGACCAATTAGTCGGGAAGATACCAACTCTGTCAAAGACTTGCAATGTCTCCTCAAGCCACCCTCCTCTCCCACCTTCACTTATTTGCGCTCCTTAAACCCTAGCTCAAGAACTCAACACCACACACTTAACAGCTGAAAAGCAAGACACATCAGTGTCACCCTAACTTTTGTTTTTTCTCTTTCACAGTGAACTTCTACATTGAATGAAGTAGCCTGCAGTGTCCCAACACTTTTCACATGATTTGTGTATTTTATTACAGTACATAAATGTCCTAAGGTTTAGTTCTTCATTATTATCATGTTATGGCTGTAAATGTGTGTGAGCACTCTGAGCCTGTACTCAGTAAAGTGTGCAATACAGGAATAAATTAAAATGAATTGACTTGAATTACATCCTGGTCGCCATTTGTACAGAGCTTATATATTCTTACCATGTATATGTGAGAACCTTCCGGGTGTTAGAGTTTTCCTCCAACATCCTGAAAGTGTATGTTTTAGGTAACTTGGCAGATATAAATTGGATAATGTGAGTTTTAGTGAATGCTTGAGCGGGCCTTGTGACACAATGGCACCTCATCCACAGTTGGTTTATGCATTGTAAACCATGCTGCCAAGATAAGCTCTGGTCCCTGCCAACCTGATTGAAATTATGCAGGCTTAAAATGCATGGATGCTAAATACGTTGAACTCTTAATTAAGTGCATGGCATACTCTGATTTAACCAATTAGTTAATCTTAATCTTGGGGTTATAGCTGAAATCCAAAATGTCTTCTTTTTCTTCTCTTTGGTTAATTGTGTAATGTTAGTATTGCTGTTTAAATTTGCACATTTTCGAAATAAAATACATTATTTACTTCACACCTCCATGAAATTCACTCCATCCTCTCACCATATCCTCCTCCCCTCAGGCTCTACTACATTACCTACTGTGAATGACTGTGCAAGTGCATACACAACAGCAATTGCTCTTCAATAAAATTATATTCAGCACAAAAAATACCTTATAATCATAAATGTCTTTCTTTTTATTGATCACCAGGATCATCAATTGGCAGCCTGTAAAAGGTCAATATTTGTAATCATAAAAATGCAAAGGCATATCCCAGGAAACTCTTGACACTTTCATAATGCTGGTTAATTAAAAGTTATGCATAGAAATTATGCACTGGGATCACTTACATTGATTGCAAACCATGCCATAAACAGTTTTGCTTGGTCTTCACCAAAAAAGCTCAAATTGAAAAATAGCAAAAGCAATTCCCTCCAATAAGGGAGTGCAAGGCAATAAAGACATGAAAGTGAAAAAGGTTAGGGAAAGAGCCAAGTAAAAGATTGCTTTTTGGAAAATAAATGAGGGAAGACCAGAGCTGGGAGATAGCCATAAGCCACACAGTTGTGCAGCATGTCAAGAAAGAACAGCATGGAGAAGATGGTCATGGAGGACTGAGAGGTGGCATATAAGGATGACAGTTGATATCAGTCAACCTCATAAAGGGACTTGTGGAGCCATGCTGATGACAGGTGACTGCCAACAACCCTGAAGTCTCTGTAGGTTCCTGTCCCTTTAACAGGAAATAGGCTCAGGCCTATTAATAGTGGCCTTCCTCATTAGTTCATGAGGAAGGCCACTAAGAACTACTGTGGAGAATAGGTTCTATGGTTTTACAGGATAGCATTAACAACAGGCTGTACTTTAAAAGGCCACTGTCTCCCAGATCTAATCTGAATGTGAATTAGGTGGTGAGCTTTCGCAAAGACTCTTTAGGAGAAACATTGAGAGTCAAGAGATTTAGAGATACTAAGACAATGGAAGATGAACAAAAGATTGATTTTATAAAGTTTAAAGGTTGGTGAGTGGAGTAATGAAATCATCTGGTTTAAGTAATATTTCTTTGACTTGAATACTTCTAATGGCCCCCCTCCTTTGTTTATTTAGATGAGTACAGTATCAACCATTTCTTTTGCTAGGAATATCTATAAAGAGTCATTCTTTTACAATACTGTCACATGGATGCACTTCCATAACTAGGCAGTAAAAGATGTGATATACATTTGAATTCAGTCTGAACTCAGCACTAAAACTGACTGAGGAATGGACGAGTGCACATACGCTCTGTGTCAGGAGACTCTGTAATTCCTAACCTTCCTTATTTGTACTTCCCATCTGGGCTGTAAGAATATAGAATGACTCACCAGTATAGGCTGTAAATAAAATAAAGAATGAAGCAGAAAATCACTCTGAGAGAGAGATCCATTAGGAAAGGTTGTAGGAGAAACTCTGCTTGCAGATTGTCATCACATAAGGCCACACTTTGCATTGAGATGTTGGTAGAAAGAGAAAGGACTGCTGTGTAAACCTTAAAACTGTCACATTTAAACCATTGCTCCAATTACTTTAACATGCCAGCAGCAAAATCACAAGGAATGCTTTTGATGAGAAAAAAAAATGTGTTCCAATTTCCTTACTGTTCATTACTTTGTGAAATAACACATGCTTTTAGTTCATTTATTGATTGGGTTTACTTCTTTACATTCAGCCCTTGGAATTTCACTTATTTCATTCAGATTAAAGGAAAGTAACATTATCCTGCTGTAATACAGTATGTTCATTTTTATCCATTTAACTATTTTAATATTAAATACAAAATATGCAATAAAACCGCAAAAAGTAAGGAGGAGAGAAAACATGCATAATTTACCAAAAAAGTCAAAACAGAGCAATAAAATTGTTTTACTCCCGGTGGGGTAAATGAGGTTAAAAGTGTAAATCTCTCTAGGACAGTAGAATCTCACAAACACATAACTGTACTGTAGACTCATTGTGACAATCTCTTGTCTGCTGCTTCATGCCTACTATGCCAGTTTCAAATAAGCTCTACTTGGAGAGTTAAATTAACACCTAAATGTGTCTGTGCTCACCAAGTAGATTAAATTTAGTGTTAATGGAGAATCGGTGCTGTACCTGAACGAATATCTGAATTGATAATATTACATATATAATGAATAAAAAAGTTGTTATTGTTAATGTTGTTTTAAGAAGTAATAATTACACTTCACTGAAAAATGTGTGCTACATGGAGAGCAATGCTGGAATGCACTAATTGGAATAGCATGCCAGGGTGTGGGATTAGATGAGCAGACAATGCATGAAGGCTACAATTAAATACTGCACACTGGAGATATTGGAAATAATTGGAACACCTAAAGAATAGTAATAGGTTTGGAAAAAGCATGTGTTCAGATCTGCAGGAAGAAAAATTACGATGTATATTTTTATTGATGCTTAAAAATGTGATGAAAATCTTGTGTCCTAGTGGCTAACGTATTGGGCCATTGACTTATACTGGCCTCTAAGTGACCAGGAGCAGGTCACGTGAACAAACTGATTTGCAAAATATATATGATGTATTCTACATGTGGTATACATCAAAAAGCTGAAAGGAGAATAACAGAACCAAACAGAAAATGCTTATATCTGTACAGCCACTTTTTACTCAATCCAATTGAAGACCATGGTTGTTGAAGCTTTAACATGCAGCATCAAGTGCAAGGCAGGAACTAACCCTGGATAAAGCAACAGTCCATCTATAGATAGATAGATAGATAGATAGATAGATAGATAGATAGATAGATAGATAGATAGATAGATAGATAGATAGATAGATAGATAGATAGATAGATAGATAGATAGATAGATAGATAGATACTTTATTAATATACACTAAATTTGCTTGTCTTTTGAAATGTAGGAGGAAAAATTAAATACCTGGAGAAACACCCGCATAAACACAATGTAAAAACTTTGCATGGACAGTGACAAGACCAAGATTCAAACTCAGTCTCCTGAAGCTTTGAGGTGGCAGCTCTAACCATCACAAAACCCTGAAGGATTTGTGTGTCTTTCAATTTTGTAATTTATATGTGATCTGCCATATTGTATGGCATATTGTGTGGATCCTTCGTGATAATAATACTGTTTGAGAGGACCCAGGGGCTATTTTCTCTATATGGAGTGTTTTCTCACTGCCTCACTCATGTATTAGCCTGTCAGTATTGTAGTCTTCATTTTTTTCAGTTTCACAGGGTTAGTTATACTAGAGAAAGGTGGTACTGAATATATAAATTAGTTGCAGTATTTCTTGGTTTCTTGTTTATGGTGATTTCCTGCCTCACTTGCTTTGATGAAGTCAACAGGATCCTGCCTCCACGTAAGGACTAAATAAGTGAATGTTAGGGCATACAAAAGATCACACTGCAAAGCACTGGTGCCCCCTAGAAGGCTGGCTACAGCCTTGCTTGTAATGATGCAGAATTGGATTGGATCCCCAAGACCCTAAAGCAGAAAGACAGATGAATATCCAGTACAGATAGATGGATAAATAGATGTGTCTGACTTTGTCTATGACTTTGTATTATAAATTACTGTAAACTGTCCAGATATTTAGTTTCTACAGGGATATTTTTAACTATAGTTTTCATTTTCATTTTCTCCATTGAACTGACTATATCTCAATGATAAATTAAATTAATGTATATTGTTAGGATCCATTTATGCTATCAATTTGAAAATTGATATGTATCAAATTGTATTTAATCTAACCTGTATTTTTATAAATCATGTAATTTGGAAATGTTAAAATTTGTATTATACGTGTAAACAGAATTTTTAGATGGCATTCAGTAAAAAATGCTTTTTAAAAATTATTTGAATTCAATTGAAATGTGACAAATCAAGTCTGAAGCTCGACAATAGGATAGGTAAGTCTGTTAAGATCATCAAACTGATCTTTGCATGTACTTTCCTCCATTAAAGGCAGTCAGAGTCTTTCGCAGCAAGAACTAACCCTGGCTGGAATGTCGGTTTATCACAGGACATTGTTACAATCTGCCTGGCTCTCATGCTAAAAGAGAGTCTTGGTCTCCAAAATTTAGCCTTGGGCCTTAAGACCAGCCTTACTCCAAACTCGAGTAGCAGGCTTTCAGCCTGTGTAGGGCCAACACAATAATGGGGCTTCTACATACAAAAATTTAAAAAGAGACAAAAGAACCGTGAAACCTTGACCACAAAGCATGGTTCCTTAATATTTTAAGATTTCATAGCAAAACATATTTAAAAAATTACAAAAATGTAAACAAAATGGAAGGCAGACAAAAGTATATGGCACAAAAGAAAGCATACCAATAATTCAATAAATCTAAATCCTAACTCCAAAACCAGAAAATTAAAAAAGCAATTACAAAGAATGAAAAGTCCAAAATGGAGCAGAAAAACAGATTAAATGCCAGTGTTGCAGCAAACATATTGTGGTCTGCTTAGCATTTCATTAACATGGGGAGCAGTCAACAAAAACCAGGCAGTGTAAATAGAACAAAGAATGCATTCGTGCATAATTAGCATTATAAAATAATAAAGAATAATAAACAAAATTGTACATTAAAATTTAAATAAATACACAAACATAATTAACAGATTAATATTTACAAGACAGAAAAATTAAAAAAAAAAAAAAATTAAATCTGAGAGAGATAAAGCACTAGTTATCCCACAATGGACACAGTCATATATACTGAATGAATTTCAATCCATGAAACCCACCTATTGTCACCGCAGGGGAAATCCTGCAAGAACAGAAGGGTGGAAATCAACTGCAGTATCGCCCCAGGTCTATGTGTGAGGAGACAGAAACAATATATCTGCTGCCCTACTCTTTCTTAATATCCAAGTAAAATCCAGAGTGCTTAAACATACTGTTTATGGATTTTAATACAACAGCAATAGAGTACAAAAAACATTTATTTACATACATAGCATGTATATGGAGGTAAACATACAGTAAAAGAGAAATACATCTCTGGGATTAAATTTACACAAACGTATGCCAATGGAAAGTTCTGTTTGCATTGAAATATGATTTTCAGTCAGGAGGGCCAATTTTTAGGCACAAGCAAAAGCATGGCCTAATAATTGAGAAAGAATATAGTAGTTGTAAAGTGAGGAAAGAGGTGCCTTATTCTATCTCGTCCTGTTGTGCTCATTTTGTTAGTCTCGACTCATAAACCCTAGTGGGCTGACATGCTAATCAGTGAAACTGTCATTGCTATCCATAAGCAACTCATTCTTTGCTCTCCCTGACAGGTTTCACTTGAGAAAATGATATGCACACTGTGACTTTATTTTAATTTTCAGGACAACAAAGGATCAACTGGCATCCATCAAACATTGACATCATTTGACTCTAGTGATGATTTGTATTCTTATCTCATTCCCAAAGGCAGAAGTGAATTGGATTTTTAATTGATTCATCCATCTAATCACTCATTTTAGGATTCCCTTTTTACATTTCAGAGTCACAGGGAGGTGTAGCCTATCCTGACAACATCATGCACAATGAACACTCAAACACACAAACACAACATACAGTTCCAGTTCACCCAAAATGCATACTTTTGGGATGTGGAAGGAAACTCTAAATGAGAGAAGAACATGGTGCTTCCATATAGACCAATGCCTCATTGTGCCCTGTCAATTATTAATATAAGTGGTATTTTTCGTTGTTCGTTTGATACTGGACACAGTCTGAAAGCATTTTAGGTGAGCAAAGTGTACATAATTGTTTAACAAAACAGCAACAAATTAAGTTGTTTAGAGTGACATACTAAGGCAAAGATGGCTAACTGTGAACTCTCGACTCTAATCCTTTAAAACTGGAGCACACCACTCATCTGTTTTTAACCAAGTGGTTTTTAGAGATTTCCTTGTCATCTTAATTCAAGTACTTTAGAAAAGGCAAACATGTTCTTATTAGTTCTGTTAACCCACCCATTTCTATATTTCTTGTCTTCACTGACAAATCCCAGTTCCATAATAATAATAAAAATAATTAAATACAATAATAATAGGTTGTAACAGATGTACAGTGGTTAGGATAGTTGCCTCAATGATCTAGTGTTTGGATTGGAATCCCTTTAAGATTGTTGTCCTTATGGAGTTTGCATATTTTCCCTAGACCTGAAGACCAAAGATGTGTTATATGTAGGTAATTTTAAATTGATCATTAGGAAGTTTTAGACAAGAACATGCCATTCAGCCCACAAACTCACCATGACTATCCGCTTAATTCCTCCAAAATATCAAGTCGAGTTCTGAAGGTCCCTAATGTTGTGCTGTCTACCACACTACTTTGTAACTTATTCCATGTATGTATGGTTCTCTGTGTGAAGAAGAATTTCCTAATGTTTGTGCGAAATTTACCATTAACAAGTTTGCAACTGTGTCCCTGTGTTCTTGTTGAACTTGTTTTAAAGCAGCAATCTCAATTCACTGTACTAATTCCTTTTATAATTTTGAACACATCAATCATGCCACCTCTTAATCTCCTTTTGCTTAAATTGAAAAGGTTTAGCTATTTAATATTTTCTCATGACTCATCTCCTACAGTCCTAGAATCAGCCTAGTTGCTCTTCTCTGGAATTTTTCCAGTGCTTCTATGTCTTTTTTGTAGCGTGGAGGCCAAAACTGCACACAGTACTCCAGATGAGGCCTCACCAGTGCATTATAAAGCTTGGGCATAACCTCCTTGGACTTGTAGTCTACACATCATGCTATATAGCCTAACATTCTGTTAGTGTGCTTAATGACTTCAGAACACTGTCTGGAATTTGATAGTGTCCAGTCCACTATGACTCCTAAATCCTTCTCTTAAGGTTTACTTTCAATTTTCAGACCTCACATTGTGTATTCAAATCTAACATTTTTACTTCCTATGTGTAATACTTTATATTTACTTCAAAAAATTTAATCTGCCGCAAATCTGCCCAAGCCTGTATGCTGTCCAAGTCCCTCTTTAATAATTTGACGGATTCTAGATTATCTGCCAATCTTCCTACCTTGGCATCATTTGCAAACTTAACCAACTTGTTATTTATATTTCCATCCAAATAATTTTAATATATTAAGAATAGTATCCAGTGGCCCTAGGACTGACCCATGTGGGACACCACTCTTAACTTCATCTAATTCTAATAAGTTTCCTCGCACCCTTGTCTGAGCCACCCATCTAGATTCTACTCCCACCACTTTTAGTTTGATGCCCAACCTCTCATTTAGGACCTTATCAAATGCTTTCTGAAAGTCAAGATAAATAATATAAAATGCACCACTCTGATTGTATCCTTTTGTTGCTTCCTCATAGAATTCCAGCTTATTAATAAAACATGACCTCCCTTGTCTGAACCCATTCTGACTGCTCCTGGTCTTGCCATCTGTTGCTCAATTTTATACATAATAATTCCTTCAATTAATTTAATGGTGATGCATGTTAAGTTTATTTCCTAATAATTACTTGGATCTGTCTGATTACCCTTTTTATCCATCCATCCATCCATTTTCCAACCCGCTGAATCCGAACACAGGGTCACGGGGGTCTGCTGGAGCCAATCCCAGCCAACACAGGGCACAAGGCAGGAACCAATCCCGGGCAGGGTGCCAACCCACCGCAGTACCCTTTTTATATAGCTGGATATTTGCCATTCTCCAGTTCTTCGGAATTTCCCTAGTGCACAGTGACATCCTAAAAATATGCATCAAGGGTTTATATATATACTAGCTGTACCCCATGGCTGCGACCACATAGTAATGAAACAGGACAAACTTTAAAAATCAATAGACGTTGGCACTATATCTGATCGTGTTCAGCTCTGATGGGAGAGCGTTCTCCACGTGGGGAGAAAAGCACATGGCCATGATATCTCTGGCAATCAGCAGCTACCCTCTAAAACATATGGAGCTCTGAACTCTCTCTCAAAAACGTCAAATGTTACTCCATAACAATCTGTAGATGATAATGTCTGTTGAACAAACAGGTATCGCTAGCTAAGCAAAGGCAAGGTGCACTCCAACACGTGGCAAGATGTGGACCAACTCGAACAGAGGCTGGCGAGTGAATGAGGAAGGCCCCACCCTCCTGCTCTCGGCCCACAGCCACTCTCTTGGATTTGCATAAATACATTGGTACTGTAAGCGAACTATGGTACTTAGCACGATGAGAGAAGTCGCAAAACCAACTGGAAAGTTCAAGCAAATGATAGAAAACAACCAGACCTAAATCTGTTAAGTAATTCTCTCGTGAAAAACGATCAGACATATAGACAGAATGTGCTTTGACCATGGAATTTTTAAAACCGCTTCTTAACGAGCACATATGGGCCAAGGGTAACTTAAATTCCAAATTTCAAGTCCCAAGTCCTCATGGTTCGGGTGATTTTGTGATGAGTGAGTCAGTGGTATTTGGCTTTTATGATGGGTAGGTATGGTGTCAAGGAGAGGAATGAAGAAGGTCAGAGGATAGTGGATTTTGCCAAAAGGATGGACACGGCTGTGGTGATTACATATTTTAAGAAGAGGGAGGAACATATGGTTACGTACAAGAGTGGAGGAAGATGCACACAGGTAGATTACATACTATGCAGAAGAGTCAATATGAAGGAGATTGAAGACTGCAAAGTAGTGGCAGGGGAAAGTGTAGTTAAGCAGCATAGGATGGTGGTCTGTAGGATGACGTTGGAGATCAAGAAGAGGAAGAGAGTGAGGGCAGAGCCAAGGATCAAATGGTGGAAGTTGAAAAAGGAAGGAGGAAAAGGAAACCTGGTGGTGGAATGAGGAAATATAGGAGAGTATACAGAGGAAGAGGATGGCAAAGAAGAAGTGGGATAGTCAGAGAGATGCAGAAAGTAGACAAGAGTACAATGAGATAAGGCGCAAGGTGAAGAGAGAGGTGGCAAAGGCTAAAGAAAAGGCATATGATGAGTTGTATGAGAGGTTGAACACTAAAGAGGGAGAAAAGGACCTGCACTGATTGGCTAGACAGAAGGACCAAGCTGGGAAAGATGTGCAGCAGGTTAGGGTAATAAAGGATAAAAATGAAAACGTAGTCACAAGCGAGGAGAGTGTGTTGAGCAGATGGAAAGAGTACTTTGAAAGGCTTATGAATGAAGAGAACGAGAGAGAGAAGAGTTTGGATGATGTGGAGATAGTGAATCAGGAAGTGCAACGGATTACCAAGGAGGAAGTAAGGACAGCTATGGAGAGGATGAAGAATGGAAAAGCATGGAGGTGTTTAGGAGAGATGGCAGTGGAGTATTTAAACAGATTGTTTAATGGAATCTTGGAAAGTGAGAGGATGCCTGAGGAGTGGAGAAAAGTGTACTGGTGCCGATATTTAAGAATAAGGGGGATGTGCAGGACTGTAGTAACTACAGGGGGATAAAATTGATGAGCCACAGCATGAAGTTATGGGAAAGAGTAGTGGAAGCTAGATTAAGAAGTGAGGTGATGGTTAGTGAGCAGCAGTATGGTTTTATGCCAAGAAAAAGCACCACAGATGCGATGTTTGCTCTGAGGGTGTTGATGAAAAAGTATAGAGAAGGCCAGAAGGAGTTGCATTGTGTCCTTGTGGACCTGGAGAAAGCATATGACAGGGTGCCTCGAGAGGAGCTGTGGTACTGTATGAGGAAGTCGGGAGTGGAAGAGAAGTATGTAAGAGTTGTACAGGATACGTATGAGGGAAGTGTGACTGTGGTGAGGTCTGCGGTAGGAGCGACGGATACATTCAAGTTGGAGGTGGGATTACATCAGGGTTCGGCTCTGAGCCCTTTCTTATTTGCAATGGTGATGGACAGGTTGACAGGCGAGATTAGACAGGAGTCTCCATGGACTATGATGTTTGCTGATGACATTGTGATCTGTAGTGATAGTAGGGAGCAGGTTGAGGAGACCCTGAAGAGGTGGAGATATGCTCTAGAGAGGAGAGGAATGAAGGTCAGTAGGAACAAGACAGAATACATGTGTGTAAATCAGAGGGAGCTCAGTGGAATGGTGAGGATGCAAGGAGTAGAGTTGGCAAAGGTGGATGAGTTTAAATTCTTGGGATCAACAGTACAGAGTAATGTGGATTGTGGAAGAGAGGTGAACAAGAGAGTGCAGGCAGGGAGGTGGCAGGTGGAGAAGAGTGTCAGGAGTGATTTGTGAAAGATGGATATCAGCAAGAGTGAAAGGGAAGGTCTACAGGACTGTAGTGAGACCAGCTATGTTATATGGGTTGGAGACAGTGGCACTGACCAGAAAGCAGGAGGCAGAGCTGGAGGTGGCAGAGGTAAAGATGCTAAGATTTGCATTGGGGGTGACGAGGATGGACAGGATTAGAAATGAGTACATTAGAGGGTCAGCTCAAGTTGGATGGTTGGGAGACAAAGTCAGAGAGGCGAGATTGCGTTGGTTTGGACATGTGCAGAAATGTTTGAAATTACTCTTTCTAAAATTAAAGCTAATATAAATAGGTTTAGTTTGTATGTGCTCTTGCTCAACTGTAAAATATTGTGATGACTAGATGAAGTTATGGGAAAGAGTAGTGGAAGCTAGATTAAGAAGTGAGGTGATGGTTAGTGAGCAGCAGTATGGTTTTATGCTGCATATATTGGGAGTTGCTGAGTATATTGGGAGAAGGATGGTAAGGATAGAGCTGCCAGGCAAGAGAAAAAGAGGAAGGCCCAAGAGAAGGTTTATGGATGTGGTGAGAGAGGACATGTAGGTGATGGGTGTAATAGAACAAGATGCAGAGGACAGAAAGATATGGAAGAAGATGATCCGCTGTGGCGACCCCTAACGGGAGCAGCCAAAAGAAAAAGAAGAAGAAAAAGATATATAGATACTTGCTAACTTCCTTAAGAACTTGAGAAAAAATATTGTTTGTTCCTGGCAATTTGTCAGATTTCAGCCTATTTAATTTAAGCAGTACATCTCTCTTTACAATTTTCAAATAACTCAGTATATCCTTAGTAGTCCCTGTTACCTCCTGGAGGTTATCCACTTCTTCACATGTGAAGATCTCAGAAAAATGCAAGTGTAGAGTATTTGCTATATTAATGTATATTTTAATTCCCCTTCACTATTCCTGATACACTTCACCTTCTCCTTGACTGTTCTCTTCCTACTATATCTGCAATATTCCTCTCTAACTGCCTTTAAGCTCCCTCAATATCCTTCTTAATGGTTGCCCTTACTGCGGTGGGTTGGCACCCTGCCCAGGATTGGTTCCTGCCTTGTGCCCTGTGTTGGCTGGGATTGGCTCCAGCAGACCCCCGTGACCCTGTGTTCGGATTCAGCGGGTTGGAAAATGGATGGATGGATGGATGGTTGCCCTTATGCTCTCTTATATGCCCTGTGATTTGCATTAGAGTTATTATTTCTTGCTTATCTGCTTACTTTCCCACTGTGGTTTTTTTTTCCT
Source organism: Erpetoichthys calabaricus (assembly GCF_900747795.2). Classification (NCBI taxonomy): domain Eukaryota; kingdom Metazoa; phylum Chordata; class Cladistia; order Polypteriformes; family Polypteridae; genus Erpetoichthys; species Erpetoichthys calabaricus. The sequence goes on along the minus strand of NC_041397.2, from coordinate 207,846,740 downwards.
AATAATTCCAAATTTTGGGATTTAGCTGTTTTGCATTATAACCCAGCAACTGGGGATGCACAAACCACTGTGTTTCTCTGTGCTGGTACCAAGCCTGGATAAATGGGGAGGGTCTGGAGGGGCATCTGGTGTAAAATTTTGCCAGATCAATACACGGACAACAATACAGATTTCTTTACCGGACTGGTCAAGGCCTGGGTTAACAATGGCCGCCACTAGTATCGTTAGCCAACTGGGTGCTAGGGGAAATTGGACTACTGTTGGCTGAAGGAGAAGAAGACGGGGATAGTGTGTCCAGAAGCAGGAGGAGAGGAGGAAGGGTAGGAGAGTGGAAGTCAGGATAGGAACTTTGACTGTTGGCAGCATGAGTGGGAAAGGGAGAGTTAGCCGATATGATAGAGAAAAGGAAGGTTGATATATTGTGTGTGCAAGAGATTAGATGGAAGGGGAATAAGGCCAGGTGTATCAGAGGTGGGTTCAAATTATTCTACCATGGCGTGGATGGGAGGAGAAATGGGGTAGGGGTAATCCTGAAGGAACGGTATGTCAAGAGTGCTTTTGGAGGTGAAAAGGGTGTCAGACAAAATGATTAATAACCAAGCTGGAAACTGAAATTGTGATAATGGAAGTTGTTAGTACACACAACCCACAAGTTGGGTGTGCAATGGATGAGAAAGAAGATTTCTAAAGTGAGTTGGATGAAGTGGTGGAGAGTGTACTAAAGGGAGACAGAGTGGTGATTGGAGCAGATTTCAATGGACATGTTGGTGAAGGGAACAGAGGGGATGAGCAGGTGATGGGTAGGTGTGGTGTAAAGGAGAGAAATACAGAAGGTTAGATGATAGTGGATTTTGTGAAAAGGATGGACATAGCTGTGGTAATTATATACTTTAAGAAGAGGGAGGAACACAGGTTGATGTACAAGAGTGTAGGAAGATAATCCACACAGGTGGATTATATCCTATGCAGGAGACTCAGTCTGAAGGAGACTGGAGACTGCAAAGTGATGCCAGGGGAAAGCATAGTAAGGCAGCATAGGATGGTGTTCTGTAGGATAACATTGGAGATCAAGAAGAGGAGGAGAGTGAGGGCAGAGCCACGGATCAAATTGTGATGGTCTTCACCTAACATGAAAGAGCTTGAGAGGATCAGCAGGTATGAATGGCAGGAAATCCTCAAATCCTGGCATTTGAAGCTTGTTGTGTCATGCCCAAAAAGACTCTGGGCTTCTGTACGGATAAAGGTACGTGTTTCAACTAAGTACTGAGTAGAGGGTCAAAATATTTTTGTCATTGTGATATTTCAGCTTTTATTTTTAATAAAGTTTTGAAAATGTCTAAAATCTTGTTTTTGCTTTGTCATTATGAGGGATTTAGTGTTGTTTAATGTGGGGAAAAAATGAATGATTTTAGTACAAGGCTGCAACATAGCAAAATTTGAAAAAGTGAAGGGGTTTGAATACTTTCTGAATCCACTGTTTACTACTTACTGGAGTGAGGGCATAGCTAAGGATGAAATGGTGGAAGCTCAAGGAGGAGGTAAGACAGGCACTGGGTGGTTATGAAGAGTTAACAGATAGCTGGGCAATTGTAGCAGAACTGGTAAGAGAGACAGCTAGACGGGTGCTTGGTGTGACATCTGGACAGTGGAAGGAGTACAAAGAAACCTGGTGGTGAAATGGGGAAATACGGGAGTGTATAGAGAGGAAGAGGCTGGCAAAGAAGAAACCTATACCCTTCTACCCTACATCAAGATCTGAACCACATGTTAAGCCTTCTGATCTCCTCATCTTACCTGACATGTGGCACAGGTAGAACTTACTGTAGGTAGACTACCTTGTCAGTTCAGCTACTTAGCCTAGCACCTAACTGTTTAAATCTGGATGGCAGAACTGACAGCCTACCCTTATGTATGTCATTTGTTCCAACATGGGCAAAACCTGTGCTTCAATCCCCATAATGACTGAGTCCCCCACTATCACAACTTCTTTATTTCTGGGGAATGGTTTTGAAGTGGCATGTGGGAGCCCCTCGTGCTTGCGTACCACCTCAGATTCTTCAGAGACACAAACCATCTCTGCAAGGACCTGACAATGGTCTGACATTTCCAGTTCTGAGGTTGATGCCCCCAGACAGTGTGCACCATTCGCTTTATGCCTTGCAACTGTGGCCCACCTTTTTTTCCTTTCCTGGTCTGGAGTATCTGCTCAAGCGTCACCTAAAGGGAGCACACTCTCTCTCTAAAGGACACTGGCCCAGGTCCGACAACTCTCTACGTCAACACTGGCCAGCAAACTCCTCCTTCAGTTCAGCGATACTAAGCTAGAGGTGTTGCATCAGCTAGTATCTCCTGCAGGCATAGCCTTCAAGGAGGACTGACTAAATTGGCTTAGTATGATTGAGAGTGCTTAAGTGAATGTGTCCAGTGATGAACTGGCACCCCGTCTTGGGTTGGTTTCTATCTATCACCCCAAAATCCCATAATTGGAGATGTGGGCTTTAAAATGCAATAATAATAATAATAATAGTTTTATTTATTTTAAAAGTATTTTTTCATAAACATGATTATAAACTCCTGTAAGATGGTGTTGCAACAATAGACACACATAATAGTTTACCTAAAGAAAAATGAGGTTAAGTAATGTGCTCACAATATATTTAAAGAGGGATTTGAACCTTCTGATAGTTGTATGTGTACTTGTAATTTAAAGGTCAGATTCACTAGACCTCCATCTTAAGGCACTTTAGTAGTATAAATGCATAGGACAATATCTTTCATATACTGTACATTATTTTCCACAGCCGGTTATGTGAATTACTCAGGGTCATCCTTTGAGACAAATATGAGATATGAACAAGCATATTTAAGGTTTAATGCCGTGGCCAATGTTCCACACTCTTATATGTCTTATAAACATTGCAAATTTTTTGAAATCAGAAGGACAAGTCCTCAGGTGTACAGGGGTCTGTCCTTGGCTGAGCATCAGTTTACATTTTGTGTGCCTGAGGTAACCTCCAACCCAACCCTTTAACTAAAATGGTGAGTGAAAATGTGGTGTTTTGGAATGTACAATGGGATTCTCATTGGAATGGAATGTATTTGAACACTTTAAGAATTGTAAATAGTTATTATTTGTATCATATTACTGGAAAAGTGTACTATTTTGTATTACTTTAAACTATAATCTGCAAAGTTGCCACTTGAGTCGCTACCATTAACTCATTAATTGACCTTCAGCAAGCTATATATTATGCCAGTGCTCAGATTGTAGAAATATGCAAACAAGTGCTTTGATTTAGCACTTATAAATATCCACCCACCCATGAATTTTTCTTTATCAATTCATTCCAGCACAGGGTTGGAACAGTGCAAATCCTACTCTAGAAGCATATCTAAACAACCAGACTTGGCCTTGGCATTTGTCTATTGCAGAGTACACAGGCCAATTTAGAGTTGGCAGTCAATCTGATGCACGTCATTGGTTTGTGTTTAAACACGAATACTCATAAAAGACAGTATGGATTCAGGGAAGGCATACAAATTCCACACAGAGTATGAGGAGGTTTGGGGTTAAATCTTGACCTCTAGGGGTATGAGGCAGTAACAGCAACCATTTGTTATTTTCAAGTTTTGTAAAGTTGTTCATGTCTTTATCGTAACAACATTCCAAACCCCAACTTGGATGCTTTAAAGGCAGTTTTTTAAATTGTTTGGCACATATGTAGAAGACATCATTGCAATCACCTCATCATTAATTGTAAAGGAGAGCTCCTGACATGTTCTTCAGTAATTCCTGCTGCTTGATTCTCTGTATCCATCAAGGTCCTGACAGCATTTTAATTTTATGTTCTGATTTTCCGCTATGCCCAATCTTTCTGGACACTGCTTGTCATTTGAGATTTAGCTAAAATACGTTGGGTCCAGGGTTCATCCACTATTTCTTGTCATGTTCACAAGTCATTTCCGTGTCCCATCAAGGTGTTTGGTGGATTAGCATTATACTCTATAAACCTTTGTCCAAGCATTTCACATTCATTTACTCTGTCTGTTCCTGTAATTCCCAAGACAAAAGTATCATTGTTTCCATGGTCCAATGGTTGTTAATTTTTAGTAAGCACTTTATACTGAAAAATGTTGCAAACAATTATATTTATCTATACTAATAAAAGGCAAAGCCCTCACTGACTCACTGACTGACTGACTCACTGACTGACTGACTGACTCACTCATCACTAATTCTCCAACTTCCTGTGTAGGTAGAAGGCTGAAATTTGGCAGGCTCATTCCTTACAGCTTACTTACAAAAGTTAGGCAGGTTTCATTTCGAAATTCTATGCGTAATGGTCATAACTGGAACCTGTTTTTTGTCCATATACTCTAATGGAGGAGGCGGAGTCACGTATTGCGTCATCACGTATTACGCCTCCTACGTAATCACGTGAAGTGAAAACAAGGAAGAGATTTACAGCATGAGTCAAACGCGGGAACGAAGGTAAATGACATTAATTGTTGAGTGTCTTTTAATACTGTGTAATTGTTGAGTGTCTTTTAATACTTTGTAAGCATACATATTAACAGATGTGCAATTAAGCGTGTGCATTTACGGGGTGATTTCTCAGGCTTAAAGCTCGAAGTGATCACTCGAGTGAAGGCAGCTTCACAAAAAAAACAGATCCTTAACAAACTGTTATTGGTGTATTTTCCCTCAATTTTAAAAGGTTTTCTTTTCTTCTTAATTAAAATTTTAAAAGCAGAACTTCGCCGGTGCGAACCGCGGGGATTTGAGCGACTGACGCATACAGACATATTCATGAGTGCAGGTACTTCGGAAAGAAAGCACCGTGTAAACTTAAAGTTTAAATTAAGTTCATAGACCTACAAAAGGTTGCCGTTGATTTCAGGCAAGATTGCTTTTCTCCTGTACAACTATACGTTGCATTATCAAGAGTGTGCTTGCACGGCTTGGTCATATTACAACCGGAGTGCTGAACTGACAATGTGATATACAAACAGAACAATCGTAAAAACAGGATTAAATAAAAAGGCTGCTTCCGTTGGCAAAGCAACGAAAAAGGAAGACCTTATATGACGTTCGTTTATAAAACAGTGGAGACGCTGTGTGAAGTCAGCTTCACAAAAAAACAGATCCTTAACAAATTGTTATTGGTAGATTTTCACTCAATTTAAAAAGGTTTTCTTCTTAATAAAAATTTAAAAGCAGTACTTTGCCGCTACAAAGCACGGGGATGTATATATATATATATATATAGATAGATAGATAGATAGATAGATAGATAGATAGATAGATAGATAGATAGATAGATAGATAGATAGATAGATAGATAGATAGATAGATAGATAGATAGATAGATAGATAGATATACAGTATATATATATATATATATATAGATAGATAGAGATATATATAGATGGATAGAGATAGAGATAGACAGATATATATATATATATATATATATATATATGATAGATAGAGATATATATATACAGTATATATATATATATATATATATATATATATATATATATATATATATATATATAGATAGATAGATAGATAGATAGATAGATAGATAGATAGATAGATAGATAGATAGATAGATAGATAGATAGATAGATAGATAGATAGATAGATAGATAGATAGATAGACAGAGATATATATATAAATATATATATAGATAGATAGAGATATACCCTAGGTTCTTGTCTATAAGCCGGACTCATGTATAAGCCGGAGACCAAAAATCATACGAATTTTTAAAATAAAATCGTATCATAGATAAGCCGGACTCATGGATAAGCCGAACGTACTATAACCTATAACTAATAGAAGGGAGGGAGGTCAGTGGTCTCACTCGCACCCATTTAATTTCTTTAAGGGGGGAGAGAGAGTGAGATATTGGCGTCTCTCTCACTCTCCGCATGGCGCGGTTGGAGCGGCCGGAGCGCGTTCTTTCTGCTCTGGGCGTCGCCAAGTCAACACGCGCGCGTAGCGGTCATTTAAATTGTGATTTTATATGTAAGCATATATAAATATATATCGCGGATTTTTTGCTGGTTCGCGGATTTCTGCGGACAATGGGTCTTTAAATTTCTGGTACATGCTTCCTCAGTTGGTTTGCCCAGTTGATTTCATACAAGGGACGCTATTGGCAGATGGCTGAGAAGCTAGATTGCTTACTTTTCTCTCTCTCTTGCACTGACTATCTGTGATCCTGACGTATGGGGATTGAGCAGGGGGGCTGTTCGCACACCTAGACGATACGGACGCTCGTCTAAAAATGCTTAAAGATTATCTTCACGTTGCTATCTTTTGTAAAGCTGATTCCTGAAAAGACATGCTGCACCGTGCTTCGCATACTTAAAAGCTCGAAGGGCACGTATTGATTTTTGACTGAAAAACAAACTCTGTCTCTCTCTCTCTCTTCCTGCTCCTGCTCCTGACGGAGGGGGTGTGAGCTGCCACCTTCAACAGCTTTGTGCCGCGGTGCTTCGCATACCAAAAGCCAAACAGCACCATTGATTTGTTTGCTAGAGATTGTTTTCTCTATCTATGTGACACACACACCTTTGAAGAGGAAGATATGTTTGCATTCTTTTAATTGTGAGATGGAACTGTCATCTCTGTCTTGTCATGGAGCACAGTTTAAACTGTTGAAAAAGAGACAAATGTTTGTTTGCAGTGCTTGAATAACGTTCCTGTCTCTCTACAACCTCCTGTGTTTCTGCGCAAATCTGTGACCCAAGCATGACAATATAAAAATAACCATATAAACATATGGTTTCTACTTCGCGGATTTTCTTACTTCGCGGGTGGCTCTGGAACGCAACCCCCGCGATGGAGGAGGGATTACTGTATAAGCCGGACTTATGTATAAGCCGATATTCTATTTTTTCATTTTCACAACTTTTTTCCTTAGATAAGCCGCGGCTTATAGACAAGAACTTAGGGTATATATAAATATATATATATATACATAGATAGATAGAGATATATATAGATGGATAGAGATAGAGATATATGTGTATGTATGTGTGTGTATGTATGTATGTGTGTATATGTATGTGTATATATATATGTTGATATATGTATATATATATATATATATATGTAGATATGTGTATATGTAGATATGTATATATAAGTATATATGTTTATGTATATATATATGTTTACATAACCTCTTTAACACACTACTTCTCCGCTGCGAAGCGCGGGTATTTTGCTAGTACTTTATATAATTGGCATATGTTTTGCAATCTCCATGACCCTGTGTTAGATAAAGCATGTTCACAAAGTGAATGTAAGGTGGATGTATTTGTAATGTTATTAACTATTTAAAGTAAATTAATTTTTGAATAACTCATTATGCTGAAGCCGATTAGTTTAGCACACCAATCTTAAAAGTAAATGCAGATATAAGAGTGAAGTCTAAGATAAGACAGAAAGGAAGAGCCAGTGAGTGTTGTCTAAAATATACAGTTAGAATTGTTTGTCAGTAAAAAATATACAGTTAGAATTGTTTGTCAGTAGAGTGGAGTGGTGTGGAGTGGAGTGAAATAAGAAATATGAGAGTTGGTGTAGTTTTAAGTTGGCTCTATATTATTAAGCATGATTGTATACAAAGGTGTGTCCTGTGATAGTTTGTTTCTTCTTTATACCCATTGAACACAACCCTAAACTGGATTCAGAGGAATTAGGAAATGGATTGAAACAGTAGAGAACTACTTAAGGCTCAAAAAGGTTCAAAGCTACTCCTGGTAAATGAATGCAATCTCAGTTTATACCAGGACACATACAGTACATGCTGGGCCCAGTTTAGCAGGGAGTGTTACTTAGTGGTATTATGTGCTGATAGTTTAATAGTGTGCAAACCATAACATTGCTTGTTCAGACTTATGTAATTTATACACTGTATATATCACTGTTTTGGGCCTGAGAATGTCTCATTAGATTAAGAAGCGCTGACTGCTTAGTAAGGGTAGAAAAATGTGGCCACTTGTCAACCAAAGATATATTTGTCTCCTCTTCATTAAAAAAAACTTTAAGTGATGACAATGTTTGTGAAAGTGATGAACAAGGAAGGTAAATGATTTCCATATTTGAAACAAATTTTTCCAGAAATGGCTGATACCAAGGTTAAAAAAGACATTTTTTTTTTGCTCCATAAAACAGACAAGTGAATAATACCAGGTGGTACAAAATCTGCTAGTGGGTTTAGAGAAAATTGCAAGGAAGGTATTCAAGTATGTTACTGAGAATGTTCTGGCAACTATAGAGCACCAGACTACATCAAACTGTTTCACAACATGCTTCACACATGCAAAACCACGAAGTGCAAAATGTCAAAAGAGATTTATATTCTGCATTTGCACGTGGATTTCTTCCCCATCAATCTTGGTGCAGTCATTGATGAACATTTTTACATATACAACACATACATTATTACATGTGTTGTAATTGGTTTTTCTTGTTGCTGTTTTTGGCCTGTTGTTTTTGTGGCTTTGAGAAAGTACTTTAAGTGGAACAGCCTTTCCAAACTGCAATTCCTAACACTGAACCTGGTCCATACATGGAGCCAATGCTTCCTGCTGAGCACACATCTGCATGCAGCCTTTGCTGTAATTCTGTTCTGCACTATGTAAAGTGTAGTATTCTTTTAAACATACCTCATTGCTCCACAATGACCTTTACCTAAAGAAAAAAATAGGTGTAGTTCTTGAATATGTTGTTGCATCAGTTTGAAATTACCCTTTCTAAAATTAAAGCTAATATAAATAGGTTTAGTTTGTATGTGCTCTTGCTCAACTGTAAAATATTGTGATGACTAGATTCCAAAGGTTTAATAACCTATATATTCTAAGTTCTGTCTCAATTATTGTATTTCTAGACAAGCTTCTCGTCTTGATGGTGTTTTAACTTATTGGGTTACACACAATCAATGACTACATCTATGAATTACTGGTCCTGCGCTTCAATCACCTTGGTTTTATATTCACGTAATTCAAACTCCATGATGCTATAGTATATAATCCCATTTAAACATACTTCTTTGATTTTACTTTAAAGTTTGGTGTTAAGAATTATTATCTACATTTTGGAATCTCCTGTGGTGGGTTGGCACCCTGCCCAGGATTGGTTCCTGCCTTGTGCCCTGTGCTGGCTGGGATTGGCTCCAGCAGACCCCTGTGACCCTGTGTTCGGATTCAGCGGGTTGGAAAATGGATGGATGGATGGATTTTGGAATCTATAACACATTTCCAGCTTCATACCTCTGACCTTGTAGCTTTTTCTTTGGAGTTCACATCTCCCCCACATCATTTGAAGATGACCATATTTAACTCTTTTCTGATGTAAATGGCCATCTTATTTGTTTTTAGCCTTGCCTCTAAATAACATTTACAAGTATCTATCTTTATTATGCTAATCCCCATGCCATATACAGTCATATGAAAAAGTTTGGAAACCCCTCTCAGCCTGCATAATAATTTACTTTCAACAAAAAAGATAACAGTGATATGTCTTTCACTTCCTAGGTACATCTGAGTACTGGGGTGTTTTCCGAACAAAGATTTTTAGTGAAGCAGTATTTAGTTGTATGAAATTAAATCAAATGTGAAAAACTGGCTGTGCAAAAATTTGGGTCCCCTTGTAATTTTGCTGATTTGAATGCATGTAACTGCTCAATACTGATTAATTGCAACACCCAATTGGTTGGATTAGCTCCTTAAGCCTTGAACTTCATAGACAGGTGTGTCCAATCATGAGATATAAAGGTATTTAAGGTTGTCAGTTGTAAGGCGTGCTTCCCTTTGACTCTCCTCTTAAGAGTGACAGCATGGGATCCTCAAATTAACTCTCAAAGGATCTGAAAACAAAGGTTGTTCAGTATCATGGTTTATGGGAAGGCTACAAAAAGCTGTCTCAGAGGTTTAAACTGTCAGTTTCAACTGTAAGGAATGTAATCAGGAAATGGAAGGCCACAGGCACAGTTGCTGTTAAACCCAGCAGGTCTGGCAGGCCAAGAAAAATACAGGAGCGGCATATGCGCAGGATTATGAGAATGGTTACAGACAACCCACAGATCACCTCCAAAGACCTGCAAGAACATCCTGCTGCAGATGGTGTATCTGTACATCGTTCTACAATTCAGCGCAATTTGCACAAAGAAAATCTGTATAGCAGGGTGATGAGAAAGAAGCCCTTTCTGCACTCACGCCACAGAGTCACTTGTTGTATGCAAATGCTCATTTAGACAAGCCAGATTAATTTTGGAATAAAATTAATTTTGATGAAACAAAAATTGAGTTATTTGGTCATAACAAAAAGCCCTTTGCATGGCGGAAGAAGAACACTGCATTCCAAGAAAAACACCTGCTACCTACTGTCAAATTTGGTGGAGGTTCCATCATGCTGTGGGGCTGTGTGGCTAGTTCAGGGACTGGGGCCCTTGTTAAAGTCGAGGGTCAGATGAATTCAACCCAATATCAACAAATTCTTCAGGATAATGCTCAAGCATCAGTCACAAAGTTGAAGTTACGCAGGGGTTGGAAATTCCAACAAGACAATGACCCAAAACACAGTTTGTAATCTACAAAGGCATTCATGCAGAGGGAGAAGTACAATGTTCTGGAATGGCCGTCACAGTCCCCTGACTTGAATATCATCGAAAATCTATGGGATGATTTGAAGCAGGCTGTCCATGCTTGGCAGCCATGAAATTTAACTGAACTGGGGAGATTTTGTATGGAAGAATGGTCAAAAATACCTCCATCCAGAATCCAGACACTAATCAAAGGCTATAGGAGGCGTCTAGAGGCCTAGGTTATATTTGCAAAAGGAGGCTCAACTAAGTATTGATGTCATATCTCTGTTGGGGTGCCCAAATTTATGCACCTGTCTAATTTTGTTATGATGCATATTGCATATTTTCTGTTAATCCAATAAACTTAATGTCACTGCTGAAATACTACTGTTTCCATAAGGCATGTCATATATTAAAAGGAAGTTGCTACTTTGAAAGCTCAGCCAATGACAAAGAAAAATCCAAAGAATTAAGAGGGGTTCCCAAACTGTTTCATATGACTGTATTATTGTCTTTACTGTACATACAACTAGCATATAATATATAAACAAGGGAGTGTGGATCTTGGAAATTCTACAGCACATCTTCAGCAGTATTTAAGGCAAAAGATCTTACGGCTGTCTGCAATCTCAGTCAACTTCTTGCAACTTTGGGGGCTCTTAGAATTAGAGAAGACTTTTTTCTTTTGTCCCCCTTTTCTTGCAGTACTGTCTCTTGGTCTGTTTTTAGAGTTGAACCTGTTTATGGCAAGATTATTCATATATAAAATTAAAATTATGATAATCATTCCTCTGATCCATTAGCGCTGAAGATCTTAATGAGAAGCAAATTTAAAAGACAGAACATATTTTGCAAGTAATATTGCGGATAATAAGTTTTTTTGAAATGTTCAATTAGGCATATTTCAAGAATCTTTCATTTCTATGAGAAATTGCTGCAAGATCCTGACAGATATTTTCTGGTTAGGAATGGCACCACAGGTTGGGAGAAAGACAGGTGAGCATGTCTCTCCAATTGAGAGCCCAAATCCTTTATTCTTTCACTGGGTAAGTGAAATGAATACTGTACTCTATAAAGCTGTCTGAGGAAACATAATGAATATGCATGACATTGCACAGAGCATAGGCATTAATATGGTAGTTGAGTAACTAAGGTGCAGAGGTCAAGTAAGTTTTGTTCTACGTAACCCAACATGAAATCAGGATGGGTAACTACAACCGTGGCCAAGGAAAAACCCTTTCATTCTGCCACGGGAAGAGAAGGTGTGACATGGCTGTGCTCTCCTCAGGTTAATTGTATGAAGGAACATAAATCAATCCATAAAAATGCATAAGAATTACTACAAAATAAACCTCTGAAAGAAAAGACCACCTTCTGTCTTTTGCTCCCTAAACTTTTTTCTTGCTGTTTTACGTTTCTTAGTGTAATCAAAGAGTTCTATGGCACGATGTGCCTAATGGCAGAAGGCATAGGTAAGAAAACCAGAGATGACTAAGCCAAAAGGGGGTTGACAAATGAATCTAATCTGGGGCCAAGCACAGGGCCAGAATACAGTGAGAATGTGTTTAACGTGGTTGTCAGTCACAATAAATTAAAAAACAAATCGGAACAAAGTAATAAAAACCAAACAGAAATCCTAATGATATTCTTTTATGTTTATAGGTCTTGTTAATCTAGTACACTTGAAGTTTTCGTTTTCTTTATTTAAGGAATCCCAAAATTAGGATACCAAGTTATGCACTGTATCATATTTTATAGGTGGAGAATATAACTAGCAATAGGGTCATTTCTATGAACAAATCAGTGATATCCATGAAATCTGCACTACAAAATAATGGCAAGAAACCTCCTACAAAATTGTTACATTGGAATGTCATTGTAATAAAATTAGAATTAATTAGCATATGAAAAAGCTAAATTAATTGGTCTAAATTTTTAATGAAATAGTCCTTACAATAAAAGACTCAATTTCCTGCCTTTGGGAATGTGTGTCTGTACTACTGCTTTGTCAAATTTAAAATCTGTCTAGGATTTACTAACATATTAATATGTTAATTATACATTGCTCATGAGCTGTCATGCTTCTATGAAAACATCAGTCTTCTGGCCATCAAAGTGGTTGCCACTTTTGGATATGCATTTGCATGTATTGATAGCATGTGTTTTCACTGTGGCCATTTTATAAAGGGCGTCATATACATAAGGAGCTCCTCTAAATTTTGATGAAAATGAACAACATAGCAAGGAAAGCAGCTTCTGAGCAGTTTTCCTCTGTTAAGAAGTAAGTCATGACAGTAAGTCACGTTAACTTACATTGCTTTTGGATTTCTTTTTTCCCTTTAGTTCTAACAATCAAACCAGTATTTAAGTATTCACACCATGTATATATTTTATCTATGTCCCTTTAAATCATCCTCAGATATTTAACAATGTCAATAAATATACACAATCTATAATTGCTCTATTATGCAGAGGCCTACACAGTTTATACAATACCTCAGTACCTGGCTTCTACCAGCATTGCTCTCTAAAATTTTCTTAAAGAAAGTCAGCTAAGAGCTGGGACATAGTGAGATAAGAGTTCAAATGGAGACAAAAAATAGTGATAGCTGGAGGGAAACATTTTATTGTTGACCGACAGCCTTCTTAATGACCCACTGACCTTTCTCTGGCCAGATGTTCTGACTATGTGTTTAATAATTGGCCTCCAAAAATAAGTCTCCTTAGTACAGGTAAGGTGGTTGAGGAAGATAAATCATGCACATCAGTTTTTAAAACTATTTCAATATCATGTTTTGGCTGCTGAAAAGAAGACATCACAGTGAAGGAAAGGTTTAGAGAAAAAAAATCAGCAACGCTTTAAGTACTTTCATTATCTGTCATATTAAATCACAAGAGTTCTTTTTGTCTAGACCCAGCCATTTCCTTCTTCAGAGACAGAAGCCTTGTTAAGGAAGCCACATACAGTATATGAGACTTTGTTACAGCTGACAATATTAATCAAAAGGAATCAGCCTGAACAGCTTAACACGCCAGGCATCGCCATGTAGTAGTTTAGAGAAGGTAATTAGAAAAAAAGGCTTTCTGGCAGCAGTCACTTGTAGATTTAGCTTATTATTATCATTCCTGTTCCATCTTGGCAGCCATTCGAAAAGCAGGTATTGATAATCACAAACAAATAAGTACAGTATTTATGTTTTTTTTTCTTACTAAGTCGCTGATTCATGTGATTGGCTGCCCTGTTAATGTAAAAAGAAAACAGCAGCTCCACTATTAAAACCTCATCTAGGAACAGATTGCCAGTTTTAATCACACTTGTGTCCTGGCTGTGCAGTTGTTTTCTATTTATGTGTGTCACAGAAAGAGGAAAAAAAATTACTTGCTGTAAATTAACTAAACAGACCCAGCCTTGTGAGCATTACGGTTGTATTGTTTTCTTGTTTTTTTCTGTTTCCACTATACACAGGGCTGCAGACCGTTATTTCTAATTTGTGTTGTGTTCAGACCAATTGTAACAATACTTATTCTTCACAGAAGAGGCGTCTGGATCTGCCCAGAATAGATGGAACAGAAACAGCTCTTTTTGCTCATTATGTTTCATCTGTTTTTTCTCTGCCCTGTGACAGAATGGCACAACTTCAAGGGTTGATTCCTGGTTTGGATCCGAAGCTGCTGTGATAGTCTCTGGCCCATATGATGTTTAATTGGATTAAGCAATTTTGAGAATGTTATGTTTTACTATTATGTTCTAATTGTTTTCGCTGTTAAGTTAAATGTTTTATCCCTAATAAATGAGGCATGTATGTAGCTTTCACCTGTGTAACCTATGTTGCCTTCAACAAGTGGCCTCAGGACATCAACAACATTACCAGCTAGCTTCTGTGCCTGCCATTCTTGCAAAGAAAGGGTTCAACTTCCAGTCTGTCTAAAAATGTATTAGTCTAATAGACAGACTAGGAGGTCAGAAAGTTTTTTTAATACAGTAAAGAGGGAAAACTGGCACCATGATAGTTTTGCATTTAACCAACTACTCACACCAACAATACTTTGGTCACTTTCAAAACCCTGGAAAACATGAACTACCAGCTGTATAGATGCTGAATTTTCTACTGGGTATCAAGAGTTTATTTTTCTCAAAATTTCAAGTATTTTTTTCCTTTTCTGTGTCACCATGTAGTCATTTTAAAGTTGCTTTTTATTCATTCATGTTTTCTTCCTTTGCATTGCCTGTACTGGTGAATCAAATGTTGTAATTAATGGAATCTCTTTTCCTTAATGATCTTTCTATAACATTGATTTAATTTCAAAGCTCACTTCTCATATCTTAAACCACATAGCCATTTATCTTGGATTATGGGAGGTATAGGAATCTTATGTGTGCATGACTGAATGGAATTTACAGAGGCCCATGGCAAGTGAAGGAAGGCCACAGATCCAGCTTGGGTTTGAACCCTGTGTTTGGCCATTGTCTGTTTGGAGTTTGTAGCTTTCTCTCCACATTACCAAAGATATACATGTATTGGTGGCTCCAAATTGGCTTCATGTGAGTGGGGGTATGACTGAGTTAGTCCTGACCAAACAGGATTTGTCAGCTTATGTCAAGCAGCAGATAATATCGAACATCTTGTGCATATTATAGTCTTGACTCTAACCCTGTTTCTTCCAGCAACTCTGTTGGGCCTAGATGCAGAAAAAACATTTGACCATTCACGACCAAGCTTTCTCTCACAATTTTCAAGTTCCATGGGATTTGAAAAGGGATTTGACAATATGATTAAAATGTTGTATTCCTCTCTCTTGGCTGTCATTCTTAAAAATTCTAATATCTCTTGTTCCTTTCAAATCTTCAAAGATGGCAGGCAGGGCTGTTCACTTTCTCTGTTGCTTTTTAATCTTGCTCTGCCTCAGCAGTTGCCTTCTATTTTTGTGAGTTAATTACTCCAATCTATGCGTAAGGCTTCCCCCATAAAGTATCTCTTTATCTGGATGATGCCCATCTGATCCTCTTCATGTACCAAACCTGTTTAAATCATTCAAAGCATCATCTGGTTATAAATTCAACTGGGCAAAGTCTGCCTTTCTCCCATTAAATGCCTCTTTCAAATGCCTTCTCCCTCTCTCTTTTTTATCTAATGCCTTTAATTACTTGGCCATTGATGTTTTCCCTCTGCTTCAAAACATTATACACTCTAATTACTTTTTCCAAAATCCTTGAATAACATTTTTAATGCATTAAGGAATCCCTGTCCTCTTGGAACTCAGATTGGTGGCAATCCTATTTCATTTCCCTTTTGAGCCTCTCAAGGCATCATAATATCAGTGAACATTTTTAGACAACCTACAGCTCCATATATTCAACCAACTAAGGCAAGGTCTGATGGTTCTTTATAGAAGGAAAATTTGTATTTAAAGCTTGTAGAGAAAAGCCAAGCAAAATGACACCTTTTATTGGCTAACTAGAAAGATTACAATATGCAAGCTTTCGAGGCAACTCAGGCCCCTTCTTCAGGCAAGATGTAAGGGGCCTGAGTTGCCTCGAAAGCTTGCATATTGTAATCTTTCTAGTTAGCCAATAAAAGGTGTCATTTTGCTTGGCTTTTCTCTACATTCATAATGGCTAACACGGTACAACACCCTAGTACTATTTAAAGCTTGCAATATTTCTCTGTCTTCTTCATTATCTTCTAATCAGTTCTCTAACTTTCCAGTTTAGTATATTCTCTTAGCTTCCCTGTAATTCGCATTCAAGAATGTTACAAAGGAGTCAACTAACAAATAGTATAAATAAAGGATGTAAGTCTTAGTCACAGAACAGAAATGGAATCAAAACCAGAGGTTTAATAATAATAATCAGAAATAACAGTAGATTTTTGGGTCGTATCCATAAACTTTGACAACCAGGAAGATGCCTTTAAATTTTTGACTCAGTAATGGCACACACTGCATACTTCTGATTGATCTTACCTAGCAATGGCATACTAACTGTCAACATAAAGGTCCCAAAATTGTTCTGCCTACACGAAAAACAAGATGGTGCAGCAGGAGAACACATTTCGTATTTAACATTATTAAGAACATGTTGAAACAAAATGTAAATTGTTGTGATCCTCACCACCATTCTCTTTCTTAATTTTTTCAACCTTGGAGTTTGATATCCGAGGTACACTTCAATTTTAGTGTGTCTGGGCTTCATCGGGCTATATGTTTTCCACTTAAACTGTTCTTGGTTGTCATAAGCAGTGGGACACTACTTGTAGTGGGAGGTGGGGGGGGGGGGGGGGGGGGGGGGGTCCTGTTCTTATTTTCATTTTTTATTTTTACCTTTCACTTCTTCACAATTTGGGTTTAATTATTGAATATGAATTTCTTTAAATCCTCAATTTATCATCCCTAAACCTTCATGAAAATGTGGTCACAAAAAAACCATTTATTTCTATAGCAGATTATCATACATAAGTGTAACTCAAAGTGCTTATCTAAAGGTTAAAGAAAATTTAAACTTACACCAGAAGGAAAAACGTTAAAAGAATGTCAAAATGTCAAAAAATCATTCTTTAAGAAACTCAATCATAATATCATTCATCTGCCATGTATCCAAAAGGGAACTCTACAATGATTTAAAACAGAAGGTGGCATGGTACTATCTAACATTCAGTTTAACTACTGAGTAACAAATATATTCATAATAAAATCTTGGAAATTGGCAGAAGTTCATGAATTTACACCTGTTTTGCTTGCAATGGAAAACAAATCTGCTCTAAATCTTCTTTGTATGCCCTCCTCTGTGCCCCAATCAATACTACCTATCATCACTTTGCTAGAAATACAGTTGTCCATCAACTTACTTAAAAAATGGAGCCATTGCAGGACACATTTCAAGGCAGAGAAGCTCTTATCTATGCTCCTATATATGATAATCACGTTTTTCCATCTTCTCAGTCCTACACTCTAGGAATTAAGACACTTAGAGATCTTTATATAAACAATGTATTGGCATTTTCAGTTTGGTTTTCAAGATACACCCACTTCTTCCCTACACAGAATTTAGAAATTCTGGTAAAAGAAACCTTTTCAGCTTTCCACCTCTCACACCCACATCTTTCCCAGAGGCTACACTTTTAATTGTGATAAAGACTCAGACAGCATTTCATCAATATATAAAAATATTTCAAAGAATCTACCCTTCAATGATCCTCAGAAATAGTGGGAAAAGGACCTTGTAATTAGCATCTCAGAAAACGAATGGAACTCAGACATACATAGAAATACATTCTAGTTCTATGAGCGGTAAGCATTAAATAATTTATCTAGAATCTTCCCTTGATCACATTTATCTCATTTAAAATTGTCTAAAATGCACCTAGAGCAAGATCCAACTTACGAGCATCCAGCTCCAGCATCACTAGGTCATATGTTTCAGGAATGCACTAAATTAACATCATCTTGGACAAAAATCTGTATAAATACTACAAAGATAGCTTTGGTGTCAAACGTACTCTTAATCTATTAACAGCAATATTTGGTGAGTTCCTGAATGAGGTTAAATTGCATAGGGAGAAATTGATTGTAAAACTCTATATGAGACTACTAGCATGCAGACTTATCTTGCTTAACTGGAAGAATCTCAGTCCATGTTCTATATCTCAGAGGTTAAGTGATATTGTTTATTATCTCAAATTAGAAAAAAATCTAATTCTCTCTCATAAGATATTTTCAAAACTTTTTTAAAACATGGCAAGAATTCTTTATATAATTTTAGAATAAGCATGCTGGGCCTGTGATTGACTCTCTTATGCAATTAAGTGTTCTAATATATTTAAAAAGTTAGATTTTTTTTTGTTTGTGTCTTTCTTCTTTTTCACTTCCTCTTAGGTGAGGAGTGAATCTTGTTTTGCTAGTTTTTTTCCTTTGTATTTCTATTTTTCTTTTCTCTAAGTATCAATTTTAAAGTAAATGGTTTTATCTCTAATTTTATTATTCAATTACATTGTGTCACACACGTGCGCATGGGAGGCAGCTAATAGGACCAAAAGAAGGTAATTCCATGGCAAGCCAGGGGGTGGTGGGGTGCAGTAAACCCCTCTCTTTTATTCCTGCAGACCAAACACAGAAAATTCTTCCTGGACCAAATGGCGTCACTTCCAGTCCAGACCGGTGACGTCACTTCAGTTTCCGGGCCGGGTACCATCACTTCTGGTTACAGCCCTAGTGATGTCACTTCTGCTAACCTGCCTTAAAAGCCAGACAACTTCCACTTGTAAACTCAGTTCTGTTTTGGATTCACTGTACTACCAATTTTCACTTCTGGGTGGCTGCCCCAAACTGTTTTCCCGAGTCAAAGCATTTGGTGTAGTCGGCAGGATGTTGGCCTCCTTATGGAACTAGGAGCAGAACCAGAAGAATGCCTTGACACAGAACCAGAACCTTCAACTCTTAAGGGACCAGGTGGGAGAATACCATTCCTGAGTTGCTGGGTTGGAGACAGTCGCTGTGGGTATGGGGAACCCGGGGTGAGCTTTGGCCCAGGGGTTTAGTCTAGACCACGGGGCACCTGGACAAGGGACCTACAGAGTAGAGTCAGTTTCAGAGGGGGACACATTGGGGATTTACTATGGGCTCCCAATAAAAGGGACTGCTCAACAGAACCCCATAAAGGGAAAACCCTTTGAGAAAGGTGGGGGTGCCCAAGGCCAGCAGGCAAGGAAAATATTCAAATAGGAATTTAATCCATCTTTGCCTGTGGCTCCCCAGGCTTTTCATTTATGGGCTAAAATCAGACAAAAATAATGCCTGACACCTGGTGGAGCAGATAGCATGTGCGATATTGCGCCAAGCCCTTCCGGTCCACCATTCCCAGCCAGCCTGGGGATGACCAATTAAGAACATGGTCTCATTAATAGAGACCACAGAAGACCTAAGAGTGGATACCCACCCAGGAGAACCAGAGTGGGACCCATGTAAAATCCGACGTGTCTGTGTCTCTACACCTGAGCCCTGTCACCGGGGACTTCTGATACTTGGCATCAGTTTCCTCACGGTAACAAATGGATTTGCAGGGAGACCAAGAGGAGGGGGTGGTGCGCTCTGTCTAATCCTCTGTCTTTTTCCCATACAGGGGTGGTAATAGTGAACAGTTTCAAAGTACTAGCTTTGTTTGATTCCAGCAGTAAAATTTCCATTGTTGCTCGCCACTTAATGTTACCGCGACAATGGCTTAAAGTTAAGACCAGTCTAACTTGTGTACACAAGGACGTCTGTCAGTATAAGTCAGCTACGAGAGAACTGTTAAGAGACTGACGGTAGCAGTTATTAAAAAACCTCTGTTCCAGGTGATACTGGGCCGAGACTGGTCAGACAGTAAAAGTAACTACGTCCTCGGCTGCCTCCATGGTGTGCTCACAGCCGGAGGAGAGGAAGAGCTCGACTTTTAATCATGACGTGGAAACTCCAGGGACATTGCACGGTGATACGTCATCTCCAGTCCTTGACAAAACCACACCTCTTGAGGTCGCCTCTGATCCTCTCACACAGCTGTGCTTTCAATTTGGTCAGACTCTGGATTCTTTTAAAAGGGAGCAATAGAATGATGACTCCCTTAAATTTACTAAAAAGGCAGTTGTTCTGATAGATGACCACTGCACTTAGCATCCTATGCCACAAAAATGCAGTATTACACTCCATGGCTAATGAGCTGTACTGGACCAAATTTTGGATGGTTCAGATCCTATCACTTACACTAAGTTACCTCTCTACAGTAACATCAACCATACTGTAAGATGTTGCATCATTCAATGGTGCAATATAATGACTGCAATACGACAAATTATTCCTATCCTGAATGAACTCTAAATGCAAGAAGAAAAAAAACTGTAGTTTTCCATCTATCCAGCAATCCATCTATTTTCTAAACCCGCTCATCCAGAGCATGGTTGGGGGTAAGCTGTAGCACCATGTGCAAGGCAGGAACAGTCCTTGGAAAGGGTGCCAGCACATCTGACATTTTTAGTTCTCATCAAAAGCAACTTTCCATGCTTTGGATGCAAAATAAAACAAAGACCATTTGATAAGTTAACAAGCTATAAAATGTTTATCAAAAATTCATTAACATTATAAGGAATAAGAGCTCTGCTTTCATATAGGAGTCAATTCTGTGGTTATTGTTTATGTTTTGAAGTTCAAGCTTTTCAGACTCTCATTACTGATCTTTGTTTTGTTGATTTAACTTAGGACTATTCACTTAAACTTGTCTCTATCTCTGCCAATCCAATGTGATATGAAGTACAGATTTTTTTCTTCTGAAAATTGTTTTACAATGGAAAGGTGAAATTTCTGGTAGAGAATTAATGTACAATCAAGTAAATACATAAACTTATTGACACTCAGATTTGGTTAGGCATTTGATTTAAACAAATTTGGTTAAAATAATTAGATTTGACGTTGATTCTACAATAAAATGTTATCATAAGCTGCTTCAGTGACTTTCAAAATCTGCTATTCAATTGTATATTGATCTAAGGATTGTTCATTTTGTAAATTGATGAGTTAGAACAAGAAAATAGGTTTTTGACAGTTCTCTATAAACTGTTCAATACTGTGCTAATAAAACAAAAATGTCTTCTTCTGAAAAAATTGTTACATGCTGCATGGGGTAGGATATTGAGGGAACATGGAAAAATAACTGCCTCCCTTCTTCCTACACAACAGCGACAATTTAGAAGAATTTCTGTGATTTCACTTCTCATATCCTGGTAACCGCTGTTTCCAGTCCCTAAAAAATATAGCCCGTAAGAAGACCTTGAATGTCATGAACATCAAGCAACACTCACCAGTGTGACCCAAGCACAAGTTCTCATTTATTCATTTCTTTCATGATTCTGTGGTTTGTTACACTGTGTGTATGCCCTTTGACAAATTCTTCAACCATGCTTTCTCTGTGTCTCTCTTTCCTGGTTTCAAGGTTATTTTTGGGTTCAGCTGTGTTGGCCAGTTACCCCCCTGCAAGGGTGTACTGGAGCAGAAATTTTTACAGCCAGATGCTTTCCTGACACCACTCGCCTTGGGTCACCTTTTACAACATGCAAAAGGCACAGTGACCTTATTCTGACCCCTGGACTCAGACTTAATTCTTGAACTATGCTATGCTTCAAGAAAATGTTAACAGATCATTGTTGGCAAGAGTTGTTTTCTTTAAGCTTTAAATGTGCACCTTCAGAAAGGCCAATTATCATTCACTCTGTGTTAATTTGCCTTTAATAATGCCTCCTACTTTTATTTACATTGAACATACAGCTATTTACCCTGACTGCTAATATTTTCATGCAAGTTCCTATACCTTTTACTTACAATCAGACATTGAGTTTCTACTGTTTTTTGTTTCACTTTGCCTTTTTCTAGTTTTTAACTTTTTCTCCATTTTCTTTGACATTTCATAAGGTGTCTAACTATGAAAAAGATGAAGATCCAGAAGCAGAAACCAAACCTGAACAGAAGGTCACTAGCTCACAATACAGGATAATAAGATTACAATTTAGAGTAACAAATTACATTGGGATTTGTAAAAAAGTAATCTGAATAAGGGAGAACATATAAATTCCACATACATATTGACTAGGGCAGTGATATAGACTGTAATCTTTGAAGCTCTAATGTTGAAATATTAAACACTCTGCCACCCAGGTAATTCATAAAATTATATATATATATATATATATATATGCTGTCAAATAAACGAACCACACGCCGTGGCGCAACGTTAGGGGCATCGCCTCTGACGCTGACGTCCGAGGTTCGATTCCCGAGAGGGAGTGCAGTGGAGTGTGTACACCTGATGAGCCCAGAATGAGGGCGAAACACGTGTCGTGTACTCTTTGCATTTATTTGACAGTAAAACTATTGTAACCATTCTATGATCTGCTCTTCACAAACTGAGGGCACTGTGGCGGATGTTAGCAGATTGCTGGCCAACCACAAAGCGTTACCTGGTAGGTAACCACCCACACTAACAGATTGTGACACAGACTTCGAATGCCGTGAATATATATATATATATATATATATATATATATATACATATACACACCTCCACACCTCCATGTTTTCCTCTTTTAGGATCCTGATTACTGCATTTTAGATTAATTGTTTTAGCCTTTGTTATTGTTATAATAAAAATTCATACTAGTTTTACTAGCTTTTCAGTTGTCTGAGTGGGAATTTCATGAGCCTTTGCAAAATTTTTTCTACATATGGCCTGGTGATGCAGTTTAATATGCATATCAAAGGTGTATTTGTATGAAAACTGATGTTTCACTGATATTTCAGAAATATTATTACTTGCTTTCTTGCATTAGTGACCAATCTTTCATATCACCTTTGGTAATGTACAAAAATGCCCACGCCACACTACATTTATGGTGTACTCCTACTTTGAATCTAATATTGCTAAAACTGGCATAACAATGACCTGTATAAAGTACTGAATTGGTAATAAGAAATATGCATTTAGTGTGTTTTATTCAGGGCACCTCAAAAGATGTTTATTAGTGGGTTTAATGGGATGTCAACTGTCTAATGTCTGAAAAGAGTGGCCAATGAGATAATAATTAATAAATATTTATACAACCATGCAAAAATTACAGAAGATCTTGTTAAAGATAGTTTCTAAAAGATTGTTACAGAGCGCCTCTTTCTCTCTTTGTATGTTTGTGCATTGGAACATTAAAAAGCAAACAAATCTGCTTTGTGAAACCCAAGGTGGTCTCCTTTTGTGGACTTTTACTTATTAAGAGAATTAGGATTTTTAGGTTCTGTAGATAGATAGATAGATAGATAGATAGATAGATAGATAGATAGATAGATAGATAGATAGATAGATAGATAGATAGATAGATAGATAGATAGATAGATAGATAGATAGATAGATAGATAGATAGATAGATAGATACTTTTTTAATCCCAAGGGGAAATTCACATACTCCAGCAGCAGCATACTGATAAGGAAACAATATTAAATTAAAGAGTGATCAAAAATGCAGGTAAAACAGACAATAACTTTGTATAGTGTTAACGTTTACCCCACCGGGTGGAATTGAAGAGTCGCAGTGTGG
The DNA here is from genome assembly GCF_900747795.2 of Erpetoichthys calabaricus. NCBI lineage: Eukaryota > Metazoa > Chordata > Cladistia > Polypteriformes > Polypteridae > Erpetoichthys > Erpetoichthys calabaricus. The sequence goes on along the minus strand of NC_041397.2, from coordinate 207,823,032 downwards.
GGGAGGAACGATCTCCTCAGTCTGTCAGTGGAGCAGGACATTGACAACATGCCTTAAGCTGAAAGATGAGATGTTACAACATGGTTTTTAAGGTATGTTTAGTATACTGACTAGCATTTTAGGCTTTTCCCACCTCTTTTGCACACATTGAAGTTAGGCTTTAAATCATTCTTGCAATGCGAGAAAGACAGAAAGCATAGTGGTTCAGTTATTTACACCAATGGCATTAAACATAATGATCCAAAGAGAACATTAAGCATCATCTGACTGTAACTGTGTGTCACTGCCCAGAAACACAATTTTAAGATTTTTAGCCATTTAGGATTTGTAAAAAATCTAGTTGTTTTCCCCTAAAAAAGCATAATGTAACCTATATTGGCTGATAGGATGGTAATGTGTCCATCTGCTTTTGTTTTTTTTACTTTCACCAAAGCTTCCAGACACTTTTATTTCCAGACAGACTGGTATTTCAGTTATACTAAAGGCATTCTGTAGATAGTCAACATATTAATCTACGGAGTTCTAAGGTTCATCTAATTGGAGAAGGCTACCCCTCTTTATACAGCCATTCTGCTGTACATTTTCATCTGTTAAGAGAATTAAGCTTTTTTTTCCTCATATTTCAGTCTATCTGCGGGAAGGAACTTAAGTAAACAAATTGAAGCAATGCACAGGCTGTGATCAGAGCTGCTGACAAGGAGGAGTGTGAGCCAGTAATAAAAGCTCAAGGCAGCCCTGATGCATCCAGTTTCAGCCAATTTCCAGGAGTGTCATGGAGTGAATTGCCTGCTAGTGCTGTATAGGATCTCTTTAGATGATTATAGTCTGCATGAAAACAAATGCATTACAGGCAAGGAAAAAAAGAGAAAAATAAAATGTAAGGTTACTCTTGAAAATAAAGATGGGAGTCAAATAAGTGAATGCATATGGGGAGTGCATTTTGCTTTTGTTATAAACTATACTGCATTCTGAACATAATTCATATTATTATGCATGCGTCAAACTGGTATTAAGCCCTCGAATCAAAAGAAATATTATTAGGCAACAGATGTACTGCTGTTAATCTAATTTGGGTGCAGTGAATAGCCCTTTAAGTTGTCCACAGAAAGCCCATTGGCAGCAGCCTATGTTTTCTTGGATGTAAACACATCTTAAGGCACACTCTCTATGAGCAACTACCTAAGGGAGATCTTTGTAACAACTGTTGGCACACATTGGTCATTCTGTCTTAGAAGGAGCACTGTGTTTTTATTGGGTATTCTCATTAGCTCAATTATTGAAGCACACACTCAAAAACAAAAATACAGCTTCAACCCCTGCTTAATCCAGGTCTGGTTTAATCCATTTCTGTTTTTTGACAGTGCAAATATCTATTCTTAAAGTTACTGTGGGGCTTTGCCTATCCCAGCAGCAGATGACACGATACACAACCGAAACAGGGTATTAACCTTTAGCTTGGAAAAACAATATGTTTTCCCCTTTTTTGAGATAAAGCAGTACACTACTTGTGGCTGGCTTTATTGCACTGTGATGATTCAATATATGTAATTTAGTTAAGGTGCTTCTAATTACCGGAGGCTATAATAAAGGTACATTTCTCCTTGCAGGTAATTGATGTGCTAATGTAAAATATGATTACACTTGCATATCAGCAGCTCCGTGTATGACTGTATATGTATGTGTACTTTTCTATCTATCTATCTATCTATCTATCTATCTATCTATCTATCTATCTATCTATCTATCTATCTATCTATCTATCTATCTATCTATCTATCTATCTATCTAAATGTACTGGAATGGTTAGGTAAATATCTTGAACTGTCCTTCATCAGCATGTCTTCCTGACCTTTTAGAATTGAAGACCAGCCACCAGCCCCTGGCATTAGTACTGTAACTGAATACAGTACTGTGACAGGGTGAATATTACTGCCAGGAAGTGTGGCCTAATGCACTGGAATCCTTAAATTCACTGGTTAAAATCTCTTTGTTGTATCATCTAGTGGTTTTTATTTAGCTTTTGTATATACCGTTAAAATATAAATAACTGGACACAGTATCTCAATGGAAAAATCATGAGCCAAAGAAAGGTTTCAAGTAAAAACTACAACACTGATAGGAAGAGAAACACCAAAAACTAAGTGACTTTGAAGTAAGGAAAGACCATTTGTGACCATTTTGGGGCACCCTAGGGTGATGCACTGAGATCCTGCTGGCCTTGTATCTATATTCATATCCTGAGCACTATAGTGACATTAGGAGACAACCATGTATGAGATGGTTTAGCTTTCATTATTAAGGATTCATTTGTATCATTAAAATCTCAATAGAGAGTTTTTAATGGAATTCCAATCACCTCTCAACAACCTGGTCCTAATAGTCAGTTAAGCCATATCAGCATAATATACCTCTCATATAAAGTAATCAAAAATGAAAAAAACTAAAGTGAAGTTGAAGTTTGTAAAATGTTTGAAATTAAAAAAGAATACAAAGTTAAAATGTTTTAGGACAACAGCAACTCAAGTGAAAAGTGACAGTACAGAACAAAGCGCAATTTAAACATTTTTTGCAAGCTTTCAAAGCTTTTTTGTAAAGTTGCTAAATGTTGCTATGAGATCAAGGCTATTCAGTCAGCACTTCTCTCTTTTTCCATTATTAACTCTAAAATGGACTTCACCATGTTTTAGGGTGTTACGGCTTCTCTGTGTTTAATTGGTTCTTTCCATTTTCACTACAAAATTCTCTATTCTTGATGACATATCCTTTCCCAAAACCTTCTTGTGTCTGAAAATAGGCTATTATTTATTTTACTTCAACTATTGATTTTATTTTTATTGTACTCTATTTCTCAATAAACACTTTGGAATGGTGCAGTTAGTGATAAAACTTTATATTAATTATTAATTAATATATTGAGTGGATGGATGGTTAACACTGCTGCATCACAGTTCCAATCTTCTGGATACAAATGAAATTTTAATGTTCTCATTGTGTTCTTGAGAGTTTTCCTATGGATAACTCCAGATTTCTTCCCACACCCAAACATACTGTATGCTTGCTAGGTTAACTGCATTCTCTATACTAGCCAAGGTTAATTTAGAATGCACTGAGACAGATAGACATCCTATCCAAGACTGACCTGCCACCCTGACCCCTTTGTAATCCTAGATAAGATTAAATGACTTTGGAAATGGATTGATTGATGCTTGATATGTTGAGTGGCCTGTTGGTTATAATGCGTAACATTACAAATTAACCTGGTATATGTGAATATGTTCAATGGCATTTTGCCTTCTTACCTGATGTTGTCAGGATACTCTTTATCTCTCCACAATCTATTAATGAAATAAGCAGTTGTGGAAAATGGATGAATGCCTAATGGATGTTTCAAGATGAAACGAGCAACTCCACAAGAAAACCATCAGTGGCTTAATCCTAAACTAATATAATTATTTAAATATATGCATCCATTTTAAAGGTTCAAAAGTAAATAAAGAGATTGTGTGTATGGTATGTTAAGAAGAAAATTATTTATTTTCAGCATCATTTTGATTAAATGCTCGCTCTCTGGTGATGAGCAAGGTTTGAGTCATTACTGTCACATATGCAGAGTACAGTGGCCAACATGCAACATGTTGCCACTTTCTAGAACTGTGATCAACAAGCACAGCCGGACAGAAATGGATGAGAATAACTTCCACTTATTTATTTTTTATCACTCTTAATAACGTTAAGATTTTTCTTTTGTTTAATGCTTCAACAGATTAAGAGTTTGATAATGTACAAAAAGGAAAGTACCATCAATGAGTGAAAAAGAACATAAAAAAAGATCATTCTACTGGACTCAGGTAATATGTAAGGAAAAACTAGTCTTGCTTTAGTCTAATAAAAACTAAATAATCAGGTACCTGTTTTCTCATCTGCTTATCCATTTCAAGATCATAGAGAACCAGTGCTTATCCTGGCAATATTGGTGAACCAGCCAGTCCTTTGCAGGCATAGTCACGTACATTTCCAGATTTGCTCATACAGATTAGCAATTAACCAAACTTGTATCAGTTTGGAATTTGTGAGAAAACCAGAATACCAAGAGGAAAACATACAGACAATGAGAGACTGTGCACAATCCACACAGGCAGTGCCATGGCCACGATTTAAATTCCTAGTTCTAGAGTTCTGTCTCTGCTGTAATGCTAGATAATCAGACAAACCATAGTGGCTTTCCACAGTAAATACTAAGTCCTTTTTTTTTCTTTAGCAAACAATGTATTAGAATAATTTGTATCATGGGAGTGCACCCAGGTAATGTGAAAATGAGTTACAAGCAGAGACTGAACCAGCATCTTTGTAGTTTATAACCCAGTGTCATAAGCGCTAGGCTACCCTGCCTTGTAGTTGCACCACTAAATGGTTTTTGGATTAATATTAAACCTATGTTAGCTCTGCAGCAAATCAAGAGAAAATAAGAAATCAGCTCAAATGTACTTTTTAATGTGGTTGACATAAAGTATGTGGAAATAAAAGAAACATGAGCCACCCAATGTACAATCACTCAAAAAGTGACTTTGTCTTGTACAAGGACTTGAAATTCAGCCTTTCAGTTTTATTCTCAGAAGGCAGAAAGCAGCCTTTAGTCTAAATATAATATGGCTTGTGGTCAGATTACATTCATCGTGTGTTACTTTAAATTTAGACTTAGCAGTTTAGTGGCTCTATGGATCAAGCTCCATTTCTCAGCTCAATTTAGAATGAAAAACAAAATTATCTAGGAGGTAGATGGGAGACAGGAAAACACCAATACTTTTGGATTTTATATTGGAGACAATGTAAATGTGGAATTTGCCATCTGAAATGAAAAATCATGAAGCAATAAACAGAACCTATTGATATAACCATGTTTTACATCTGTCTAAAAAACACTGCAATAAGAAAATAAAAAACAATCACTAGTACCAAGCCAATAACTAGGAGTCATGTGTGAAATGCAAGCTTACATTTATTTCCCCCATCTTAGTGCTCACTCCCAGCTGGCAAACAAGAACATTTCCATTCAGTTTTGACTTATGACTCTCATTCCACCATAGGCACCAAGATGTAAATGACTTTTAAGTGAAAAATGATAACCAAACAAAACATTTTAACTTTATGTTGTTTAACCTTACACCGCAATGGACTTAATAGTAGGGGGTGGCAGATAACGATCTGCCTTGCCTGATAAATAAGTGTTCTCATAAGTAGGCCCTGAACATGCCTAATGGAAAGTTTTGTGCATTTACAGGGCTGGGAACACATGATTCCAAGCACTTAAATTGGAAAATGGGAGGTTGCTGTGGTTCAGAAGCTTTTATATACAAAAGTGACGTACTGCTAATATCCAGTCATCCATTATTGAACACACCTATTCTAGTGCTAATGAATCAAAAATTATATGTAGAATGGATAAGTCAGTAAAATAGACTACAAAGTCAGACTTCCAAAACACAATGATAAATGAATGCCATTAAGACAAGTGATACATGAAAAGCCAAATGGGAAGTCATAATCTTTCTTTTTTCTTTATTTTTCATTGTTTGTTTATTTATAATAGAGTGTACAGTGGATTCAGAAAGTACAGAGCCATTCACTTTCTGCAGGCTTTATTATGCTGTACTGTACATTTAATTTTAAATCGATGCATTTGCCATTTTTGCCCTGTGATAGAAATCAAATATGTTAAAGAAAGAAACATATCCTCTACTAGGAGAAGTTTGATAAAACCTCTTCGAGTCAGAAACCAGGCAGGAGAAAACTTGTCCATTGAGTCTTTAATTATCTCTTCAGCAAATGCCGAAGAGGGTGCATTCATCTTAGTAGTCTGTTAAAGAATGATCAGAATGGTCAAAATAATAAAGGCAGAGGTCAACTTTATAAAAAACTGAATTTACATACTGTAATAGTGCTAAATGATGCATACACATCACCTGACATTTACTCTGATTGATTCATAGGCTTACACAGATAACTTAGCAAATAAAAGTCTATTTTATTATGCTGTTGTTGTTCTTATACTTTTAAGTTTATCCATCACATTTGAAATTTCTTTGTATGTGATAACTGTCCAGTTTTGTTGTTTACAGGACATCTGCTGATCTCTTTGTACATTTGGTGTATTACATCAACCTTCTCCTGGTACATCCTTGTCTTTGTTCACTTGACTTTTATCTGGTTTCCTAATATACTTAAATGGGTTTCGGACATTTATTAACTCTTTTATATTTCTAAGATTCATGCTATATTTTAATATGAAAAGCATACAAAATACTTAATTACTTTTACCTCCAAATTATTCTCTTACAACCTATCAATTTACACTCAATAACCAATAATGACAAAGCGAAAGCATGTTTTCAGAAAAGTCTGAAAATTTATTAAAAATCAAAAACTGAAATCTCTTTCATATAAGTATTCAGACCCTTAATTCAGATTTGTAGAAGCCCCTTTGGTAGCAATTATAGCTTCAAGTCTTTCTGGGTATGTTTGTACAAGCTTTGCAAACCTATATTTGGGTAGTTTTCTATGCGGTGTTCATCTGTAAACTGCCATCATCAGGTCTCTCCACAAATATTGTATGGGTTTAAGTCTGGGCTTTGGCTAGGTCATTTAAGGATAGTGAGAGACTTGTCCTAAAGCCACTCAAGCATTGTCTTGAATGTTTGCTTTGGGGCATTATCATGCTGAAAAGTGAACAGATGCCCCTGTCTGTGATTGCACACACTCTAGAGCAGATTTTCTTCAAGGAGCTCTCTATTTGCCTGCATTCACCCTTCCTCAATTCTGACCAGTCTCTAAGTCTCTAAGTCTCTAATCTCATGCTGAGAAGCATCTCCATAGCATGATGTTACCACTGCCATGTCCCATTGTAGGGATGGTATTAGGCAAGTGATGAGCAGTGCTTGGTCTTTGCTAGACATAGTGCTTGAAGTTGTACCTAAAGAGTTCAATTTTTGTCTCATCAAACCAGAGAAATTTTTTCCTCAGGCTCTCAGAGTCCTTTAAATGCCATTTGGCAAGATTGGATTCCATCTAGACACTTTGCTACAAACGTCTGATTGATGGAGTGCTGTTGAGATTTTTGCCATTCTGACAGGCTCTCCCATAACAGCAGAGGACTCCTGGGGGCTCATGTATAAACGGTGCGTAAACACAGAAATGTTGCGTACGAACATTTCCACGCTCAAATTGCGATGTATAAAACCTAAACTTGGAGTAAAGCCATGCACATTTCCACGGTACCTCATACCCTGGCGTATACAAGTTCTCCACTCGGTTTTGCAGACTGCCGCCACGCAGCGTCAAAGCAGTGGTACTGTTCCTGTGTGGCTACCCTTTCATTCTTAGATCCACATTCCTGATGCGGCTTTATAAATACACTGAAACTACTGTAACTGCATATTGTTTATTAGTGTAATGCATCTGATTGTAATTAACCTGTAACAATATAATGGTCCATGGAATAGCCATAGTATTTCAAATACCATAACTGCTTTAGCGTTGTTACTCTCACTGCACCTTCTTTTTCTTCTTTCAGCTGCTCCCGTTAAGGGTTGCCACAGCGGATCATCTTTTTCCATATTACTCTAACTGCACCTCTCAGAGTATTTATATCACTGTATCTGAGTTTGGAATCACAGCAGCAGCTGATTGGAAAGAGAATTATTGGTATACAGCATTAAGCACACGCTGCCTCAGCCATGGCAAAACGCCTCAGAGCCTTTCCTGTACGGACCTCGTAGTTCAGAAACAGTTTCATCACAAGAACTATAAACGCACTCAATCAGTCCATCAAGTGTTCCTTGTAGAACTGTCTGTACTTATAAGTACAATCACCTCACTGTAAACTTGCACTACAGTTATAATATTGCACAACCTGCGCCACTTTATAAAGCGCGTATTTACATATGACGACAATATCATTTTTAAGATGAAATGCAGAAAAATATGTTGATTATATTATACAGATAAAACTTTAACTTCATTTAAATAATCTACAGTATATTGTTAATAATTAGACATGTGAGGACAACGGTGCCGCAGTGCTAGCTAGTTCACAGATTGTTCCTACCTCGTGCTGTATTCTTGCTGGGCTGGCACGACACTGGAAGGATAGATGGATAGAATAATTAAACATGTACTACGAAGATATTTCAATGTTCCTTAAATGTTTTGAAGAATCGTCGTTCTAAGCTTACAGATGGCTTAACGTCTATTACAGAGCTGATTGTGTGGCAATTAGGTATTTGGAGAAAGAAAAGTAAGGACAGGAATTGGAGGTTAGTACGTTTGAAAGAGACAGCACTGCTGCAATAAATTATTTCATTGAAGGTCGCACATGGCGCAGCAAGCATCTTGTGTGAAACATGAACAATCACTGAGCCACCGTGTTCCCATGTTTAATAACGTGCTTTCATTCCTATCATCATGAAAAAGATATCATGTATACATCTCAGTATTTTAATTATTCAGACAGCTGTAATATTACGAATGTAATGGATTCTGTGTCTTGTTGGAGGAAGAGAAAGCCCGGAAGCACATAGTGATTCACACACATAGAGCACATAGAAGATCAAATACAAAACAAAGCATTTAACATGCTACTTTAGTTACGATGGGATTTGAGAAACTACTAAATTAAACGATTTTAAGATGAAGTTTATGATGTTCTACTTTAATGACAAAATAAACTACGTGATTAAAGTGGAAATTCAGAGATTAAAGTTGACATTTTTTTCCCACTGTGTGCCTGTTTTTTTTTCTGTACCCTAATAAGCTTTCATATGACTCTCAGACGGTGGGCTATGACTCGCCTTTTCATGGCAACTTTGATATGTGACAACTTCTTTTTTATTTCGGGCACTGTGCGACTTTGTGAATTTGTGCTTTCGAGTTTCTCCAACATTATATGTCACTCGATCAACTTCCTTTTGTTGATTATATCACTGTTTAAACCAACGAATAGTAAGTTTTTCCTTGCCTTCACTTGGTATTCACTGAAATTCTTCTATTTTCCCCCATGCTTTTCCCATTGTCTTTTCACAGAATGCTGAGCTTAAGGGCTATTTATATTGATTTGCTTATTCAAAGAAGCATAATTATGGGAGGAGTTGGTGTGGGGCAACAGGCGCATGCACGTGTGTTACTTTTCACTCTGATCGGGATTTATGTAGTAGAAGAACTTGGAAGTTGGCAAACGCACAGATTTATGCATCTGCATTTTTCTGTGCGTACGCAAATTCCCACTTTTGTGCTTACGCCATGTTATAGTGTGAGTTCTACGCACGGCACTATACATGAGGCCCCTGAAGTGGTTTTTGAGTAACTTTTGGGTTCTTGGTCACCACCCTGACCAAGGCAATTCTTACCCAGTTGCTCAGTTTGGCCAGATGGCAAACTCTAGGAAAATCTTGGTGGTTCCAAATGTCTTCTATTTCAAAATTATTGAGGCCACTATGCTTCTGGGAACACAGAAAGCTTTAGAAATTATTTTATATCCTTGACCCAATCTATAACTTATCAAAGTTTTATCAGAGAGGTCTGCAGAGAATTCTTTGTACTTCATGGCTAGGTTGTTGTGCTGACATGCAGTGTAAGTTGTGGGACCTTATATAAACACGTATGTACCTTTGTAAACTATGTCCAATCAATCCAATTTCCCACAGATGGACTTCAATCAAGTTTTTTCAATCAAGTCAATTTTTATTAGACAGATAGAACTGTCCTGAATTCTCATAAATTATTTGGCAGTATGAAACAGGATTTCAGAAGAATAAGACTCAAAATTGTGCAGCCTATGACACTTCTCTAGAGTCTGGCAGCCCCTGCCAAATTACCTAGGATTAATGCATGAGTAACATATAGGCAAAGAATCAAACAAACCAAAACACAATTCTTGTGTTCTGCTGCTATATTCTGTCACTAACAGAACATTTTATGCCTGAAAGCTTTCATTGTATTGTTTTATAATAAAATTACTATCTTTGGGGAATATATTATGCTAAGACAACATCAAGAAGAAAAGTAAATAAAATAATGTACAGATGGCTTGTCCTAAATGTGTTCCAACATGCATTTAATATGTTTTGCAACAGACTTATGAACTAGTAGAGTTAAAACTCCAAACCAAAAGTAAAATAAAACTGCAGACATAAATCTTATGTATATCTGAAAGTTAAAAATAATAAAACGACAATAAAAAGCTGAACTCAAGGACATTTTTTTGCCTTAAAAAATGTTTTCCTCTTCAAAATAAAAGTTTGTTATTTTCCTGAATTTTTTTCAAAAGAGTCCTACAATGTAAGAGCAGTAATTATTACAAAAAACAGCTGATCATTCATTTGCACATAGGTGTCATTTCCCTTGGGACAAGTCCCTATCCCTTTTTTAAAAAAGGGCTTCCCTAATTAGCATAAAACCATGCTTGTTTAAATTCTTAAATCTTTAATTGACTCCTCCCCTAACAAGAAGCAACAAAAATTAGTAATCATGTCCCTGCTTTGGTGCATTGTAACTGAAAGTACAAATGGAATCTTTTAGCATAATGATTGCCTATCACAAATTAAACTTTAAAAATGATACTCTTGTTGTCCAAATCACTTTTCAAATTATGTGGTTGCAGTGATTAACATAAAGCTAATTATCACATAATCAAATCCATTTTATATGTAAACTTATCAACGGGCTAGGTGGACCCCATCTGTACTAAAATTCTTTTAAATGTCATGCGGTTTCATTTTTCAAGTTAAACTTAATTTTTTGACAGCAAGGTAAGGCTTGTCAACACTATCTGGATCTGGTCTATAAAAAAATGAGGTTGTGCCAGCTGAACTTAAATAACACATTTTAAGGATGTGTTACAAGAGAACATTACTTCAGCACACTGATGCCTCTGTCTGCCAAGAATTAGATCACTGACTGATTTTTGCATTCTTTGTATAGAAGATCATTAAAAAAATCAGTTGTTCAGTGCAATCCAAATTTGTACGTATAGCTTTTTTAATCTACTGCTCTAGAAAAGATGGTTCTCTGTCCCAAAGCTTCATGCCACATCTTGAAGATACAATTTCATCAGATATATTTTTGTAAAAAATTAATCCCTTTGAGATTTTCTTAATCTTTCTATAATTTTTGTTCTTTTGAATACTGTCAGGTCACCATACAAATACTAATAACAAAAAAACTGGAAAGTATAACTAAAACTACATTTTTATTTTTCGGAAATAATGTCATTCTATATTTGTTACCTAAGATTCAGTAGTCTCTTTCAGACAAAGAACTCAAGGAATTACTATGTTTATCATCCCAGAAATTACCTGGATTTAGCTCATTCAGATATATTTGGACTACCTGGTAATTTCCTCTGGATAACAGTGTTCACATTTTAATATTTCACTTCTTCAGATAACTTTATAAATATCTTTTCATCATAACACCAAGAGCCTCTAGATGAAGCTGAAGCTGACAAAGCCGCTCATTGTTTACTAAGGCATTCATTTAGCTACATAGACTTACAATTGGTTAAAAGTAGAGGGCCATCATGTTTTTCCACAAAGGGAAATGGGATGTTGGGTGAAGTTAAATAAATTTCAAAATTATTTTTATTAGCAGTAGTAGAAATACTTGTGATATTGTCCTGTGTACAGAAATTCTTACTTAAATGTCTGACCAACATGCAACATGTTGCCACTCTCTGGTAACATGATAAACAAGAATGTATTAAAATACGTAACTTCAATTTAATTAGTAGAAAACATAAATTACATTGACATCTCATTATAACACAAAGTAATAAAAAGCAAATTAAAAAATATCACAGCAACTGGCTTGGTGGTCAAAATTAAAAGATGCCAAGGTTTAGCTGAGGAAATCAGTCTTAAGAATCAAATCATCACTGTGTTTGTACAGATTATGCACCAACAAGTTAAAATGGAAGAGAAGGCAGAGAATCAAAACTGTCACAGTGCCAGGCAGGCTTCTGAAATGACAGTGTAATACTGATGTGAAGCCTATTTTGACACACATATGAACAAATAGACTACAACAGCATCAAACAACTTGTGATCACTGTTTAAATTGACCACTATTTTACAAGAAAAACTAAGGGGGTGTGGCAAAGAAACTAAACACTGCAAAAACCCAACAAGACTTGCATTTCCAGCATTGATAAATGGAAGCAGTCTTTAACACTCAGTCAGACAAAGCAGACAAAACCTTGGTCAGTGTACCGTGCTACAATAAATCCAAGGCCAACATCAATTGAATGAAATAATGTGACTGCTGCACAAATCCACAGTTATTTCACTAGTAAATACCTAAAGCTCTAGACAAATGTTTTTGAATAGATCATTATGGAAATCTTCACATTCCTTTTGTAACGTCAGTACATAGTATATTTTCACGCAAACATGAAAAATCCTAATGTGCAATGAATAGCATTCAAAACCTAGCAACATACAACTTATTTTTTGTATAGCCTGCACTCTGTATTCTAAGATACGTATGATATTAATTTCTTTTTTTTATCTCTTATTGAATCTATTAAAAGCATGTGACATTCCATACAATTAAGTCAAACATAACAAAACTAAATTCATTTCAAACCGCACCCATGAAAAAGTGTTAAAATATTATTGATTAGATCCTGCCAAGTTTTTAAAAAGTTTTGAACAGATTCTCTAAGTGAGAATTAGATTTTTTCTAATTTCAAATAGTATATAACATCATTTACCCACTGATTAAAATAGGTGGGCTAGGATTACTCCAGTTGAGCAGGATAGGTCTACATGCCAATAGTGAAGTAAAGGCAATTACAGTTTGTTTGTCCTTCTCCACTTTAAGCCCATCTGGAAGTACAGCAAACACAGCTGTTAATGGGTTAGAAGGGATTGTGACTCCAAGGCTGTCTGATAGGTGTTCAAAGATTTTTGTCCAGAATGATGTTAATCTGGTGCATGTCCAAAACATGTGGCCTAGTGAAGGTGGAGCTTGATGGCAACATTCACAGGTTGGAATATTTTGGACAATTTTAAATGAGATAGATGTGCTCAATAAATTATTTTAAGTTGAATAATTGAATACTTTGTGCATATGGAGCTAGAGTAGCTGCCTTCCGCTCCTTTTCTGAAATGTTGAATAAGAGATCCTTTTCCTACTGTACTCTGGGATCTTTGAAAGGAAGGGACTTCAAAATGTTTTATATATTACTAGCCAACCCGCGGCGTAGCAATGGGTGAACACTTCCTGAACGACACAGTTGTCCAGATTGCATGGGTTTGAGGATACGACTGTGAGTGAATGAAAAGATAGACCTCTGGAGAGAGCAACATATAATTGTCCGTGACTGAAAGCGGGATTGTCTGTGATGAAGGAGGCCATGCTGGTGAAAGTTATTTCGTCGGTAGGGATAAGTGTCAGTACTTGTAGATTAAGGTGTAACGAGTCTTCATTGTTGACGCTTAATATAGCTTGCGTACTGAGATGTTCCGGAGTCACAGTTGAGAAACACTTTTTTAATGTCTTTTAAGCACAGGGGAAAAAATGAACATGTGAAACATCCGTAATGTAATAAGCCACCAAGAAAAGTAACATTGCAACAATGTTATCTACGACCCGATCGTTGTAAACAGAAGTGAAAACAAAATCGAGCCCGGAGTATTCTTTAACTGCCTTGTGGCACTGTAGTAGTGCTGCTGCTTTGCAGTAAGCAGACTCTGGAAGATTGTGGGTTCGCTTCCTGGTTCCTCCCTGTGTGGATGGTGCTTTGAATACTAAGAACACTGCTATATCAATGTAACAAAGAATTATTATTCTTATGTGTCCAGCGCTCTCTCTCTCTCCTTCGCGCGCGCACCTGTATGTGTGTGTGTGTCGCTCGCTCGCTCTTGCTCACTCGCTGCACGTGCTCCTGCAGTCATACGCCGCATAATTATTTATTGATGGCTGAACACTTCCGGAAAGACACAGTTGTCTAAAAGGAGGGAAAAACATGAACATTTGCAAAATCTGTAATGCTGCTTTCAGTAAGTACAATGCACACGTGTTTAATTTGTTGGCCACTTTTTGCCAGCCGTCTTTTCTGGTTTGGGCCGCTTTTGCAGTGTTACCGCTTGTGCATATTAAATCTTGAAATCTTTTGAGTAACTAATTAACTAACACCCACCCACACAGCTTGTGTAGAAGGTCAGCTGCTGAGAGAGCATCTCGACTGTTGCAGGGCCTCCATCGGTGAAGCAGGTGAGACGCTAATGAAACAGAGGCACAGGGCTTATTGGTTTTTAAAGACTGCTTCCTTCATTGTGTTTTAAACTCAGTTTTAAAGGATTGTTTTAAGGATCCCATGGGATACCCCTCGCAAACTGTTTTACACGCTGCATATAGCAATTCACATCCACGAAAAACATGCCTCTATGAACAGTCAACATGGCTCAGAGGTGCATGTGGACTGTAGGACAGACGAACATAAATGACGCCGTTTTTTCTGTGTCGTTGCGTCCGAGTTGGTGGGCGTGGCTCTGTGAGTTGTCGTCGTATTCAATGACGTCGTGTTTTGTGAGTTGCTGCGTCCGAGTTGGTGGGCGTGGCTCTGCGAGTTTTCGTCATATCCAATGGTCTTAGAGTTGGTGGGCGTGGCTCCTTCCTGCGTGCGCCATGGATGTCTTACTTGTCGGCGGCTTAGTGAATCCATGCCCCTTCCGGCGTGCTTTCCATGGGTGGCTACTTGTCTTCTGGCTTAGTGAATTATATATATAGATTTTTCTGCATCTCTATGTGGCTAGTGATTGAGTTTATTTATACAACCAGGCCAACCATTGAGGGTTTATTTTATCTTTAGCCTAAACCTGCACAAATTAAGTGATTGTGAAACTCCTGCTTAAGAATTAAACTTCAGGTTAACAAAATATGAACATGAAGCCAAGAGTCCTAATCTTTATAAAAATGAAAATTTTGGTACTACCCACAATAATATATGGTTAATAATATAAGCTTTAAACATGTAAGAGATACTAAAGTTGTCTATAATTTTAACACAATCTAGTCATAACTGTGAAAATCTACCAAACATAAAATGCTCTGGAAGACAATGAAAGAAAGAATGGGGGACTAAATTTATCAGTGTGTGGAATACCACAGAGGAAAAAGACAATGTAAGTTTAAAACAACATTATCTCTTTAAAACACCAAGAATGTAAAGTGACTTTAATAAACTTAAATATTAAAAGGCATCTAATAAGTAGTATACAGTGGATTCAGGAAGTATTCAGACCCCTTCACTTTTTTTGCTATGTTGCAGCCTTATACTAAAATCACTCATTTTTCCCCATATCAAACAACACTCAATCCCTCAGAATGACAAAGCAAAAACAAGATTATAGACATTTTCAAAAACATATTAAAAATAAAAAGCTGAAATATCACAATGACAAAAATATTTTGACCCTCTACTCAGTACTTGGCAGTGAGTCTTCTTGGGTATGAAACAACAAGCTTCAAACACCAGGATTTTCCATTCATACCTGCTGATCCTCCCAAGCTCTTTCATGTTAGATGAAGACCATCACCACTTGATACTTGGCTCTGCCCTCACTCTCCTCCTCTTCTTGATTTCCAACGTCATCCTATAGACCACCATCCACCACACCTTCAATTTCTTTCATAACTAGGGGGCTCCGCCCCCTGCTCGCTTCGCTCGCCAACCCCTGGTGTTGGGAATGACAAAGAGCGTGATGTATGAATGAGATATAGAATAGTGTGACGGTGTAGATGATGCAAATAGAAAGCAAACAATAAAGTGTGTGGCACAGTGTAAAGGTTTATTTGAAAATTTCTTTGTACACGCCGTTAAAGTGTAAAAGGTAATTCCAGCTCAGAACTTGTAAGGTCATTTAAGATGGTTATTGTTGTGATCAGAGTCAAGTTTATCAGAGCTTAGAAAGAGTTGTGTCTCTCCATGGGGCTTTCATGGGTGTCTTGCCTGCTCTGGCAGCGGCTTAGAGAATTATATATATATAGATAGAAATGCTGTTGGAGTATTCAAGACAGATATTTCTTCTGGAATAGAAATAGGTGGGAGGTAAGGAAAATTGGGCAGATTTTGTATTGCAAAGTTTTTAATTTGGAGATAGTGGAAAAATTGTGTTGATGGGAAACTAAATTTGGAGTATAATTGTTCGTAGGATGCAAAGATGTTATTTATATACAAATCTCTATTGATTTAATCCCATACATTTTTTAAACATTAAAATCTGTGTAAGTTTGAGAAGGTGGAAAAAGGTGGTTATCATGTTGAAGATAAAAGCTTCTCTAACTTGAAGTGTTTCCTACATTGGTTCCATATTCTGAGTGAATGTAGGACAATGGGGTTGTTAGTATATTGACGGTACCTTGTATTTACTGGTGCACAAAGCAAGGAATATAAAGAAGTACTGCAGGATTTAATTTCTATTGCAGACTGAGCTAGTGGCAATGTTCAGATTTTTATAGCTTGTATATTTGTCACCCAGTAATAAAATTGAAAATTAGGTAGAGTCATGCCAACTTCTAATTTGGGTCATCCATTGCATGCGTGGATATTTTGAATTCCAAATAAATGTGGCATGATTCGATCTAATTTCTTAAAAAATGATTTGTTAATGTATATTGGGATGTTTTGAAATAGAAACAGAAGCTTAGGGAGGATATTCATCTTGATAGTGTCAATACTCACTGCTAAAGTAAGATGGATGGTAGACCATCTATGCACGTCTTGTTTAAGTTTTTCCATACAGACAGCAACATTTTGTTGAAAAAGAGCTTTAACCCTTAGGTATTTAAAATGATCTGCAATGATAAAAGGGAAGGTGTCCAATCTAATGTTGTTTGCTACAGAAATCATTTGAAAAAGCACAATTTTGTTCAAATTAAGTCCAGATATCTTTTGAAATTCTACTAGTGCAGTTAGGGCTGCAAGCACAGAGTGTTGAGGGTCTGGTATATATGGTACCATATCTTCTGCATATAGTGATATTTTCTGTTCGAATCCTTCTCTGACAATCCCCTTCATCTCTGATGCTTTTCGAAATTGAACAGCCAATGACTCATAAATCCAATTTTGTCTTGTGATATTACTGAAGGTAGCACTTTATCCAAACTTCTAGCTCAGACTTTGGAGAGTATCTTAACATCATTATTCAGAAGTGAGTTTGGTCTGTATGATGCACATTGTAATAAGTCGTTATTTTTCTTAGGAAAAACGGTAATTAATGCTTGGTGAAAAGTCTGAGGTAGAATTTTATTGTCTCTGACTTCTATAAATGTTGCTGATAAAAGGGGAGTTAACTTAATTGAAAATGTTTTATACAATTCAGCAGGGTAGCCATCATGACTTGGTGTTTTTTCACTCTGAAGTGAGTTTATAGTGTCTAGTAATTCTGATAGTGTCAGAGGTTTATTCAATTCCTCTGCACTGAGAGAATCTTCTGTGGTATCCGTAATGTATCAAAAAATGCATTAGATTGTGTCTTGTATTCTTTAAACTGAGTAGAATACAAGGACTTATAATAGTCTCAAAATGTGCGCATTATATTTTTATGGTCAATGATTTTATCTCCATCTGTCTTGGTGATTACTGAAATTGCATTATTTACTTCCTGCTTGTGGATTTGTTGAGCTAAGATCTCATTAGCCCTCGCTCCATGTTCATAGTAATGATGTTGCAATTTAAAAATAAGTTGTTCCATTTCTTTTGTTCTCAAGAGGCTGAGTTCTGATTGCAAAGCCTGTCTATTCCTAAAAAGTGCCTCATTTGGAGACCATCTCATGTATAACCCCATGCGTAGAATTCTCACTAAAACTTGGTTAATGGACAAAAACTGAAAAGTGTGTATGCACAAAATAATTTGGATGTATAAAACTGTGCCTATGCTAAGTTCCATGCACTTCCCCTTTACAAATCCCAATGAACATGAAATTTAACACAAGTGCACACACTTATAGCCTATAGCCCCACCGTGGGAATTTTCATATTTTAATATGCAAATCAATATAAATATCACCTTCCATTTGGTGTTTTGTTAAAAGACAGTGGCAAATTTACATTGAAATAAAGAAGAATTTCAGCAAATGCGAAGTGGAGGCAAGGAAAAATGTATTATTTGTTGATCTAAGCTGTGGTATAAGCAAGAAAAGAAAGTTATGGAGTGATACGGCATGGCAGATGCACTTGAAAGTTCATGTTCAGAAAGTCGCACAAAAGAAAAAAGAAGTGGTCAGATATCAAAGTCGACGTGAAAAGGTGAGTCGCAGCCCACCGTCTGTTTATTCTGTTTCAGACAATATTACAAACGCTTATTCCCAATGCCGATGACGCGACTCCATACAATGCTGGTGCTGCTGTGCCCAGCACATCTTCATACACTGGCTATACACACACACCTCTGCCTCAGTCACAAAATGTAATACTGGATGCTGTAAGAGATGTGGCCAATGAACTAAGGTATATAGTAAGGGCTGTACTATGTGCTATTCACCAAAATTTAAATGAATTGGTTAAAAAATAAATGCTTCATCTGATTACCTGTTTTTACATTCAGCTAATTACATTCAAACAAAGTTATAACATTGTCTGATTTGACTGACCATTTGTTGGATCAGGGTCAGGTTCATCATGCCACATCTCTTCAGGTACGAGCAAGCAGAACACAATATGCCTGCATAATGTGACACACTTTCTGTGGACTATAGAGAGAGAGAGAGGTTAGGAGCACACACTGATACAGTGCATTGCCGCACCCTCCACACTATAGAGCAGCACATGAATAGAGTGGAAATTCATTCTATTTACATAAGCAAATTAATTCCCTGAAGGTGCTTTTATAGTGTAGCATCAGCGCCAAGTGACACAATGGATTGATTATCTTCTCTTTACATGGCTATTTGAGATGACTCGCGATTTTTAAAAGAACTATTTGCCTTTCGCCGCACTAGTTGGTTAAAAGCACCTGTGACTGTACGGAGCTTTATAGGTTTTCCAGTTAAAAATGATATAATGCCAACTCATTCTTTTAGTGATTCATTCCTGGCTGATGTAACTTGTCCAGCACCGTTGCATAGCAATGTGCATGCAGCTGGCCGGCCCTATTATACAGTATTTAGAAAATCGGACATTGCTGCGAATTGTGCTTTGATGTTTCGCAGTTCAACCACAGTGTAAGGAACTCTTATATATCTGGATGACAATCAAATAATACCATCCTATACAGCTGGCATGGCGAGACTCTGTGATGTTTGCAAAATACCACATCGGTCAGCAAGTTCATGTTGAAAAGCTCCTGTGGTTAAAAACCCGAGAGTGGATAGAACTTGCAAAGGAGCAGGTAGAGCAAACTTCCTCAAGGTCTGCTTTTGTAAAGCTGACACCAGTTCAGCACACAGCTACAAGAGAATTGTTCTTGGAAATCGAAATCGACTTAGAAGCCAGTCATCATCACCATCATCATATATAAATATGCACTCTCTTCTAATTCTTCCATTTGTAATATCGCTTAACAGCGCTAAAGGAGCTATGGTAGTTGGGATCGTTTGGCAATTCCATGCTCCGTTAAATTGTTGCAGAATGATTACAAACAAGTGAATTAAATTTGTAAATGATATGAAATTAATTTCAGTGTATTTGATAAATCTCACGATATTAATGGGAATATGAAAAAGAAAGGTAAATGATACGGAAACAGTAGCACTGCTTTGATGCTCATTTTTGTGTGTACGCACCATTTATACATGAGGCCCCTGGCATGTTCTTGATCTATTCTGGTAATTTCACTCGGAGGCCTTCTTGGTTTCCGATTTATTTTTGTGGGAGAGATATGAAATAATCTGATCTCTTAAAAATGCCTTCAGAGTTTCCCCGAGTATTCCTGCAGAAACCTCTGAGGATGCATTTGTCACTAAAAAAAATTAATTTGCTTGGATTTAAATTTTGTACAGTTCTTGTCAGCAAATAACAGGGGGTTAAGATGTCAGCTGTGAGATGAGTATATGGTGCATAGTGATATGAGCTCCATGGTCAGAGATAAAAATAGCGTTGTACTTGTAAGATTTGATCATTGGCAAGAAATTGTTATCTATAAAGAAATAATCAATCCTTGTGTAACAGTGATGTAAGGGTGAGAAGAAGGAGTATGAATTTAGAAATATCCATGGGTCTGATAAGTTATGATTAATTAAAAACTGTGTGATTATTTTTGTAGTGATAGGTATTATCTCCCCTGTACCTGAATTTAAAACACAATTAAAGTCTCCAGCCATTATAATTTTATTAGTGTTCAAGTTAGGAATCTATGCAAATACATTTTGGATGAAGTCTCTTATCATCCAGATTGGGTGCGTAGATATTTATTAAAATCACTTTACAATTAAATAAATTACCCATCACCATCACATATCACCCTTCAAGATCAGATACTACATCTGATACTACAAATGGAATTGTTCTGTGAATTAAGATTCCCACCCCTCTAGATTTCTTTGTATAGCTGGAGTGGAATATTTGGCCAGTCCAATCTCTTCGCAACCGAAACTGATCCTTGTTGATTAAGTGAGTCTCCTATAAAAATTCTATCTTGGCATTTAGACCTGTTAGGTGAGGGAATACTTTCTTTTTCTTTAATTTGTGATCGAGACCTTTGACATTCCAGCTCACTAAGTTTACTGTTTGGTCATGGACACAATGGCTTCAGAACTTTTATTGTCATTTTATAGTCTTAAATTAAGGTAGCATATTATTACATACGATGGCTTTAACCTTAATATCCAATATTGCCAGGAGTTATGGCTATGAAGCCAATTGTTGTGTTGGCACTTACAATGTGGGGATAACAAGTAAAGATCAGAAATAACTTGCTCTGTTTCTCTCCTCCCCCAGACCCCCTGCCCCCAACAAGATATTAATTTCTGAACATAAAACACCTCAGCAATTTAACAGAAATTAGAACTGTTCATATAATTAATGTGTAAAATACACAGTCAGGATTTAATCAAAATATTAAATGAGTGTTATATAATAGCAAGGGCAATGATGTGAGGACATGTAATAAAGGGGGAAAAGAGGCAAAGATATTTAAAAACACCCATTACATTTCAAAATGTGATTTTAATCTCAAAATCTGTACTAACTCAACAGAATGGCAAAGGTCTCTTACCAACTGCAGAAGGCCTAGCAGGAAGAAATTTTGGTAGACAGATTCTTCAGCCCTAAGGCAGCTAAATGGAAAAATCCAATTTGAACCTCTGTTTGGGCTCTCTTGAAATTAATCTTCCCAGCTATGGACAGAACCACAACATGTGTATCATAATGATGTCTTCAATATCATTTTAAGGAAAAGCAAAAACATTTTTTTTATGGAAAAGTTATATATTTTTAGGGTACCCATAGATTCTACTCTGCTCATATTGTTAACATAGTCTCTGTCTTTCATAATAAACATAAAAAATATTTTGTTGTTTTGTTACAACAAGAATTATGTGTTTCTTTATTCAAGCAGCATTTACCTTTGATTAAGATTTACATAAAGAACTGATAGCATTCAGTAACGTATACTTTATATCATCTATAAAATCTATGTCAAACATAGAACTAAGAGAAAGTTAAAAAAGCAGATTCAATTTTATATTCTAAATTAGTGCTCCCAAATAATTATTAAAAACTTTAGTTGTACAGCTTTTTTTATTGTATCATGTATTTTTCCCTTTACTCATTTACATCCACATAATTTATTCCAAGGTCGCAGCTGCCAGAGTGGCATATGCAGCACTTGTAAACTAAAATCACAGGTAATGGTGGCAAGCCTATAGATAAATGCGTGTGTGTTGTAGAGGATGCTGGGCTACAATACGGAAGAGTATTTGCTGTCATTAAATTTTGTTTTCATTAACCACAGAGTGCAATTTAACAATTAATAGATGCAGTTTAATTTGGACAAAGGATATTATGGTGTTTTGCATAAGTAATGGAACTTGAAACCACACTATCATGGTTTAAGTGTCACTAATAACAGATATATATATATATATAAAAACAAGAAAAGACTTACTAACTTGAAAAAACTTGTACTAAGATCTAGTAAAAATGATGAATACTATGCATAAAAGGAAATTTATTAAGGATTACAAAATTCATTTTCATTGCCTTTTCTGCAAAGCAAAAAAGCTGTGCCTGCAGCTAAAATCAAAAGCATCCTGAACTTAGGAATTTGCTAAGAAAAAAACCCTAAATATTGTGCATGAGTACAGGTAAGTATAAGTAATTTTAAATACTCTTGTCTTTGGTTTGCTGGAAGCTTTTCAGATACACTGTATATGTTTGATTTTTGCTGTCTCTCATCTTACTTTTTGTGCCCCTTTGGCCTAGATAGGATCAAGTGGTGATAGGTGAACACATATTTTCTGTGCCTGCTCTCCATAAAAACTATCAGGACCCCAGCTGTACCATGTGGAAGCTGTTTATTGCCAACAGCTTGAGAAAACTTTCCTGGCTTCCTACTCGTAGCCTCAAACTTCTCTCTTGCATCAGTACCCAAGGTTCAACTAGTTGCAGGGGATTATTAAAATTTGCAGGCTCTCTAGTTAGTTGCCAGTGTAATTTCCTCTGTTTGTAATACGGACCTTGCTGGGCACATACCTGTTGACTTTCTATTCACTGCCCCCCATCTTTCCCTGAAGCCTTCCTGCCAGTATTTCACAACAGGAAGAAAGTTACTATACAAAATTAAGTAGGTAAGTGACATGAGTTTAAATAGATAAAAATGTATTACATAAAATGCAGCATTACAGTTTAGATGAGACAGCTAACTGTAGAGACAAACCAAACAGCACTATATAATATAAACAAATAGACAAATTTGGAGCTGTATATTGATAAACAGATTTACCATCAAACAAACGTGGCAATATATAAAAGGTAGATGGAAACATGTAAAAGGAAGGAGTAGACTGGTGCCCTGATGTGCTTGGTTGGGAGCACAGGCTGGCATTGATGTTTTCCAGGCAAGGGGTAGAAAGAAGAACCACGTGAGAAGCTTAAAACTGACATGTTGATTAGTGTGAACACAGCCCCCAGTAGCAACAAATTCAAAGAAACAAGCTAGGGTCAAAATTAACAGGAAGGTTAACAGACACAAAAAAACAGTAGAAATGGGAAAAAAATCTAAAAAATGTAAACAAAAAGATCAACAAACAAAGAAGCGGGAAACTTAAAAGGGAATTGTTGAAGGGCTTTGCACAAGAGTTCAAAGAAACACAATTCTGAAGTAAAATTCTTTAGCTACACATCCCTTTTTTAATGTTCCATCCCACCCTTGAGACAGCTGACAACCCATTAATGGTACTGAGCAGCTAATGCAGATTGGCGGGCCAGGTCTTAACTTCGTGTTGAAAGTGAAGCCATGTACCAAGGCCAGGATAAATCCTGACAGTGCTATATCACAATCATGAAGAAGACAGAGAAATGTATAGCTAAATTAAAAAAGTAAGAATATAAAAAATAGCGACTAAAAATGAGGATAGTTATCCCAGGCGAACTGGTACTTTTACATAAGTCAACTAGTCAGGTAAACTTCAGAAAGGAAAGAACCAGAGATATTAAATTACCATTTAACATTACACAATATCTCATTCACCCTGAAGGACTACTGAGAACATTGAGGAGGTTGTTGACTGCAATACTGACTACATCAACTTCTGTATGGACATTGTAGTTCCAGTAAGAACTGTACGCTGCTATGCTAACAACAAGCCATGGATTACAAGTGACATCAATGGCCTTTTGAACCAGAAGAAAAGGGCTTTTGAAGGCGGTGATCAGCATGAGCTCAAGTGCGTGCAGAAGGAACTCAGAGTCCAGCTCAGGGCGGCGAAGGAGCAGTACAGGAGAAAGCTGGAGCAGAAGTTGCAGAACAACAGCATGAACGAAGTGTGGGATGGGATGAAAATCATCACTGGCTGCAGCTCGAAGCGGGGTGCCACCATCAAAAGAGACATGAAAAGAGCAAACCAAATGAACAACTTCTTTGACAGGTTTGACCACCCTAACCCACTCTCTCCTGCACACTCCAGCCATCCTTCTGCTGATACCAGCATAGGAGAGACATCTCCACCCACAATTACAGCAGTGCAGGTGAGCAGAGAGCTGAAGAGACTTCGTGCCAGCAAAGCAGCGGGTCCAGATGGAGTATCGCCACAACTGCTGAAGATCTGTGCGTCAGAGCTGAGGAGTCATCTACAGCGCATCTTCAACCTGAGCCTGGAACAGTGGAGAGTCCCGAGGCTTTGGAAAACATCTTGCATCACCCCAGTCCCAAAGCTATCACGTCCTAGTGAGCTGAACGACTTCCGGCCTGTCGCTCTGACGTCACATGTGATGAAGACCATGGAAAGGCTGCTGCTTAACCACCTGAGGCCACAGGTCCAACATGCCCTCTACCCTCTGCAGTTCGCATACCAGGAGAAAGTGGGAGCGGAGGATGCCATCATCTGTATGCTACACCGATCCCTCTCCCACTTGGACAGAGGCAGTGGTGCTGTAAGAATTATGTTTCTAGACTTCTCTAGCACCTTCAACACCATCCAACCTCTGCTCCATAGGGACAAGCTGACAGAGATGGGATTAGATTCATACCTATTGGCCTGGATCATGAACTATCTTACAAACAGACCTCAGTATGTGCGTCTCGGGAACTGCAGGTCTGACATTGTGGTCAGCAACACAGGAGCGCTGTAGGGGACTGTACTTTCTCCGGTCCTGTTCAGCCTATATACATCGGACTTCCAATACAACTCGGAGTCCTGCCACGTGCAAAAGTTCACTGACGACACTGCTATCATGGGCTGCATCAGGAGTGGGCAGGAGGAGGAGTATAGGAACCTAATCAAGGACTTTGTTAAATGAACACCAGCAAAACCAAGGAGGTGGTGGTGGATTTTAGTAGGCCCAGACCCCTCATGGACCCCGTGATTGTCAGAGGTGACTGTGTGCAGAGGGTGCAGACCTATAAATACCTGGGAGTGCAGCTGGATGATAAATTAGACTGGACTGCCAATACTGATTCTTTGTGCAAGAGAGGACAGAGCCGGCTATACTTCCTTAGAAGGCTGGCGTCCTTCAACATCTGCAAATAAGATGCTGCAGATGTTCTATCAGACGGTTGTGGCGAGTGCCCTCTTCTACGTGGTGGTGTGCTGGGGAGGCAGCATAAAGAAGAAGGACGCCTCACGCCTGGACAAACTAGTGAGGAAGGCAGACTTATTTTAGGCATGGAGCTGGACAGTTTGACATCTGTGGCGGAGCAACGGGCTCTCAGCAGGCTTCTATCAATCATTGAGAATCCACTACATCCACTAAATAGTGTCATCTCCAGACAGAGGAGCAGCTTCAGTGACAGACTGCTGTCACTGTCCTGCTCCACTGACAGACTGAGGAGATTGTTCCTCCCCCAAACTATGTGACGCTTCAATTCCACCCGGGGGGGAAAATGTTAACATTATTCAAAGTTATTGTCTGTTTTTACCTGCATTTTTATTACTCTTTAATTTAATATTGTTTTTTGTATCAGTATGCTGCTGCTGGAGTATGTGAATTTCCCCTTGGAATTAATAAAGTACTTATCTATCTATCTATCTATCTATCTATCTATCTATCTATCTATCTATCTATCTATCTATCTATCTATCTATCTATCTATCTATCTATCTATCTATCTACTGAGTTTATTTGCTGGTGAGCTTGTGAAATTGTTCTGTTTAGTTCTTTTGCTATTCACATTGCAGAGTGGTATTCACATTCCTACTAGAGCCAAAGTTAATGCACATAACAAATTCAGACAGTAAGTATGAAAAGGCAATCTAAATTTTAGAATTAGTAGATATGTTAATTTTGAGGTAAAGTCTGTATAGCTTCACCATGGATATTTCCAATGTTGTGAAAAGATGTTTTCTTTTTAGGGATAATCAAAGTTCAGGTTTGAGGCCCATTCAATTGACACTTGGTGTGATGTTTTGTTCTTCAAACTGAATGAGTTGCCTGGTTGGTTAGGATTCCTCCTTATAGTTTATGTTTGAAAGTGAAGCAGTTAATTTAGACTACATTACTACACTCTAGGATATGAGTAAAGGACACGCATGTGTCACTTAAAGGTATGCTCCACTTTCTATAACTATGGATTTGGACATGCTTTCACAATGGATAAAATGTTTAGAAGATTAGGAATGTGCACAGTTGGATGCTGTATATTTTTGCACTCAATCTCACAATATTTTGGTGCTCTTAAAATAAAAAAAATTTTTAAAACACAATGTTTGCCCTAAAACTATATGTTTACATTTTGCATATTCTTAGTATGTTTATGTGAGATTCTGTCTGGTTTTCCTCTCATAAATTAAAGTTTATTGGTGATTCTCAATTGGTCCTGTGTTAGATATTGTGCTCTACAATGGTTTGACTCATTGCCCAAAACTGGTTCCTACTGTGCATCCCGTGCATGTGAAAATTGTCTTTTCCAAAGGCAAAAAAAAAGACGCTAGAGCATTTGCTTCTGTCTGTTTCTCACATAGGCCCTACTCTTTTCAAATTGCATCACTTGTGTTATCCATTTCCTACATACACTTCAGTCTAACCCAGTCACAATAAGAACTAATGATCTGATGATTAACATATACTGCAAACAATAAGAATAATTGCACAGTTATTTAAAAAGTTAAAACAATACTATTGTGCAGCATGAGCATGTTGCTCAATTGAAGAATAACTTTTGAAAATTGTCCTTTGGTACAGTGTACAGATTTGGTGTCATTGTTTGTGGTTTTTGGATATGTAGATACTGTGCAATATTTTAAGTCTATGTGACTTGTTATTCATTTACACTCCTGCTCCATATGAAGCAATGGAATCTTAAACTAGGAAAAGGGAAATGTTAACCCATACTCCACAAAGCTGGCACTCGTTCTCCTAAGTTTTGCTAAATGTTGCAAACGGCATTTGCTTACAGAATTTATCAACACTTGTTTATCATAATTTTACATTGTCAAGCAAATATTTTCCTGGATTGTTGGGTTTTATTTCATGTAATATTGTTAATACAACAGTGGAAAAATATCACCTGCTATTGTTAGATTGCTTTGCTTTCAACATCAATGAAGTACAGTATAGGGTATCATTGTATTACCATTAATTTTCTTTTGATAACATTTTTATAACACAGATAGAATAAGATAAAATTGCAGCACAGCCATTATATAGATATTAAAAATTATAATTTCATACATTAGAGGCAACTAGCAATGTCCAAAGTGAGCAAGCTCTTTTTTTAAGCTATGTTTTGCCCATTACATTTAAAGTACACATATCTGGCAATATAACTGGTGAGACTATAGGGCATAACACAAGAGGGTGGGTGATGAAATGAAAAGCACAAACAGAATTAAAAAAAAAGCATGTGTGTTGCCTTCACTATAATCATGTTAAAATATTGCAGGACTTATCTTTTAAATTCAGGTATTCATGAAACACGTAATCTGCAGTACTGAAGAACATGCATACAGAATAATTTATACAAATACACAAAGGATTTTAGTTCCTTTAATTAACTTCTACCTGATAATCAAGGTAGCTGGACAATAAAGACTGTAGCAATAATCAAGACACATAGGCTCTGCATCACAACATAATATTATTCTGGCTGTCAAATTGCATCATCCCACATTTCATTGCTGAGCAAATACCTTTTAAGCTGGTAAAAAGATGACTTTGGGTGAGCAACTGGTGCACTTTGCGACATCAGTACTAGTGCGTAATATTTGCAAGCTATGAGTGCCTTAGTACAAAATGTCTCAGTTTTAAAATCTGTCCCCCTCAGTCTGTAAAAACACAAACCTGTCAGTTTTTGAATGTTGACTTTGGAGGTGAAGAATTCTTGATATTCTACTCGTATTGAAAGTCATTCACTTGATGTTTATGACACATTCAAGAAACATTACTTTTCAATTGTATATGTGTTTTAAATATTCCCTGTATGTTTTAAAACACTCAGCTGTGAAACAGACCTGCAATTCCTTTTTATCCTGTTTTAGAAATTCTACAAGAATTTCTATATTACTAGCCAACCCGCGGCGTAACATACGCCGCATAATTATGTATTGATGGGTGAACACTTGCTGAACGACACAGTTGTCCAAATGGGGTGGGTTTGTGGATACCACTGTGAATGAATGAAAAGATGGACCTCTGGAGAGAGCAACATACAATTGTCTGTGACTGAAAGCGGGATCGTCTGTGACGATGGAGGCCACGCTGGTGAAAGTTACTTCGTCACTTGTTCATTAAGATGTAGCGAGTCTTCGTTGTTGACGCTTAATATAGCTTGCGTACTGAGTTGTTCCGGAGTCACAATTGAGAAACACTTTTTTAATGTCTTTTAAGCACAGGGAAAAAAATTAACATGTGAAACATCTGTAATGTAATAAGCCACCAAAAAAAGTAACATTGCAACAATGCACGCTACAATCCGATTGCTGTAAACAGAAGTGAAAACAAAATCGAGGCCGGTGCATTCTTTAACTGCCTTGTAGCGCAATGGTAGTGCTACTGTTTTGCAGTAAGGAGACTGTGGAAGATTTTGGGTTCGCTTCCCGGTTTCTCCCTGTGTGGATAGCGCTTTGAATACTGAAAACACCGGTATATCAATGTAATGAAGTATTATTATTCTTATGCGTCCAGCGCTCTCTCTCTCGCGCGCCTGTATGCGTGTGTGTGTGTGTCGCTCGCTCGCTGCACGTGTTCCTGCAGGCATACCAGTAAGTGAATGAAAAGATGCAACTCTGGAGAGAGCAACATACAACTGTCCGTGACTGAAAACTGGTTTTGGCAGATATATGCACATCTTTTTGAAAGTTTGGCCCTGTGCCTTATCAATTGTCATCGCAAAGGCAAATCTAACAGGAAATTGTCTTCGTGTTAAAGTAAAAGGCAAATTATCCGCGACAAACAAACTGTTTTACATGCTGCATACCAACCTGCGGCGTAGTATACGCCGCATAATCATGTTTTTTAAGCAGAGGGAAAAAATGAACATTTGCAAAATCCGTAACGCCGCTTTCAGTAAGTACAATGCACACGTGTTTAATTTGTCAGCCACTTTTTGCCAGCCGTCTTTTCTGGTTTGGGCTGCTTTTGCAGGGTTACCGCTTGTGCATATTAAATCTTGAAATCCTTCGAGTAACTAATTAACTAACTAACACCCACCCACCCAGCTTGTGAGAAAAAAATGTGCCCGTTCTTTCATCATTTTGTTGCAGCCTATCAAAGACTTGCTGATCATGTTTTCTAGAGTCAATATACAGTGGAACCTCTGGTCGTAAACCGATTTGGTCGTGAACCGAAGCAATTTCCCCCATAGGATTGTATGTAAATACAATTAATCCATTCCAGACCATACGAACTGTATGTAAATATATTTTTTTAAAGATTTTTAAGCACAAATATAGTTAATCATTACACCATAGAATGCACAGTGTAATAGTAAAAACATTGAATAACACTGACACAAACACCCAGGCTCCCTGCTCAGCTGCATGCTCTCTCTCTCTCTCTCAGCAGCACACGAGCCCTCTCTCTCTCTGTAACATTGCAGCAGTTGTATAAACACTTTTTTTTTAAATGAGTTTTAAGCACAGGGGGAAAAAAACCCAGCCTCCCTGCTCAGCTGCATGAGCCAGGCTCTCTCTCTCTCAGCAACACCCGAGCCTCCCCAGCCCCCCTCTCTCAGAAGCACGGCGAGCCCCCCCCCCCTCTGTCTCTCAGAAGCACGGGAGCCCTCTCTCTCTCTGTAACATTGCAGCAGTTGTATAAACACTTTTTTTTTTAAATGAGATTTAAGCACATGGGGAAAAAAGGAACATTTGAACAAATCCGAACTTCATTTAAAAGCCAACCAAGATAGTAACATTGCAGGAGTTCACCATTTTTAATCAGGCGACTGACAGTAGTGGAGTCAGGCACAGAGAAGGTCAGTTGCTGAGAAAGCGTCTCAACTGTTGCAGGGCGGTGAAGCAGGTGAGACGCTAATGAAAAAGAGGCACAGGGCTTATTGGTTTTTAAAGACTGCTTCCTTCATTGTGTTTTAACTTCAGTTTTAAAGGATTGCGCGGCTCTCTCTTGCGCTGCCTGTGTGTGCCCTCTGTCTCTCTGGCGCTGCCTGTGTGTGCGCGGCTCTCTCTCTCGCGCTGCCTGTGTGTGCCTCTGTCTCTCTCTGGCGCTGCCTCTGTGTGAACCAAGGTTCCACTGAGGTTGACTAATGAAAAGTCAATGTGGCTCAGAGCTGCATGTGGACTGTGGCACAGACAAACAGAAATGACGGCATGTTTTCCGAGGCGTCGCGTCCGAGTTGGTGGGCGTGGCTCTGCGAGTTGTCGTCATATCCAATGGTCTTAGAGTTGGTGGGCGTGGCTCCTTCCTGCGTGCGCCATGGATGTCTTACTTGTCGGCGGCTTAGTGAATCCATGCCCCTTCCGGCGTGCTTTCCATGGGTGGCTACTTGTCTTCTGGCTTAGTGAATTATATATATAGATTTTTCTGCATCTCTATGTGGCTAGTGATTGAGTTTATTTATACAACCAGGCCAACCATTGAGGGTTTATTTTATCTTTAGCCTAAACCTGCACAAATTAAGTGATTGTGAAACTCCTGCTTAAGAATTAAACTTCAGGTTAACAAAATATGAACATGAAGCCAAGAGTCCTAATCTTTATAAAAATGAAAATTTTGGTACTACCCACAATAATATATGGTTAATAATATAAGCTTTAAACATGTAAGAGAAACTAAAGTTGTCTATAATTTTAACACAATCTAGTCATAACTGTGAAAATCTACCAAACATAAAATGCTCTGGAAGACAATGAAAGAAAGAATGGGGGACTAAATTTATCAGTGTGTGGAATACCACAGAGGAAAAAGACAATGTAAGTTTAAAACAACATTATCTCTTTAAAACACCAAGAATGTAAAGTGACTTTAATAAACTTAAATATTAAAAGGCATCTAATAAGTAGTATACAGTGGATTCAGGAAGTATTCAGACCCCTTCACTTTTTTTGCTATGTTGCAGCCTTATACTAAAATCACTCATTTTTCCCCATATCAAACAACACTCAATCCCTCAGAATGACAAAGCAAAAACAAGATTATAGACATTTTCAAAAACATATTAAAAATAAAAAGCTGAAATATCACAATGACAAAAATATTTTGACCCTCTACTCAGTACTTGGCAGTGAGTCTTCTTGGGTATGAAACAACAAGCTTCAAACACCAGGATTTTCCATTCATACCTGCTGATCCTCCCAAGCTCTTTCATGTTAGATGAAGACCATCACCACTTGATACTTGGCTCTGCCCTCACTCTCCTCCTCTTCTTGATTTCCAACGTCATCCTATAGACCACCATCCACCACACCTTCAATTTCTTTCATAACTAGGGGGCTCCGCCCCCTGCTCGCTTCGCTCGCCAACCCCTGGTGTTGGGAATGACAAAGAGCGTGATGTATGAATGAGATATAGAATAGTGTGACGGTGTAGATGATGCAAATAGAAAGCAAACAATAAAGTGTGTGGCACAGTGTAAAGGTTTATTTGAAAATTTCTTTGTACACGCCGTTAAAGTGTAAAAGGTAATTCCAGCTCAGAACTTGTAAGGTCATTTAAGATGGTTATTGTTGTGATCAGAGTCAAGTTTATCAGAGCTTAGAAAGAGTTGTGTCTCTCCAGGAAGTAATGGAATGACTTGGGTATTTATGTTTTCCACATTAATATTTTTTGGACATAATATAGTGCGTTGTGTTAAAAGGGGCATTTGGTCTAATGAGATTGCTGTTCCAAATCTGTCTGTAACTAAGTCGGCGCAGATAAAGGCTTGAGGAATTGTAATAATATGTGCCTGAAGTCCAGCTGTATTGGTGAGTGTACCATCTCTCAGTTGTAATAAGCAATTGTTATGATCTGGTTCTGGACATCGTATCTTTTTTACTAACTGTATCTTTTGAAAGCAATGCCAATTGTCTGCGTATTTTAAGGTGCACTGAACAATAGCTGAGTGCATGGCATCTGGAAGAATAGCTAATCACTGTCTAAAATGTCTTCCTCATAAAAGTACCTTTCCTCCAAATCGAATATTATTATTCATAAACGTTTGTAGAAGTTTATGAATGGTGTTGAGTAAGTGACTGGATGCCATTGAACATTCATCAATAAACAACATTTTTTCAAGACGGATGTCACGTGCAGTGCCACCGTTAATGTTCATAGTGAATACCGATTTGTAGGATCTAATGTAGTTGATAAAGATTTCACTTTCAGGTACATCGTCAGTTATAAGCTTCTGTAGATATTCAGTATATGAATGTAAAGAAGGCAGTCTAATTTGACCCTTTTGACAACAACGTGTAAATGTATTACTTGTATTGCCAGTTGTTTCTTCAGGGAAGTGAACTGAATGACAATGATTGCAAATGACATTCATTAATCCGAATGAATTTTCCTGGTGTATGTTTTGCTTGTGCCGTTTGAGAGGCGCGTTGTTGCATGTGTAGTATTTGGGACGTGTTGTTTTGGAGCTGTAATCCATTTGCCTGTGCTGTGTGAGAAGCCCGTTGTAGCCTTCGCTGCCATTAACGTATGTCTGAGACGGGAGGTGTTTCGTTTTGAATCCGTGCCTGTTGCGATGCAGCACTTTGATTGATAGTTTGCGTCATCTGGATCTAGGATGTAGATTTGTGCATATTTGCGTTGTTGATTTGTTTCAGGGTGCACTGCGATGCAGTATTTGTGCACATATGCGAAAGCAGTATGGGCCATTGCCTTTTGGTGGCCTGATATTTACTCCGGTATATGCAAAAGCAAATGAACTATTGTAGGATCTAATGCAGTTCATAAAGTTTTTACTTTTAGGTACATCGTTAGTTAGAAGCTTTAGTTGAGCTTTGCGTTTTTGGAGTCGAGACATTTTTTCTTTTAGAAATATGGATAAGTAATAAGGAGTATTGCACTCACTGTTAATATGGAGCCTTTTCTGCGGTTGAATGGTTAATAGTGCCTTATTGTAATGAGATCCACCTATGCTGCATAGACGTCTATTTTGTTGTTTCTTTCGTGTTCGTGTGTTTGTTCCTGTTATCATTTCCTTTTCGTTTTGTACCCGTGACCGTGTATTCATGACTTGTTTCTTTCTCAGCATGCGAAATATGGATAAGTAATAAGGAGGATCGCAGTCACTGTTAATATGTTTCCTTTTCTGCAGTTGAACGGTTAATAGTGCTTTATTGTAAGGAGATCCACCAATGCTGTCTAATGTGAAGGTGTTGATGTTCACTTTAGAATATGTGGCTTTGGGTGTCACTTCTTATGGATGTGTGTGTGTGTGGTGGGGAGGGGGTGGGTTGAGGATTGTTGTCGCGCGAGCGTCTTCTTTCTTTTTGTGTTCCTGTGTCTTGTTGAATCCCCCTCTTGGTGTGTGTCCCGTCCGGTGCCTGTAGGGGGGGGGGGGTGCCTTGCCGTTGTGCGCGAGCCTCTTTTTTTTTTTTTTTTTTTTTTTTTTTTGGGTCTAGTTTCGTGCTTTACTTGCGTTTGAATACTTTTTTATGTGCCTTTTCCTTTTTTCGGTGCTCTTTGCGCCTCATTTCTCCATTTTTCCTGTGCTCACTCCTTTTTTCTGTGGTCTTGTCCGCCTCTCGCGGCCCCTCATCCGCCTCTCTCGCCCTCTTTTGTCCGCCTTTCTCGGCTCCTCAGCCGACTCTCGCGGACTCTTTTTGCGCCTGCGCAGTACGTCTTTTTGCAGCTACGGCCCATTGCCGGATGTGCCTGCGTCCATCATCCGGTTTAGCATTCTCGGTTAGTAATATGGATCATCACTCTGTCTGATGCTCTTTTCACCTCCAAAACACTCTTGAATTACTGTTCCTTCAGGTTAACCCCTATCCCATTTCTACTCCCATCCATACCATGGTAGAATAATTTGAACCCACCTCCGATACACCTGGCCATACTCCCCTTCCATCTAGTCTCTTGCACACACAATATATCAACTTTCCTTCTTTCCATTATATTGGCTAACTCTCTCACTTTACCAATCATTCTGACAACATTCAAAGTCCCAACCCTCACTTCCACTCTCCTACCCTTCCTCCTCCCCTCCTGTCTCCAGACACGCCTTGGTCAACTGTAGCCCAATTTTCCCAGCACCCTGTTGGCTAACATTACTGGTGGCAGCCACTGTTATCCTAGGTCTCGACCAATCAGGTATTGAAATCTGTATTATTGTCCACATGTTAATCTGGTAAAATATTACATTGGTTTGCCTTTCCTGACATAACCATTCCCACTTATTTGGGTTTGGGATTGGCACAAAGAAACACACTGGTTTGTGCATCCCCCAGTGGTTAGGTTGAAAAGAAGACTGTAAGGTGGAGTACAGGGAGGAGGTAAAACATTCACTGGGTGGCAGTGAAAATTTACCATATTGCTAGAAGGGTGCTTGGTGTGACATCTGGACACAGGAAGGAAGACAAGGAAACCTGGTGGTGGAATGGGGAAGTACTGGAGAGTATACAGAGGAAGAGGCTGGTGAAAAAGAAGTGGGATAATCAGAGAGATGAAAGAAGTAGATAGGAGTACAATTAGATAAGGCATAAGGTGAAGAGAGAGGTGGCAAAGGCTAAAGATAAGGTTTATGATGAGTTGCATGACAGGTTGTACACTAAGGTCGGAGAAAAGAACTTGTATCGATTGGTTAGGCAGAGGGACTGAGTTGGGAAAGATGAGCAGCAGGTTAGGTGATAAAAAATAATGATGGAAACACAAGTGAGGAGAGTGTGTTGAATAGATGGAAAAAGTACTTTGAGAGGTTACTGAAAGAAGAGAATGAGAGAAAAGAGAAGGCTGGATGATGTGGAAATAGTGAACCAGGAAGTGTAACCGATTAGCAAAGAGGAAGTAAGGACAGCTATGAAGGGGATGAAGAATGGGAAGGCTTTTGGTCCAGATGACATACCTGTGAAAGCATGGAGATGTTTAGGAGAGATGGTAGTGGAGTTTTTAACCAGATTATTTAATGCAATCTTGGAAAGTGAGAGGATGCCTGAGAAGTGGAGAAGTGCACTGGTACCGATTTTAAAGAATAAGGGTGATGTGGAGAGCTGTAGTAACTACAGAGGGATAAAATTGATCAGACACTGAATAAGGTTATGGGAAAGAGTTGTGGAAACTAGGTTAAGAAGGGAGGTGAAGATTAGCGAACAGCAGTATGGTTTCATGCCAGGAAAGAGCACTACAGATACAGTGTTTGCTGTGAGGGTGTTGATGGAGAAGTATAGTGAAGGCCAGAAGGAGCTGCAATGTGTCTTTGAGGACTTGGAGAAAGCATATGACTGGGTGTCTAGAGAGGAGTTGTGGTATCATATGAGGAAGTCAGGAGTGGCAGAAAAGTATGTAAGGATATGTACAAGGGAAGAGTGACAGTGGTGAGGTCTACAGTAGAAGTGACAGATACATTCAAGGTGTTGGGAGCTCTGAGCGCTTTCTTATTTGCAATGGTGATGGACATGTTGACAGATGATATTAGACAGTAGTCCTGGTGGTCTATGATGTTTGTGAGTGACATTGCGATCTGTAACAAGAGTAGGGAGCAGGTTGAGGAGACCCTGGAGAGATGGATATATGCCCTAGAGAGGAGAGGAATGAGGGTCAGTAGGACCAAGACAGAATACATGTGTATGATAAAATGGGAGGTCAGACTAATGGTGAGGATGCAGGGAGTAGAGCTGGTGAAGGTGGATGAGTTAAAATACTTGGGATAAACCATATAGAGTAGTAGGGAAAGTGGAAGAGAGGTGAAGAAGATAGTGTGGGCAGGGTGGAGTGGGTGGAGAAGAGTGTCAAGAGTGATTTGTGACAGACAGGTACCAGCAAGAGTAAAAGGGAAGGTCTACAAGATGGTAGTGAGACTAGTTATGTTATATGGTTTGGAGACAGTGACACTGACCAATAAACAGGAGACAGGTGGAGGTGGCATAGTTAAAGATGTTAGGATTGAATTGGTTGTGACAAGGATGGACAGGATTAGTAATAAGTACATTAAAGAGTACAGGTTGGCCGGTTTGGAGACAAAGTCAGAAAGACAAGATTGCATTGGCTTAGACATGTGCAAAGGAGAGATGCTGGGAATATTGGGAGAAGGATGTTAAAGATAGAGCTGCCAGGCAAGAGAAAAAGAGGAGGGACTAAAAGGTGGTTTATGTGGTGAGAGAGGACATGCAGATGGTAGATAGATAGATAGATAGATAGATAGATAGATAGATAGATAGATAGATAGATAGATAGATAGATAGATAGATAGATA
This sequence comes from Erpetoichthys calabaricus, assembly GCF_900747795.2. NCBI lineage: Eukaryota > Metazoa > Chordata > Cladistia > Polypteriformes > Polypteridae > Erpetoichthys > Erpetoichthys calabaricus. The sequence continues at coordinate 207,786,589 of NC_041397.2, read as the reverse complement.
GATAGATAGATAGATAGATAGATAGATAGATAGATAGATAGATAGATAGATAGATAGATAGATAGATAGATAGATAGATAGATAGATAGATAGATACTTTATTAATCCCAAGGAGAAATTCACATACTCCAGCAGCAGCATACTGATAAAAAATAATAAATTAAAGAGTGATAAAAATGCAGGTATAATAGACAATAACTTTGTATAATGTTAACGTTTACTCCCGCGGGTGGAATTGAAGAGTCGCATAGTGAGGGGGAGGAATGATCTCCTCAGTCTGTCAGTGGAGCAGGGCAGTGACAGCAGTCTCTCGCTGAAGCTGCTCTTCTGTCTGGAGATGATACTGCTCTTTCTCCATGATTGACAGGAACCTGCTGAGCGTCGGTCACTCTGCCATGGATGTCAAACTGTCCAGCTCCATGCCTACAATAGAGCTTACCTTCCTCACCAGTTTGTCCAGGCGCGACGTGTCCTTCTTCTTTATCCTGCCTCCCCAGCACACCACTGTGTAGAAGAGGGCACTCGCCACAACCGTCTGATAGAACATATGCAGCATCTTATTGCAGATGTTGAAGGACGCCAGCCTTCTAAGGAAGTATAGTCGGCTCTCTCCTCTCTTGCACAAAGCATCAGTATTGGCAGTCCAGTCCAATTTATCATCCAGCTGCACTCCCAGGTATTTATAGGTCTGCACCCTCTGCACACAGTCACCTCTAATAATCACGGGGTCCAGGAGGGGCCTGTGCCTCCTAAAATTCACCACCAGCTCTTTGGTTTTGCTGGTGTTCAGGTGTAAGTGGTAAGTCCTTGATTAGTTTCCTATACTTCTCCTTCTGCCCACTCCTGATGCAGCCCACGATAGCAGTGTTGTCAGCGAACTTTTGCACGTGGCAGGACTCCGAGTTGTTTTGCAAGTCTGATGTATATAGGCTGAACAGGACCGAAGAAAGTACAATCCCCTGCGGCGCTCCTGTGTTGCTGACCACAATGTCAGACCTGCAGTTCCCGAGACGCACATACTGAGGTCTGTCTGTAAGATAGTTCACGATCCATGCCACCAGGTATGAATCTACTCCCATCTCTGTCAGCTTGTCCCTAAGAAGCAGAGGTTGGATGGTGTTGAAGGCACTAGAGAAGTCCATAAACATAATTCTTACCGCACCACTGCCCCGTCCAAGTGGGAGAGGGATCGGTGTAGCATACAGATGATGGCATCCTCCGCTCCCACCTTCTCCTGGTATGCAAACTGCAGAGGGTCGAGGGCATGATGGACCTGTGGCCTCAGGTGGTGAAGCAGCAGCCGCTCCATGGTTTTCATCACATGCGACGTCAGAGCGACAGGCTGGAAGTCATTCAGCTCACTAGGACGTGATACCTTTGGAACTGGGGTGATGCAACATGTTTTCCAAAGCCTGGGGACTCTCCCCTGTTCCAGGCTCAGGTTGAAGATGCGCTGTAGAGGACTCCCCAGCTCCAGCGCACAGGCCTTCAGCAGTCGGGGTGATACTCCATCTGGACCCGCTGCTTTGCTGGCACGAAGTCTCTTCAGCTCTCTGCTCACCTGCGCTGATGTAATTGTGGGTGGGGGGAAACTCTCTCCTATGCTGGTATCAGCAGGAGGATGGGTGGAGGGTGCAGTACTCCGAGGTAAGAGTGGGTTAGGGTGGTCAAACCTGTTAAAGAAGTTGTTCATCTGATTTGCTCTCTCCACGTCTCTCTCGATGGTGGCACCCCGCTTCGAGTGCAGCCAGTGATGGTCTTCATCCCGTCCCACACTTCCTTCATGCTGTTGTTCTGCAACTTCTGCTCCAGCTTTCTCCTGTACTGCTCCTTCGCCGCCCTGAGCTGGACTCGGAGTTCCTTCTGCATGTGTTTGAGTTCATGCTGATCACCGCCTTTAAAAGCCCTTTTCTTCTGGTTCAAAAGGCCCTTGATGTCACTTGTAATCCATGGCTTGTTGTTAGCATAGCAGTGTACTGTTCTTACTGGAACTACAATGTCCATACAGAAGTTGATGTAGTCAGTAGTGCAGTCAACAACCTCCTCAATGTTCTCACTATGTGATCCCTGCAGGATATCCCAGTCCGTAGTTCCAAAGCAGTCTCTCAGAGCCTGTTCTGCCTCAGGGGACCACTTCCTGAATGAGTGTGTGGTTATAGATAGCTCCCTCACTCTTGGTTTGTAGTGACGCTAAAGCAGAACCAGGTTATGATCTGCTTTCCCAAGCGCAAGGAAGCAGGGTGGCGCTGTTTGTTTGAAGTCCAGGCTCTGGCTGGGTAACTCAAGGACATTCCCATATTTGTCCCTAAGCCACTCCTGTGTTTACTGTGCTTTGTTCCCAGAGTCTGTTGTCCTGTTGGAAAGTGGACTATCAGAACACTCTGAGGTCCAAAGCATTCTGGAGCAGGTTTTCATTAAGGATATCTCTGTACTCTGCTCCATTCAGCTTTCCCTCTATTCTGTATAGTCTCCCAATGCCTGCCATTGAAAAACAACCCCACCACATGATGTTGCTGTATTGAAACAAATTACACATTTTGACAATATAATAATATGATTTCACATTTGCATATGGGAAAACAACAAGCAATGACCAATTAACAGAACCTTAACTGGGAAATCTAGGCAAGAAGTCAGATGGCTATCAGAAATGTTATTTATTCGTTGTATAGAGTATTTAGAAAATAGAATTTGAAAGACTAAATGTATAATGGTAGTAGACATCATTTGAATTGCAGAGGAAGAGGTGCCTGATATTTCTGGACAACATTACAGTGATATGAGGAAACAGCCATTAAATATTGGAAATGATAACATATACATCAGGAATGAATGTGAATTGAATGAAGCAGGAGTGTGTGCTCTCTTAGGCAAATGGAAAAGAAAAATAGGAGTACAGGAAATACATAAATAAAAATAATAGGAAATAGTACAAGAATTATTAAACTGAAATGGAAAACATGTGAGTCTTGGCATAAAATTTAAATAAAAAGAATAAAGAGACAGATTGCTGCCTCACAGCTCCAAAGTTCTGGATTTTAATCTTGACCCAGGTGTGGCATCCACACTAGGATTTCCTCTGGGTGTTTTGGTTTTCCTTGGTCTTCCAAAAAATGTCTGCGTTAGCTTGGTTGACAGCTCTAAAATTACACGGCATAATTGAATGCTGGTGCATATACATTCTCTTCAATTATTAATTAAAGAAACATATCCTCTACTAGCAGAAGTTTGATAAAAACTCTTTGATTCAGAAACCAGGCAGGAGAAACATGTCAATTGTGTCTTTAATTATCTCCTCACCAAATTCCGAAAAGGGAGCATTCATCACAATACTGTTATGGAATGAGCAGAATGGTCAAAATAATAAGGGCAGAGTTCCATTTTATAAACAACTGAATTTACATAACAGTGCTGATGAATGCATAAATATTACCTGACATTTACTCTGATTGGTTCATTGGCTTACACACCCAGATAACATAGTGAATAAAAGTCTATTTTATCATACTTTGGTTCTTCTTATACCTTTAGGTGTAGCCAACACATTTGAAATTTCTGTGTATACTGTATGATAACTGTCAAGTCTTCTTGTTTACAGAACATCTTCTGATCTCTTAGTTATCTCTTTGTTCATTTGGTGTATTACATCAAGCCTTCTCCTGGTTCGTCTTTGTCTTCGTTGTTCACGTCACCTTTATGTGGTTTCCTGATAGTCTTGAACAGGTTTCTGACATTTATTAACCCTTTTATACTTCAAGATAGATTCTATATTTAAATATGGTTAGCATACCAAAATACTTAACTACTGTTACTTCCAAATTATTTTCTCACACTTGTGCTTCAAGTTGTTAAGACACACTTCTGCCAGTGCCACCACAGACATGATTGAGCAGGACTGATCATAGAAGGAGGGGTAGATGTAAATAATGGGGTAAAAAATATTACAGATGAGATATAGGAATAAACAAGTGTAAAAGATAAAATAGGAATTTTGGAATAAAATATTAATAAATGTATGCATACTCTACATGCTGTACATAAATAAAGATAAGCAAATGGGTTAATATTGCTGTGTCACGGAACCAGAGCTCTGGATTCCAATCTTGGCTCAGGGATAGAGTTTGTAAATTTTCCCAATGTCTGACTGGGTTTTGCTCCAGGCAATTCAGTTTTATTTCCCTACCTCAAAAATAAGGGAGATTATTTGGTGGTTCTAAACTTGCCCAGAGTAAGTGAGTAATAACTGTGGTGAACTGCTAGCTCTCCCAGCATCAGTTACTGCCTTGTGTCTGGATTAAATTGTGGAATTTCAGCAAACTATAAACTAGACTGCTAAAATTGTTTTATTTATAATTTCATATAAAAAAAACAACAGCAAATAGAATGTCAAGAAAAACAAAGGGTAAAAAAGATACTCAATGGACAGATAGATGGCATTTTATTTCTCACCTGGGGAAATTAGTCTTTTTTACAGAAGCTCAATAAATAAATAAATACACAAATAAATATTATTAAATTATAACAGACAACAATCCCCCTCTCAAATACACACTAGAATGATGAAAAAGAACAAAAACTAAAAAAAAAGAAAAACATCTGACTTGGTTAAAGACAAAAAGAGCAGTCACAGTTACGAGGAGGTATTATAGAGGTGTATTGCTATTGGTTTGAAGGAGCTGCACTATTATTTACTTTCATACTTTCTGCTGAATAATTTTTTGGCCAAAAGTAGTCAGTGCTAGTGTGTCAGAGAGAGGATGTGTAACATTGTTCATAATAGTTGTCAGTTTTGTTTTCATTCTCTCCTTCGCTACTATCTCTAGTGGGTCAAGAGAGCATCCAATAACTGAGGCCGCCTTTTTAATTATCCTGTTGATTCAATGGTCATCTAAAATTACTAGCCTAGCACAGCATAGAAAATTACTCTAGCCATTACAAAGAAAGAGAACATGTAAAGAATGTTACTACCCACATTAAAAAAGTACAGTCTCCTAAGAAAAAAGTGTCTCTTTTGTACTTTCTTAAATAGCTCCTCTGTGTTACAAGACCAGTCCAAGTACCTGCAGCAGGGCACCATCTCCTCATCTGGTCCCTGAATAGTGACCTGGTTTGGCTGATGTTAAGTTGTAGACAATTCTTTATGTACAAAGAAACAAAATTCTCCACTTGACTTCAATACTCTGTCTCATCCCCCTTATCAATATACCAGATAGATAGATAGATAGATAGATAGATAGATAGATAGATAGATAGATAGATAGATAGATAGATAGATAGATAGATAGATAGATAGATAGATAGATAGATAGATAGATAGATAGATAGATACTTTATTAATCCCAAGGGGAAATTCACATACTCCAGCAGCAGCATACTGATAAAGAAAATATTAAATTAAAGAGTGATAACAATGCAGGTATACAGACAGACAATAACTTTGAATAATGTTAACGTTTACCCCCCCAGTGGTATTGAAGAGTCGCACAGTGTGGGGGAGGAACGATCTCCTCGGTCTGTCAGTGGAGCAGGACAGTGACAGCAGTCTGTCGCTAAAGCTGCTCCTCTATCTGGAGATGATACTGTTTAGTGGATGCAGTGGAATCTCCATGATTGACAGGAGCCTGCTCAGTGCCCGTCACTCTGCCACAGATGTCAAACTGTCCAGCTCCGTGCCTACAATAGAGCCTGCCTTCCTCACCAGTTTGTCCAGGCGTGAGGCGTCCCTCTTCTTTATGCTGCCTCCTGAGCACACCACCACGTGGAGGAGGGCGCTCACCACAACCGTCTGATAGAACATCTGCAGCATCTTATTACAGATGTTGAAGGACGCCAGCCTTCTAAGGAAGTATAGTCAGCTCTGTCCTTTCTTACACAGAGCATCAGTATTGGCAGTCCAGTCCAATTTATCATCCAGCTGCACTTCCAGGTATTTATAGGTCTGCACCCTCTGCACACAATCACAGGGTCCATGAGGGGCCTGGTCCTCCTAAAATTCACCACCAGCTCCTTGGTTTTGCTGGTATTCAGGTGTAGGTGGTTTGAGTCGCACCATTTAACAAAGTCCTTGATTAGGTTCCTATAGTCCTCCTCCTGCCCACTCCTGATGCATTCCACGATAGCAGTGTCGTCAGCGAACTTTTGCACGTGGCAGGACTCTGAGTTGTATTGGAAGTCCGATGTATATAGGCTGAACAGGACCGGAGAAAGTACAGTCCCCTGTGACGCTCCTGTGTTGCTGACCACAATGTCAGACCTGCAGTACCCGAGACACACATACTGAGGTCTGTCTTTAAAATAGTCCACAATCCATGCCACCAGGTATGAATCTATTCCCATCTCTGTCAGCTTGTCCCTAAGGAGCAGAGGTTGGATGGTGTTGAAGGCGCTAGAGAAGTCCAGAAACATAATTCTTACAGCACCACTGCCTCTGTCCAAGTGGGAGAGGGATCGGTGTAGCATGTAGATGATGGCATCCTCCGCTCCCACCTTCTCCTGTATGCTATGCTAACAACAAGCCATGGATTACAAGTGACATCAAGGGCCTTTTGAACCAGAAGAAAAGGGCTTTTAAAGGTGGTGATCAGCATGAGCTCAAGCGTGTGCAGAAGAAACTCTGAGTCCAGCTCAGGGCGGCGAAGGAGCAGTACAGGAGAAAGCTGGATCAGAAGTTGCAGAATAACAGCATGAAGGAAGTGTGGGATGGGATGAAGATCATCACTGGCTGTAGCTCGAAGCGGGGTGTCACCATCGAGAGAGATGTGGAGAGAGCAAACCAGATGAACAACTTTTTTAACAGGTTTGACCACCCTAACCCACTCTCACCTCGGAGTACTGCACCCTCCACTCATCCTTCTGCTGACACCAGCATAGGAGAGAGTTTACTCCAACCCACAATTACAGCAGCCCAGGTAAGCAGAGAACTGAGGAGACTTTGTGCCAGCAAAGCAGCGGGTCCAGATGGAGTATCACCACGACTGCTGAAGACCTGTGCATTGGAGCTGGGGAGTCCTCAACAGCGCATCTTCAACCTGAGCCTGGAACAGGGGAGAGTCCCGAGGCTTTGGAAAACATGTTGCATCACCCCAGTCCCAAAGGTATCATGTCCTATTGAGCTGAATGACTTCTGGCCTGTTGCTCTGATGTCGTATGTGATGAAGACCATGGAGCGGCTGCTGCTTCACCACTTGAGGCCACAGGTCCGTCACGCCCTCGACCCTCTGCAGTTCGCATACCAGGAGAAATGTAGAGTCATCTGAGAATTTCTGCAAGTGACATGACATGGTATTATATGTATAGCCTGAAATGTACAAAGCGAAGAGAAAAAGCGAAGGATTGTTCCTTGTGGTGCACTAGTGTTGCTCACATTTATATTAGTGACACAGTCCTAGAGCCTCATAAACTGCAGTTTGCAGACAGATAGTTCACCCTACAGTAATCCACCTGCCTATCTCGGAGTTTTATTCTTTAACAGTGATAGTTCGATGGTATTGAAGGCAATGGAGAAAAAAAAAATCCTCACGGTGCTGCCAGCTACATCCATGTGGGAGTAAGCCTTGAAGAGCAGTGCATCTTCCACTCCAATCTTTGCCTGATATGCAAAATGTTGTGGGTCCAGGTGGTCTTTCAGAAATTATTGTCCATAATGTGAGACATAAGTGCCACTGGTTTGTAACCATTTTTTTTGTGATAAGTTGTTTATGGAAAATCAATTAAATACAACTATCCATCCATCCATCCATTTTCTAACCCGCTGAATCCGAACACAGGGTCACGGGGGTCTGCTGGAGCCAATCCCAGCCAACACAGGGCACAAGGCAGGAAACAATCCCGGGCAGGGTGCCAACCCACCGCAGTAAATACAACTATATAATAACAATTATTCAAGCAAAAACAATATTTAGACAGTTACATAGAAAGGAAAAATAAAAATCAAAACTGATCTTATTGTCTGTAGTCACTGGGTGAAGAGGCTCCTTCCCTGCTCTCTTCTTCTCACTGTTTAGACATTTTAGTTTCTTGGTAGTTTAACATTTGAATAGAGCAGGTCCAGCTTTTTTCTTTTTTACTTGAGTGGAACAGGACACAAATTGTCTGTCAATGTTCCTTCCGAAGTCACATGGTTGAAGTCACCACATATTATAACTGCAGGGTTGGAGTGAGTCATCATTAAACTGTTGGTGACAGAATGATTAATTTATGTTGCTGATTCCCTATTTGCAGAGGGAGGAATATCAACTTTAATAAGGATGATTTCATCCATCCATCCATCCATTTTCCAACCCGCTGAATCCGAACACAGGGTCACAGGGGTCTGCTGGAGCCAATCCCAGCCAACACAGGGCACAAGGCAGGGAACCAATCCCGGGCAGGGTGCCAACCCACCGCAGGACAAGGATGATTTCAGTGTCTGAATTATTATTTTTTTAATTTTAACTGTAATATTCTCTGTTTAACACCATTCCTCATTCACAGACACAATGTGCAAAAATCAGTGACTTCGAAGTTTACAGCATCAGTAGCAGCTAAGTACTAAACAGAGGGGGTAAGGCAATAAATATAGTGGGGTATGTAAAGCTGAGAAGTTCAAATCCTTCTATAACTATTCAGTAGCCTAACAACAAAAAAACTGAAAAACTAAAAATGGAAAGGATAAGATAAAGGAATATGGGATATTGAAAAAAAACAAAGAATTAGTTACATGTAATTAAATTAATTTCTTTGTGAAAATACAAAAGAAAATGTAAAGAAAAATAGTTCATGAATAGATACAGTATAAGAATGTGACATGACTCAGTGGGCATCAAACCATGCCAAACCATGCAATGTTATACTATACAAAAGGAGCTGAGCATAATGCTTATTGTGTCCAATGGTGGAGTTGTACTGTATATAGCACAGAAAAACATATTATGTCTGCTAAATGCAACTGCAAATAAACTATAGAGGACTGTGCAAAACAGTCTTCATAATTTCTGGTATGGGAAGAAAAAGAGAAATCAATGTACAATAATTAATACATCAAAAGATGCCAATAAAATATTTTTAAGAAGCAAGTATCTAGGTGAATGAGTGCCTCACAATGAAATTGAGAAGTGCTTTGAAATGCTGTAATTTTAAAGAAAAAGGAGGAATGGACAAAGAGGAATTAACAGATGGCAATGGAAAAATGCATAGTGCAATATCTAAAGTGTTTTAAATTTGAAACAGAACAAAAAATGAACCTATAAACAGGATATGAAATAAAGACCATGGTTCAAGGTTAAAGGCATGTGGAAAAAATAGTATTTATGCATAGTTCCTCCCTAGCAATGAAGGCAGAATTGTAAAGCATACGATGTCTCTTTTTGAAAATGTAGCAGTAGTATTGTCACATGTACAGAGTGCAGTGAAATTTTTGCTTTCATATCCAACCAACATGTGCAACAAACTGCCGTTCTCCAGGGCCATGGTAAACAAGATTGTACTATATTAAATATATAACTTAATTTTAATTAATAGAAAACACAGAGTCATATACTGTATATGCTTACACCTAACAGTTTATACTAGCATTTACTATATTATTTACAGACAAGATATTCATGCTGAAAAATATAAAATACAAAAAGACAAAAATCTCTCATGCAAGAACAGAATTCATTACTTTCTTAATTTTAATCCATACAGGCAGCCATACTAAAACCTGATTAATCCAACTGAGTGTTACAGAGAGCTGGAGCCTGTTCCTGGGTGAGGAGTCAGTTCATCAATCCGCAATGTCAGGAGTAACTGCCTATTTCTTTCTCCTTTATTTCAATTGGAATACCCTTCATTAATTTGTTACTGTTGAGCATTTACTATTATGTATTTAATCTTAACAAAGCAAAGAAATCCAAACAAAAACCTTTCCATATACAGTGTATTTTATAATGTTATTTAAAATGACTATTTATACTTTTGTATTTCTTTATTAAGTCAATTTTATTTCAAAAGTGAGTTTATCTCTTGCACCCATTGCTGCTGGAATACAATGTGACTGTCATAGGCACCTAACAGTAACAATACAGACATCCAACTGCCATGCCATTTCACTCAACACTAGGTACAGATTATATTACAACCGTAAAACCCTTCCACTGAGAAGGAACCCTGTTACATCAAATATACATTGCATTCATTTTTTTAAACAAAATGTTTAATGTTTTAAAGAAAACAAGTTAATGTATCTACACTATCTTTGAGGAATAAAATGCTGTATATTTTCTGGGTGTCAGGGTATCACTCTAATTCTAATTCTAAACATTGTGTCTCAAAAAACAGTCAGACTACTTTTTAATGCATGATAAATTCTAGTTGATGAACATTAAGTGAAGCGCTCCACTTCAGCTTTGTGGCAGAACTGTCCCCCAGCAAATGAGCCAGATTGAAGTAAATTTCATTGATCAGTTAATGTATCTTTTATAGAGCACCTTTCACATCATATACCATTACATGGCACGTAACAAAGAAAACAAAAAGAGCTAACTAAGTGCAATACTAAATAATTTAAAAATGTGATAAATTCCTCCTTCTGTTTTCTAATGTACTTTAATTAAATGTAGTGTTGTGGGGAGCTGCAGCATATTAAGGGGTGCTGTGTATATCACAGTGGTGGAAAATACCTACAATCACTCATACTGTTACCAAACAACCTAAAGTGTATATCTTTAGGGAGAAAACTGCAGTACCCCCAGAACCCCCGCCCCCCAAACACACACAGACACGTATGCACACGCACACACACACAAAAAGGAACATAGAGCAGACTCCTCAAACTGCGAGACAGTAGTGTTGACATTACCACTGTGAAGCCCACATAATAAATGATAGAAATGTATTAACTAAAAAGTAACTACAAAAGTAAACAAATTAACATAATTTACTCCTGTTGACTCAGACAAGTCATTTTTTCCCAGGTAAGCCAAAGTCAAAGTGGATTAAAGGCACCTTTGAGGCTTACTTACTGGACCAGCATCACTAGGACATTCACTCTGCACATCAATTGTCCAATTTAGCACTGCAAGATTCAGTGAAATAGCACTTCATTTTGAATTGACTGTCCTCATATAAGACATACATAACATGCCAATGGAAGAAGGAGAAAAAACACATTTGTGGAAAATGCATCTAAAAGGAACAGCCTAACCCCTCTCTCCTGAGATCTGTGGTTCTAGGATTGAACTCACTGGCCATCCAAGAACACACAGATAATCTTGACAATTGTCATTCTTTGTACATGAAAGAACTGCCAATATAAAAATGTCCCATGCTATTCACTGAGAAAATGTTCAAAATAACAGGATATAGTGTGGCATACCACAGAAATCCATGTTTGACCACAATTTACCTTGTTAAAGCCACAAGGACACAACGTAATTAACAAAGTACAGTAGTCACCATGTTTTTTTAATACAATTTAGTAAGGCCAGAATCTGCAAATGGGTGTGGGCCCAAGCCACATATGGACAGGCAAGCCATGATTCTGAGACCAAGAAATTTAATTAGCTGCTAGCAGTGTGAGGCTTCATAAGTTATCAACTATAATGGAAGCAAGCAAAGAATGTTTGCAAAAGGTTTGCAAAATTTAAAGAAAAGAGGAATTACGTATGTAAAGGATTACCATTAAGCATCTTCGAAAATTATTCTTCAGCTAGCAAAATCAACAGAAACAGATGGAATATATTAAAAAGGCTAATATCAACCAAGACGTCAATAACAGACATGGAAACTGTCAGACTGCAACAAGTTATTAGATGTAAGGAGATAAGCTCACAAATTTTGCACAGCTGCAAAATTCTCCACAGTGAATAAAAAGAAAATAAATAGTGACTCATTTTGTATAATGGGCACTATATTTGACAATATATAGTACAAAATGCAATGCAACTTGTGAGAGACAAATCTATTAATTGTAGCCTACAACAAATTTGTAAAAATTTAATGTTATAAAAAAGCACTAGCATCACTGGTGACTGTTAAACCGTACAGGGAGAAATGGACATCATGATCACACAGCTTGGCCTGGCACTTTGGAATATTGTCTCTTGCAAGGTAGGGGAAATGGGGTAGATGGCCGCCGGGTAAAAAACTAAAAGGAATAGGGATGTTCACAATTTGGTTTGATTTACGATATAAGGTTCATGATCTGATATCTCACGATTTTTAAACAAAATCTGAATGAAGAAAACTTTTGTTTGAAAAGTTTTTGTTTACTATTATTTCTGAGACAATTGCTCTTCAACGTATTTCAGAGTCAACAATGTATTTTGCTTGCCACTACTTAAACGACATGGTTACAGTGACAATTTTCTGTACAATATATATAAAGCAAAAGCACAACACACTTTTAATACTATGCTTTAATATTTTACTTATTAAATTATTAAATGAAGGTAATTATTGTAAAAGTTTTTTTCTTACTGGAAAAAAAAACACAGTGGCAAATATAGTCCAAATGATAACTATAATAACTGGATTGGATATAAACAATAAGAGCAAAGCTTAATAATCTCTTTTCTTACTCTAGGAAATCAACATTTTTTTTAAGAACACAAGCATAGCCACATTTTCATGTAGCAACTGTGACCCTTGGGCATTCACAATATCTCCTGCAGATGAAAAACATGTTCACTTGGAACAGAGTTTGCTGGAGTTGAGTGATATGTTTAAGCCAGTGGGGAAAGCAGTAAGTACTTGGTAGAATTTTCTCTCCACCATTTAGATGGACAGCATGTGAGTGTACTAGGGGACACTTTTCTGTACACATCAATTTCTTGCTCTATCCCACTCATGGGCAGTGCCACTGATTCAGTGAAATATTTTAGCAGATCTTCAAGAGCTGACTTTTTGTGAGGCAGTTGTTCCAGCTCAGCACCATTTTGTTCTGCTCCCCTATCATATGTTCTCTCTGTTTTCTGCATCTACAAATATCATAGTTTACAAGGTTTTTTTTTTTTAATATAAGAATGAATAGTTGCAATTCAAATTTTAATATCTATAGATAAACTCTGACTAGTGAGGTACTATTTGGTCAGGTTATAAGACATGATAAGTCCAACATTTAACATATGACTAGTGTCAGTTTTATTACGTATCAGTATTTGAACTCTCACTTGACTGCTTTCTGTCTCAGATGTTATTGTGAGTACAGTAGTACTACTAGCACTTTACAAAATGTACTTTTTACTGCTGAGCACAGACACAAACACACGCATGCAGAGTAAATAAATATCTGGCTGCACTGTAACTGCTTTGCTTGTTCCTTTAGCCTGTTGAACACAGCATCATGCTGGCTGGATTCCAGATGTGGCAAAGTTCTAAATATTGTATCGATTATGGTACATTCCACAAGAAAAATCATAGTCCACACTGTATCTGGCTGTGAGGGCTTTCAGAATTGCACTCTTTATGCTAGCCACAGGAGTTGAATCTTTCTCGTTTGGGCCCATGCTTTGCTTAATCATGTGCTTCTGTGGCACAATGAGAGACACTGTGGGGACATGTTCATTGCATAGCACTGTGGTGGCAGACTTAATGGGTTTAAGTAGTTGTACAAAGTCCTTGGCGCCACTAATGTCAGTGCCATCCAGTGTGTTGATTTCACATGCATTTTGCAGTATCTCTGTACTTATGAGGGCTGCTGCTATTGCTGTTCGCTGCTCAAGATAACAATAGGGCATTACCAATGTACTGCTCCATCGTTTTATAATGTTGACTGTCAGTGTATGTGACAGAAGGCCCAGTAATTTTTGCTTGGAATTGAATACAGATGTAGTTGTGGAGCTCCAGTGTAAAAAAGTGACGACCCATCTCACTCAACCAATCACACGACTAACACGCACTATCCCCAAGCTAGCCTGGGTGGCCAAATTCAAGCTCAGCCTCTCTGACTGCTGCATCTATGTTATGTGCATTATCAGTAACAACAGTGATGTTACGATCAGGCCTTTCAAGCTCCCACTCCTACTTGATTTCAGCACCTCAGCAATGTTGCATCGAGAGTGGGTTTCAAAAAGAGGCCAAGTTTAAAGCACAATACTCGCCAGTTGCTGGTGATAGCATGGGCTGTGATTGTGATATAACTTTTGTTCACCCTGGAGGTCCAGCTGTCTGTAGTTATTGAGATGCTCCCTGTGTCTTTCAGGGATTCCTTCGCAAGCATCTTAGCCTCATTGTACAGGGCTAGCAATACAGTGACATTAAAGTGAAGGTGTGAGGAAATGCTGTACTTCGGCTCTAGCGTGTTCACGACCAGCCAAAACCTCCCGTTCTCAATGACTGATAAAGGTCTCATGTTCTTCACAATAAAAACACCAATACACCTTGTTATTTCTTTGGCCCTTGCACTTGACTGTGGAAGCAGTGCTGCAAATAAATTTGTCAGTGATGTTTGGCCTTTAGTCAATTGCTTCTTTGCAGGTGGTGATTTGTATTTGTCACTGTAATGGCATTGTACATGGTTCAGGATGTTCGTAGTGTTTGCTGTAATGTATGTCAAAACTCTCTTGCAGTGCTTGCAAATGGTCTTTGTCTTATCAACTATTTTCTTGCCATTTTCTCTTTTAACAGGAAATCCAAAATGCCGCCAGACAGAAGACTTAAAAGATGATGGGGCAACCTCAGTTTCAATTCGTCTGACTCCATTATTATTTAAGTTACTCTGCACTTAGCTATACATTCTCAAACTGAGGCCAGGGCTTGTTAATGCATATGTGACACTGACTGTGCCTTCTGTTGTTAAAAATGAGAATTTAAGTCAAAGAGAGAATGCATAACTTTGAGTGCTTAGAGAAACAGATTCTACATCATTACAATCAACATCTATATATGCACGATGCATTTCATCGTATTTTTGAATTACAAAATTTCTCGGCACAAAATATCATTACATTCCTGTGACTGTTACCAATTCCTTCAGTTGCCTAAGCCAGGGGTGCCTGGTAGTTCATAGCACTGCTACACTGTTATTGTACAAAAATAACTAACTTATTTGTTTCTTCCTGACAGCAAGAACAAAATGAAAATTTCAATACAACAAATAAGGTAACGGAACAATTTCTAATTTGAAAAACAAACCTTCTAAACTGAAAAGAAACAAACATCTCCAAAGTGTAATTATAAATTTTGTGAAACAGTGTCAGTCAAATAAAAAGGATCTGATTTAATGAAACCTTGTTGTACAAATTGTAACTCTAACATAGCCAAGTATGGTTAATAGTCCTGAGCCATGTTTTTGGTACAACTTGGCTAGGACAGATGAGGATAAAATACTCAGGCCCAGCAGTGTAACTAGAATTTGATGAGCCCTAGTGCAAAAAAATTAATTGCCCACCCGCCATTGTGAAATTAAATAAAATAAATATGAATTATTAATAAGATCCAGCAACCCTATAGGCAACATAAAAAGCTGATAATCATAATTAAGCTTTATGGAGTTGTGATTATTATAACACCATCAACATTTTCATTCCAATGTCAAGCAGGCAAGCATGTGATTAATAAAGTTTTGTGAAACAATGACCATGCAGTCACCTGCCCCAGCCATATTGCCTTTAGTTAGGCCATTAAACCAAGTTTGACCTTATCAGACTATGATGGAGACCTTGTTGCTGAAAACTGAAATGATCTCTACATCAGCATCAAGCAAGTTTCATCAAGCGTATGGATGGAGGTTGCTTGCCAATGTGTGTTGCGTTATGTCCTCTCTCTTGCTAGCTTGTAGTCAAAACAACTATTTCACGTTGTAAATATTTAAAGTTTGATCGTCTTTGGTTAAGTGATTTGCTAGTCCACTATGGATAGATGTGATGGCAAAGTAAATCTTTTCTTTTTCTCCCTTGCCATTCAGAAAGATTGTGTCTGAGGCTGTGATGTTTCAGTAGGCTGTGAGGACTCTTATTTTTGTACCTACTGCGTAATGCTTGTAAGGAGTGTAAGTGATTCTTTGCTCATCACAGGGTTTCTTGCAGAAAAATTTGTTGATGTGCTTTTCTTCATCTTGACTTCACCCTTACAATCATCTATGTGTTACCACAAAACTATTAAACTATCAACCAACACTACTCTTGACCAAAATAATCAAGAGGGAAGATATTAGATGGTAAGATAAATTGGGTAATTTTAACAACATTACAAAAAAATCTCACCTATGGGCCTTCCTTGATATTTAAAACAATGTCTAATAAAGACAGAAGCTGTTGCAAATTAATCCTGCATGGTTGGGTGGGTCAGGCCACTCTTAGTTTTGCCAAAAGATAGCGGACTACCCATTTGATATTCTGTATGCAATAAATGCAGGAATAGCCAATTATGCAGAGGGAAAGAGGGAACTTTCATGATTTACTTGAGCACTGATGGAGCTTAATTGGCAGAACTAAGGAGACAGTATCTAAATGGAAAGGCTATAGAACTATTTTCCACAAGTGGCATAGTGATGATTTCACTTACTTAGTAAGGCTACCAAGCAGGTCAGTATGGATGAAAGGCAAAATGGGGTGTTCAGATTCAAACAGCTTCACTCTTCTCCCGAAATTCTGGACTGATAGGCATGTTTCTTTGAAGCAAACTAGACTGGGGACAGCATATATGTCAGGATGAGTTTCCCACCTTTAATCACACCTTTCATTTTGAACGTGGCTTCAAGAAGAACAATGTATTGTAGCACTGCACAGGACTTGCCAATGGTGACCTGATGAATTTTTGCTCACTTTATTATTCTTTTGAGTAAATTGCTATTCTTAAAAAGTCCAGTCACTTATGAGACAGTAGAAAAGTAACCATGGGACTGCAGAAGACTTGCCCTATTTTTATAGGCTGCCCAGCACTTGGCACTGAACCCGTTCATTCTAATATGGAATGCCTGCTGTGAAATATTTTGCAAACCCGTTTTTTTTATTTAAAACAAATGCACTTTAAGAACTCTGGATGAGGTAAACATTCATGACATATCTCATGTCAGTATTTCTTATGGGATAAACAGGAGCAACAAGGCTGCCTTAATGATCGCCGTGGTTACTTCACGAACCAAGAAACTGAACCTGATGCACTTGTTCTGAAGAACCTGGAAAAGATTGAAGGTACTGTTTGTCTTTTGTGAGGCATACCTCCTTGGAAAGCTGACACAGAGTAAATATAATTTTTTGTGCAGTGACTGAGAATGGCACGCTGTATAGTCTTGTTAGCTCTGCACCACAGTAAAATAATAGGAAAGAAAAATAAAAAAATGCATGTCTCAGCTGTCACTGTATACTAAGAAGAAAACTCACTATACTGTAACTGTAGTGAGATGCTTACATTGCTCAAATTTTAAAATGTTTATCTAAAGCAGCTTAAGAATAGAAACCAGAATTTCTTTACACTCTCCAAGGTGAAAAACATACTTAAAAACACACACACACACACAGAGTTAGAACTAATCTGTCCTTGCATTATGACATGCAGCACCAAAATGAAATCATTCAGTTAACTCATTATAAAAGTATGAAAATTAATTATTGCTTATCTTTGACAAGTAACTCAATTTGTAAAGCCAGCCATACTGTATAGTATGTATACAGGAGGGTGGACTGGGGCACCCTAGAGAAAATGCTATAGCAGTTCCTCACATAGACAGATAGGTATCATATCTAACAAATATCTTCATCAACCAGCACTATATCTGTTGCATGGGGTGTGCTAATCATTCCATTAATCCTCATCATACCTAACAACAACACGATAACATGGCAAGTTAGCCAATGAATTTCCCTAGTTTTCCAATGTTTGAGCTAAGCAATTATCCCCTGCAATTTAACTTAGGAGTTCATCTAGTCAAAAACTTGCTAATAAAAATGGCAGGAATATGATTTAGCTCTCTTCTGTGCCTTTTCAGTATCATAGTTTGTTTTGCACAGTACAAAGGATGACACAGTGTACTAAGTTTGCCAGTGGATCTGACTCGGATATTCACGTTTGGCCAGGCAAAAATCATCTCATATTAACAAAGGTCTATCTCTTGTCAGAAAATGGTGACAATTAAAGAGGCCCAATTAGATTTAACTCTTTAGAGTGCATGTTAAATACTACAGTCCATTGGTGTAGACAAATGAGTGTGCCAAGTTTAGCAGAAAATTAAATTAATGTACCCGCATTGGGCTGAAAAAACTTCACATGAAATTAATATATAAAAAATGAATTGCTTTCGTAAGTTGTAGAGGGTGGCACGGTGGCGCAGTGGGTAGCGCTGCTGCCTCGCAGTTGGGAGACCTGGGGACCTGGGTTCCTCCCTGCGTGGAGTTTGCATGTTCTCCCCGTGTCTGCGTGGGTTTCCTCCCACAGTCCAAAGACATGCAGGTTAGGTGGATTGGCGATTCTAAATTGGCCCTAGTGTGTGCTTGGTGTGTTTGTGTGTGTCCTGTGGTGGGTTGGCACCCTGCCCGGGATTGGTTCCTGCCTTGTGCCCTGTGTTGGCTGGGATTGGCTCCAGCAGACCCCCATGACCCTGTGTTCGGATTCAGCGGGTTGGAAAATGGATGGATGGATGGAAGTTGTAGAAGTAAGAAGCTCTCTTTGAGCTAGTTAAGTATAGCTGTGAATAGTTAGGTAACTAATGTCATTTCCTTTTACTACATAGTAGTGCAGTTCTTAGCGCTGCTGCTTCGTGGATCCAATGATCTTGGCTTGAATGTATACCCTACTTTTATAAACTTGCCGATATCCATCTCTGTGGAGTGTAACTGTGTACATAATGTCAAACTGTTAAGTGATATATCCTGTTTCAGAAAATGATGTACAGTCACACGCGATGGTATTTGGTGTTCATCTGAATGTATGTGGTGCACATGCAATAATAGCTGGTGTGACCTTAACGTATCTAGTGCACAGGCTATAGTAAGTGGTGTGCACAAGATAGTAAGTGGTATGCACAAGAGAATTTGTGGTGGGCACAAGATATAGTAAGTGCTGGGCACATGATAGTAAATGGTGCACACAAGATAGTAAGTGGTGAGCATGAGATAATTTCCCAAAAAAAAAAAATTACACTATGTCCCTTCAGAGGCACCAAAAACAGCAAATTTGCATAATCTTTACAATTACAACAGCATCCGTCTATTCACATTCTAACCCTTTAATCCAGTTCAGGGATACTAGACAGGATAGAAATCAACAAAATTGACTAGGCTCCAGTTCATCCTAGAGTATAATTGCACTCACTTATACTGGACCAATTTGGAATTGCCAAATAACCTAAATTCCATGTGTTTAAAATGAAGGAGGAAAACCAGAGTATCTGGAGAAAAACCCACACAAACATGAGACTAAAGTTCCAGCTCCACTCATATAGTGCAAAGCCAGAAATCTGAACCTCAGACCTCAACATTTAGCACTGTGTTACCATGTTTCTTGCCCAGTGGGTTGCTGTGCTGCTATTTATCCAAATATATTCAAATTGGTTTTACCCCAGTTTAGTTACAAGGTAAGAATAATCTAATGTGGTATCAACACAAAAGGATGGACTCTCAGGGCCCTAGTGCCGAAATATACTGATTGAATTCATCCATTAAAAATTAACATGCGGCTTTCTAAGTATTACAACTGAAAAGAAACATGAGCAAGAAGACAAGAGCACATGTGCCAGGTGTGTCACAATATTTCTTTAAATTACAAAACTAATAAAAGAATGATTGTAGTACAGCTAGTACATGTATACTGAGAAATCTAGAGACAGACATAAAATGATTGTCTTTTTATTAATTACAAAAGTCCTTACTGCAATATGTTTGGGCCTCAAACAAGTTATCAACACACCTGAACAAAAGCATATGCATTTTGTACCTTACAGGCACACTGGATTGAATTTAAATTAAGTGACATGCAAAACATGCAAATGTGTAAGGCCCAGGTGATAAGAAGGCCCACAAGGGGACATTGAAAATGAACTGTGATGGCTTTAATGAAATCAATTAAGTGTAATAGCTTTAATAAAATCACACTGCAATATAAGTTTAACATTCAAACATTTAATCACTCATATACTTATAATTTGTAATATAGACAGCTATGATAAATAGTCAAGTTCATCTGAGAAAATTAAAATCATTAAAAACACCCTACAAGTGATTACTAAGAACAGAGTAAGTGTGTGTCACATTTTAGACCTGTAGCTTGAAATTAAAATATTACTGACAGATTAAACATAAAAACATTTTCATTAAAGATCCTGTTAAATCCAGGTTAGGGTCAGCAAGCACCATTAAGTACAAGGAAAGAACTAACCCTAAACAGGATGTCAGTTTATCATAGGGCACTAACTCATACTGGGTCAATTTAGAGTTGCAAATTAAACACATGCATCTATGGGATATGGCAGAACAATCTCAGTATCTAGAGAAACAGCTAAGTCAACAGAGAGAATGTGTAAACTCCACAAAGACAGTAATATGGACCAGGATTCAAACACAGTGCAAACCACTGGATGGACAGATAATGCCATTACTATAAAAGATGAAAGATATTATTGCTGGCTGGGTTACATTTTATTATTATTTCCATTTTTTCACATGGCTTTCCTTGTGTAGTGGAAAGACATGCTGGTATGCGGTTAGTGGAATGAAAGGTGACAAGGATTATGTGTGTGTATTGTGATGGCTTCACCTACTGTAGAAATTTGGTTCTTCCCTAGAGCCCAATGATGATAGAATATGATTTAGCCCCCTGCAAATCTACACTGATAAGACAGGTTCATAAAATGTAGTATAAAACTGATCATTATAATTGAAGGGCATGGTGTTGGAAAGAGATTATGTGCCAAAAGAAAAAGTATGAGACTGGATCAGTGTGAAGGGTGACCATCACACCAAAATAGCTATAGGATCAATGTAATCTTCAGGTCTCACTTGCTGTGGCTAAAATCAGTGTATGTACACTACTCAAAAAAGTTATACATAGCAAATAGTATGGCCAAAACCACAGCTCACTAATTAAAAAAATGAGGTCTAATCTCAAGTTGCCTAAAATTTATCTGGATGATCCTCAAGAGCTGTAGTGCAATTTCATCTGAACAAATGAGTCATAAATGAAACTTGGTGGCTGACATGCACCTGTCAAGTCTTGTAAAAGCTACAGTGCAATTCATTTTAGTAATCTCTCATCAATGGACAAGAGTAATGATAATACTGACAAATAAGTTATTTTTCAATATTAGTGCCTGAAAGACTTGCCATTCTTGAAGGTGGCACACATTCTGCACTGACTTGAGAAAGAATTCTTCAGGAGACTGCCAGGCCAGTCATTTTAAAACTGAAGCATAACTGGAGAATGGTGCAAGATCCATCCATCCATTATCCAGCCCACTATATCCTAACTGCAGGGTCACGGGGGTCTGCTGGAGACAATCCCAGCCAACACAGGGTGCAAGGTATAATATTCCAAAACACTCAAGCAAGTCTAGATCAGAATGACGTAAGAAAGTTCACTTTTCTCCCACAGTCCAAAGACATGCAAGTTAGGTGATTCTAAATTGGTCCTAGTGTGTCTGTATGTGAGCATGTTCACCCTGTGATGGATTAGTGCCCTGTCCAAAGACTGTTCCTGCCTTGTGTCTGATGCTTGCTGGGATAGGATACATATTTCCTGTAACTCTGCTCTGGATAAGCGGGTCTGGAAGATGGATGGAAGAATGGATGGATAAATTCAGAGCTGAAATCTAGACTTGAACCCCAAACAAATATTGTGGTAAGGTTCTGAAATGAGGAGCTTATCTTAAAAAATCTATAATCATTGAACTAAAGGACCTCTGCAAGGAGAGGTGAATCAGAATTCCTTTAATGAATATATCTTTAAACTACAGGAGACATATGGCTGCAGTTATAGTTTCTAAATGTGGTGCAATCAGTAGGACCATTATTTCTTCACACAATAGATAGATAGATAGATAGATAGATAGATAGATAGATAGATAGATAGATAGATAGATTTGTCCCTAAAGAGAATTTTGAATTTATACAGAAGCACAATAAATAAAAAAATAATTTTATTATGTTATGACAAACAACAAACCTCTCTGAAATATATCACAGAATGAAAGAAAGAAAACTAAAAAGAAAGAAAAAAATGAAAAACATCTGACAGTGAAGCATTATAGAGTTGTATTGCCACTAGTATACAGGAACCCCAGTAGCATTTCCTTACACACTTCTGCTAAATAATTTGTTGACCGAAAATACTCAGCATTGATGTGTCAGAAAGAGGTTGTGCTACATTGTTCATAATGGCACCCAATTTTGTTTTAATTCTCTCCTTCACCTCCAACTCCTGCAAGTAAAGAGTGTGTTGTTCCATAACTAAGTCTGTATTTTTAATTAGCTTTTTCATTCTTGAAGTGATGTTATTGGCCCAGCACACCACTGCATACAAAATCACACTAGCCATCACAGAGTTGTAGAATATGTGAAGGATGTCATTATCCACAATAAAAGAATGCAGTCTCCTAATTAAAAAGAGTCTGCTCTGACCTTTCTTATATAGTTTCTCTGTGTTACTAGACCAGTCCAGCCAGTCACTGATGTGGACTCCTAAGTATTTGCTGGAGTGCACCACCTCTGCATTCACTGCCTGAAAAGTGTCTTGGCATAGAGGCTCTTTGGCATGGCACAAGTCAATAATCAATTCCTTGATTTTACTAATATTAAGTGGCACACAATTCTTTCTGCACAAAAAACAAAGTTTTCCACCTCACTTCTGTACTCTTTCTCATCACCCATTTCAATACACCCCATAACTGCTGAATCACCTAGTGTTGTATTTATAGCCTGAGGTGCACAGAATAAAGCTCCCTTGTCGTGCTCCAGTTTTTCTCATATCCATTTCAGTGACACAGTCCTTGAGCCTCAAAAACTGCAGTCTGACTGACAGTCCATAATCCATGACACCATAGGTTCATCCACCTACATACTGTATCTCTGAGCTTACCCTTGAACAGGGATGTCCAAATAGCATTGAAGGTACTGGAGAAATCCCAAAACACAATCCTTGCAGTGTTGCCAGCTTTGTCCTGGTGAAAGTAAGCTTGGAGGAGTAGACAAAAAATTGCATTTTCCAATTCAATTTTTGTCCAATAGGCAGACTGCAGTAGGTCCACTTTGTCTTTGACAAGAGGACTTACAGTCCAGGACTAGGCTCTCAAAGGTCTTCATGATGTAAGACAAGTACCACGATGGTCTGAAATCATTGGGTGAAGAGATGCCTGCCTTCTTAGGAACAGGGACAATGCAGGATTTTTTTCCACGGCATACTGAATTGGTGGCAGAGTTAGCACAAGCCTTATAATCTTGTGGACTGACTTGCATTTGGTCCTGTGTTTTTTTATTGTTAATAGTTTCTAAAGCTGGTGCAATCGATTGGACCATTACTTCTTAACAAAAAGCATAGTTTCTTGTGCAACTAACTTTAATAAATACATACAATGGTTTACAAATACGTCATTTGTTCATACAGTCCCTTTTCCTTTACTTTAGGTATTGGGTCAAGAGCTAATAAAACCTACTGTGGAAAATATACAATTACACAGAAAAAGGGTGTGGGGAAAAAACTTTTTCAAGGATGTGTGCCTAAAGCAAGCAAACAGACAACAATACAAATCCATCCATTTCAGAAGGAGGGGTTGTGGTGCGAGCTAAAGGTCCAAGCCTCGACTAGGAAGCGGAATATTTAATCACAATTTAAAAGACCCTTGCAGATCAAATGAGCTCTCGGACACTGTTGCGCAATATACAATAAAAACAGGTTTAATATTTAAAACTATAAAAAATATACCAGGTAACACATATATCGGTTTATCTTGTCTAGCTGTAGTTAAATTCACAGGCTGAATCATGATGTCACTGTAACAGGAAAAATGTTCACCAACTACGCCTGTAATAGGGGAAAACACAAGAACATTCATAAATTAGCGTGAAGCGAAGCAGAACAATGATGTGTTTGAGGCGCTGTCCGAGCGTTTGTCACCTGACATCCCACTTGAGTAAAGTTAGCAGCGTGCGCGCCGCCGCCGCCGAGTCCCCAGAGAGCTGGTGGGAGTTTTCCAGGCTGTCTGGGTGGGGTGTAGAAAGGCGGAGCGCGCTTCCCGCACTTGTCATTGCTGGCGCTGCATGCCTAGCGGACGCATCCACCTGCTGAGCAGCACCCGCGCTTACCCTTCTTGGAGCCTTGTTTCGGAGTCTAGGGAAAAATCCGCAGTGTTCGACTACTTTTTTTTCTTTCGGAACAAATCTGTGTGATTTAGTATTGAAGGCTGGTTAAAAGCAGACATCCAGGTCGAAGAAAGAATCAAAAGAGGACCGACAAAACTTTTTAGAAAAATTGCCGAGTTTTCCCGGGCAACGCGGCGAAACCTTACAGTTCACTACAGGTAGCTGATTCGTGGGGGAAGGAAGGCAAAGGAAAACAAAAGCCGACCTACGATAAGAATGGATGCCCGGGGTCTCTGCTTTCGCTTGTGCGTCTTGCTGTTACCGGTGTTGAGAGGTAAGTTTCCCCACAAAGTTCATTATTTCACTTTATGAAATCGGTGGAGGTTTGCGGACTGAGAATTTCACGATCGCGGCGTCTGAGTCTATTAAAATAGAACAGTGAGAAGCCGAATCCTGGAGACCACTGACCGTGAAACAACGGGGTTTTATGGGGGTTAAGTTTGGGTCGAGATTACTTTTCTCTTTTTTACTTTCGGTTTGGTGATGTGTGACTGGATGATTCAAGTATGTAAAAAAAAGTCTCATCATCTGACTCGGAGATCAGTTCCTCGTTTTTCAGCGTGTTTTATGCGAAACGTCACCTTTCACCCTCGGCTATAAGCGATCGTGTTGTGCCGCCTCGTGGACTTAACACATCAGGTTTCTTTCTGGCACTGATCTGCGCGGTTCACCTACGGGCTATCGCACATTTTGTTTAGGAGGTGGGGTGAAGTGCGTTAAGTCCCAGGAAGCGCAGAACGGAGTGGTGACTATCCCTGCGGCGGCAGGCAGTGACTCGTCGCCGTTGAGATTGCAGACCACCCCCTTCCTCGCGCGCTCCCGTGCTAACTTGCAAATTGCTTTCTCCGCACCGAGAATTAAAGATTCATCACCGATAGATTTAAGACCATCTGCTTAAAGACAAGGGGGACGTGCTAATAGGAGTGGAGACGCTGGCTTGTAATGTCGCGAAGCAGGTTTGGCGACAGTCCAAATTAAGGAGGCGAAAAGGGGAGAAAAATAAGTTTGTTGGCTGATGCGGGTACTGCGAATGAATGCTATATGCATTTGAATCAAGACTATTTTTTGTATGTCGCCTCTAAGTGCAGAAAATCCTGCCGCGATCTATACGTGTAGTATTGGCAAAAGAACCAGGTTAATTCATTCCTAGATATTTTTTCTTGATAATATTGCCAAAAGGTTTTGCGCTAGTATTCACTATGCATATATCCAACAAAGATGGATAAGTGGAATCGATACTGCCAGTACTCCGTGCAAGTGGATACACAGTTGTTTTAATAGTTTAAAATGTAGACCAGGGCCGCCGAACTTATATGCGTCCATTAGGTGTGTTCTGCGCCCGATCGGATCGTTGTTTCGTTGGGACAGTCGTTATTCCCATTAATGCTGAACGTGTTGTTTTTCTGTTAATTACTATGTGCATACTAAAGTATCAAAGCACTGAAAGCAAAGAGAAAGAAAAAAACCTTCCCATTCAGAATAATATAGAAAATCCCAGGCGCCAGAAAAAAAGCCTGCCTTCTTTGATAAAGTTTAAAAGCCCCTTGTTTTTAAAAGCTGCGCTTAGAAGTTCAGGAGACAGATGTGTGGTTATGCTTTGGTCTTAAGCTCGCCTTTCTTTTTTAATCAGCTAGTGTTCACGGGGATGTTGCGCGCTTAGGTTTGATGTTTTTTTCTTAATGCGGTGTGCTCTTTTGGGGTGGAGTTGGGGGTTGTTTGTGGCGGCAGCAGCTGTTAATTTTAATGACTGTCAGACGGTAGAAGATAGATGAACTGTTGAAACGTGATTGCGCGCACTCTTTCATATAGCGTCTTCAAGGCTTGTGGGAGTCGCAGCGAAATGCTTCGGGGTAGACCGTGTATTGTACGGATGAATCAGTAGCATCAATAATCCATGAAGCAGTGAGGATTACGAAGTCTGTTTGTTAGCTAAAACGTTTTAGGTCGGTCCTGACGCCGGAAAGTCAAACCCACCTGTTTAAATTTACAGGAAAAGGAACGCATGAATAGATGGTCTCTTAGGAACCACCTCTTGATTCGTTTACAACCCCCTTTATTGTGTACCTACGGGGGTCAACAAAATAAAATGCGAAATATGGGTACTTAGGCGTGGTAATGAGAGAGAGGATTTTCTTATATTTAAGGGTCTGCAGTTGTTTTTTGTGACGTTATGGACGAAGTGAACGATGTTCACTTGTTTAAATTTGATGTAGTGATAATCTTTTGAGTGCTTCACTCGCCAGTGACCCAACTGCATTAGTAAGCATGGCCCCTTTGTTTCAAATTACAGAGGGTGCATTGTTGGGATAGACTCTGTAGCAAGAGTGGAGGAGATAAAGTCTGTTTACCCTTATTTTAAATGCGGACCCCTGGGATTGTAAGGCAATATTTTCCAATTGAATTGTTAATAATGAATGCTTTATATCCTTGTATGTCTTAATTTTTATTGCGGTGTATCCGAGGATGTAGTGATTCTGTCCCAAATATTTCTTTGAATGTGTGTCTAATTCAATTTAATTAGCATTTTAAATCGTTTAAGCATGTGAGTAGTTTAAATTATTGTAAACATACTTTGTGTCCGTTTCATTTTAACGCTCAATATAATTCACTGGACTTTCAGACCTCCAGCAGTTTGTCAGCTTTGTGCACATAACAAAGATAGTTGTGTTGCAGTGGTGAAATAATTGAAATATACAAAAAGCTGTTAAACTTGCCTTTTAAATTATACCTTTTATACTAAAGTTTAGAGTTAACAGAATCCAGTGTGTCTGGGTTTATCGGCTTGTCTTCCGTAATGACAGGGTTTAAGCTTTTATTGTCTCTAAACTTTCCTCCGATAGGCATGGATCCATGCCTGAAGGAGAATAATGTGGCAATACCAACTGCATTCCTCTCCATCTAAAGTTTCAGCCATGCCCAGTTGTTTGTTTTTTGTCATAGTTATATATTTATAAAAGCAACTAATTTTTGTATAATTTTCTAGTATGTAATAGTGGTTTAAGTTTGGGTGCAGCATACGGAAAAGTGACATTTTAGCTTCAGTAGTTGCCCGTATGTGTGAAGATATTTGTGGGTATTGTATCAGAAAGAAGACAATGCAGAAATTAGTTCAAAGAGATGGTTCATGCAGGGTATGCCTTCAGCTTGTTTAATTTTGACTTCATATATTGTCATAGTCGCTTGGATTCTATGTGAAGTAGGAGAAGATGCAATTAATTATTGATGTTGAATTATTTACAGTGTGTGTGGTTGGGGGAAGGGGGTTGTATGGCATTATTGTTTCTTGGATCTAGTGTCCTGATATTGAATCTCATACCTGGTGGTTCATGTGGATTTTGAATGTTTTCCCAATGTCCATGTGGGTTTCCCTCCCACATTCCCAAAGTTGTCCAGTTGGTTTGATTGGAGGTTATGAATTGGCCCCTACTGTGATTGTGGTTGAGTACAAGCCTGGGCCCAGCAATTGACTGGAGTCCTGTACAGGGCTTTTTCTTGCCTTGTGACCAGTGCGGCAGGGTAAGTTCTGGCCCACCATTACTCTAAAATGGGTTAAATTGTTTTGAGGATTTTTTCGATTTAATTTAGGTTGACATTCATTTGCATTTTTTTGGTCTTTGTAATTAATAAAAAGTGAACAGAGTTGTCGCATAACAATGTTTAATTAAAATATTAATTATTTGACAGTCTAATTTCTGTCACTGTATAATTTTCCTCCAGATTTGGAAAGTTTTTTTTTTTTTTTTAAGGTTTGTTAATAGCATGGTTTACAGTATTTCATGGAAGAAGATGCACCCTTTTAATGTAGTAAAATGTTCACCTTAAATACATTTCACAGATAAAATACATGCATACCATGCATTTAGTAAGTAGCAAAAGGTGTTTGTGTCCAAGCTTTTTTGAGGTAAAAAATGCAAATGACCAAGGTATAATGTTGACTTTTGATAATCGGTGTCTGCTGCTGCTCTAGGATTTCTTTCTTGATAGGTTGCATTTTCCGTCCCTATTTCAGCAAACCTTATCAATTCAATATTAAGTCTTGTGTAAGGCTGTCAAGAGAAGACCATGAGAATTTTATGTTAATACACAGTTGGTAATACAGGAATAGTCCTTCTAATTTCCAGGCGTGGTGATTTTGTTTTTTTTTGTTTTTTTTTTACCCCATTCTTACAACCTCTTTCCAAATATTTCACATACATTTTCCAGTCACTCCGAAAACCCAGATGATGAATACAGCTTAATATTAAAGTGACTATTAAGCATTTTATAGCTTTGCATTGTTTAGCACAAACATAATAATAAAAATATAACAATAATTAAATAGTTAAAAAAAATTGCTTCCTCAGGTTAAACAAGGGCCCTTAGGAATAATTATTAGTGCTATCATATGACTTGGCAAATATTTACTTTTGTACATTGCTTAATTTCATCATCTGTCTTTTTTTCTTGAAGCTTGATTTAATTCTTCTCCGTGCACTTTCTAAAGAAAATTGTGGAATGGTTGGTGTTTCAAATTTAAACATAGACATGTTACTTTGGAAACATGTTACTTTGGAAATGGGTTTCTTAGTAAAGTACTGAGTGTTACCACCACCCATATTCCTGGAAAACTTTGGTGTTTTATTTTTGTCCTTTGACATTTATGACTGAGTTAGTGAAATGAAAAATAACATTTGTGTTCTAATATTATTTTTGGGCTAATTTATGTGAATACAACACCTACAACACACAACTGATTTGGTTTGAAACTGGAAGACCCTGAAAGTAACTGATTCTGATTTGTTTGTGTGGTATACTGGTGCTGAAAAAGTATCCGAAAACCCAAATTTTAAAATGGTATGGAGTTTCGGTACTAGAAGTAAACATGATCTTTTCTCTTAATACCCCTTCCCCTCACTTTTTCCCGAAACTAGGAAGTTTTATAGGTGGAAAATATCAGTTTTGGAGACTTACCGAAATCACAGGCTTTGATGCATTTGGGGCTTCCCCTTATTGTTTCAAAACTGTTGTTGTCATGATTTTGAGTTCATGGGGTGACTGACAGCCCCACCCCCCCTTGCTTTGATGTGATTCGGACCTCATAGTGACAGATCTGTTGCCTCGATGATGGCATGAAATGTGCAATCATGAAGTAAAGCAGTGCGTATTATGGGATGACAACGACGAGGCACACTGGGAATGCTGGGGTAAGGAAGAGAGGTGTAGTTTGAAGTTATGTTGTTTGCTTCAGAATCTTTTTGGTACCGTTACTGGTGTCCCAAAGTTATAGTCATTGCTGAAGTCTAAATTTTAGTACCAATACAACAATAATTCTGATATATCTAGCATTGGCCAATAGGGACAGACAGTACTTGTGTGAATAAACCTTGAAAGCTTTATATTGTGTACATTAATTTTTGCAATTATTTGAAAACAAATTGCAGTGGCAAAATTATTGCAAGGTATCATGCAAGAAAAAAAGATTTTTTTTCTATTGCTTGTTTTTGCTGTAGGATTTGCGTGTATGCACATTTTATAAGTGTAAATTTGTTGCATATATATACTTTTAAAGGACTTTGCAAACGTTAGTATTAGCTATAAATGAACAGTGCTCAAACAACATTAAAGTCTTAATTGCAGGTGGTAATTAAGTCAATGGGTTAGTAGGCAAGCATAGATTAAATTAGAAACCCAAAGTCAGGATTAAAGACAAGAGTACTGTATCAGGTTTTTGAATCCAGTGAAGATTCCCTTCTTCACTTTGGGTGTAGACAGATGTTTAGAGGGTTATAAGAAGAGGATGAAATAGAGCTCAATGAACATTACTGAAAGAGACCTGGGGTAGAAAAAAAGACTGCTTCAAGGTCAAACTCTCAAGCATGTGGCAAATGTGGATTTTTGGAGACTTTTCATTGTAATTGTATCCTTTGGAGACATTTTTCCCTCTGGACATGCAGCTAACAGAATCTACACACTGGATTAGGGTTTATTTTCACAACCTTGTAATGTCAGGTTTGTTTGTTAAGCCATCTTGTGGCTAACCTGCACCAAACAGTTAAAAGAAGGAATAAACATTGGAAGAAAACAAGCTGCTACTTTGAAAAGAAAACATGAGTGCAACTGCCACATGGGGCCTACCTTTATGCATCTCAATCTAATTTGTTTCTGGGGGAGTGACTTGGCTACCAACCAACCACAATATCCTCCACAAGCACTTCCTTCAAATCATCCAGGCCTAATTTCTCTCTCTCTCTCGATTCTTAGCCCCTTCTATGGATTTAATCGTGCTTGTGGTTTGGCCATAAGGAGTATTTTACCAGTCTTCCTATTTTCACTTCTGGGACAGGAGCAGCCTCACTATTGAATCAGGGACACCAGGATAAAATCCCCTGTTAAGTATAGAAGAGTTTGTAGAAGAAATGTACAAAATTCAGTATTATCTGAAACAATTGTTTAGAGTTTGTGAGAAGAACCTGTTTCTCCCCGGTCATTGTGCTGGTATAACAAGGGTATCTCCACACTACTAAATTCTCATTTAAAAACAATGTTTTTAAACAAAAGTGATCTCCATCCATATTCGTGTTCTTGCATCATTTACAAAAGGATCTCTGTCCACGCTAAAATGTCCAAAAAAGCATTTGACATAGGTGTTCATTGGGCACATGCATGTCATTGGAAAAATCTGTAAAGGGATGGTAGTAGTGCTTGCCAAGGGATTAATTACAGAACTGTGGCAACCAGTAAATTTATTTGCCTTTTGTGGATGTATGCTGCATTCAAACTGTGCAAAACACAATTTAAATGCATACAGGTAAGCAACACAACAATCACCAAGTGTCTGCTTTCTATGCCCGCTGTGTTGGAATACGGTTTTCTTCCATAAAGGATGCCAAATTAGGGAATGAGACATTGTAATGAGCACAATCTAAGTAGGGAGGGGCTTTGTAATAAGCAATAGCAAATCAAAGCCAGATTAGAGTCTGCGTTTTGAATAATCTGAATTTTCGCTGTCCTTGTTACATCAATGAGGCTGTATTTTCAAAACTATGTGGTTCTGGAGTGTGTTTTCAAAAGTCTCAGTTCTTAGAGGCTGAAAATACCATAGTTGTGTAAATAAAATGGGGATTAATGTCTCGATGCATGCTCAATAATCCAGGTAAGGAAATCCTAGAAATTTGATTCTGTTCATCTGGACAAAACTTTGTCCAGATGAACAGAATCAAATTTCTAGGAATGGGGATTAATGTTTTAAATAATAATTTAAAAAAAAAAAGTATTTATTTGGGAGAGATTTAAGACTCTTCTAAATGTTATTTTTTTATCATGGTTATTCACTTTTGATACCTTCTAAACATATAGTTTGAACTATTGGATTCCTTCTGCCCAAGGCAATTGCTAATGTTAGTCTCAAAATGTCTCAGATGGCTTAGTCAACAGAGAGCACTTAATAATTATCAATATACTTCAAGGTACACTTTTTCACATGACCTTTTGATCTGTTTCAGTATATACACCATTAGGTATCAAGCCCATTGTTTTACTGCTTCACTCAGTTTTTGCTTTTTCAGTGACCCTTTCAGTAACAGTTCTGTGCGTGCCTCTTTTCAGTTACTTTGGCAACTATGAACAAAGCAAACACTTTAATCTAAACTTCTCCATTTTTAATTATTTTTTTAATCTGAATGTGTTAATTCTTTTCAAAATTTTTCATGAGAGCTGAGAAACTTTAATTCTTTAGCACTAGGGTGTTGTACCGTGTTAGCCATTATGAATGTAGCTAGAAGTCAAGCAAAATTACACCTTTTATTGGCTAACTAGAATTTAAATTTAGCCAATAAAAGGTGTCATTTTGTTTGACTTCTCACTACATTCATACTTTAGCATAAACAGTCCGTAGAAAAAATATACAGTACTTAAGTAAGCAGTTAATGATGTAAGTGTAGGTGATACCAACCCATACTGATGTGTTCTTGTGTGTGCATGTTTTTCACAGTGCTGCTTCTGTAGGTGTACATGGGGTTAAAGCAGGACTTGCTCCTTGATAGGAAGGATAGACATAGAGAAGATTTCAGGATTGTCTTTTTTTTTGGGCTTGTCCTACTGCAGGGCTATTTTTACACCAAATTTAGTGATACTGTTTAGGTGATGCTTAAATTGTGTTAATTCTAGCTCTGTTTCCACCAAACAACTATACATCAGTCATAAATGTACATTCAGATTTTACTTCTGTAACCTTTGTGTTTTTATTTAAGTACTAAAGGCACACCCTTCTCTATTTTTTAGGTATTTATTTTTAAAGTGACCATTTAAATGTAAATAATCATTTGGATTTTTGTGATCCTTGCTAAGTGAAGTGTCCTAATGTACCTATTTCAGCAAGTGTTACTGTCAGGTACCGTAAGAAATAAAACCACAGAACTTCATACTTATTGTACAAGTATGACCATGAGCAAGTCGTTCATTCTTCATTGTAATTTTTTTTTTTTTTTGTTAGTGGTTTTTACTTTTGAGTATTTCTTTAAAAAATATTTTATAGCATGCGATTCTTAAGCAATCAGATTCTTTCATTAAAATAAAAGTAATATGGCTAGTGATCTTCAGTTTCCAGAAGCTTAAAAGCTTCACCTTGTTTGAGATTGTTTTCTTGTTATTGGTTGTACTGCAACCCACTCCCCATATTTAGAAGTATGGTGAGTCCAAGAAGATTTTTTTTTTCTTCATCCATCCTCCATCCCACTACCTCATGAACATCTGTTGCTGCTGTTGAATCAAAGGCTGGCATCAAAAATGAAACAAGTGAGTTCTTAATAATAATTACATTTTATTTATATAGTGCCTTTCCCATGCTCAAGGTGCTTATTAGTAACCTTTAGTCTCCCTGATGAGAGTTGCCTTATATGGCAATTATTTTACTTTTTCTTGAGGACTTTAAAGACAACATTGACCGTTTTCTTTACGGTGTTAATTTTTTTTCTTCACTTTTTGTGTTGCATTACGCACTTAAAATATTTGCTTCCATTCTTTTTTTATTTTTTTTTTTTATTTTAACAACTCAAGGGATCAATTACAATTGTATTGCTTGCTTGTCAAAAGAAAGACCAGCAGATATGTAGATATATGTAAGTTAGGGATAGAAAAAGTGCACTGCTGAATGCTTTAGCATACTTTCTTTTGTTGGATAGTTATGCAGATTTCTCCTAATTGAAATGTATGTCGAGCACAGCAGTGGAGGATGGGCGAATATTGCAGATGTTGTGTTTTTTTTTTTTTTTTTTGGAAAACCTGTTGGGTTCCAGGTGCTTTGTTTTCACCAGGAAGTCCAACTGTTTGTGTTTAAACGATTTCTATTGTTCTTAGGTTAGCCGGCCTCCCCTCTTAGTATCGTGCTGCTATTGTTAACTTTGGTGGGGTTGCAGGGTGGGGGTGGGTGTTGGGGCTTTAGACCATAGAAAGAGTATACACCTGAAATAGGACTTTTTGAAAGTGATGAGAGAAGAAAGGAATTTGAATGTTTTTCAGATATATTTTACTTGTGGTTAATTAACGCCATATCAAAAAAGGTGCATGGTTTAGAAAGTGGGCAAACTCCTATCTATTAAAATGCTAAAACCATTTTCTTTATTTATCATACTTGAAACTTGTGTAGGATATGAATAAGGTTGGAGACCAGCATTCCAGAGTGTGTGTTTTGCCTCGGGCCAGACAAAGTTATGAACCTGAGAAGTGTCTATTTAAAACAAAACAAAAAAAAAAAGTATGGAGAAAGCACAACTAATTCAGAAATATATGGACAATAGAGAAGCTTCCCCTGAATACTTTTTATGGCTGTTTTGTTCTACTTACTATGGTTTTTATGACAGTCTGTTCCTTTGTGGCAGAAATACCAGTCTGAAATTAAGCACTTACTGGAATAAGTCACATTTAAAAGACGTGTTCATTTTTTGGATGCGTTGATTTCCCCCCCCCCCCCCAACATATTCTCAGAATAAACTTGTAATTATTAAGCTGTTATTTTTTTTTATGCTGGACAGGTAATGCCTCAAAATAAAAATGAGAAAGTTTAGTTTGAAATAAGCGAAATATTTACAGGAATTACACCTTTCCCAAAAACCCTTCCAATCATGAATATTGCTTGTATAACAACAGATTGTTTTGTAAGTACTATTGTGTTAATGGCAATTGCTTCCTTAATTGCTTATTGAACATAGTTCGTGAATGTGAATACATAAACATTTTCTGAAACTCATGTATTAAAAACAAAACAGTAAACAGGTAAACGCTGTGTCTTACACTGAGATACCTGTTGAAAGCTCAAGTGATATCTGGCTAATATTAGACCATGGACTAGATGGACTAGACTATCTCTGTCTAGTTGTTGCCCTTGGTTGGTGATTAGTCCCAGCAGATTATCTTGGAATTTATTTGAAAATGATTGTCAGATAACACAGAAATGTTGGTCATGGTTAAACTAAACTTGTTAGAAAAGAAACTATAAACAACCAGAGATATACAGTATATCATACTGTGATGCCCGCTCTCCTTTCTGCAAACAAGAAACCTTTGCATTTACTTTCTAAATTGTAATTGGTAAGAAATGAGACATTCTTTATTTTAAAGATTTTTTTTTTAATGTAAACATGTTTTGGGGGGGGGGAATAAAATGCTACAGTCCAAAATGAACAGGAGATTAAAAGCCTGAAAGGTTGAAGAGGTGAGGTGGGCTGTCCAGGCATGGTTCAGTAGGATTCGGGAACAGTGTGATCGCTAAACGTGCCTGAACATCAATGATGAAATGTCATTTCATTCGGTACCATTTGATTTAAAAATGGGTTTTTATTCTCACCCTACATGAATTGTAGTTGGCAAGAAAAGCTGTATATTCCTCCCTTAACGTCATTTGATTCCCAAAAAAATCTTCTTGTATGTGCACCATGATTAACAGAAAAACGCTGTGCTGCATGCTGTATAAATCTGTAAGAGTGTAGAGCGTTATCCAGGCCTAGATCATTAAAGCGCAGTGTGATTGCAGGCTAGCAGGGGAATAGGAATGGGGACAGTCCTACTCGGGGATGGTACAGAACAAACATGCTTGGTGTGAGTACACCTTGAATCTCCTACAGGCATGATTTTACTGGATCATGATGGCATATCAACTTTATTGTGTCCAGTTGTGTTGCATATAGAACCTGGTACTTGCTTACCAGTCTGATTCTCCAGAGGGCATTACTGACTTATGATGGCATGTCAACTTTATTGTGAGAATGAGCAGCACCATTGTATGAGGCACACTTGTCATTTTGCTTTTTGATTTGAATGAGGCTTTAAATTATTGTACAAACAAAATGAAGGAAAACTTAGATTAGGGTTTTTTTGTGTCAATGTTTGCAGAAGCAACCTGGGATAAAAGCTGTAAGCAGAGAACCTAAAGCACATCTTATTTTAAAGAGCTCATTTCATAATGTGCATGCCTGCCAAATGAAAATTAGAATCTGCATTCCAGATTTCTAAATTTAAAATTTAATTGAAGGGAAAATATCAATGAAAGTCATAAGCAATTACATTTTTGTCTTTATATAGTAGAGTCTCGCTTATCCGACATAAACGGGCTGGCAGAACGTTGGATAAGCGAAAATGTCAGATTAATGGGAGGTGTTAAGAAAAAGCCTATTAAACATCAAATTGTGTTATAATTTTACACATTAGGAACCTAATAATCATGTTTTACAACAAAACAGAAAAAAATAACTGAAAAAATGGACTTAGTTACAGAAATGTCTGAAGTTAAATACAGTATGTACTGTACTTAAGTTCAGTCCTGTGATGATTTAAAGAAATTTTTGATCGTAGTCTGCTTTCCTGACGAGTGCCGTTTCTTCACTGCCAAGTCTCGCCATCTTTGCAGCATCATTATGTCGATTTCTGCAGCTTCTTCTTGTTGCTCAATGTATTTAATTGCAGTTTCTAGAGCCTTAACTCCTTCACTCATAGACAACATCCGTACGAGCGTATAATATTTACTACATCATTGTGTGTGTGTGTGCGTGTTTGTTCTGTGACATGCGAGTCCCTGTCTTGCACCCAAAAACACGAAGCTAAGTCTCCATACTTTAGCAACACCAGCTTTATTCATCTTGAACAGGGGTGGGCAAAGTCATTCCTGGAGGGCCACAGTGGCTGCGGGTTTTTGTTCCAGAAAACAATAATAATTAAATTTCATGGCTTGTTAGTGCTTTAACTCTGCTATGTCAAGTCATTCTCATATCCTAGATTTTTTTTCCATTCTAAGGATATCATCCAAATACTTTGAAGTGTAAAACGGATGGGTAATTCTCAATCCTTCACTTTTTCCTCTTCTTTCCTTCCAAGTATTTAATTAAACCAAATCGTGCACAATAAATACACACAGGTATAACGGGTAACAAGCAAAATGGATAACTGCTGGTTTCTTTTGCCATTTGCATCTTATTGTTAATAAGGAGCAATTAAAAACCGAGAATGCAGCTGTTTAAGACTTAAATAAGCAATAAGGGTTCAAAATCTTAATGAGGGAGATAACTAAAATGAAGCAGAAGTGTTTCTAGAGCAATAAGTGCTTCTTATTAAGCAACTAGGTTGGAACAAAAACCTGCAGCCACTGTGGCCCTCCAGGAATGACTTTGCCCACCCCTGATCTTGAAACAGCAACAGCGCGGGGATCTGCCACTCTCCTATACACAGACACAGCAGTCAGACAGGGCCGTGGCCAAGTAATACTGTACCCTGCGCATTTATAATGTTCCTTGTATCACCCATCGATGGCAGGCACTTATAGCATGTCCGCGATCTTTTCGGATTCGCTTTTACGGCGAACTGCTACAGCGCTGGGAGACTGCGATATGCTTTGGGACGCTCTTCTGCGTGTCGTCCCGTTGGGTGGAATCCAACAAGAGTTTAGAAACTCGCTCACACCAGCCATGATTCTTTTCAAAGGTAAAGTGCAGGTTAATTTGTTTTATGTATTTTTACTTTATATTTTGTATTAATCATTTTTATAGGAATAGTTTTGGGCTGTGGAATGAATCATCTGAGTTTCCATTATTTCTTATGGGGAAATTCGCTTTGATATACCAGTGCTTTAGACTGCGAGCACGTTTCCGGAACGAATTATGCTCGCAAACTGAGGTTCCACTGTAATTAGCTGCAGTAGAGTCGGGAGCAACAAAAATTGACTACGCTCGCAACTTGCAGTTCTTGTTGCCAATTGATGCGTTTTTTTTTTTGTTTTTTTTTACATTTTTTTTTTTTGCGGTGGGATGTCGAATAATACAGAATGTCAGATAAGCAAGACTCTACTGTACTTTCAAATGCGTGTTAAGATAAGCAGTGTATTTTTTAACCAGAAGCAGAAAGAGAGACTGGACTTATTAGTAAAAATCACGGTACTGGCACCTTCATTCATGTTCTCTCTGACTTTTTTTTTCTTTTTGCTAAGTTTTTTTTTTTTTTGCTTTGACAGATATTATGATGGAGATGATGTTGTGTTGTCAAGGTGCTCTTTGGATGTATTTTTGTTTAACTACTTTCTTTGTTAATTTGTCTGGAACCCGCATTATTTAGATTACAGTTAGCCAATGTAGGTTACTTTGAAAAGGAAAAATGGTAGTTACATAGTGCATGCAAACAGACCCTCTCCTAAAACCATATTTTTATTCATGTCCATCTGGAGACTTTATTAAATCATTAATGTAGACTGTTGAAAAAACATTGTTTCTCACCTGTTACAAACCTAGTAACAAATGTTCTACAAGAAGAGCAGGTTTGGTATTTAATTCCCACCACTGTTCAAGTATTTTTGCTGTAGCAACAATGAAGGCGCATTTCCAGCATTATTGTGTGCAGATCCCTTCTGCTTATATTTTGAAGAAAGGAATGTTGCAGCTAATTTGGTAAAAGGTTTTGTCCTAAAGAGTAATGATTAAAATTATCTAGTAATTTTGTTTTGATTCTTTCTGGTCCCTGGTGTTTGTTTTGCATAATTCTTCCACATAATGTGATAGGAGGTGTCATTTTTTGCTACTTGATAAGTAAACAGACTTCTATAAAGTTGTAATCTTTATTCCAAAAATTTAATGTGACGAGATAAAGAAAATTGGTACATTTACAGTGTTCTGACACTTCACATTAATACGCTGTCTTGGCCAGTGTGGAAGAGTGCTTGTTGGAACAGGTGGAAGTGTTAGTTTATAAGGATTCTAATTGAATGCCATTCCTACTTTCAGCTTCCTTATGTTACACTTTTGATTTCATTTTTGCTTATGTATATAGTATGTGCAGTGCATTTATTGTTAATGGTCTTCAGTGTGAAAACTATTTTTATAGCATTTATTGGAGTACTTTTGGTTGTTTACTTAGTTGTAATACAGTATATAGTACCATTCACATCATAATACAAGATAGAGATTGAGACTCTGCCTTACTTGTTGTATTTGCATTTTAATAGCATTTTAAGCGAACTTGGGAGAATGAAAAACATGTTTAAGTAAATTCACTATGTTAGATATTTTTTGTTTTTAATATAAAACATTTCAGATATCTTTCTAGTAGGTAAGTGAGTCCTGAAAGAAATAGGTTTGAGAAGGAATTGCTTTTTGTTTTTACATTTAGAAGTAGTCTTTTTTAGGTTGTGTAGTGGGGACACAAATGGAAGCATGTGCTTTCCTGGAATAAGACCACATTTTACTTTGTTTAGAATTGTACCTCCAAGGCAGTTAGACCATAATATACTTTAGGTCTGGGACATTATTTTTGCATATATTTCAATTGAGGGATCTTCTGTCCTTTGAGGGTCTGTTTTGGTGTATGGCTTGTAAGCTCAAGGATTGCATATTACAAGGCATTTGTAACCTAGAGAGCAATGAACAGTATCTCTAGCAGAAACCTACTAAGGGGTCACTAATGGAATCCATGACAAACCATTATTGAGGAAGCTATGTTCTTTGCAACACCCATTATCCTTTGTTATCATTTGTTTTGCTGCTGTCAGATAGGAATTTTGAAGCTGCATGCTTCAGATCAGATGTCACACCCCGCAGGAACACTGTTTTCACTAAGTGAGTCTTGGTGATTTTGGTGAACTTTCCAAAATTAGGCAGAACATTTATAGATGATGAGTGTTTGTTAGCATTCATTTCTCATTCTTGTTAATATCCAAGGTTATTATCTCTTAATTTTATGCCTCCTGAATGTATTTGTGTGGTGGTTTAATGTTTGTGTGCTATACAGATCAGGTGATGTTTATTTCAGGTACATCATTTAATTTAAGCTGGTTAAAGTAGTGAAATTCACTTGAAAAAGCAAGCAGGTAAAATAACAAAGACTTTGTTTTTTTTAACTTAGTAATGATAAGTTGCTGTGTGTATACCTTCACTTTTTACGAATCTTTGATTTAATTTTAAAAGTTTCTAATTTTAAAGTTTCAACCACCCTTCTTTTAAATAGATGTGCCAGGAGGTGAAGTGTTTGTTTTTAAACAACGGCTGCAAAAGTAAGGTTGAATAATAAAACATATACAGTATATCTCAAACCTTCACATTTTACTGGTCATTTTCATAGTAGAAATGTTGGCATACTAATAATAAGTTAAACAATTACTATATAAGTAATTTGATCTTAATGGGTTAGAGTTTTATTCTTCTAATAAACCATTAGTTTGAGACATGAGTGGATATTTATTTCCACTGGCAACTCTGCCTAATTAACAGTAAAGTTTTAGGTACATGCCTAATCTAATGTTCCAATCAAGTGAGCATAACCAGCCAAACCTTTTTGGTTTTGTGCTGAGATGAGCCCACCAGATTGTGAATTGAAAGTCTGTTTATCCTTTGATATGAAAGACACAGTGCGTCTCAAAATATTTTGTAAAATATGTAGTACTTTGAAAATACAGTATTCAATACTACTTAATTTATGATAAATATTTTTTCACCTTAAGTGGTAATCTAAATTGAAGCTATAGTTAGTTAAATTAGTATTTTAAGATCCAGTATAGTAGTTTATAGTTTGCTTTTTTATACTTTATTATGTTTAAATAAGAGGTAATGTACAACACCCATCTCTTGTTTGTCATGCTTTTCCTCCTTGTCTGAAAGAACAGAAACATTGTTACTAATTGTTACTAGTAAATACAATAGAGCATTCAAAGAGAACAACATGTACTTATTTTGCCTAATGCATTGATTTATTCATATTGAAATGTGTTAGCGTTTTGTTTTATGAAACACTTAGAAAGTGTGACACTGAGTTTAAAAAGCCTAAAAGCTACAGATAAGTGAGGTACTCAAACCTGTCTCTAATTTGCTTTAACACATACTCTTATGATTTTAAATTTGTTTTCCAGTATTGGGTTGTCCGAAGCTGTAGAATAGTTTTTCTTTTGAACTGTATCTGTCCTTGTGTACATTGTGTAGTTTATTTCTCATTATAGCCTCAGCATATTTTTCAGTTGGTGCAGCTATATGAACCTATTTAGCTTACTTGGCTATGTTCTGATGAGAAACTTTTAACATTAGTAATATGGACAGGTGTTCAATTTTACAGTCAGTGTTTATCCTGGGAAGAAGGTTTCAGTACTGACAAGTCAACAAACATATTCTGAACATGGAGAGCTCAAATTGCTTCTAGCCTTCAGCTTGCCTGACACCATCAAAGACTTTAGAGAACCCAAAATGCCTTTTTCTTGGAGGTAAATTTGATACAGGAACACTTTCAAGTTAATGGTGCTTTGCTTTCTCAGGCTAAATTTTTCACAGTGGATTTTTTTTTTTTAAACTAAAATTAAGATGTGTCTTAGAATTTTATTTGGAGGAGATGAATATAATTAGTAATAAACAGTAGTGTAAAAATGAGGTAATTTAAAAAAAAAAAAAAATAAAATAAAAAAAAAAAAAAAAAAAATGCAAACCTTGGACATCAGTATTAAGCAGGTCACATTCCTGAGGGCTTAAACTAAGTTATTTTTAGTAACTGACTAGATACTGATTATTGAAGTGCAAATGCAAATACAGTAGCTATGTATGCTTTTTTGAGCAAATGTAATTTAAAGCATTCTTCAGTTTCTTAAAAAGTGCATGAAGGGTTTTTGGGTTATGTGCTTTAATTGATTAGAGTCCTAAATGTACTGTAAATAAACACTTTTAAGCATGGAGAAGGAGCTACATGAATAAAATGTTATTATTAATATGCCTTCCAGTGCAGGAGGCAATTTGTGTGAATCTAATATTTAGATGAATTACATTACAATTCAATTTTTATAGGCGAGTTTAATCTGAAAACCATTTTATAAAAAAAAAAAAAAAAAAATTCCTGAATGGTTTTGGGTATGTTGGAATTTTCACAAAGGCTGTAAACCTTTAGTTGACTTTGACTGTGATCTAGCACAGAATTATATCAGTAGTACCAAGAAGGAAACAGTAAGGAAGGCAGACTTTCTTTATTAAAACGAGAGGAATGATTAAATAATAAACACCAAACATCAAATAAGAAAAGGAAAAAGCAGAAGACCTTCAGCCTGGGGTCATTCCCAGAATAAATAATTGCATTTCATTGCTGCTGCTCCATATCCCGCTGCTTCTCTCATGAGAACTGTGCTTCTGTCTCTCCACCTAGGTATTTGAATCCTGTGTTTTAAAACACCTTGCTTTCTGTTTGTGCATAATTATTCTTTCAATTTCAATGTTTTTTGTCACAATGAAACTACGTTTTCCATATTTTTATATATCATTATGAAATGTAAACCTTCATTTTTTTAGCGCAAAAAATTTTGTTAGAGTAAATACAGTATAATAATTGTAATGGTAGAGTGACCTGATAAAATGTCAGAATAGAGCCTCCCAAGTTCTTTTGTCTGAACTGGTATGTGCTTTCTTCTCCCCTCATTGCATTGCAAAGACTCTTGCTAAGGCTGACTTCTTCATAAGACTTCCCCTTTTCATTCTCTATGAACACCTTAGTAGGGTCTTTCACGTGCCTGGTCTATGGATGTTAGTGCTTTCACTTTACAAGTGAAGTAAAGTCCAGTCTATCTATCTGCCTATCTACCTAGATACCTGAGCAAACAGAACTTCATCCCATTTACTGCCACTTAAGCTCAAAGCCAAGAAGACAATTTTATCTTTCTCACACACACACACACACACACACACACACACACACACACACACACACACACACACACACACACACACACACACACGAAAGATGGCATGTATACAGAAAACTAAACAAATATAACTGAATATACTATTTAGTCCGGTGGAAGATAATGTAGGCATAAAAACTTAACAATGACTCATTTTGCAGTTTAACTTGGTACTGTATGCAGCTTATAAGGCTACTAAAATAACACTATTGCACTGTCGGCTTAATATTTTGTATTCCAAACACTTCATTCTATATAAAGTGATACTGCATCAAAATTGTTACATGATATTACTGGGTTAGAAGCACACATATAAAGGCAAATGTTTAACCTCAGAATTTACCATTCTTGGGGAATTGAATCTATGTACCAGTCATGCGATCAAAATTGCATCACATTACAATCCATGAAAACTGTGACGATTGGCATTTTTCCCTAAATAGTAAATTTTATTTAATTTTATTAAAGCACAGATATTACAGAAACATGTAGAAATGCAAAAATATGTTGTGTTTGATATTGGGGAGAAACAAACTGTTAGGCTTCTTTTAAGGCTTTTGAGACAGGTGGTGGGGGTTGTTCATTTGTTCACTTCAGAAGCACTAGGAATCACTTTTTTTTCTCAAGCTTTTTCCCTTTAAACTTTGGCCCTGGCCTCCTCTTTTTCCCAAGTTGAGCCTTTGTGCCAAGTATCCTTGTGAATCTCAACTTGCTGTGTCCGAGTATGAAGTGGCTTTAAAGTGGCCTCTGTCCTGTATTTCTAAATGCTGAGTTTTGTATAAAAGGATGGTACCCTTCTGTCTACCTCTCAGCTGCCCATCCTCAGAACACACGTAAA
This sequence comes from Erpetoichthys calabaricus, assembly GCF_900747795.2. Classification (NCBI taxonomy): domain Eukaryota; kingdom Metazoa; phylum Chordata; class Cladistia; order Polypteriformes; family Polypteridae; genus Erpetoichthys; species Erpetoichthys calabaricus. The sequence continues at coordinate 207,743,355 of NC_041397.2, read as the reverse complement.
AAACACCACAATCTAGGGGTACATGGTTATGACAAAATTTAATAATTGACAATTGCCTTTGATATTATAATTGTGATTAGTAATTTCAATTAACAGCACTACAGTGAAATGTGTACTTTTGTTGTACTAAGCAGTATACTGTAGTGCAAAGTTAATTTTGCAGAAAATCAATTAAAAATTTAATGTGAAATGGCAACCAGTGGATTACATGAAAAATAACAGTATATGTAAAATATTTGTGTTAATGTTTGTAATTTTATTTTACCTCCCAAAGCAAACTTTACGTCTTAAAAAAAAAAAATCGCCACCATACTGAAATGTAAAATTTGGAAAAATGTTCAACATAAGAAGGTTAAATTGAGATTCTGCTGTATTAAAAATGTTTATCTAAAAATTAAAGTACAGAATAAAATCTTAAATAGCAGTAGTGCAAGATTAATAAGTGAATATAAACACAACTTGATAGTTCTACTATACAGGTATGCAAACTCATTAAATTTATTAATATTTATCAAACACATGAAGTGTTTAGATGGAAATATACTGATACATGCTGCTGCTGTCAGAGCTCTGATGTCTGGTCCTGACTCAGTCCTCGAGCATTTGTATCCCCATACTTGAAGAAAGTATTATAAGGTAAATCACACTTACTTTAAGATAGCAGCATTGCAAGCATCTGTTTTTCATTGTAAATTCCTCATTTAATATAGTGAAACATTATACTAATGAATGCTTCCATAGTTTGAATTAACCACAAGTCTGTTATCTTGCATGAAGTGATACTTCTTTATGATCCATATCAATTTTGAATAAAGTAAAGGCATTGCATCTTTGGAAAAATAATTTTGGAAAGAGAGGACATATCTATTACCCTGGATGTTGATAATTTTTTTAAACTTTTGCTGCAAACAGTTTAAATCATAACATTGGTTTTTGATTAATAAAATGTGATGGCTTCTTTTACCATAGTTTGCTTTTGATAGCTTTCTGGATATGGACCTGCATTATCACATAAACAAGTAATTAATGGTTGTCTGTGTTGCTGACCTTAACTGCTGGGACTTGGTGCTGCTAGCTTATCTTTTCCGCACTCTCCATAATGAACCATATGGCTGAAGTTTAGATGGTTCCATAAAAGTTTGCTTGTAGTACTGCCTCAAATAGCACAGTTTCTATTGAAAACAGTATAATTACAAATTATGGACATTTTTCTAAATCTTGGCATTAAAACTTGTAAGAAGTGTCAGGTTAATATTACCTCTCAATTTTTCTGGTGGCTGCTGCAAATACAAGAAAGAAATGTGCACTCTAAAATATAATATTAAGGAGCAGACTTAAAAAAAAATGCTTTCAGCACAGTCCCCTCAAATTATTCATATACCACCTCTGATTCACCCTTGCACATGTGGTTAGTCAATGTGTCTCTGCTTGTTTACAACACTCATTTGTTGTTTAGAGAAGTCCAACTGGGAAACCTTGACTCCTGACAGAGCGGGAGTACAAAATGGTGTTCAGTAATTGCCACTTTTTGCAATTAGTATATTGTGGCAGATGTAATCATTAATAATTAATTGTGCAGCCCTAACACCATCCTATATATTTTCTATGTAGGACTCCTTTTTAGGGAATGAACAGCAGAATCTAGGCTGCCCATTAATCATTCTCTAAGATAATTAACTTTTGAACTTGGCATGTCACAAGATTTCCTGGCGATGAACTTTTCCACACAACTTCATCTTTGGTGGTATCTTGTGAAACTTTGTTTTACCCTGTGCCAGTCCTATGGTGACTTTGTCCCTGGCAATGTCTTGTCATCAGTCCAGGTTACCTTACAAAATAAAATATTCACATTAAATCAATTAACATTTTTATGTTTACCGGCAGTATTGTACAGGGTAAAGAAATACAACATGAATCATTGCCAGTTATGTTACTGCCGTCATATTCCTTTGTTAGGCCAATGAACTATTCAATTTGTTGAATAGGTGACTGGCAAAAGATAGATAAATAAAGCCGCTTTGAGGGCCAGACAGTTTGGTTGCCACTTGTTGGTTGGCAGCATTTTTTCCAAAACCTTTGAGCAGAATAATTTTTGCAGCATTTACTTTTAAGTGTACACTGAATCTCAGACTAGTGTTTAGATGCATACATTAGAGAATGTACTGCTCTGCTGATTTAGAAGGTTTCAGTGGTGGTGGTTGAGGTGGCTTCTGACCAAATAGCTAGTCCCAAAAAAAGGGATCTAAGGTATGTAACTTGGAATGTTTCCCTTATTATGCTGTAGTGTAAATGAGTGATTCAGAATGTAAAAGAAAAAAAACATAAAAGTATCTACCCACACATCTCCATACTCTGTCTCATTTACTGAGCCATCTCCTCTAAAAGATAATTTAGTAGTTATAAGTAGGCACATTTGAAATCTTTCACTGGAGTAAAAATGCTTGTTGTTTAGGTACTATTTATACAGAATTTTCGTTCACTGCAAAATTTGCACATGATAGCTCGGTCAGTTAAGCACTGTCACATTGTACTTATGATGGAAGTGGTTTGTCTTTTTTTCTCAGCCGAGTAATTGTAAGAAATAATTGTCTGTGTCTGTCAAAAGTGATTAACAGAGATTTGAACAAATAAGTCAAATATAAGCAAATAAAGTAGAACTATATGTCCTAAAACTTTTGTCATAAAAATGATTTTAATTTTGAATGATACGGATATGTAAAATTTTTAGAATTTGTTTTGATATTTTGGTACCATTGTCTGTGGTAGTGCTGTGTTCTGTTGGACACTACATCAGATTGTTGGACCATCCTTCTTTTTTTTTTTTTTTTAAATAACATTCCATACACAACTCAAGTTTTACAAAAAGGAAAAAAAGGAAAAAGGTTAGAAACACATCAATCCCCACCCCTGAGAGAGAGCTAGACCAACAGTGTAAAACTTTATGCTAGTAAAGACAAATGAATAAATAAAATGCATGAATAAAGGTAAATGGAGTAAAAGGGGGGAAGAGAACCTGCTTCCTCAATGGAAATGCTTATTCTAAAATGTTACTGATTAGATCCTCCCAGGTTTTGAAAATGTTTTGTACAGATCCACTAAGTGCGAATTTGATTTTTTCCACTTTCAAATAGTATATAATATCTCTTACCCACTGACTTAGAATAGGAGAGTTAGGATTCTTCCAGTTGAGCAAGATGAGTCTACCGGACCATCCTTTTAAGTACCCACTTTCTTCAAAAAAGATTGGTTCTGTTGCTTAAAGTAACTTATTTGATGTATTTATATGTATTTGATCTGTTTAATCTTTTTACATTTGTATTTGAATAGATATCTATTCTCTTAATTTTAAAATTGTTACTCAACATTTTTTTTCCCTTTCTAAATCAAAATCATTTGCAGTCTGTGAAGCATATTTCTTTTTCAGCAACTATGTTTTGGCCAGCACTTTCCCTATTTGCCCAAATATATCCAGTATTTTTACAACCTGTCGCAGCAAATGTGTGTTTGTTTTCATGGAAAAAAAGAATAAAATGACTGCATGCTTTTATTGGTTGCAGTGATCTTTGTGGTTCAGACATCCATTTTATAACACATTTGGAGATAAATAATTAAGACTATTTATTCCCAAATAGCCAATAGGCATTCATCTGTCCAATGTCCGAGCAAAACAAAATCCAGTAGCCTATAAAATTATGTTGAAATACAGTCTATGTAGTACCTTCAAAGTAGAGCTGTTAAAAAGTACAAGGCCACACACCGTGTGCATTTGTATTATAAAAATGGAGGCAGTGTTGATCTGCTTAATTCCTTTAAGGTTAAAACCTAAAATCAAACCCTTTCTAATAGAACAAGTGATTTTGCATGTGTTTTATATAGATTTTTTCCATATATAGTGGATTTATGGCATTGGTAAAGCATTGTTAGAACAAGCACCCTTTTTTTTTTTTTTTTTCCCCATTTTGCTGTTTTAATCATAGTGGCTTCGGTGTGGAATACTTCAGCTTAGTGGTGCTGATCAAAACATTGTAATATAGTAGTGGACCACATTCATTGTACTGTAATTTGTGTTTTAATATTTACCACTACTGCCAAAGTGCTTGTTTAATCCTTCAGTTGTGTCCTACTATTCTATCGTTGGCATGGAGCTGGACAGTTTGACATCTGTGGCAGAGCAACGGGTGCTAAGCAGGCTCCTATCAATTATGGAGAATCCACTGCATCCACTAAACAGTGTCATCTCCAGACAGAAGAGCAGCTTCAGTGACAGACTGCTGTCACTGTCCTGCTCCACTGACAGACTGAGAAGATTGTTCCTCCCCCAAACTATGCGACTGTTCAATTCCACCTGGGGGGGTAAACATTAACATTATACATAGTAATTGTCTGTTTTTACCTGCATTATTATCAATCTTTAATATTGTTTTTTGTATCAGTATGCTGCTGCTGGAGTATGTGAATTTCCCCTTGGGATTAATAAAGTATCTATCTACTAATAACTAAAGAACCACGGTCACACTCTTGTTGAACACCAGAAATTGTTCATTTTTAATCCTTCATATCATGTCTTGTGTAAAAACTTTAAGTACTATGCTGCTCCAGACTAATTAGTAATGTCATTGCTGGCACTACCCAATGAATATGATATGTTAACACTGTAAATTTTTAAATTGGCTATGTGATGCAGTGTTCCTTTTTTTAAATACATTTCAGCCAGTTTAATTCATCCATCCATCCATTTTCCAACCCGCTGAATCCGAACACAGGGTCACGGGGGTCTGCTGGAGCCAATCCCAGCCAACACAGGGCACAAGGCAGGAACCAATCCCGGGCAGGGTGCCAACCCACCGCAGGACACACACAAACACACCCACACACCAAGCACACACTAGGGCCAATTTAGAATCGCCAATCCACCTAACCTGCATGTCTTTGGACTGTGGGAGGAAACCGGAGCGCCCGGAGGAAACCCACACAGACACGGGGAGAACATGCAAACTCCACACAGGGAGGACCCGGGAAGTGAACCCAGGTCCCCAGATCACCCAACTGCGAGGCAGCAGTGCTACCCACTGCGCCACCGTGCCGCCCAGTTTAATTCAGGAACCACAATTATGAACTATATTAAATAAATGATTGCATTGTTTGAAAATAAAAGCCAGCTGTGTAGTATAATTTATTTTTTAATTTAAGATGTTTAATAATATGATGTAAGTAATCTGTTCGGGAATCACACAACTATATCCATACTATGGTCACCTTGTTTATATTTATAAAAAAACTAAATCAACACTGATGCTCTCTTAATTAATTATGAGTTAATTACATTTACTATATACAGCACCCTTAAAACCTACTCAAAGCACATCACATAGACAGTGGGGAACAACTTCAATCACCACCAGTCTGAACAGTAGCCATTCTTGTTGCCTGTTCGCTCACCACACATTAGCTGTTAGGCGATGAAGAGGTGAGAAATTTAGTTAAGTCAGTTAGAGACATGGTGATTAGGGGCCAGAATGGACAAAGCTGTGGTTGGAAAAATTAGTAAGAATATCAAGAAGCATACTACTCTTTTTGAAAAGATGGCCAGGAATTTTTTTTTTGACCACAAAGAGCTAGAACCTCTGTTTTATGTCTCTCCTGATGAATGGGGCCACTTTTTATAAAACTTTGGGTCTCTGTCACTTCCCTTAAGGAATCCACACAAGGGATCCACACAAACCATAGGATAAGCACCCCAGATGGCCTCATCAACACCTCTTGTATCACTTGGTATAAGTAAACGTAATTGTTTGTACTTCAAGAATGAGACAAAAAATGCACCTTTTTAATGTTTAACATTTATCTGAACTTTATTTTCCTAAAAGGCGACTTTGAGATTCACTTCCTTTTTACCGTTTTATTTTCCTGTGAGTAGATTTTGTCCCAAATCAATAGGGTTTGTGTATTTCAGGATTACACGATAACACGAGTGCACAATTACAACATTCCTGATTGGTTTCTCACCAATCTTGGCTGGACACGTATTATTGTTACTAATCAACAGGATCTCTTGTGTGGCAGTGGAGTGATTGGCAGTAGTCCTGTGTGTTTTTTTTTTTTTTTTTTTTTTTCCCCCAACTTTTTGATACTGCTTATTAGCTTTAGCAAGGAAAAGTAGCACATTTTAATGAAACAAAGTATTTATAGAGGAATCCTCTTTTCCCTGTTAAGCTTCCAAATTGTGGGAAAAGCAAGTTGTACTTTGTTAAATGCCTGTACTACATCTAGTTAAGCCCAGCCTGATGTTTTAGGTCTTTGTTAGTAGGACCATGAGCAGTCTTTTTATGTTGCAGTAAATGTCAAGAATTATGTTGGACTTGGTGAGTATAAAGTGTGTGTCAATATATAAATTACATGAAAATACTAAATGCTTGCTTAACTTGAGGATCTTTGTCTTGTCAGTGTAGAATTTTCTAAACTTATCTGCACAGTTTAGTGTATTGTGTTAATGACTGTAAGATGACTCAACAACCAGTTTTAGTTGTGTTGTCTCATTTAATCATAACGGAAATAGCAAATAAAACAACCGCCATATTGTGAGTGGCACTACTGCGGAGTGAAGTTAGGAATAATGTGCTGCTTGCGATTGTACAAACCGCTGAACGCTTTACACAAAATTCAAACACAATACAGCTCAACGATACACACACGAGCCCACCTGGATAAGATCAATGAACGCAGGCGCCTACAACGCGCGTCTGAAACTGTGGAAGCAAAGCAGGCATGGGTTAAGACACTACGGGGTCCGCAAAGGTCCACAAAGATAGTACGGAATACATAAGAGCACACCAATCAAAAAAAATGAATCATGTAAAAGCACATAGTACACACAAATCATGTGCTCTCAGCGCATAGAAAGCGTATAAGGACAATGCGGAGAATAGAGACCCAAAGGCATTGGAGAGAAAAAAAGGCAGATAAGAGATTATGAAAGCAGTGGAATTCGAAAGGCTCAAACAAACGATGGCGCGATACACATGCAGACAAAGGTACAGAATATGAAAGTAGTAAAATTCGAAAGTATTGTAGCGTCCCACCCAGGTTGAGGGCTTTTTGGTTTTAAGTGACTGTTAGGTCCAATTGAGGGAAGGCAGAGTACAGCACGGAGGACTGATAGCGGGGTATTGATTTCATGCGGTAAGGGGGGGGGGGGGGGGGGGCGTTGGAGAGGGTGCTAGAAAGTTGTGTTTGGGGTTAGGAAGTTAGCGATTGTTCCGGTAAAACTTTTGTGACACTTTATCATGTCAGTCACTACAGTATCAAAGAAAAGATAGAAACGATTGCATTACCGCAAACAAAAGGTGATTAATCATCAGAACCAGGTGTAATTGAAAAAATACCAGGACAAATTGGGGTCTGAAAAAAAGAGTAGACAACAGTCTTTTCGCATTCGCATCATTCAATGGACAAAACGTGGATTTACACAATAATGGACCATATGCTATGAGAATCTGTGGTCCCACAACAGTTAAAGGAACGACAAGTTAAATTTCAAAGAGTACACAATTCGGTTGGGTGTATATTGATGATCTCAGAGAAGCGATGCACACATTTTAACAGGCAAAAAGAAAGGTGATGTATATATTCCGCAAGTAACCTTACACACCAAAGGAGATCGTGATATGCCATTCGTAGTAAAATGTTTACAGTTTACCGTGAGAATAACTTTTGCTGTGACAATCAATAAATCACAGGGACAAACAGAAGAACTCGGATTATTTATTACAGAAACAGAAACAATATTCACTCATGGGCACTTATACGTTGCGTTGTCACAATGTGTCCCCAAAAAATATTGTTTTTAATGAAGCTTTAAAGTAAAAGTCAAAATAATGAAATTGAAACAATTCCAAAAAAAACATGTAAAATTGTATATCCAATTAACCAAACACGGGGGTTGGCGAGCGAAGCGAGCAGGGGGCGAAGCCCCCTAGTTTAATCATAAAGGACAAAAAAAAAAAAAGAATAGAGGTGTTTCAATAATGTCCAGATTAAATGGGTCCAGAGCTTCTCTTACCAGGTTATGTGAATGTAAGATTTAATTTGCTTCCAGTATAGCATTTAAGAATCATAATTCACATTAACAGATAGATACTTTATTAATCCCAAGAGGAAATTCACATACTCCAGCAGCAGCATACTGATAAAGAACAATATTAAATTAAAGAGTGATAACCATGCCAATAACAATGCAGGTATACAGACAGACAATAACTTTGTATAATTTTAACATTTACCAAACCCCCCCCCCCCCGTTGGAATTGAGGAGTTGCATAGTGTGGGGGAGGAACGATCTCCTCAGTCTGTCAGTGGAGCAGGACATTGACAGCAGTCTGTCGCTGAAGCTGATCTTCTGTCTGGAGATTACACTGTTTAGTGGATGCAGTGGATTCTCCATTATTGACAGGAGCCTGCTCAGTGCCTGTAGCTCTGCCACAGATGTCAAACTGTCCAGCTCCGTGCCTACAATAGAGCCTGCCTTCCTCGGCAGTTTGTCCAGGCGTGAGACGTCCCTCTTCTTTATGCTGCTTCCCCAGCACACCACTGCATAGAAGAGGGCACTCGCCACAACCGTCTGATAGAACATCTGCAGCATCTTATTGCAGATGTTGAAGGATGCCAGCCTTCTAAGGAAGTATAGTCGGTTCTGTCCTTTCTTACACAGAGCATCAGTATTGGCAGTCCAGTCCAATTTATCATCCAGCTGCACTCCCAGGTGTTTATAGGTTTGCACCCTCTGCACCATCAAGAAAGTTTATTTTCTCTGAGTCCAGAATTTAATTGGTAGTTCAAGAAAAAAGCATCTGATTTTCCATTTTCTTTCACTGTACACAGTGCCGGATTAACCAATAGGCACATGTAGCATATGCTACGGGCCCCCCAAATGGTGGACCCAATATTTAATGAAAAAGTGTAGCATTGAAAAACTGGTCTTTAAAAATATTATCTTTACGTTTTTAAACTGTAAATTTCTTACACAACAAAACTTTAGGGGCCCAACACATAAAATTCACATAAATATTATAAGATTCTTATTATAATCGAGAGTAAAATAATTATTTAGTCCGGTTTGAACTGTTCAGAATCTAAACTTCAGATGATGCAGACCAAAAGGGCCCCCAAATTTGAAATGTGCTATGGGCCCCCAAAGCTCTTAATCCGGCCCTGACTGTACAGTATGTTTAAATATGGATTTAATGGAATATTGCTATTGCAGTAACTTGTTCTTCATCACAGCATAGTATAATTTCATGTCAAAAAATCCTCTTTACATTATTTCTGATTTTTTTTTTTTTTTAATTGATATTCCTGTTTTGACAGTGCTTTCTTCTGTTTTTGAACAACTTTAATTCTTTGATTCTGAATGTTTCTGACAAATGCCAGATCATCATTTTAGTAGATTCAGATACTGTAGTTTGAGGCAGAGCAACGAAACCATTCTAACTCCTTGTTTTTTTTTATATAAACTCTTTATGAGCTTTGAATTTTTGGCTAAAAAAAAGGAAAACAAAATGTTAGAAAACATTCCGGTAATTATATTAATCTACACATGAGATTATCAGGCAGCACTTTTACACAGTATTTTGAGAGCATTATAATTTTTTCTTATCCCTGTTAGATTAATCAGGACATCTTTTGTATGTCAGCTAAAGCCTTTGAGACAAAAAATGCCTCCTGTACACTTGGCAGGCTTTTAAATTCTAACAGGCTTCCTTGTAGGGCTCTTAGAGGTCTGGTTTGTCTTAATCGCTTGTGGCAGGAGTCATACATCAGCTGTAAACATTTGCAGCACTGGTTTGTTTTGTGACATTGGGCTTGCAAACGTGAAGATTCACAGAATAGGTTGATGCCTGAAGATGCGGATAACTCTTGACATTTCCTGATTGAATCATCTCCATTGCCTTTCAGTACTGGTCCTGTCTAGTTAGGAGTTTTAATGGGAAATTACTGATGTTCTGTATAAACTTTGTTAAGAAAAATGAGTAGAACTATTAGTTTACAGTAGGGAACTTTCTTGTTCAAGGCTTCCCACTTTAACATGGGTTTTTCTGTTATGCTAGATCTCATTATATACTGTATTATTGTTTCATTAGTTACTATGGTTTGCTTAAAAAAGAAAGTGCTTGCTGTACTTGTTCATCTACATATTGTATTTGTAACATATACACCAAAAGCAAATGAAAAATGTTCTTTGTTTCTGTACAGTTTGGCATCGTACATGGATTTTGTTTGGGTACTGTCCCTGTGTAAAGGCATTTCTTTCGTCTTGCTGAAATGGCATATTTAGTTACACCAGGAGACCACAATTTGTATCCTTATTAGTAGGACAGTTACTTTTAAAGTTCTCTAGAATAATAGATTAATTAATTAACTAACCTGGATATAGACAGCTATAAAATGAGAAAGCGAATTGATGCCTACAATATATAGATAGATAAATTATACTTTATTTGTTCCCAATATGGCACTGAACTATCAGAGATCTATGTGATAATGCATATGTATAATTATTCTGTGTGTTAAGAGAGTGGTATAGGCAGGGGTACAAGTGGAGGAAGATGAAGTTGCCCCTATGAAGGAGTCTTAAGATATTTAAGGAGAGCACGTGACTGGAATGAATGGACCTCTACCTAAGCAGAGAAAGAGAAGACCTACATTTGTGCCCAAATTCTTCCAGTACAGGGTTCCTCACTTTATAAACTGGGGTGTGATTTCAATTTAAGGATACATTAAGGGAGAGCTGGCAGAAACAGAAAGATGTAGCTTCTTAAAGAGAATACTTAAAGACAGAGACAGTTTCCATCCTGAAATGGTTTCCAAATTTGACTGGTTATGACAGTGGTGGGCTTAAAGATCACTTCATGTCTTAAGTACTATATAGTCTACTGTACAGTCTGGCGAAGAGATTTCAAAAGCTTGTCTTATGTTAGTGTTGCAGTGTTATTTGAGAAAGTGATGGGAGGTAAGAAGGGAGTGTTTTTTGTATGGGATTTGGGTGGTAGGCAAGTGCATGAGCCATTTCTCCAATAGATGAAGGTAATTGCTTATGTAGGAAGGCCCGAATACAGGTAGGATTTAATTTTTAAATTTGTTGAATGGTAGCAGAAGTTTGCTACTGTTTTCTAGAGAAAGTTCTCAATAAATACTGTACATTAGTTTATTGGGCACTTTTGATACGGAAAGAACATGGCTTTAAAGTTTGTAGGCTGCTTCCACTCTGTTTTTTTGTTAAATGTCTTTTGCTTTCACAGGCAGTTAGGTGTTAAATGATTGAAATGATTTTCTATAATTTTTAGATAAGGAATGAGGTGTGATTAACTATTCACTTCACTATCGAGAGTAAATTAGATAATAAACTTGCAGATTCAACTCTTCTCCTTTTTCCATTTTTGCTCTAGTGCACTGTCAGTATGCAAATTTTGCTCAGTTATTCAGTTTTTGAATAATCTGTGTAATTTGCTGTATACATTGCCCAGTGTAAGTTTTCCAAAAATGCTTTGCAACACCTACATTTACAATGAAAAGACACTTTAAAAAGTTTGCAGTTTGAAATTGCCATAATGTAGGCAGTGAGACGTACAAAGTTGTGCCTGTGATGTAACTGTGATTTGTTAAAATGTATATACCTTCCCCCCCCCCATGCTGTCAGACTTAGATTTCAATCAGTTAAAAACTAATGTTATTTTGTCACTTAAATGGAGGACAGAGAACAAGTTAGTGACTCATTGTAATATGAAACCTAGCAGAAAATGAGTAGGGGTTGTTAAGGTTGAGGGTAGGAGAGAATGTTGATTATACTGTAGCTCCTTGGCATCTTTCTTTGAAACTGAATTTGAAATGCTTGTCATGTTGTATCATGCCTTTAATTCAGCAACGAAGCCCAGAGTGCCTGTCTGCTACAATGTTTGGTATTTAGTTTGGATGTATAATGACAAAAATCTTTTGCCAAGAGTTGCTCACTCTGCTTTATGCAATATTTATGTTCTGATGTGGTAGGTATAAAGTCTGTAGTAGTAAATGCCAATTTCAATGTGCTGTTTTTTTGGTATGTGTGTTTGTATATATGTCATCAATATATGTATGCATGAACACATTGTATACCATACCTACTCCAAGCTGATCTTTCAGTACAGTCAAAAAAGGCCAAACAAATGAAGTGAATTGAAAACAAAAATTCTTTAGAAACAAATTGAGGAAGAACACACTGTTCTTTACTGACAGAGATGTGAGGAAAGAGGGCTGTTTAACAGGTTGCTAAATGTTATTTTTCTTTTACAAACCTTGGATCTGTCTGTATTATACCAGGGAATACATTCACTGTATTCACAATACATTCACTATTTAATACACTAGCTTAATTTTATATTGTGACCAATCCCTCCATTTTGATTTGATTTACTAGGAAGGGTGTTGGTGAAGTAAGAGTAGATTGGTTGATTTGAGTTCAGTTAAATTTGGAATTTACCCACAGCATGCCTTGATTACACTTGGGATTTTGCCGGATTTCAAAAAAATATACATTATTGAGTCAAAGCCTAAGTGCTTTCCTGCTTAATCAGATATAACAGCAGAGGTAGATTGCTTTTACTTAACATTTTTGCAGTTGTTAAACGTGTTGGCATATTAGACTTGGAAAGGAAGCTTGTTTACCTACAATACAATGACAGTCATGCCAAAATATTGCTTAACTGTAATGGGAAGTGATCAGTCTATTCCATACTAAGAAAGCAACATTGTTTAATGGGTACTACCAGATTGTAATTGCTGTTTCTTTATAGTCGGAACCCAGGAAAATATGGCAAGTACACACCAGCAGGTTGACAAATAACATCAGAGGAAGAGGGACATGTACTTGAATCTCATTTGTCTCTTTGGCAGCCAAAGCAAGGAATGGATGAATAGCCCACAAAAAGACTATTCTATTCACTGAGATTTAATACACGTGGCTAATGCAGGTATTACTGACATGAAAATACTGGGTATCATTTATTCTGTTTAGGTAGTAGGGATTGTGTAAAAAGAAGGCAGTCTACCTATTTGTTCTTGTTTTATCTTTTAGGTAAAAAACTGTTAGACTCCTCTCCCACCCCCAATCACTTTGTCCCATTTGTTAAGGATATCTAGCAAATATGGTGTTAATTTCTTGTATTATACAAGGTGAAAGGGTGATGTGTTTCTAAAGAACTACAGATATAGATGAAATTCATGGCTTCTTTTAGTGGGAAGATAACCCATTAAAAAGTTAACGGGAAATTTTAATAACTGCAGAAGTAATTCCTTTTTAAGTATAATTTAAAATTGTATGAAATGTATGTCAAATGTTTACAACCTGTCAACCTTGGAATTTTAGTTTTTAAATTTGGCTAGTGTATAATCTGAATAACTAATCAATAAAATACACCATTAAATATCAAAATAGTTTAATCTTCAGCAGAGCTGTCAAATTAGCTGAAAAATTAGCATGCCAGTAATAGTCTACTTTATTTGCTCACAACTTGAGTATAACCTTGCAATTGCTTCCATGCCTGTATTATAAAATGAGTGAATGTTTATTTTATTTACAAATGTCCAGTAGTGCACATCACTGAAGTGTATGAAATGTAAAGGACCACCGAGAAAGGGCTCCACAACCTGTTTTACCTGGGTCTGTAATACTTGGTTTGATTCAGTTGTGCAGATTTGATTTACAGGATCGACATTCAGTTTGACAAGGAAGCTATATTGAAACCTTATATTCTATTGTGATTTGGAGATGAGTGTAGAGAGGTTTAGGTGCTTAAGTGCTAATTTTTTTTTCCCCTTCAAGTCAGGTAGATGATGCTGTTTTGTACATCAAGTTTTTAAAGATGCTTTATGAAGGAGTGTGTTTAAGAATGAAGTTTTCTGATTTTTCTGCTGATTGGTTCCCTGCCTTGTGCCCTGTGTTGGCTGGGATTGGCTCCCCCGTGACCCTGTGTTCGGATTCAGCGGGTTGGAAAATGGATGGATGGATGGATATACAAACAGTGCACTCAACATTTTTAAAGGCGTTTTAAAAATACATTTGAATTTAAAGAGCAACATTCAGTTAGACAACACCATTATGTATTAATAAAAGTGCCACTCTAAGACAGTGGGTATAAATCCAGGTAAAGTCTATGTAGAGTAAAACAATTTTCGTTTTTTCTTTGTATACTTTGATTTTCCTCCTGCATTCCAGATACATATGTTATTAGATGAATTAAAGGCTATGTATTGATCCTACTGTGAGTGGTTTCTGCCTTGTGGTCAAAGTTGCCTGGATAGGCTCTGGCTCTGTACCACCCTATACCTCTTTACCCCTCTACAGCAGTGCTTCCCAACCTTTTTCTGAGGTGGCACACTTTCTGTAACCAAAAACATCCCGAGCAACACCACTGTTTTACTAACCATAAACTCTCTCATACACATGTTTAACTGTCCAAAGGGACAGGGTTTGCGGAGAAGCTGGTAAAGAAAGCAGTGTACGCAGACACACCCCTCTCTGCCAAAACTGTAAAAGAGATGTTGCTTTTTCATTTTATCATTTTCATTTCCTTTTTTGTAGAAAAAACTTGCCATAAATAAACAAGATAATTAAATTATATAAGAAAACATTTGTAGAAATTAAGTTACATGATTTTTTTGTTTGTAGTATGATTTTTCTTTACTTATGAAGCATAACAGCAACACTGTCAATCAAATTATATGTATTTTTGCTAACTACAAAGTTCCAGTATGGTTTAAAAAGTGTGTGTTTTTTCCAATGTTTCTTCAAGTTATTTGCAATAATATTCTGTCACGGTCTCTCCTAGATGTGACTTTTAAGTTTTTAGGTAATTGGTACCATTGTATGTGCCACAATTTTGAAAAATGTTTATCTTTTGAGATGCATGATGCCCTTTAGCAAGTGCCAAGTGGGGTGTAGGGTGGGAGGCATAGTCTTGCTGCAGAGAATGATCACCATGGAGATGTGATTTTTTGCTTCAACTGATTATAGAAATCCATGTATATAGCCTCATTTCCGAACCAATTAAAATTGATCGTGCAACCTGTATAACACCAGAAATTATTATTGTTTAGTCCAAGTGCAAGGCATGAAGGTTAAAAGTCACTGTTTTCAGTTTCTCTGCCTGGCTAGCTTTCAGAAATACTCCGGCTACCGTTTCTATAGTTTTTAAGTGTTGCTTTTCAGAAAGTTCATTAGTCTTTTTCAGTAGCAAGTTTTTTTGTTTTTTTTTGCTTACTCACATAGCATTCATCTTTTCTGTATGTTGTCATAAAGTCTCACAGTGGTGACCATAGAGCTTATCTGGAAGATGAAAACAGTTGAAAATATTTACCATTTGTTTTCTGTACTTCTTCCATCGCTGCACACCAGCAGTAACCTGTTTTCAAGAGCAGCACAGTTAACAGCTTTGCTGGATTACTGGGTGTTACATTATGTTGACATTCAGGAGCAAACTAGTACTCCTATATTAGAATTTTTTTTTCCTTCAAGTATTTACTTACAGTTTCATAAATATGAAAAAAAGCATTGTCTGCTTTGTTTCTCGGGTTTTAAAACGGAACTCTACTGTATAATAAACCCCTTCCTAATGACTCCCGTGTTTATGGTATATTTCGTGAATCATCTGCACTCAGTTAAAGAGTCTGTCTTTATTTTAATCTGAATTGGTTGCTCTTTGAAAGACATAATTATGTGCAAATGTGTCAGTCATTTTTATAGGATGTTGCTAGCCTTTCCACTATTGCAAATAGGTGCTGACTTTTCAAGTTAAATGTCGTTTTAAAGAAATGGCAGGAAACATAATGAGGAGTTGATATTTGATGTTAATGTTTTGAATTGTTGAATCGTTGTTCTTAAGTTAAAAAAAAATACCCTGTTATGATTGAATGTTAAAACAAAAAAAAAATAGAGTAAACCTAATACTGCTGTTAGGCGAAAGTGTAACTACTCTAGTTCTTTGGACTTGACAAAGTGGAACAGCATGATGGTTTAGGGGTTTGTTGAGCTACTTCAAAGTGTAAGGGACTTTGTGTTTAAAATGGAGGTTGGTCAGTGCCTGTATACAAGTTATGAACACAAGGAGAATGTTTATGGATTTCTTCCATGTCCTTTTTTTTTTAAATCCCATTTTATAAAGATGTAAAGTGAGCTATTTGGTAGCTATGTAAATTGAATTAAAGTGATTATGGGATGTTCTGGAGTATGCCCTGTACTGAGCTAGTGCTCTGCATAGTTTGTTCTTGTCTTTTTGCAGAAGCTTAGGGATAGTTTAGAGAGAGACAGAGAGAGAGAGAGAGAGAGAGAGAGAGAGAGAGAGATACTTTATTCTTCCCCTCAGGGAAATTCAGGCATCCAGTAGCCCAAACACATCAGTAAAAATTATTATAAAAGCAAGGAAAACAAACAAAAAAAAATGACCGTATGAAAGTGAAAATATATACAAACATGTTTGTGTAACATTTACAAACATGTACACAGATGTATAGATCAACCCAGAGATCAAAATGAAAACATTTTTGCATCTGTAAAAGCAGCAATTAAATATAATAAACCAATTAATTGTCATTTTCTTTAACAATATTTAAATTTTCTGGTGGCCAAAATTATATTCAGTCCATGTGTGATAAACCTCTATGAAAGTGTCCAGTAGTAAAACACAAATGCCCTGTAATTTATATATAATTAAGGTAAATAATCAAAAAATGATGAATTATGAGCATCATACAGTAGAATTTTGGCAAAAAGCAGATTGACAAGTGGAAGAGATAGCAAATCTGACTGCATCATTCATGCATCATCCTGAGCCAAACAGGTTCACAAGAAAGAAACCTATGAGGCCTACAGTAACACTGGAAAGACTACATAGTTTTGTGGCCTCATACAAATATCCAGAGGTCTATGATATACTGCAAAAGTGTTGTTTTAGGAATTTTAGTTTTTTGCATACCCCTTTGAGGTCAGAGCGCAGGGCCAGCCATTATACAGTGCCCCTGGAGCAATTGCAAGTTAAGGGCCTTGCTCAAGGGCTCAGCAGAGTGGTATCTCTTTTGGAAGTAATTGGGATTCAAACTGGCAACCTTCCAGATATCAGTGCAGATCCTTAGCCTCAGAGCAACCACTCTGCCTCAAACAAACATCCAGAGTGAAATATAAAAAAACACCACTGTAGGTCCCCACCATGCTAAACACGCTTCAAATAATTGTTAAAATCAATTAAGATTGTGTGGCGCACATAAATTATTTAGTCACATATAACCACGAAAATTGTGGTTAAAGAAAAGTATTTTTTGCTTTTTAGTGCATTTATAACTAAAGTAAATAGTTTTACTAAAAAAAAAAAAAAAAAAAAATTATTATTCTGGGGTAAACCTAACACTAAGGAGGGTACAGACTGTTTTGGGCACCTGTGGCTGGAGTCAAGTATTAGTTTTGGTTGTGAAGTGAGAACTGGTTTGCTAGACTCATAGTAAAACAAACATGGTTCATATCAAGCTACATTTCAGTAAAGTTATTTTGCAATCTTCAATCTTATTTGGAGTACAAGTCCTGAAAAAGTCATCTACTGAAATTTCAGCTTCAACTTGAGTTAGTCTGTTTCTTTAGTGTGTTCTTTTCATTAGGGGGATGTGAAGCTAATCCTGGTAGTGTCTGGTGCAAGGCATGAGCTAGAACTGACTATCACTGGATCAAGTCAGTGTACAGTGTAAATGCAAACAATGTTCTCTATTTGTGTGACGGTTTGAGACGTAGATGAAAACTTTATTTAAAACATATCCTCTTTAATAAAATCCCTGTGTGCGTCCATGTGTCCTTGTGTGTGTGTCTTCTGGTGAAGTGCGCATGCGTGGGGTATGGTGCAATGCTTCAAAAGCCGCCTGACGCATCACACAAGACAGAGGGCGGGACCTATAAAATATCACGCAGCCGATCCAGTCAGATTTCGGTAAATGAGGTAAGACCTAAAACGTAAACACGAAAAATCCAATCGGGTACTGCGACACGGAGACCAGCTTCCCCAAAGAGGTGGGATTAGTGTTTGTTGTTGTGCAAGTGTTCACTCTGAGGATGTCAGATTTGCGATTAAGAAGCTTGGCCCGGTAAAGTGTAAAGTGTCAGTCGTTGAAGGGGTTTTCCTAAATATACGAATTTTCATGATATTACAATACGATGACTTTTAAAAGTAGATTTATTTTCGCGCACATTATATCAGATGCTGGAACGCATATTAGGGAGCCAGTATTACTATCAGAGAAAATTACAGGCATTTTACGGAAAAAAATTAAAGAGGTAAAAGGTCTCGTCATTTAATATAGACTGTTCCTAATAATGTTTATGGACTACTGTTCTAGCGCCCGTTATTGTAACGGGCTTAATGTCTAGTATAGAGATAATTGCTGAGAATCAAACCAGCATTCCTGTAACATATGGCATTGCAGCTGTTGGTGTTCCTACCTTAGTGCGCAGAACTGGTGGTGTTAATTTTAATTTGTGATACTGAAAGAAGTGTTTTGGTGTCCTTTCATATTATGCTTCATACCTGCTCTTTATTTGGTATAGCACCCCTCACAAAGCGCACCATCATAAGAAATTTTACAAAGCAATAGAGGAAAAAGTGAATTTTTTGAATTATTGACCAATATGATCCATGACAGGTTTTTCATGGACAGAGAGAAACACTTGGTTTACACAGAAAGCTATATAAAAAGTCTTGTGAATAATGAAAATGTTGGTACCTGAAGATTTGGTGTGTCTTCAGGCTAGTCTGAGGCACACAATAATGATGGGTAATTTTGTACTTTGGAATTAACTGCTCTTTCAGATCACTAGCAGAGTTTTGAAAAGAAAGCCGATAAATTTGAGCGGGTTTAGAGTTACTATGTTGGTTTATATCATCTTTGAAACTATAATCGGTTTATACTTTGTACAGGAAGGTCAATTCTAAGTGAATTGCTGCTCTTCCTTTAAGTGGCAATGAATGCTTGGCAAAGAAAAAGATGATCGTCAAATTCTGGCACAGAAAAAATACAAGATAATTCAGTATGTGATTAATGAGAAAAAGGAAGCTTAGGAATGATGTGATATTACTATTGTAGAGATGGTTTTTTTTTGGGTGGTTGAACTTGGGTTTGATGTTAGTACAGACAATTCATGAAAGAATGGTAGTGAAAACTGAGCTCAGGTAAGGGGAACTAAGAGTAATGCATTTTTTGTTAATATTCATCTGTATGAAGTCCTCAGACAAACAAGCACTGACTTAATGGAAGAATTCATTGAGCCTTTGTTTTATCTAAACATTAATTGCACATATAGTAGATAGATAGATAGATACTTCATTAATCCCAAGGGGAAATTCACATACTCCAGCAGCAAAACACATTAAATTAAAGAGTAATAATAAATGCAGGTAAAAAAAACAGACAATAACTTGAATAATGTTCAACGTTTACCCCCTCTGGTGGAATTGAAGAGATGCATAGTTTGGGGGAGGAATGATCTTCTCAGTCTGTCAGTGGAGCAGGACAGTGACAGCAGTCTGTCGCTGAAACTGCTCCTCTGTCTGGAGATGACACTGTTTAATGGATGTAGTGGATTTTCCATAATTGATAGGAGCCTGCTGAGTGCCCGTTGCTCTGCTACGGATGTCAAACCGTCCAGCTCTATGCCAACAATAGAGCCTGCCTTCCTCACCAGGGCACTCGCCACAACCATCTGATAGAACATCTGCAGCATCTTACTGCAGATGTTGAAGGATGCCAGTCTTCTAAGGAAGTACAGGCGGCTCTGTCCTTTCTTGCACAGAGAATCAGTATTGGCAGTCCAGTCCAATTTATCGTCCAGCTGCACTCCCAGGTATTTATAGGTCTGTACCCTCTGCACACAGTCACCTCTGATGATCACGGGGTCCATGAGGGGCCTGGGTCTCCTAAAATCCACCACCAGTTCCTTGGTTTTTCTGGTGTTCAAGTTGTAGGTGGTTTAAGTCGCACCATTTAACAAAGTCCTTGATGAGGTTTCTATATTCCTCCTTCTGCCCACTCCTGATGCAGCCCACGATAGCAGTGTCGTCGGCAAACTTTTGCACGTGGCAGGACTCCGAGTTATATTGGAAGTCCGATGTATATAGGCTGAACAGGACCGGAGAAAGTACAGTACCCTGCGGCGCTCCTGTGTTGCTGACCACAATGTCAGATCTGCAATTCCCGAGACGCACATACTGAGGTCTGTTTGTAAGATAGTCCACGATCCATGCCACCAGGTATGAATCTACTCCCATCTCTGTCAGCTTGTCCCTAAGGAGCAGAGGTTTGATGGTGTTGAAGGCGCTAGAGAAGTCTAGAAACATAATTCTTACAGCACCACTGCCTCTGTCCAAGTGGGAGAGGGATCGATGTAGCATATGCGAACTGCAGAGGGTCGAGGGCGTGTTGGACCTGTGGCCTCAGGTGGTGAAGCAGCAGCCGCTCCATGGTCTTCATCACATGTGATGTTAGAGCGACAGGCCGGAAGTCGTTCAGCTCACCAGGACGTGATACCTTTGTGACTGGGGTGTACTGGGGTGTGGTAGTACTGTTATAGTCCATATAAGAGTCTGTAATCCACTTTATGTTGTGTCTGGTGCCTGTTGAATCTTGCCCGAAAGCAGTGACAGATGAACCCTAACTGGTCTGCTCTCTTGAGCAATATACACATCCCAATAAGTAGGTACTAGAGATAAAAGGGTAAGCAGCACTCACAGATGTGGAAAGTTGTGTTGAGAATCTGGCTGTGAGAAAACACATTCTGCAAAAAAAAGGGAGTGAATTAAAAGGCAAGCACAGGCACTGATGAGTGCTTTTTTTCTTGCTGTTTACATTTAAAGCCTATTTACTTTGTAACACATGGCTACACTAATTATTCCTATGATTTTAGGAGTGGGAGGATACTTTTTTGTGGGGTAAAATCAGCAGAGTTTTTTTCTTTTTTAAGTAAACTTTGCAACAAAAATTAAAATCTGCCAATTGACTCCAGTGTGCCTGAAGCAAACCTATGGAACACCTTTTACAGGTAGAAGGTGAAATGAAGACTCCTACCTTGCTGTATAAAAAGTACATATTGCTTTTATAATCCAACAGAGGTTCTTACTAACCACATATTGCACAAGTGTTGAGGATAGGATTGATTAGATTATGCCACCTGCAGGATTCTCTTTGAAAGACATTTTTGAACAGTGGGATTTGCTTAGCCTCTTAAAGGTCTGATAAGTATTTCTCCAAGTCCTTGATAGATAATGACTTAAAATTGCCTAATAAATAAAACACCATGAAATTATAGACAAGTAAAATTGAAAAGACTTGAACAATTATTTTGGAAGGAAAAACTGGAAAGTTTTAAATACTACAAATTTGCAACTTTGACTAAAAGCTATGCAGTTTAAGAACACATGAAGCACTGATACATTTTATGAAGGAGCAAGGCACACATCTCATTCTACAATGAGTCAAGGAGCGTTTTGACTGTTTTTAAGAAAATGGAAGGGGAAAAATGTTTTCTTTAGTGTTGGTCTTTTGAGGACAGGATTCTTTGGGTCATATGGTCAGTCTTGTCACATGTATAGTCTATAATGAAATTCTTAGTTGTAAGAGTAAGTTCAGTGGATTGATGGTAAAATAGTGAAGCTTATGCACATATCTCAACCAAAGTAGAAGTCTGAATTATATTTTCTTGAGGAATCCATGTACTATTGAACCCATATAATTAAAATCCAAATTGCACGTTGGTGTGCATCTGGCATATTGCTCACCTTGTTCATTTACTATGAAATGTTACATAGTTGCATTCACCACAACATATTTAAGAAACTTTAAGCACACTTCCTTCTGTCATACAAGAGGAAACACTTGCTTCTTAAGGTTTTCTCATTACCAAGAATAAGTTGCATGGCAACTTAAGGGGCAATAAATACACACATCACATTCTATTTTTTTTTCTTTTACAAATTCTGCAATATTACAGTAGTCTCTAGTGGCACCCAGTGGAATGTCAATTTTGTTAGCTGAACTAAGAGTTCTCAAAATGCATTATGAGGTGCCTTGAAATCAATTCATATCAAGATATCTGAAAATTCTAGATATCTAATAATATTTTTCTTTCAAAATAGATTAAATACAAACACCAAAAAAGACATTTTTAGATATCTATTACATCTTGCCTGAAGAAGGGGTCTGATTTGCCTCAAAAGCTTGCATATTTTGCTTGACTTTTTACTAGATATCTATTGTTATTTTCCCAGACATCTTAAAATGTTTTTGCTCCATTTGAGATCTTAAAACATAGTGTTAGATTTTTTTTCCCATGAAATACATTTTCATATATTTTCCATGAAATACATTTTCATATACCTTTTCAAAAGACAGGAACTGTATCAAGATATCCAACTATAAATTTCAGGTATGTAAAATACAATGGGCATTGTGTCCATTTTCATATATGTGAAATATGCAAGAAGACGGAGCCTAATTGAAAGAATAGAATATTTTACAGAAGGTGATTTTGAGATCTGAAAATGAATTTCAGATATCTTAAAATGAATACAATGTGAGATATGTATCTACCAATTTGTACAACCCCGTGAAAAAGTTTTTGCTCCCTTCTTGATTTAATCTGTTACAATTTTTTTTTTTTTTTTTTTACACTGAATAATTTAATATTAAGATAAATGGCATCTGCATGAACACAAAGCACACTTTTTTTTTAAAATCTGATTTATCTAATGATCATTAGTTGCAACCCAATGCTCCAGTTCACTTTGGGGTAATTTTATCCCATTCTTCCTTGTAGAACTGCTTTATTTCAGAAACATTGGTTTTCTTTTGAGCACTTATTTTGAGCTATATAGGAGTTTCAAATATCTCAAAAGCTGAACTGAATTTTAGGACATTTGGAGTTCTTTTCGATATCTCTCTAAACATTAATTTGGCTTGTTAAATAACTGTAATTAGGCCACTGAACAAGTAGTGATTATAGACTAAGGCTTCAGTTAAAACATTTTAAGAATGGTAAAAGAACAATAAAAGTGTGCAATAAAAAAAAAAACTTACAAAAGCCAAACAGGACCACTTAAACTGACACATTTCCCTAATACATTTATCCTTTTTTTATATCTCATCTTTTGTCACCTTCTTGTTTGGCACATTTGTTAAACCTGACAGAGAGAGAGCCAGTGCTGAAGCTGGAAGCCTGAGCTTCTGTATTTTCAGGGTATCTTGTTTGATCTTGTATTATTTGAAGATATTATCCTGCAGTTGGTTGCAAATCTAAAAGCATGGATGATTGCAACATCTCTGCCTTTATATTTGTGTTAGAAAAAATGAAATTTCGCAAACTCTGTGGGATCCCACTTAAACACTCCCATGGATTCTCTCTCTCTCTGTGGAATGTATTAGTGGTTATGAATAAACGATGCACACATTTATTGTAGTAATCCATTCTCTTTAAAATTGGGTGTGAAAGTGACTTGGGAAGAAGGAGGAGGAAGTTAAAAAACGGAGGAGGCTTTATTCTGTTCATTGGTTTCACCTGTTTCAGAAATTGGGTGCTCAGTTGCAGAAGGGGAGGAATCATTAGCAACTGATGTGGCACATCTCCTGTCCTTTTACGGCAGGTGGTATAATTGGGGGAAGGAGAAGTTGGCTAGTCTTGTGTGAGAGTCACATTACCGTTGTACTTCACTAAATTAGAAAACACTCATCTACCTTATTATATACATAAGTAATATTTTCATGTGGAAAGGTGGTCATCTTAAATAGCTTCTCTGTACCTGATGTCTTGGATTGCATCATGTAAACACACTGCTATTTGAACAGCCATTACTGCCAATCTAGTTTGTTAAATAACCAGTGTGTAGAGTTTCAATGTGTTTTAAGTGTTGAGCCACTAATTTCTCAAATGTTGCTTGGCTTAGATGTTTTCAAGTCAGATTTTGGAAGCTGTATTAACCGTCTGAAACCATTTTAATTCTATGTATTTTACTGCCTTTTTAATTGTAATTGTGATTTTATTGTTGTGCTATTTGCTTGTATTGCTATATATGCTCTAATGTATGTACGTTTGAAATTTATTTTTAAAGCATACTCCATCTATGAACATGTTTTCTCAGTTGCAGGATTAATGTGATACTATTGCTTGCAGCATTTTATGCTAAGGAAAGAACCTACCCCAGACATACTGTACTATTCCATTGTAGGAGTCATTCACATGAACCTTACACCCAAACTGGACCATTTATGAGTCCCCATGCAATGTACTGTGCATGATTTTTTAAGACAGGAAGAAATGCACACAGAAATGTTCTACAGTAAATCCACATCGATTTAGATAGGTACAGTATGTATTACAGACTGTTCATTCTTGGTATTTATATCTTTTGTATAGCATTAGTCACCAAAGACTGGCTCTGCATGTGTAGAGTCATCATTAAAAGATTTAAATTTCTGTATTTTATTAATGGGAAGCTTTGATAGAGTCAAGATTATGTAAATAAAAACCTGCCGCCTTAACACATTTCTTTCTTCCACACCTGGAGACATTTTATGAGGTCTCTTTTGAGAATGCTATTTAGATGCTTATCTGTATTCCTGTTTTTTTTCAAAATGAGCTAAACGTTTGAGTGAGCAGAATGAGGTTAAAAGAATGGTCTTCTACCAGAGTTTGTGTTTTGTGTCTGTGATTTTGTTTTTTGATTTTTGTTTTAGTTAGCTAAAACTTTATAGCATTTTGTGTGCTTAACATCTTAAGCTATTAATTGGCATTTACCTGACTTAACAGTAAAAATAAATGTTGTATTTTCTGCACAAACAAATTTGGAAAAGTAATAATGTTCATGAAGGTCTGTAACTCTAATAATTTAACACGGGTCCTGTTAAGAAGCACAAAAAATACTCTTAATTGTTGACATTAAGGTTGCAAAAGTATCAAATATTGATAGGTATCGAGTGTACCATTTTAGAAAATGTTTCAGTACTCATTTTTCATGATAGATTCTATAGCCTGCAGTATGAAAGAACGTTGGGCTCGTTCTGGCTTTTGACAGTTAAGCCTCATAGGCTCCCAGTGAACATGGCTATAGTTGTAGCCCTGTTTCTTAAAGAATCTTATTTCGGAATTATGGAATCATTGATTAGTATAAGCCTGTAAACTGTTGAGTTTAAAGTATGCATGTGACATTTGTTGTTTTTCTATAGGTTAAAATGTTTTTCTTTTATTCAGTTAAACATTTAAAACATTAAAGGTAGGGATATGCAATAATTTTTACCTATGGGCCAGTTTTATTCTGTACTGTAGAATTACAATTTATTTAAATACATTTTTTTATTGAATTACATTGTATACTGTATTGAGTATCAAAGTTTTATTGAATCTCAATATATAGTATTGTTTCCAAGTTTGAAATTGTGTACTTGTTTAATTATGCATGTACTGCATATGGATCAAAGATAATTTTGACTGTACTACAAATATTTTGCTTGGGAGTTTTATGTCAATTCTTTGTTAGTATATGTTAGCGCAGCACCCAGAAATTATTGGTTAACAGTCATAGTATGGATTTTAGGATGTGTCAGGATACTATAACCTTAAACTGTAATTTTCTTTTAAGAAAACCAGCAACCAGGTATCTTCATAAGCTACTTGCACCATAAAGAAACTTGCTGAATGATAGTGTTGTCTTTCCTGATCTCTTTGTAGATATGCCAAAAGAGAAAAATAATTCTGATTATAATGTGAGATGCAGGTACTCTTTTAATACACGTTTATCAAAGGTATCATGGGTCATGGACTGCATTTGTGTTACACTACCTTTTCCTCACAAACATTTTATCTAGATAACCAACCTCCAGTTTTGGTATTAGTTTTATAATTAATAAATGTTTCTGAGCTGCTGTGTGCTGTATACGGGTGCACAGTCACAAGGGTGGATGCAAACATAGCTGTAGACTAAACAAGTTGACTAGTCCCGCATGAAGTTTTCCTGCCTGTTTTTGCACCTGCTAGATCTAGAGTTTGCCAGTGAGGAACTGCATGACACTAGCCCACCCCCATCAATGACTGGTTGGGAAAGTAAGGGTGGTGAGAATTTAAACCCCTACATTAAACAAACCTTTTTCCTTATACATTGAATTCGCAATTGTCATCATTACTAGAAATAGACTAACTTATTTTAAGGAAGGAACTGTATATATAATTAATGCATAAGACCACTTCATATGTAATTTCTCTGCACATGAATAGAGAATATTCATGTTTGTGATGTTCTGGTCTTAATTGTTCTAAATAGAGTTTGCGTTTCCTGACCAGTGGAGCCTGCAGGTCTTTTATTGGTAAATTTTAACAATGCTGTCTGGTTGCACTAGTGTATACTATAGAGATAATATTTAATGCACTTACATTGCAACATCCTAGTATAAAAATATCAAAACAAATGAGTGCCTTTGCCAATTGAAATACAAAAATGAAATCGGTAAAAGAATGAAATTGGATTAGAAGGCATGTCAAAATAAAAAGTACTGTAGTATCTGCGGCACTTGCCTTAAAACGTCTGTCTTCATATGCAAAGTTTATCGGGTCATAGCCATTGTGTACACTGAATTTTTTTAACGAAGAAACAATTGTAAAACATGAAGACATGGGGCATATGCCAAGCACAATCTAGCACCCACCCTTGATCCCAAATTATGTGTTAAACAAATACAGAACAAATTACTATTTGGAGCCTGTATGATGAATCAAAAGGGGCAGCAGTCCACATCCAGGCCAAAAAAGAAAAGACAATTGGCATGTTGAGTTCCCTTCATAACCTACTTCTGAACATTCAGCCACCCACAAGACTGGTGACCAAAAGACATTTCTTGATGTTGGGGACAAATGGTACATTAACCTCAAAACTGAGAGCTCAGGAACCATTAACTTACAGAAAAACTTCCAAGAGTCTACAGAGAAAGGAGAGGCTTTCCTATAAGAGTCCAGTGTCAGCTTAGCAGTGATGATGCCCAATAAAAACAACCTCTGCTGCACTGGATTATGAGATAGCAATGAAAGATCCAGGGGAAGGAAAATATGGGGTGAGATAGGAATTTGGTCAGAGAAGATTGTTGACAAACATCCAATAGGGAGTTACAGAGGAACAGTCCCAAAACACATGGAGTAGATTTCTGGTAATATTTAGAGAGTGAGAGTGACAAAAGTAAAAATTGACAACATCATAGCTTGATGTTTACAGGTGATAAGATATAAGCAATGGACAAAAGTTAACTGAGTGTGCTGATGTTTGATGTTTCTGGAGGGCAGAGTGATACTTTAAAGATGGTATTGAACTAATCTCAGGTAAAGATAAAAAAACAAAAAGAAGAACATTGATATTAGTGCCCTGAACATCTGAAGTTCTGAATCATACTTCATCATCATACTATATATGCTTTGGTGCCAAAGTGCATTTTTTTGTGTAATTCCCTAACATTTTAGGCATTTTCTAGTGCCATGTTTAAAAAGATGCATCCATATTTTGGAATTATAAAAGCTTTCATTTTCGGCAAAAGAAACAGGATCATGTTACATCATGAATCTCTTACTAATGATGACCCATTAACATGCAGGGTACTTGGGCAATGGGTCAAAAAAAAAACCTGGAAAACTGAACTACTCCATGTATTCCTTTGATATGACACTGCATATTTGCGTAACCAACTGTAATGATCTGTGAGCTTCTGTGCATATATACTTAAATTACATTAGTTCTCAATCTGTGCTAGGCTATTTATTGGAAAGTCTTCATGTGTAAGAAGAAGAATATATGTATGTGAATTGATCCACTTCCACTCTTGACTAACCTAGCCAATGATTCCACAGTTATAGATCTTTATTTACTTTATCACTTTATGGGGCCATGCAAACCTGGATTAATACTTATATGCACATTTAAAATGTCTTTTTGTACGATGTACAATTCTCATAACAGTCTAATAGGTTATTCTTAGCCAGTCTACTGCAGTAATTGCAGTGGAAAATGTGGTTAACATCCACTCATGCATGGGGAAAAAAAATGCCGTCTAATACCGTGAAACCGGCAGAATTTAGAAAAATACCGTGATATATGTTAAGTATAGCTATTCAAGCTCCTGTTTAAGAATGGACAGTAGTAGTGGGAGGGGGAGCAATACTTAACCTGCAGACAGGAGTGTGAAGAAACCCTTTGAAAGTGAATGGAAACAGTATTTGTATCCTGTATATGCTTGTTTGCTAGCATATGTACAGATAAACAGTTCATATGGAAACTTTGTCTGGCTGTAAGTGATAAACAGTAGATAGTGGAGGAACCCTACAGTAGTACTCAGATGGAGTTAATAATAAAACTTCTTCTTTCGTCTGCTCCCGGTAATGGTTGCCACAGTGGATCATCTTCTTCCATATCTTTCTGTCCTCTGCATTTTGTTCTGTTACACCCATTACTGCACGTCCTCTCTCACCACACCCACACAAAATGTCCAATTTAAATCTGATTTTGATGTGCATTGAAATTAAATTGAATTGCTTTATTAAATCAGTTTTCATGGTTGACATTTATTTATTCAGAACGTAGATGCTGAGGTAGTATTCTTTACAAAAATCAATAGTCTTGATAATTAATTGTCACCATATTAGGTGCAAGCAGGGCCTCACATTTGAAGCTTTTCTAGCTGTTTTTTTTTTTTTTTTTTTCCCCCTCCCTCCTGCTGCATGTGGTTGTGGCTTAAGATAAAATTACAGAATGAGTTAACCGAGAGCCTTGTCAGTATTTCACTATTACACCATTATTGTGATACTTCGAGCAGTGAGAAAAGCGCTATATAAATGTAAATTATTATTATACAGCCAATCATGGACTGCTTTAAAAATCTATCGAATTTATAACTTGTATATCTAATTAATCAGAGTTGCCTAGAGTTGGTGTCTAGGCTAACAGAGTACCAGTTTATTGCAAGGTATGCTTACACACACCCATCCACCCACAATCATTTACAACTGGGCCAATTTTGATTTGCCCTTCCATCAAATCTGCACATGTACATCTTTGTGATTTTGGAGAAAAACTGCAATACCCTGAAAAAACTCAAAACACTGAGAAATTGACTCCCTGGGCTGTGTGTCAACAGGAATTTATAAGTACTGCAACAGAAAGTTTACATTAAAATACCTTGTTATGAGGATATTTAGGGCAGCTTTAGGAAGCAATCTGTTTGGTGTACTTGGTGGACAGATGGAGGAAATTTTAAAAAGACTTTCTTTTACAGTAACGCAAAGTTAGGCTCCCAGGTTTGACTGGGCTTTTGTATAAATATTGTAGGTTGTCATTTACATGCAGAATGCAAATTGTAATATTCTAAAATTTGCAGCATAAAGGGATTTCCAGACTTTCTTAAGTGGAGGCTGTCAGTTGTTCTTTCCTACTTCCATTCAACTGTGATAATATATAATGGAATATTCTTGTATAGCTTCACAACGTTAACTGTTCTTTTGGAAGTCTAAAAAGTGACAGCTTTGCATTCTTCATAAAATGTTTTAGTTCAACTGCATTTGTCTGCATTCTGCAAATACAGTACCCTTGCTTGTTTTAAAATCTTCAGCATGTTTCCCCTGGAAAAACCAAAAATGTTGAAATATTTTTAATAAGAAAAAATGTTGTGTGTAACAGAAACATATAAATACTAAAACGTCGACATAAATGCCGTAGGAAATGTATGTCTAGAACTCACTGCGTAACTGATGCAAATTCAGCACACGTCCTTTGTGTGATAATTTCGAAACTCTTACTTATGTGTAGCCAATGTAGCAATTGGGACAAATAGAAGTGTGTTTCTTTGCGCACTTTTTATGTTTTTTTTTTTCTATTGCTTGCACGAGAAGGTCAGTGCCTGATCCACTACAAGTGATATGCCAATACAGTAATCCCTCCTCCATCGCGGGGGTTGCGTTCCAGAGCCACCCGCGAAATAAGAAAATCCGCGAAGTAGAAACCATATGTTTATATGGTTATTTTTATATTGTCATACTTGGGTCACAGATTTGCGCAGAAACACAGGAGGTTGTAGAGAGACAGGGACGTTATTCAAACACTGCAAACAAACATTTGTTTCTTTTTCAAAAGTTTAAACTGTGCTCCATGACAAGACAGACTTGACAGTTCTGTCTCACAATTAAAAGAATGCAAACATATCTTCCTCTTCAAAGGAAACAGAGAGTAAAGCAAACAAATCAATAGGGCTGTTTGGCTCTTAAGTATGCGAAGCACCGCCGGTACAAAGCTGTTGAAGGCGGCAGCTCACACCCCCTCCGTCAGGAGCAGAGAGAGAGAGAGACAGATAAAAAAAATCAATACGTGCCCTTCGTGCTTTTAAGTATGCGAAGCACTGTGCAGCATGTCACTTCACAAAGCAGCTGCACAGAAGGTAGCCAACGTGAAGATAATCTTTCAGCATTTTTAGACTAGCCTCCGTATCGTCTAGGTGTGCGAACAGCCCCCCTGCTCACACCCCCTACGTCAGGATCACAGATAGTCAGCGCAAGAGAGAGAGAAAGAAAAGTAAGTTGGGTAGCTTCTCAGCCATCTGCCAATAGCGTCCCTTGTATGAAATCAACTGGGCAAACCAACTGAGGAAGCATGTACCAGAAATTAAAAGACCCATTGTCCGCAGAAATCCGCGAACCAGCAAAAAATCCGCGATATATATTTATATTGGGATTAATAAAGTATCTGTCTGTCTGTCTGTCTGTCTGTCTGTCTATGCTTACATATAAAATCCGCGATAGAGTGAAGCCGCGAAAGGCGAAGCGCGATATAGCGAGGGATCACTGTAGTGTTATTATAGGTTACCACAGTGCAAGGCTAAGCCACATTTCCACTGAAATTGACAGTTACTGCATTATGAACAGTGCTTGGGGGCTAACGTCTGCCTTGTCCTTCTTGCTTGCAATCATTTTGCCTTTTTTTTTTTTTTTGCTATGAAGCTACTACCATAGGACCACATTCACTGAGCATATCACAGCAGTTCAGATGTACAGTGCCATATGCATCAGTTTCACATTCTGTATCAATGTCTGATGACTTATTCACATTTTCACCACTGTTGCTTGATTCAACTAATGGTTCAGTTTCAGTTTCTTCTAAAACTGGCTTTACAACTTCTTGTTTACTCGCCATTGTGTTTTGGATAAAGGCTCCACCACACTCATGAATGTTGGAGTGGGTAGAACGCATAGAAATATTCATAATTTTTTGCATTTATCCACTAGATGGGAGGAGAGTGCTATCACAATACAGTAGTTATTTGGGCTTTACACTGTAAAGTGGATCATTAAATATCACACCATGCCTGACGCAGGCTAAAGCATAATAAAACTGAATTCCAGGAAAAGGGTTCAAGGCAAGGAGGTTAAGACATGTTGAGCTAAACTCTTAATGATGGTATGAATGAAATGTTACCAATTGGAATACTGATAAAGTATGAAACCATAAAAAAATATTTCTGAATATATTTTCAAGCCTTGTCTTGTTGGCATATAACGATTACAAAAAAATGTTTGCTATTTTAGGACACAAGTTTTTAGACCAGCTCAACAAAGATTAGCAGGAATTTCATAACACACCTTTTTTTCCTGCTTTCTTTTTGGATATGTCTTTTTTCCTGGAAATTC
The DNA here is from genome assembly GCF_900747795.2 of Erpetoichthys calabaricus. Taxonomy (NCBI): domain Eukaryota; kingdom Metazoa; phylum Chordata; class Cladistia; order Polypteriformes; family Polypteridae; genus Erpetoichthys; species Erpetoichthys calabaricus. The sequence continues at coordinate 207,711,605 of NC_041397.2, read as the reverse complement.
AAGTATGAATCCAAATATGGATGTTATGTGTTTCAGAAAAAGAAACCTTGTGTCTCATTTTGTATGAGAAAAAGCAAAGGGGAAAAAACCTGGTAAGTCCCGTAACTGTTAAATGGAATTACACAAAAGGATAAACATGTAGTGCAAATCTAAATGCTGTACATTGACAGGCAAGTTTATTTTAAATGGTATTGTCAGTTATGCATCTTTTATAATCTTTTCAACAAAAGCTAGAATTTTGACATATTACTGATATTGCCTGCCTGTGCAAGCAGCCTTCTGGCACATTACGAAAGTATGACTGGAATGCAAGATGTTATTTAAATTATGAGACCAAAACACAAGAAAATGTAACAAATAGATAACTGATGAAAGCATGCCCTGCTTTTTAGCTTCATATTTTCGTTATAGGATGTTCATTCAAATAGCTTTGACTGTTGGAGGTGCATTCAAGACTTCATTGAGTAACTCAGAACAAGTCACACAATTAAACTGCGCCTCAGTATAAAATAATATACCGAAAAAAAAAAAAAGAATGCATATGTGTGGCCAAAATAACTTTCAAAACAAATAGTGTAATACAGCTGACATTTGCATTGTTTTGGAGTGATGTCCTTGGTGTCATTTATTCCTTTAAAATAACTATATGGTGGAAGTGCAACATCTCATTCACTAAAGGGTCAAAGCTTTCCATTCACATATGGATTTTCCCTCCTCTCCCTTTTATGAAACTATTTTCCTGCCTCCTCCTCCTGTCTCCCAGTCTACCGTCTGAATCGAGGTATCCCTTTATAGCCCAATTTAATGACTGAATGCAACAAATAATTTTTGAAATGTTGGTATCATAATTTAACATAATGGTTCGGGTTCAATAGTGTAATGATTTGGAACTTGAGCTTCTTCAGTTATCAGGTTGTCCAGTCTTTTTGGCTGTCTAATACATTAAGTAAATGGAAGCACTTTTATGATTTTATAACTTTTTTTCATTCTTGTTCTATAAAGATGAAATACTGTCTTGTGGCTGACAACCTAGAGTCTAGGAAATGATAAACGTATCATCTCTCTAAGTAGAGAAGGCTTCCCTTCAGCCTGTTAATCAAGTAATATTGCAAAGGCTAAAGCTAATCAAGATGCACTTTGTCTACTGAAAGGCTAAGAGGAAATCCAGGAATTGGTGCTTTAGGTATGCCAGTGGGACTTGCTAAGAAAGTCTACACATTTATGAGGTTAATTATTTCTCAACTCATACTTTACAAGCACATACTTTACATAGCACATATCAGGAACGCCCCTGGTAATTAGGACTATAGGCTTATATAAATGAATTGAAAGATTTTAAATACTACTGAGATTATACCAGTAAATCGGCTTTCACAACAACGAATATTGTAGCAAACTTTGGTGTCCTTGAAAATGTTGAGCTGCAGTGCCAGACAAGTGGAGACGCATTTCCAAAATATTGCAACATCCAGAATAACAGACCTGTCACCTTTTAGTGTGTTTTGCAAAACTGTAGAGGTTAGACTTTAATTTACACGTAATTTTTGACACATTCATATGCTATTGCTTTGCTCTTTGGAGCAAAAAAATACTACTTTAGTGTACTGATTTCCTATACATTCTTTCAAATGTGTACAGATATGTTGCAGCTGTTTATTTTTTTTATATTTATAATTAAGTGGTGTATAGGTCAGTTAAGTGAGTTGCAGAGGGGCACATAGGGAATCAGTGCTGTGGATTGAATTGAATAACCTTGTAAGTTTTAGAACAACAACTTAAACATTAAGTCACACCAACTGCCTGATATTGATTTTTGATTGCCTGTGAACTATTAGGAACATTGATCCTTTTGACATGACTTTGTCATCTCCATTACATCTGTTGTTGCGTCTGCTTTTCCATGATCCCAGCTACATCAGATGCAAAGCTGAAATTGTCTTTGTAATGGGATTACAGTAAATTATGAGGCAGATAATCATCTATACCTTTTCAGTTTACACTTTAAAAATATTCTAAACTGCACACATTTGTCTGGCAGAAACCCCGTTTCAGCATGAAGGATATTTGCAAGTGCCATACATTCTTTCTTTTGAGTTAGAAACAGTACAGCACAGTACCTAAATTAGGATATTTTAAATGAAAACTTAATTTATGTGAATAGTTACCCCATTTCTGATTGTTTATTTAGGATTGGGCTGTAATTAGTGGTGCTTTAAAGTGAATTAGACTGGGACGAGGTACACATAAAAAAAAGATAATAAAAGCCAACCAAAAATACTAGATATTCGTTTTAAAACGATAGTGCACTGTGCAAACGTTTCTTTCTCACCCTACTGCTTTTCTTCATAATCATTACTGTATTCTGGGGATTTGGCCATACATAGTGACTTTAGGGCAAATATCTGCCCTGTTAACACTTTATTACATATTGACTACAATTACTTTTGACACAAATATGGTGTTAAATGCCAGAGGGAATATTCAGCGTTTCAACATTTGTCTTCTATGGTGGCACTATTAAAGCCAGAACAGAATGTGAATGTGAATTTCTGCTCATATCTCGCACCCATCCCTGCAAGCACCGGGCGTAAGGCATGGAACAGTCCCTGGATGGTGAGCCACCTCATCACAAGGTGAATATGAGCACACACATACACTAGCAGCGTCAATTGAACATTACCAAATCCCCTAACCTGTATGCCTTTGGAAGGAAACTGAAACACGCTGAGGAAACCCACTAGGAAAACCTACAAGCTCCAGGAAGGGAACACCCAAGACATCACCTCCTTACTTTGAGAGAGCAGCACAACCACTGTGCTCCCACATGTTTAATTAACAGCAAACATTATTTACATTTTCTGTAAAATATACATATTTTAATGCACTTCATCATTTAAAATATCAAGAATAAATCTTGGCATTCTAAATGTTCAGAGAGCTGTAATGTCATGAAGTTAATATATTCTGTGTGACGATCACTGCCTGTGGCTTCTCTCAGGGCAAGAGGAAGTTCGTTTAAGAAGCATGTAGCGATTAATGACTGGATTGGGGAACACACAGAATAAAAAGAATGTAACGTGCTACTTTAGTTGCTGTGGAATTTGAGAAATCTAGTAAACATCGATTTTAAGATGAAGTTTACAATGTTTTATTTTAATGACAAAATAAACTGTGAAATGAATGTGGGAATTTTGAGAATAAAGTCATCTTTAATCACAAAATAGTTTTTTTCTTCATTGTGTCCCTCACTTTTATTCTTCTTCTTTGTGGCCCTAATACGCTTCCATACTTTTGTGATTTTATTAAAGCTGTAAGAATCAACATGGGACTGCACCTATGTAACAGTGAGACAGTCCTCTAGATGCCCTCAGTATGGCCTAGATTATTAGATAACGGACTGTACTATAGACTACAAAGGTGTTGACCTATATTAGTACCAATGTGAGATATTTTGATTTTCAAGTTTTGCTGATCCCATATCTGCACTCTAAACAGCCTCTCACTTTTCACTACGCAAGTAATTAATTGGTCTCCGATATGATGACTGGGTATTGTAATAAGTTAGATTCACTCTTTTGTTTGTAGTATGGAATATTTTTCTTCTGATGGTCTATTTTAGACTGGCAGCAATGTTCAAATATTCCATAGCATTCAAACAATGCTCTTCTTTTGCAAAGGGATCAACTATACACTATGTAAACATATCCCATACACTTGCACCATGCCCACCAGTTTGCATGTTTATCGGGCTTACAGGCTCTGACAGTTTTTCAGCATATCCTAATTCTGTCTTCTGCATGAATCTGCAGGAAGTGGCAGTTCTCAGAGACAATAGTACCTATGCCCTTCAATGTTTTTTAATCCGCTCTTACGACCACACCATTTGTCTTTTTCCTTCATTGAGTCCTTGTGAGCTTTTGAGCAGCAAATTCTGAACTAAGAATGCTTTGAGTTCTTAACAAGGTAGTCTTCTTAAAGAAGGTTTCCTGTTTAATACTGTGCCATTTATTGTGAGAACAAAAACAGTAAGACTTCACAATACAATTAAGAATGTTTTTAACACTTTTTTGTATGAACATCAAATTCTTGTTCAGTTTTAGCTGTGTTTTCATCTTCTTTTTTTTGAATATAAAGCAAAACTGCAAATCCGTTTCACTGAAACACATTTTTCCTATTTTTGTTGCAACATATATTAAAAAGCGTCTGTGTTAAAGAACATTTATAATCGATTGAATGATGCTTGGTATTATTCCAAGTGTACATCAGTTGTGATATTCTTCACATAACCTGCTAAACTGGCTTGGCAGCAATTGAACCCATCCATAATGAATTTGTAAAGGAAAAAGAGAAACCTGGGACAATCCTTGGGATGATAACCATTTAATACTTTTTAGATAGTGACTTTTCAGATAGTGAATGCAATATACGGTGGATATAGAATTTAAAAATATTCACATTTTGTTGCTTTACAACCGAAAACGAAAATGCACCAAAAACAGTTTTTAAGCTTTATTTACTTGAATATTTACCATAGTATCAAGTCAAAGATATATAAGCAACAGTTTGGGAAAAAAATAATAAATAAAAAATAATCACCAAGGTTGATAAAGGATCAATTTCCCCACCTCCAAATAAGAGAGAGAAACTGAATCAGGTATACTGTAAGTAATCACCTTCTCCATTGCACACCAGGGTAATTGGCATCCAACTGTGATCAATTGTAATCATTGTGATTAGTTTAGCATAACAACAGCTATTCCTGGAGCATTCCAGTGCTTGATGGTGCAACTGGAAGCAAACATTTGACTATGGATGGCAAGGCACTTTCAGAAGTTCTTGGGGATAAACTTGTGGATAGTTACAAGTAAGAGATTGGACAAAGAAAGATTTCAAAAGCTTAATCAATCCCTAGGAGCACAATAAAGTATTTTGTACTACTGGGACTCACCCCAGATCCGGTCATCATTACAAACTGGATAGAAGAGTGATGAGGAAACTGGTCAGAAAGGCTGTCAAGAGGCCAATGGCAACTTTGAAGGAGTTGTAGGACTTTATGGCAAAGAGTACATATGTAGCACATTACATCAAAAAGTGTATAATAAATGACGGAGCACAGTCATATTGTCCTTTTCTCAATATTAATTTAAAAAAAAAAGATTAGACAATGTAAAGGGAGATGTTAATTTAGGGAGCAGTCAATGTAAATAATGAAACCTAGGGGAGTAATTGCTGCAGCTTCTACTAGTTCTTGGTGAGTCTCTGTCTGCCTGTTTTGGAGACTAGTAATCATGTATGGCATGTTACAGAGGGCCATTCCAACCCCAGCCCAGGGCTACTTCAGAGGTCAGGAATGTCTTCTGAAATTATATTAGCTATCTACCCCAGTCACAGCTTTGCATAGCACCCTCCTGTTTGCAGTTCTCCTCTGTATTTGCATAAAATAACATTTCACGCCCTGTCCACACAAGCACACCACCGTTTACATTTCTAGTATGCTTGGTAACTTGTACCACTGCTGTTCAGAAGTCATATGAGGCAGAAGCTATTGAATGACAAAGGGGTGGTATAAAGATTGCTTGAGGTAGGCAGAGAGTTTGAGAGTTAGGCTCAGTTTAATAAATGCATCCTTCAATGTTTTAAACTTTTTTTCTTGTCTTACACAGTGTCCTAACATTTTGTATACTTGTAAAAGTATTTTGGTTTTACAGTCAGTGTACTCTGTCTTTTTATCCAGAGTTATTGTTGAATATTAGTCTTTTCAGTTTCTCCCTCCTTCACCAAATTACATTAGATGTCTGTCTTTCAGTACAGATGGTTATCATAGCACACAACAGGTATTGATATTTTCTCATTGATTGACATATGGCCTGTGAATTATTGTTAACAAGGTGCAGTTCTTCTTGAAAGGCAGAAAACTTGATCCAACAGCACATCTGGTATTGTCACCCAGGCTTTTGACTGAATTAAACACAGTACAGGCAAGACAGCTGTAAAACTATACACGATTAATTGTTGACACATGATACAAAGCTGCTTTTAACGGCTGCACAGTGCAGCAGTTTAAAGGATGGAATGGGGGCGAGGGTGGATTATTCACAAGGATATCCCTAGGGGACTTCAGTAGGCTATGTATGGAGAACTCTGGATAATAATTGAACGAGTGTATGCAGAGAGAAGATAGTAGCACTTGTATTGTAAATGGTAGCTTAAACTGCTCACTTTGAAAGAATGAGGCTTTGGTTTTGAACCAGTGTGAATATTAAAGGGTATTATAGAACAATGAAGAATATGGTAAACCAGCCAATTCACAAGCACCTTAAATTCTTTTGTAATAATGGTTTAAGAACAAATACATTTAAAATGTACTAGATTGATTGATAGATGCTACCTTAAAATGCCCAGGTTCACACAGATATGGGGTTTGTTTTTTCCTTTCTTCAAGAAAACCCATTACACTATAGTGACACATGTAACAATTAGTTTAATTTTAGGGCATTGTGGTACTGAGTACTACATAGTATATTTAGATCCTCTTCACTGTTTTGGCATTCTTTTCAGATTATTTTATTTTGTTTTTTTCCCTTAGTTTGAGAGAGACAAATGAGCAGAATAATCGTGCATCCCAACTGTACCGGAAGAAGAGGGTAATTGACCTTGCAAACTCATGATGAATTTTAAAAGTCAACATCATGTGCATACATGCAAGTGTTTATTCCTTACGGAGACTTTGGGGTGCTAGGCTTTATGTATTTTATTATGAACAACCTATGATGTTGAGAAATGGAGGGATGAGCATGAAAGCTGTTCAGCATGACTTTGTTTATTGACTTTCGTAATGAAAATTACCCCTGTAGTATAATTAAGAGATTCAGCCCCATTTTCATATCTATATCTTTTAATGCTGGTCCATGATTAAGACTTTTTAACCATTTTGTGGAGTGGTGCTTAAGCAACCACACTCATAAAGAAATGCACATTTATTAACATACATTATTTATCTTCAATAGTAATTTCTTTTTAAAGGGAATTAATAGATTGGGAGACATTATTTGTCGACCCTTTGTGATAAGGATTCCCTCTTAGAGAGGTAATAATGGTTAAATAAATCGTATCAATAAATAGTTAAATTAATAACACCTTTTTACAACTAAAAAGTCATACATACTGTACATATTTTGTTCTCAATCCTGTACTGAAGGCACAAATAATAGTTTTTATAATTGTTTCCAGAATGGGATATGCACAAAAAAGGCATTAAGAGCAAATTTTTAAAACTGAATCAATTGCATCACATTCACTGAAGCTTATGTGGGATAGAAAGGAAAGTGTCATTACTTTTATTTAGATACATATACAAATGCAGATAATTTTCTAAACCATTCAGAGCTTATTGATTTTTAATGGAATAGTATCCAAAACTTTGATCTTTATTTACTGTACTGAAACAGGTAATCACATTCAATCATTACCCTAAGTTCTTGTCTATAAGCCGGACTCATGTATTAGCCGGAGACCAAAAATCATACGAATTTTTAAAATAAAATCGTATCATAGATAAGCCGGACTCATGGATAAGCCGAACGTACTATAACCTATAACTAATAGAAGGGAGGGAGGTCAGTGGTCTCACTCGCGCCCATTTAATTTCTTTAAGGGGGGAGAGAGTGTGAGATATTGCCGTCTCTCTCACTCCCCGCATGGCGCGGTTGGAGCGGCCGGAGCGCGTTCTTTCTGCTCTGGGCGTCGCTGAGTCAACACGAGCGCGTAGCGGTCATTTAAATTGTGATTTTATATGTAAGCATATTTAAATATATATCGCGGATTTCTGCGGACAATGGGTCTTTTAATTTCTGGTACATGCTTCCTCAGTTGGTTTGCCCAGTTGATTTCATACAAGGGACGCTATTGGCAGATGGCTGAGAAGCTATCCAGCTTACTTTCTCTCTCTCTCTCTCTCTCTCTCTCTTGCGCTGACGTAGGGGGGTGTGAGCAGGGGGGCTGTGTGCAGCTGCTTCCTGAAAGAAATGCTGCACGGAGCTTCGCATACTTAAAAGCTCAAAGGGCACGTATTGATTTTTTTTATCTGTCTCTCTCTGTCTCTCTCAATCTCTTCCTGCTCCTGACAGAGGGGGTGTGAGCTGCCGCCTTCAACAGCTTTGTACCGGCGGTGCTTCGCATACTTAAAAGCCAAAAAACCCTATTGATTTTTTTTTTGACTGCTTGCTTTGCACTCCTTTGAAAAGGAAGATATGTTTGCATTCTTTTAATTGTGAGACAGAACTGTCATCTCTGTCTTGTCATGGAGCACAGTTTAAACTTTTGAAAAAGAGACAAATGTTTGTTTGCAGTGTTTGAATAACGTTCCTGTCTCTCTACAACCTCCTGTGTTTCTGCGCAAATCTGTGACCCAAGCATGACAATATAAAAATAACCATATAAACATATGGTTTCTACTTCGCGGATATTCTTATTTCGCGGGTGGCTCTGGAACGCAACCCCCGCGATGGATGTATAAGCCGATATTCTATTTTTTCATTTTCACAACTTTTTTCCTTAGATAAGCCGCGGCTTATTGACAAGAACTTAGGGTACTTTTTTTTAATGTCTCACTGTTACAAAAATATTTTGTACACAAAATGTGATCTCTTTTTATGAATAACCACAATTTGAAAATTCTCCAACTTTCAATTTAATTGAGTCTCTACATGCATGGGGTTATTAGGTAGTGCATAGCAGTTGTAGATCAGAACACTGTTTTGCTTTGCATTATAAATTAAACTATTAAAAGAGAGTGAGAATTCCAGGAATGCATTTACGGGGCTAGGGGGGATCATGTTGTTGCCTAAAGGCATTGTCAGATTTATGTCTCTGGTGACTCAAAACAAGTTTTATACAGAAAGCATGCCACATTTAAGGAAACTCTGCAATGTTTACATTAATGATATTAAGAAATGCTATAAACTAATTTTGAATTTAAAAGTTGGTAGGTATTAGAGCTTGGTTAAATATTTAGACATTATGCTAAGATCAGTTACCAATAGTAGTGTGTTTTTGACCTCTTTTTGACTTGCAGTTAAATATCTAATGACTGCACTTTCAAGGGTAGACAAAGAAATGGCTCAACTCCATAATAGTGGGGTACATTTTTAATACACAATATAAATTATTGTATTTATATATCATTGATATAATTTATAAGTAGATTTCTATTTGGTAAAATGTCAATGTAAGCAATTGAATCAATTTATTCTACAGCATTCATTCACTGTCTGGCCTTTGCTGTTCTGTATTTTGTGCAATTTTCATAAATCTGTTAAGATGAAGTAGCATAATTCCACAATTATTGTAAACAAAGATACATACAAATGGAAATGTGGGAGAAGTTTACACAACCGGTTAAAAGCCAGATACTCTCCAGAATGTTTGAGCCTCATGTTGAAGCTATTAACGGTTTTAAGTCAAGAAATGTACTATTCTACAGACTGCCAAAGGAAGACCAAGAGATGGCTCCACTAGACACTGTTCAAAGCAGACATTAATCTCAAGTTAATTTTCTGTGATTAATTTGCGGCCATTTCAGCTCTAAACCAAATGAAAGAGCAAAGGCTGATGGAATAAAAACTCCCAATTCTCCAAAAACTTTTGTTTATTTGGTTTCCATCAGAAGAACAGTATTTTTTATTTATTTCTTCTTTGACACAGCAGAGAAAGGCAAGTGGTAATTTAAATTTCTCTCTTGACCACTATTTTGAATAATTCTTTACTTGCATTATTGGATTCTAGGAGACTTACAGACATTCCACCCTTCTTATTTCTTATTGTGTAGCTCAGGCAGTGAATTTACTGTATGTGAATGTATATGAAAACTGAGCAGGTCACCAAAGTGGACAGTCTCTCTCTGTTGATGTATGTCAATCTACAACTGAAATTTACAAATTCACTCAAAAGACTAGAATTTACGTGTGTCTGGGCAAGGAGATGTGGTATTTCAGATGTGCACCAGACTTTTCCTGTGGATAATCAACTTTGTCATTAAAGAGCAATGAGTTTATGAGTTAAGGTATTTACCAGAAAGTCTTGAACGTTCAGAATTTATTAAAGTAGCTTACTTGCACATGCAGTTTCATATCAAAGACTCGTATGTTTAAAAGAAATTAAAGGCATAGCTTAAAAAACTCCTATGACTGTTTTAGGTGGTTGTGTCGTAAAGTGTATTAAGTGGATTCAGATTGGTCATTGTAATTGTCAATGAATTTCTAGCATTTGTTGGACTTTAGTTATGAATTTATATAAAATAAAAAAATAATTAGGGTAGTCTCATATATTTCTTTATTTGTTCCTAAACACCTCTAAAATCTCTCATGTAAAAAATGCTTTTTCAAATTTCATTAAATTTCAACTTAAATTTTACCAGTTTGTAAACTTTTTGATCATGTTGTGGCAGCATACTTTGTTTGCTGAATACATTTTTGATGAGAAATATGACTATTAAATGGCAAAGTAATGGAAATCTGTGTAGCAATCAGATTATTCTGAAACGTCTTAATGTTTAATCTTTTTTTTTTATATATCAGGCATTGCCTTGTAGTGGCCATGGCAAAATTATTTGTTCTTTTAAAATAATGAAAGTATGTGTTTTGGAAAGGGAAACATGGTTTGTAGGATTTTAAAACGCTGTTTTTGCAGCTCAGCTTCAGAAATACAGAAATTATAATTTTTTGAAGGTTTTTAACAGTATGGTATTGATAAATTTTAAATGGGTAAAAATAGCAGGTAGAGCTATAGCCAGAGACAGGTGTGATCTGTGAGATATGTAGATCTGGCATTCTGATTATTAGAGAATATAATTTTAAGTGTACTAAATTGTTATATGAAAGTACGAGGGCTGATTGAAAGGAATGAGACTTTTTTTTTTTTTTTTTTTAATTCAGAATTGGATGTCCCCACAGGTTCGGAGCATATTTCTTTTTTAAAATCGTGTCTTTCACATTGAATAAATAGCTTTTGAAATATTGTAAAAAATATAAAGACAAGTAACAAGCTATTTTGCAACATCACTATTAATGATACGGCAGTGGGGTTTTCACTTCATCTGAGGAGAACTTGTTTTCACATAGTTGTTTTCAGTCCCACCCCACACCCCAGTTGTTTCATTACCTCTCTTCCCATGCTTAACACTAAATTCAGTCACAAAACTCTGCTGTACCATCACAGGAATGTCTTATTTTTCCACCATGACAACGCGAACAAGGTACATCCACTTGCTGTGACAGAATGTTGAAGTGTATGGTGGGAGGTCCAACTTCAGGTTCACATGCATTGATTTATGGTGTTCAAAGACACCTGCACAGCATTCTGATGTCTGCCTCCATGAAGGAAAAAATGGGATAGTCTCATTACTTTTTGATCAGCTGTTCTACCTAAATAAAGCTGTAGAAATATTGTGTCTAGCAAAACTACCAGATTGTCTGTTTGCAGCTCAAGTAATATACATATGGTTTTATAATTAAAACATTGGTGAGCATTTATCTGTTTTGAAATATATGCTGTGTGATAATCTCAAATTGTTCTGTCTTCCAATAATGGTCAACACATGTACATGTTTTGTGAACAATACCAAAGTTTTAAGGAGTATATCATTTGCTGCTGTTTAAACAAGTAATACATGTGAATAATTTAATTTATTGTATTTTTGGAGGGGTATTAAGTATAATTGAAATAAAGTCCTTTGTTTTCTGTTTCTGTAATTTAATAGCATACAATGCTTCTACTGTATGCATTGAACCTATATTTGGACCACATACAGAAATAAAAGATGGTGTGAAGTATTGTTTTTCCAATCAAAATATCATATACATTTCACATCTAATACTGACAACTAATGTTTCTATTAATGTAACTTGCAAATTATAAACAACAGATTATCACTGCTACTCTAGTTTCATATATGCGGAAAGGAAGTGTTCAGTGCATATTCACAAAGGAAGAAAGTGTAAGTGAAAGTGAGAATTTTGTTTAAATGTCTGAATATTCATTAGTCAGTATAGTACATAATCTTTAACCTGACACTGCTACTGTAAGATCAGTGTATGTCATTAATTTTTCCGGATTGCTGTATTGCTTGTTTCATTTTCCTTTATGCTTGATAGTTTCTTGAGACCTTTTGCCTGACTGATGCCATGTGTTTTTTTGCTGTTTATTCAAGGCTGCTGTCTTGTTTTGGTCACATGACAACTGCAGTTGTCCATTTCTTTTGTGTCAGAGATTACCACATGTGTGACAACTGCAAAAACAGTTGCTGTTACAATTACCGTTTATCACATTGGGGTTAAAAGACTTCAAGCAGGAATGTTGTTAAACATTTTGGGTGGAAAACCTATGCTGTAAATCATTCTGATCCAATCTGTAAAGTTCTTCAAAATATTTTTGTATCAAAACTGGTCCAAAAATATGTGTGTGGGTTTTAATTTAATGCCTTATTTTGAATATAATCATAGTTGCTGATGTGAAGTCAGTAAGAAAATGTGCGCAATAACATTTTTTTCATTCTGAACAGTAGATATCTTAAGTCAGATAGAATAAGCACATCTGTAAATTTCTGAAGCATGCATTTGTCTTACTCTGATTATTTAATTTACCCATTTTAGATTTCTTGATCAATTTAAGATGTACTTTTGAACTCTCCCCTTGAATATTGTAAAGCATTACTTGTAATTGAATGTGCTTGGGTAAAAATAATTACTAAATTCAGTATTACTATTACATTTTATTTTGGCTTCCTTGTAAAATGCAACCATAACCGTAACACAGAACCTGCCCTATATGTAGCCAAGCCACCTGTCTACCAATACTCCTGTAATGGAGAGCTACATTTCTTTCTTGCCAGTAGCAAACGCCTCCATTAGTTAGTTTACTTGTGATTCTGTTTGCACTGCTGAGCATCTTACAGCCTATAGGATTGTACCTAGTTTCTAGTTACTTTTGAGGGGTGGTTGAATCATATACAGTATAATTGTATATATTATAATTTTTTGTTTAACACTTCTTGCTGTTAATACATCCTTCATGAAATGTCCTCTTTATACTAAGTAACTGAAATATTATGATAGGTCACACTTTTATAGTATTAACCTCATTCTCCTTATGGACAATACCTCTCCTTAATATTGATTTTGCATTTTAACTGCGCTTTTGCTCTTGAGCTGTATAATTGATGTGGCTTGTGATTGTACATTTTTTAAGGTGCCATTTATTGAATCATAATTTTTCCTCTAGTTGTTCATATCTAGAGCTTTATTTATATTCCTTTTTATATTTTCTGTGAAATTTCAAATACAGACATCTAGTGAAATCTTCTGGTAGAGAGGGAAAATGTCTCTCATATGTTACTGCTCCATTCCATGCATCCCCTTGGCCAACTCTGTGATAGATTTTGTCCCCTCCTATAGACAGAAATTAAAAAATAACCTGTCTGGGAGTAGTTTGGAAAATAATGCACTGGATTATATCAGTAAAGAGTTATTTTTTGCCAGGAAAAGTGTATTCAACAAAAACAGTCCTCTGATACCATACATGTGAAACATGGTTTTCTAAGTTGCTGGAAAAGTTAAGATAGACACTTAGTTTTGTAAACAGCGTTATCCCCACTTTTCTATCAGCTAAAAAGAAATCTGATAAATGTCCCAGAATCAGATACAATATCAAGCTGGAGTAGAACATTTTCTCCAATGTTTGCTTCCCTATGTCCGTTATGTTCTATGAATAATTACTAGTTACATATTTACAGCTTCTCCCACCACAGACTACCCTTCTCTGCTTAATCATCTGAACAATTTCTGCTGCACTCTTTTTTTTAAGGTGCACTCATCCACCACTCAGGACCCCATTTGTGGCTGTCCAATTCCTTCTCCGACCCCTACTTCCCAGAATACAAAATAGGTCTGCTGTTTTGGAGAGAGTAATGTTGGAAAGCATCAAGTCCAGACAGTGTTTCTAGTTTGCAGTGATCAGTTAGAACCTGTGTTTACAGATATTTGGAATCAGTCTTTGGCTCAGTGCAATATTCATGCCTTTTTCAAAGAGTCCACAATTATCCCTGTGCCCAAGAAACAAAACATTTCTTGCCTTACAGATTTTCAGGCCAGTGACGTTGACTTCAGTAATAAATGAAGACATTGAACACCTGCTTCTTCATGATATTAAGTATATCAGACTTGATAAGGTGAATATTCACTACGGTTTTACAGTACCAACAAGTCTATTGAGGATGCAGTAAACATGGGTCTCCACGACATCTTGTAGCATTTAGACTCTCTAGGTACTTATGACAGGATCTTATTTGCGGAATTTAATTCAGCAATTGACACAGTTGTTGTAGACCTTTTCTATTGTAAACATTTCACTTGTGAACTTGGACTGTCACATATCTCAGAATGTGGGACTCTCAGAAAAGCAGACCGTGAAGCTGGGCAGATATCAGTCAGGGCTCTTGTCCACGAGTACAGGATCTCCTCAGGAGTGTGTTCTTTATCTTTTTCATTACGCACACCAATGACTGTACCTCCAGTGGCCCACCTGTAAAACCACTAAAATTTGAGCATGATACCACAGTGATCACGTGATATGCCATATCAAAGGGAAGTGGATCGACTGGCCAGTTGTTACATCCTGAACAATCTCATCCTGAATACTCTGGAAATGATGAAAATGGCTGTGGATTTTAGGAAACATTTCTTACCTAATTGACCACTAGTTATAAATAGTGCTTCTGTGAATACAGTGGAATCGCTTTCGTTTGCTTAAAAATAATCTCTAATTCATATCGGTCTCTTCCTGATATCTAGACATATCTATACAATCTAAATTATGCTTACTTTTGAAGTTCTACTCTATATATTAGTGGGCATGAGTGTGAGTCTACTTTGCCACATTGTTTTATGTATTTTATGTTTTGTGCAATATATTAACATTCATTACTATGATTCCTAGCAAATGTATTGCCTTGCAATACAGTTCAAGTTCAAGTTGAGCAGAAACACCCAGCATTTCCAGTATCATTTGAAAATGTAATTAATAGGTGTTGGTCATCAAGAGAGAATGAAATAAAGTAACACATTCTTAAACAAGACATGTTTCAAACAGCACAAGTTTCAAATTAAGGTTAATGTCTTTAATTTGTAATTAAATTTTTTACTTTAAGATTGTTATTTTGGTGGAGCATTTTGACTTCATGCCAACTCTTAGTTATATATTTTTTATATTTATGTAAAAGGTTGACATTGTGAAATCATAAGAGGCTTTCATTAAATAAGTTAAAAAATATGAGTGTAGAATAATACAATATAAATTTGTTACAATATCTGGTATTAGGTTATTTGTCAAATTAATATTTTTTTAAATTTAATGTAAAGGTTAAGGCTAGATCACAAATAAAAATGAACAAAACCATGCATTTTATTGATAGTGGGACATTACTGTATTTGACCTAAAGAAGAAATTTGACTTTTTACAGAAACTCAGTAAATAAATTGTATATCAACATAGTTTCCCTTATTTCAAGTTTAGAAGAACTTTGAAAATTCCAAAACCATCCAGGACCAAAATGTGTTAATCTGTGAACTGAACCCAAACCTCTTCCTTCTGGAAAATATCAAAACCATGATGGGGGACATGTTTGAAGGAGCAAATCCAAGACTCCAACCTAAAATCTGGAGTTATTTGAACATCAGCTTTAGATTTTTGGAGGAAATATGAGTTAAAAAAAATGGAATCTTAAGTGGTAATATAGTCGATGGCTAAATATATTTAGAAAATGTGATATCTGAGCAAGTCCTATTATAGAATGTGCACATGCACTCTTTTCAGTTGGCTTGGCATTCATTCTTACTTGCGTAAAAGTCTAGGATGACATTGCTGCTGTGTGTAGGTATTTGACGACTTTAAACACTAAGAAAGATTTATGGAGTGGAAAACTTTAATTACACAGAAGGGAGAAAGAAAACATTTGGAAAATGAGAAAAATGGTTAACGGTGCATTAGCCATTTGGTTTTATTTTCTTTGTCACCTCTGTGTAATGAAGCATCACTGCCATTAAACATAGACTGCATTCAATCTAATTTCACTGTGTTACACGACAGACTTAAATTTGTAATGCTTTTTCTTTATTTTAGTTCTCTTGGGGTCCAATGTGTATAAAGCAATACAGTATAATTAAAATATTCCTACTGGGAGCATTTGTTTAGAAATAATATACTGTAGATGCATATTAGAATGTTAGTGTAAGTATCTGAAAGAATCTAATATGTCCTCCTTCAGTGTATGGGATGTTTATCAGATTGGACTTTAAAATAAATGATTAATACATTGTTGTCACTATAATAGTGGATACTTGAAGGACTGTGTTACCCATAAAAGTTTCTTATTGCTTTTTGCAAATCATAATCCTTTTTTTTTTTCCCCTAGTGCATGGCATCCAAAGAGTAACTGCAGTCTATGGAGAAACAATCACCAT
This sequence comes from Erpetoichthys calabaricus, assembly GCF_900747795.2. Taxonomy (NCBI): domain Eukaryota; kingdom Metazoa; phylum Chordata; class Cladistia; order Polypteriformes; family Polypteridae; genus Erpetoichthys; species Erpetoichthys calabaricus. The sequence goes on along the minus strand of NC_041397.2, from coordinate 207,695,094 downwards.
ACCTTGTGGTTCAATAGTGGTTCCAGACTTAATGTTTGTAAAATGGAAATATGTAAGTATTACCATTCAGTTTTTCAGCTAAGTGATGTTTAGTCTAAAACAGGATGTAGGCTGTATTGGGTACCTCTTATTTCAAATACCTTGTACTAGAAAGTATAAACACTAACCTAAGTTTACGTAAGTTTTAACACCAATGATTTGTGCAGCTAATAACAAAATATTACATTTATGTAGCGCTTTTAAATCCTACTCAAAGCACTTTACATAGACAAAGGTGCACCCCTGTGTAGTATCCACCTGTATTATGCTTCAATGACCATTTATGTGCCAGTACACTCGCGGCACATTAGCTATTATTCAGTGAGGGAGTAAGAGAAAGAGTTTGCCACTATGGTGCTGGGATTTATTAGGGGGTCAAAATGACCAGGCAGTGGTGGACACTGTAAACCACCCTGCTGTTTTTCAAAGGATGTCCAGGGACCTTTTATGATTACACTGTGTTGGGACCTTGGTTTTATGTCTAATCTATACAGCTGCACTGGTAGTTTGGGATCCACAGACAGGCCAGAAGGTAAATTACTTCAAATGGCCTCACCAGTACCTCATTCAGCAGCAACTCGAGCTTTTTGTGGATGGTCACCCATCGAAGTGTTGGCTGGGCTCAAATATGTTTAGCTTCATGTGGATTTCCTGTTCTGATATGCAGATGGTATACATCCATAAAGGTGCTGGAATGACTACTGCTTGGTAATGAATCTCCAAAGATGTCTTTTTTTATTTTATCATAATTTGTTTAGATCAACTGTATTATATCAGCAACATCTAAACAACATTAATTTGTCAAGCAGCAAAAACTGCCCAGTTGTAATTCACTTCAGCTTGTAAAGACAAAAACTCATTAACCTTGTTATCTTTTTATGAAATGATTTTATATGTTTACTACAAGAAAGATTTATTTTAAGTAATATTTTTCAAATAAACCATTTCCTGATGTATTGGGGAAATCTGGGTAGCACCAATATAACATTTGGTTACATTTAATGATAATAGCTATTTTCCCATCAAAATAAAGTCAATTAAAACTATTGAAAATAAAGAAGACAGCTGTTCAAGTACTTTAGGCTAGGTAGCAAATATATAACTTGTTCTTCTATTTCTACCAGGCATTTTGTAAAAGTCATGTACTGTAGATGGTGCACATGTTTAACATTTGCATTACATTTTATATAAAAGTTGCTTTTCATTATTGTTTGGTGAATATTTTTAAATAGCTTTACTTGTGCCATTTTTCAGGGGGTTAGGGGCAAGAACTGGTCACCACAAATTATTCTCAATGTAACAGCTGACATTCCATTAGTCTATCTTAGTAGGAAGTGGCTGTTTTTAAAATGTATGAAAGATAAGAGCAATATATCAAGAAAAGCTCTACATTTTTTCTGTAGCTCAATTTCATGGATCTTGTATTCATAAGTTATTGCTTGTTGAATAGTACTTTGTATTTATCTAAAGTAAGGTGCAGAACGTCAGTTTATGCAATAGGTGTGTCTGACAGAGCATCGTTTTTGTTTAATTAAATCAAATTAATTTTCCTTCCCAGGAAGACCAGGGTGGAGTATCTCAGAGCCTTCTAACAAAGCCAGCACACAAGCCTTCACTAAACCTTGAAAATGGGCCACAGTATGAAGGCAGACTGAACATTACTTCCAACTATAGTTTGCTGATTTCTGGGGCAAACCTTGCAGATGAGCACAAATATGTGTGCATGATGGCAACAGACAGCAATGTTTTTGAGACCAGTGTGATAGTGAATGTATTTAGTAAGTATATAGAGAGCCTACTTATTGGCCTGTTTTTTCCTTATCTATTTGAGAGTGTGTAAAATTGTATTAATAAATAAATGTATTAATGTCATATTTCATTCTTTATATAAGCACTCTGTCATTTATATAACTTTAAATATGTCAAAAACATGAAAATAGAGACATCAGATAAAATGTAAACAAAATAAATATATACAGGAACATATACACAGTAAAGTTAATCTGGCATGTGTGTAAAATACTTAACTGGTTCTGCTAAGGAATACCATTCATAAAAATCTTACTCTTTTTAGAGCATTTCTATGCAGTCAAGTTTAAGGATATGGAGCTTAATTTCTGTGTCATAAAAATTCCACAATTTTAAGTTATGTTGTCTTTTAGTTAACTTTCATGCTGCAGAGGAAATAGTGCCATGCTTTTTCATTCACTAAGGTGTGTTAATAGACTAATATGTAGCATGCCTTTAGTATTAAAAGCAGTGAATATTTTTATTTATTTAAATTTAATAGATAGATCTATGTACTATACGTGAGTCATGAGTGTTGACAGCACAATATATATAGCTTCTGTTAATACCTAAGGCACACATCCATGTGGCAGTGATGAGAAGTGACTGTGGTTACGTTCACAATGCAGCTAAAAGTAACTCAATTCTGATATTTGGTTCATAACCAGTTTTGTTTGACTTTTCAAATTAATTTTGCAAGCAATTCCAATATGAGATGAGTGTGCACACTACAGATATACTGTATATCCTGAATTTGCAATGAATCTGCAAATTCAATAAAAACAATCTGTTAGACCACTGCCACAACCCCAACGTGCTGGCTGTTGTACTACCTAATTTTATTTTTAGTTCAGTATGCCAACAAATTAATTGGATCATGGTTGCAAGTAAGAGAAATAGAAAGTGAAAGATTGTACATGCTGCTTTTGAACAGAATTATTTCGGCGCAGAAGCTTGTAGGTGCAGGAGATTACCCAGCATTCATGGGAAATGTGAGGATGTTTCATGCTGTGTGCCTTCAGCCATCAGCCATGGACACCTCTGCTCCAATGGGCCATCTTGTAGTTCATAACCGAGTAATAACCCAATGTGCAGACAAAAGATTTTGTAGAAAAATGTATAAAAACTATTCTACTTAGACTCATTGCTTTTCGTATTTTTGCACAATCTCTAGTGGAAAGCAAAAATATTACACTCAATTAAATGCAATTATTTCAAAAATATATAAAACTGAAAACATCAGATTTCTTTTCCCATTGCCATTTTAGAAGTATCTGTAGGAAAAGCGAATCTTAATAACAAAGCACAAAATACTCAAATAAAAATAATCCCTCTTTCTGCCTCAGTTTTACATGTTGTGTGGAGGTCTCCTCCAGGACACTACTGAACATCTGTCTTCTTGTGAAGCAGAATATCATCAGACAGCCCTTTCAACCAAAAACCTTTTCCCTACCAATGCCTGTTGAACATTTTAAACACCCGTAGGATGAGTACACCCAGTCCTTTTGGAACCTTCTTCAACCTTGGACAGCCATCCTGCCTCTTCTCCCATGAGCATTACTTACACTGCACCACTTCCAAACAACACAGTGAATTTAGATTCTACCTCTAAAACAAAAATTGAGCTATAAATAGTTTAAATTTCACCCACAGAAAAAACACTATAAGATGTACTACCACAGGGTTGTGATGAAAAGCAGTGGTTTGACTACTTCATAATGTCATGAGGGACACTTGATTAATTATGTCAACATCTTTCCATAGGACCTTCTCCTAAAAATAATCTTCATGATATGTGCCATTTCTATCAAAAACACATAGCAGTTGCTTATTAAATCCACAGCCTTGCATTTGTTCCTTTGGTATGCTAAGTTGGTACTATAGTCTTATCTTTTCAATGAAGAGATATGACAAGGATCACATAAAAATGTCAAATTAGTTGAAACCCAGGCCACTTTCAAGTTGCATATGTCTGTATTGGATTCAGTGATACATACTAAAGTGGTCCAAATCTGTTCATACTTCTCTGAAAAGATGAGATAGGAGATAAAAATCAGAATTCAGCTGTGGTGTGAATGTATCCTATACACCTATAAAATTTATAAAATCATGGTTAATTTACTACATATACAGCATTTAGTTTTGTACTAAGTATGCAAAGCCTTTTATAATATATACACAATGTTGATAGTGTGTGTGTAAGCATTGTATGAGTTGGGAGAAAGAAATTGTCTTTTATTGATTAATTGGGTTCCTTAACCTCCTATGGAACTTTTTTTTTCTTTCTCCATCAGAGAAACCATCAAAACCAGAAATCATTAATCAACCAACAAACCTTGAAGTAGGAAAACTAATAAAGGTGAGAGATATAGTAGCATCCTGCAGGAAATTCTAAGCAACCTCAATAATACTGAGTCACTAATGTCAATTTGCACAAATTACTTATCATTGCATCTGGACATCCGTAATAATTTCCTTAGGAGAGCAGAAAATGTGTTTTGTGCTCTTCTTTGTTTAACATAATGGGTTTTTAATACTTAAAATGCAGCAAAAAAAAGCAATCAGAGTTTCTCTGTGCTAATGTGTTATATCTGTGACACTTGCGTGAATTAAGAGAAAAGTATTTTTAAAAAACATTTATTAGCCATGTTCTGGCATTTTTAAAGGTCTTAAATGGCATTTTTAACTGTTTTTAAACTGACTTCTAACTTGACCATAAAATGATTTAATGGAATAATTATTTGATTTCCTGGCCAGTTGAAGATTTTAGTTCTCTCTCTGGTTGCAGAGATTGACTAATGAATTATCTGCAGTATTTGTTTACTAGAACCTATTCCATATCTATTTTTTCTGTACCTTCTTAGATTGTATATGGTAAAGTACTGTTTTTTTTTAATCTTATGGAATTGTACCCATGTAATGCTAGCATGCTGAATTGTGGAGGGAAGGCATATTGGTTTATCTAGATAAAACAAAAATTCCTTTTCATCTGCAATTATAGTCTGTAAGAATAGTTTTGTACAGTGGACCAATTATGTCAGATGTCAACACCTCAAGTCTGTGGTAGTGGTTCAGTCGGGTTGTTTATAACGTTCGAAATTGCCTGATATAAAAGAACTGTAAACCTTAACACATACCTGGGCACTGTTACTCATTAGATGAATCCCTGTACAACCATCTATATAACTTTACTGATAAATGCTAGTTGAAGAAGAAGTGTTGTCCCAAAAGGATTGTCTGAAAAAAGTTGAGATATTATTTGACTTAGCATGCACAATGTGTGTAGTTGTCCCAATCAACCAATCTCAGCCCTGTTGTGCATCTCAGAGGTGAAAGCTAACAAACAGCCTTTTTCTCAGTAAGTATCATTGACCAATCCAGTCTGTACAAAACTATCACATCTACTGTAACTGCACCAGTATCCTAGTTGGCACTCTTTAAATCTAATTTAGAGCACCTAAAGCTATCTTTCCATTCATTCATTTTCTTTAATTGAAAACAGGCAGTTCAGAGTTATGAAAGAGAACCTACTTGCTTTTATCCTGGTATATTTAATTAACTAGCCACTGCATATTTTGTTTCAAAAATCTAAACATATGGAAGGTGGACCTCTATTATACATGGTGATTCTCTGTTTTAGCAGTACAATTGTTTTTTTTCCCAACCTGCCCCTTAGACATTCTTTATTGAGAATTATTGTATAGTGTACCAGGCTCTTGAGTGAAAATGTGCTTAATAAGAAAAAAATTGAACTGAAAAAAATGCATGTCTCTTATATTACAATATTTTATTCACAGGTAGGAGACTGCATTTCAAAGGACAGCAATCCAAAAGGCAACATAACATGGTTAAAAAATGGACAGCCTCTTATAGCAGATGAAACAAGTAAGTCTAAAGTTGTGATTGGTATAGCCAAGTTGTTTTAGGTAACTAGCTACACAAATTTCTCTACAAGTGACTAATGTGTGACACAGAACCTGTTTTTGGATTACTGATTAAAATGTGTTATACGTGAAATAGATACATTTTGTGGTAATATAAGTTTGAATCCATTTATATATCCATCCATCCTCCTGCTCATCCTTTTTCTTGTCAATATTTGATTAATGAGAAAAACTCAGAACTGACAGAGGTAAGAGTTTTAGAACACACAAATGTAAAAAGGAATAGTTTTAGTTAAGAAATTAATTACAGTATGAAAGGAAACCTATTAAAAGACACACATGCCCACTTCCCCCATCACAACTGAGACCTGAGCAGTGTTTCATTAAGGATTGAAAGAGAAAAATTCCATCCTAACTTGTCCATTCATCATTTTTTGTGCATAAGTGACACCAGCTACCCGTTAAAATCTAAATACTCTATAATTCATGTAGAGTACATTGAAAGAGTTGCATGTATTTAGTAATTAATGCTACAGAGGTGTTACCTTTGATGGGGGTAACTTTTGGTAAACTATTGAGCCTACCAAAGCTCTAGTCTGGATTTTGTCTTTGTAAATGTTTTGCTTTAACTTGTAGTCCTCTTCATTTTCTACCTGTTAGTTCAATAGCTGTTAATGTAGTTTTACAGCAGTTTGCCCAACAGATATCCTATCTTCCATGGTCCTGTGCATATTAAGGGATGAAGTACATTTTTTTTAATGTTACCTTTCCTCATCATCCTCAACATCTCTATTGGCTTCATTCCCATTATCACCCTAGGCTGGTGGGGCTGTTCTTAGGATTGTTTTGACTGTACTTCACTTTGCCTTGTACTAAAATATTTGGGTGCTTTTGGAGCAAAGGTAGTAAAGCCAAACGGTCCTTCTTGATGACAGTCTCTTAGTTTTGTTTTATGACATGCTGATGAATGGTGACATTTTTCAGGCTTCAGGTAAATGTTACAACAGTTTAAATAGTTACAAAGACTTTATCAAATATTCACACTTAAGTATACAAATGACACATTGACCCTCTGTTAATAACAGCCGTGAACAAAAATTGTTTAATATTTTAAACTGTAGGCAGTGGTTTACATGACACCCAGTTGAACCTGCATTTTCTTATATTGAAAGATATCCTCGGATATACCAGCTATAAATTTGCTCAGACATTTTATTCAGTCATTTCAGTATGGGTTTCTAGATATACAAATGTCTTTACCCTAGACATATATTGAACACTGGGAATTTTGTCCTTTGATGAATGTATTTATTCTTCTTACGTCATAGTGTGGTGCTTGCATACACTTTTTTCCAATCCTCAAATGAATGTACAGTATGATAAAAAAAACTGATATTATCAATTCTTTGCATCATTTTATTTTTTAAAATGTTTATACAAGGATGAAGCAGTTGTTTATTATTTTGTACTGAGAAGGTTGTGAAATGTGACAAGTTTCTGCTAAGCTTTTGGCATAGTTAAGTCATCTTTGGATTTTGTAAAGTGTTCTTGGGTTTTGAGAGGTATCAACTTTGTTTCTACCAGAAACTAAAGGAATAAATTCTAAACACTGCAACAGTAAACAGAATGTGTTACAGATTCTGTCTTATACATGATGCAGAAATAAAATGCTTAAAAAAAGAATAAACTGAAATATATTGCCAATTACTACCTAAGCCCTCGGCTCAAGAATATGTCATTTTGAGTTATCAAAGTCTTGATTGTGAGTGGCTTAAATAGTAGGCTGAGATAACAGTTCCCACTCCCAGCTGCACTTAAGCTATCTATAGTCCACGGGCCAGCTTAATAAATCTTGTTTCAAATGCAGCCCATCAAATTTAAAAGCACCCCACTTCTCTTTCCTAACACTTTGCTCATGTCAAGCATTTGCATTGATGCCTTTGATTTAAAGGGTTCAAGTTGAATTCTCAATTAACTGCTTTCAGTTTAGGATAGTGTACATTTTGTTTAATTACGTACCAATGTTTATTAATTACTTGTGTTTCATTTTTAGCAATTCTTATAAAGAACTCTGATACGGTAGATGCAAAAACAGGACTGTCATCAACTTCATCCACACTGCAATATGTTGCTACGAAAGCAGATAAAGGGACTCAGTTTTCCTGTCAAGTGCAGTATTTTCGAGAAAATCAGCTGTCTGATCCAGTAATGCTTCCTGTCTATTGTAAGTTGTGTATCCCTTCATTGTTTTTGTTGTTGTCTCTAAAAACGATAAAAGTTTAAATAAATAGTACACAAGTGTTTATGGCCCTAGTGTGTTCTTGGTGTGTGGGTGTGTTTGTGTGTGTCCTGTGGTGGGTTGGCACCCTACCCGGGATTGGTACCTGCCATGTGCCCTGTGTTGGCTGGGATTGGCTCCAGCAGACCCCCGTGACCCTGTGTTTGGATTCAGCGGGTCAGAAAATGGATGGATGGATGTTTAGTTAAATTAGCATATATGTTATTTTGAAATACATACAGTTAAATTAGCATATATGTTATTTTGAAATACATACATTACTAAATTTGTAGACTTCCAATGCAAATACCGGTGTCCAGTAATATAAAAATACAGCATGCAATCTAAATCCATTTCTACTCCGAAGAGGACACATTTGAGTATTGGAGAGCTTCTGCAACATTGTGCTCTTCCATTGGCTTCCTTTTAATTAAGAACGTTACTCAGCATTGAAAAACTGCTATGTTCATCCTTTCTTTGTTTGTATTCTTTGCTTGTCTTAATATGTTTGTTGTGGACACTTGCTAAAATATTTTTCACTTACAAACGACAGTTTTCAAAAAATACATTTCCAGCATGCATGTGTTCCTACTGGATACAATAAAAACTGATTTGTCAAATTGTGGCTTGATGTTAAGCCAAATATATTGAACACAGTTGGGTTCTCAATAGTTTTTGAGGAATTCTGTTATTCAATGAATGCAAGCAAACATTTTTCTTTATTAAGGCCGATTTAATTTGAGCTTCTGCCTCGGGAGTTTGATTTGTTTTTGTGTAGTTAACTTTCAACCAGATGTTTGCCTTTTGCTGAAATAAGCAGTGATCATTTTTACTGCCTGCAGATCCAGCTGAGAAGGTGCAGATCACGTTGTTAACAAAAGGTCTGATAAGAGAAGGCGACAATGTCACTTTTAAGTGCAGTGCAGATGGAAATCCTCTACCATCTAGCTATACCTTCTATGTTAAGGTAAGCTTTACTTTTTTCTTTGTTATGTTGATGAGCAGCAATTCCGTGTGTGTGTTTCAATTATTGTAAGTGCTGTGTCTTCATATTTCTTTAGGAGAAACCTGAAATCATTGAAAATTCGGACCTTTTTAGTATTGTAAATGTCTCTAGAGATAACACAGGAAATTATAGTTGTTCTCTACCCAACAATAACATGCTTCAAGACTCAACTTTTCTGAAAGTTCATTGTAAGTAAAGATTTCCTTTGTTTGTTTTTGCTTTTCTATCTGTGAGAGTTAATAAATAAGATGTTCTCTGTGGGTGTTTATACCAACAAGTTATTTAAAAATTGTAAAAATAAATAAATAATGCTACATTCTATGCTGTGGTTCAATAGTGGAATACTAACTTAAATTAAAGATGCGGTTACTAAAGCTGAATAAGTGAACCCAAGTGTACAAGAAATTGCTGTAAAGGGGGACAAGAGACATAGTGCTAAGCACTGCTTCCTCACTGCTACAGTAGGCTGGGGTTGAATCCACATCTGTTCTCTGGCTATGTGCCATCATTACACTCTCCTTGTATGTTTATGCATGTTTCTCTCCTTTTCCTCCTTGTCTTCTTTGTTTATTACTCTCATTTTTATATACCTGATATCATAATTGGCAAATCTCAATTTGTCTGGTATATGTGAGTTTGCTCAGTGTTCCCAGAATTTGAGAAAATGGTTTCAGTTTATAAATGGATTGATTCTTATCTACATACATATGAGGTAGAGGTCACTGTTAAAATTACACTATAAAATAAAGATTTATTTACCTAATGCAAAGCATTGCATAATTCTTGTGAGTTGTAAGGGCACATTTAACATTTGCTTGTGAGGCTCTGAGTGCCATTAAAAAGTGAGCTTTCAAGGCTGTTAAATCACAATTAAAATTTAACTGAAAATATATTCATATTTTATTGACCAAATAATTACAGCCATAAAAAGTTAATCATGTTCTTTTTATCATAAACGTACAGCTAACTAAATACATATTGAAATTTTTTTCTAATCTTGGAGAATAAATATTTGTATGGGTGAACTTTTCATTTTTACCAATGAAAACATTTTCTGAAAGAATTTTATGTTTAATTTATTTGAGAATTTTTGCATAGTGACTGGTTTTTAGAACATTAGAAAAATCCAGACTAGAACAGGCCTAACATTCAGCCCAACAAAACTCGCCAGTCCTATCCATTTAATTCTTCTAAAGAATGTCCCAAAAGTCCCCAGGCTACTTGGTAGCTTATTCCAAGTGTCTGTGGTTCTCTGCATAAAGGAAAACTTGTTTGTGCAAATTTACCTTTAAAATTTTAATCAAGAATAAGGGGATACAGTTGGAAACTTGTTAATTCTCGGTCCACTGTACTAATTCCCTTCACAATTTTAAACACTTCAATCATGTCACCTCTTAATCTTCTTTTGCTTAAACTGAAAAGGCTCCGCTCTTTTAATCTTTTTTCATAATTCATCCCCTGTAGCCCTAGAATGACCCTAAGTCACTTTTCTCTAGCACTGCTATGTCCTTTTTGTAGCCTGGAGACTAAAACTGCACACAGTACTCCAGATGAGGCCTCACCAGTGCATTATAAAGCTTGAGCATAACCTCCATGGACTTGTACTCCACACATCATGCTATATAACCTAACATTCTGTTAGTCTTCTTAATGGCCTGTGAACACTGTCTGGAAGTTGATAGCGCAGAGTCCACTACGACTCCTAAATCCTACTCATAAGGTGTTCTCTTGATTTTTCAAACCTTCCATTGTGTATTTAAACCTAACATTTTTACTTCCAATGTGTATAACTTTACATTTATTTACATTAAACTTCATCTGCCACAAATCTGCCAAAGCCTGTATGCTGTCCAAATCCCTCTGTAATGATTTAAGGGATTCCAGATTACCTGCTAATCCACCTATCTTGGTATCAAACTTAACTAGCGTGTCACTTATACTTCTATCCAAATCATTTATATATGTTAAAAATAGCAGCGGCCCTAGCGCTGACCCCAGTGGAACAATCCCACTCTTAAAAAACAATTCTGATATGGTTCCTCTCACCATTATCTTTGCTTGCTTACTCTTTGCCAATTCTGCATCCATCTAAAAACAGCCTCTCATGTGGCAGCCTAGCAAATGCTTTCTGAAAGTCCAGATAAATAATATCATATGCTCCTTTTTGATCATATCCTTTTGTTGCTTCCTCACAGAATCCCATGCTAACTATTCAGAAAAACTCCTCTGTACTTGCCATGTGCTGCCTAGTCTTATCCTTTAATTCCTTCATCAAATAGATTTCACCTACTGGAAAATTCTTCCCAAACAAATACTTTTTGGACTTACTGGCCCCTGCTATAACACCAACAAATTGACACAATTTAGTAGACACATACCATCATTCAATAGGTCATGAGCTAGTCTTTGTTGTTCTCTTCTTTTACATTCAGAACACATGCTAGTATGATATTTACAAGTAAAAAAAAAAAATCTGAAATTTGTATATTTTTTTGTCATAGATACTTTCTACATTCCAATGAACATTTGCCAAAATCCATTTTGTAATTTCTGGAGTGACACAAAAAGTGTAGAAGCAGCTTGCTTAATACTCTGAATGTGAGGTACGAGTTAAGTTGTATCTCGTTGAGCCTGTCAAAACATGACATACGAGAGAACTCCTACCACAGTATACAGTAGCTATAGATGCAGCCAACTTGCTGATGTGCTTTACTGCTGTGTCTCAGTTACCTAGCATAGTGCTGCCATCTAGTGGAGAACCTTACGTTTTGGTTTTTTTTGGTGGCAACAGTTTCTAGAAAACAATGCTATAAACGATGTGTAGTTATGTTGTCATGAAAAAGGGGTAGAGGCTGCTGATATTTGGAAAAAAAAAATAGATTTATTGCAATTTGAATATTTTGATGGTAATGACAGTGATCGAGATACTGACAATTTGACGTGGAATCTTTAGACTCTGGTACTAATGCAGATCGTTGCCCTGGTGATGATTCTTCTTCATATGGCGTCTGACTGTCAGGGCAGCCTTACATGGACATTTTGCCACCCACTAAGTACAAATAGTCACCTACTACAAAAAAGTTTGTGCAAAGAAGCATGTTATATTAGTGGTATTCATCTAAGCCTGCACTCTGAATGGTGCCACACTTAAAGGACTCTCATTCAAATCGAGACTTTCAGTCATGTTGCTGGTCAGAATAAGTAAATTACACTTCCATTACATTTTTGACAGAGTTGCTTCTGATACTAAAACCATTTCTTTCTGATACATTTCTTTACATTTTTTGAGTTTTAATTGAGCTCATTATTTATCATATATCCATAGACCTATATTGCAGCAGCCAGCAGTCAATGTGTTAATGAAAGCAGCAGTCCATTTAAAAGCAGATGATGATTGGGATGAACACCTGCACAAGTCCACAGGATTGAACATAAACCACATAGTAATGTGTGTTTGATGGCTATGTTAAAATTATTCTATTACAATGCATAATTCAGGTAATAATAAAATTTTATAAAAAAAGAATTTCCAAAGTGGTTGCACCCATTCATATTTTTTTTACAGATTAGACAAGAACTAACATTAAAAGTTTGTGTTGCAAGGTAGCAAAAATCTCTGCCAAACCTTATTCTAAGAGGAAAGCAGATACAGAGGAGAGTGAACTGAAAAGTATGATGTTTTTATAATGCCATCATTCTGAAATTTTCAGCCGGTCAATCTGATATGAAGTAAAACAGTTGTATCATTAAACCGTACTGGCCCAGTACAATAAAGCCTTCACTGATGTGGCAGTATCAAAATGCATTATAATAATTTTATTGGCAGTTTTAGTGATAAATTGATGGAAAAAGTTATTGAATCTATGAAACTCAGTACCTGTGTCATCTGCAACTGCTGTTCACTATGTTAATGTCTCAATAGAGAAGATCCAAAGATAAACCGTATCAGTCTGGCTGGTTGTATAATCCTAGCTATTGAAGATCTGAGGGACAACACAGCCATGGCAAAATTGTGTGTACATGTCTGATATTTAATGGAACAGAATTCAGAGACACAGCAATCATGCATGGTTGGGGGTTTATGCATTCCTGAGCATCTGCCTGTTTTTGTCACTTTTGCCCTGTTTTATAATCAAAGCGGCTAATGTAGAGTGAATTATTTAATTTTGTTATGAATTCCCACCCATGCACTCCGTGCCTTGTTAACATGAATTCGGCACCTGCCACTTTCAAACTGATAACATAGCTAAATCTGATATAATCAGTTTTTGATTTTCCAAGAAAATCGTTCACCTTCAACCAGTCAAATTTAAACTCTGACATCTGTAGCCAGGAAGTGTATAAGCACATGGAAAACCTTTCCCATTCATATTAACAAAAACACAATGGAAATCATCTGCATGTGGATAAAAAAAATAACTCATTTAAAATTTTTAAGGCAACCAGCATTTTAATCTGTTGTGTGCTAATTTGCTATTGGTAGGCTAAAGCTGTTCCAGGAACAACAGAATCCTGACAATATCAGATCAACCCAAACTTATAATGATTGCAAATTGTTCTTAACTTTCTGTATAGCTGGAAGAAAAAAAAAGTTTTTTGGAGGATGTCTTTCCAGACAAACCTTGCATGCGGGTGAGCTAAATGTGGCCATAACCCACGATGATCCCGGATCTAGAGTATAAATTCGATTCCAATTTATAAAACTAAAACTTAGCATATTGCTATATGAAGAGAGAAACAGAACATTTCCTAAGGCTCAGTTTTAGAGTTGAATTTTTGTTGTGATTAAACACCTGCTTTAACAGTATAGCACAAATAAACCCATGTCAAAAACGAGTGCAGTTCTGATTTTTTTTAGAAAGTGCGAGCTTTTTAACTGAAGTCAGATAAATCGGTTAAATGAAAAACAAGAATTTTAAAGGTATTGTCCCCATTGTAGAATTTGTATTTTTTCCTTTCCTTATACTTCATAATTCCTACCTGTACGTTTTGTAGACCTGCAGCATGTTCCAATAAATGGATTTCAAATCAAAATAAAGATGAAGTCCGTGAGAAATCAGATTATGCAGTATAGCCCTTCGCTTTACAAATGTTCGTTAAAATACCCTTTCTTTCTTTCTTTCTTTCTTTCTTTCTTTCTTTCTTTCTTTCTTTCTTTCTATTCTGAAGTAAAGGTTATTTTTATTTATATTTAATAATTTTATGAAACATTTTTCCTGAGGTGCTTATAGTTACATTTAGAGCGGTGACTGAAACTTTACTTTGAAGTGGCACATATTTCTGCATACTAATTTATTCTAATTTTACTAATTTATAAGTCTTAGGTTTCAAATCAATTGTGTCCTCTCCAAACTTACATTTTTAGCAGTTCCAGAGGTATACTTACTATACTGCAAGGTTTTTTTTTTTTAAAGCAATGAGAAAAAACAAAAACAGTACAGTTCATAAAATATTCAGTTGTACTACAGAAAAGTACATGAAGCAGTACAACATTAAGATGTGTGGAAGGAGTTACAGCCGATAGAGGTTGTGAAAATATTGGGGCAGTTAGATGAGCCCAAGGCTTCACATGGATTCATCTGACGAAGAAAATGGTTGGATAAATGGTGTAATTTTTCACAGTATGTTTTTGCATTATTCTGCTTAATAAATTAGTCTCACAGTCAGTTGATAATTGAAGTATATTGCTCCAAGTAAAGCTACTTATTCAGATTCATATTGAATCATACTGGGAAGACAAAACCTCTTCCATAAGAATCAAAATTGTTGGCATGTTTCACAAGCACAATACATAATGATCAATCGAAAATTGTGATATATCAAAAAAGTTGATAGCAACCTGGGGTGCCTGCCACCTCCAAGTGGTGTAAGATAGCATTTCACAGGGTGTGACAAAGAGGAAGGCTGTGTCACGATTCACCAAAATTGTGTGAGGTGCATAGTCAGACTTTATACCTATCATATTTTCCATGGTTTCTATGAGTCTCTTGTTTGTAGCTACCATTTTTACCAACTTTATAAAGTTCCAAGATATTTTTTTTTTTCAAAGCATAAAGATGCTAAATCATTGCTTGTCTTGCAGGTCATTATTTGACCAGAACAGGTTGTGTCCACCCTTATAATGCGGCTTACACTTAACATTTTCAACTCTTCAGTGAAAGTGGTCTAGTAAATTTTCCCTTTCTGTGTAGCATAATAAACTGTACCAAAATACGGAAAAGAGGGAGCAAATAACTGAAATGCAATCAGTAGCCAGATGTGCAATCTCACAATTTGTATCCCCTCACAAAATATAAAATTATTTCTATTTAAGTAGTTTGACAATTCAGAAGTTTCCTACTTCACAGAAATTTGGTTAGACTTTGCACTGGTGCAATATTAATGATTATAAACTTGTCTTGATGAATTTTCAAGAGTAAGGGTAAACTGAAATATCACCCAAGCGTAATGTGACAGTTCACTTTCTGCTGCCTGCCTTTACCCACAAAACATTTGCAGTTATATTAGCATATTAAAATATAAATATCTTTTATAGACTTGGACTTGACTCTGAAACCCCAAGGACTAGTCACTGCATTGGTTGGAACACGCTTAAATATATCCTTAGTCAATGAATCCAGTACACCTATTACAGTTACTTGGATGAAGGTATGTGTTTACTTTATTGTAAGACTGAAGTGTTATATTTTCTAATATTTTAGTGATAATTGTTTATATTTGCAAACTCTGCTTAGGTGATTTCTTTGTTTACAATATTTCTTAGCAAGTCTGTGTTACAATACTGTAAGACACTATTTAATTTAAAACAAAGAAAACTACAAGGGTTTTTTTAAGTCTTTAAAATAAAGGAAAGTGTTCTGAAGAAGTTATTTATAGAGGAGATGGGGAAATTATCTAATGCAATACAGTGTAAGTCCCCTAGATGTCATCAAAGGACATTGAAATTCTAATTTTAAATATATAAAAACCACACTCCTTGAAGGGACATCTAGCCTATAGCCCATTATGTTGACAGATAATGACATTGAGTTACGTAAACACATATGTATGTTTTTATTCAAATATTACTCATTAGAAAAACAGATCAACAGAACCATTGCTTCTTCTCTTATTGCAGGACAGAAGGAAGATTAGCCTTCCAGTGCTGGAGAAGCTTCAGTATGAACATGCTGGACTATATGAGTGTGAAGTAGCTTCCACAGTAGTCAATGGAATGAAGAAAATAAGCTCTTTCGACCTTGCTGTAGAAGGTATGCTGTTTCCTTCACTATAGAACACACTAAGCCATCTTCATATATTTAGCTTAGATTGTTTGTTTTCTTGAATATGCTATTTCAGTAATCCAGCCAGAAGGGTTTCATTGACCAAATGAGGTTATATTTGGTGAGTTAAATGGTAATTAATAATAAATTTCTTGATCATGTGTACATGCATGGTTCTTTAATCAAATTGAGGTAAAAAAAACAAATGGTACAGTATTTTGATGACTTATAGGGCATCACTGCTTAAAGTTTGTTACTGTGTTAAATGTGTTAATAATTAAGTGAGCAGAAGATGAACTGATCACCAAAACCCATAAAGTTAAAGATGAGAAATTCTTTAACATTTTTTAAGCAAGATTACGTTTTTATTTTCATCATTCACAAGTACAAAATACCAAAAATTGAAAAGGGCCTGAATCATAAGTTTGGGCACCTGCCATGGCCAACCCTTAGTAACACCCTCTTTGGCAAGTATCATAGCTTGTAAATGCTTTTTGTAGCCAGCTAGGAGTCTTTGAATTCTTATATGGGGTATTTTCGCCCATTTGTTCTGGCAAAGGTCTTCTAATTCTGCAAGATTATTGGGCTGTCTTGCATGCATTGGTCTTTTGAGATCAGTCCACAGTAATGTTTAGGTCGGGGGACTGTAAAGGCCATGGCAAAATCATCAGCTTGCACCTCTGGAGGTATTCCATTGTAGATTGTGAGGTGTATTTTGGATCATTATCTTGTTGCAGGACCCATCCTCTTTTTAATTAACTTCTTTATAGATGGTGTGATGTTTGCTTGCAGAATTTCCTGGTATTTATTTGAATCCATTCTTCCCTCTACAAATGACATGTTCCCTGTGCCACTGGCTGCAACACAAGCCCAAAGCATGATCAATCCACCCCCATGCTTAATATTTGAAGAGGTGTTCTTTCCTTAGAATGGAGGAAAGGTTGTCTTCTACTGACTCTACCATGAAGGGCATATTTGTTCAGGTGTCGCTGCACAGTAGAACGGTGCACCACTACTCCAGAGTACTCTAAATCTACTAGAAGGTCTTTTGCAGCAAACAGTGTTTTTTATTTGCCTTTCTAGAAATTCAAGGAGCAGTTCTTTCAGAACATTTTCTTGGTCTTCTAGACCTCAACTTGACCTCCACTGTTCCTGTTAACTACCATTTCTTAATAACATTACGAACTGAGGACACAGCTTTCTGAAAACGCTTTGCTATCTTCTTGTAAGCCTTCTTTCTGCATCTTTCTGGGCATCAATTATTTTATTTTTCATAATGCTAGGCAGCTGCTTAGAGGAGCCGATGGCTGCTGATTGTTGGGACAAGGTTTGAGGAGTCAAGAGAATTTATATAGCTTTGCAGTTTGAATCACCTGGGGTTTCCTAACGATGACTGTGAACAAGGCATAGCCCTTATGATTTAATTATAGTCTGAGAACTTCGTAAAAGTTATCTCAGAGACAAATATCTTGGGCTGCTCAAACTTTTGCATGGTCCTCCTCTCATTTTTTCACTGTACAATTGTACAAAACAAAACCAATAAACTAATCTTGCATAAAATGCTGAAAAGAAATGTCCTATTTAACTGTATGCCTTTTTTTGATCTCCTTCTGCTGACTTAACTATTCATAGAAACTAACATTTTAAGCAAGGGTGCCAAAACCTTTGCATGCCACTGTAATTGTAAGGGCTTTCTGCATAATTTGTATATTCTTAATTGGTAGTTGAGTTTGGGAAGATTGAAAGTATTTTGTGAGCAGTTTTACCGTGGTTTACAAGTTTCTACGTATAGTTCATTTTTTAAGTTAGTATTTTGAATTTGATTTCAACAGTGATTGATTTATTGATAATTTCAAAAAAACTAATTCTGGGGGACTGGTAGCCACTGAGATATCACATTCTAACAAGAGAAAACTATACAGAGGTCTAGAGCAGAGGAATTTAATATTCAAATTTTAGATTTGGGAGATGCAAAAACCGTAGGTCATGGGATCAGTTGTTTGTTGCAGCAAAGATATTTGAAAGCTTGTGAATATGAGTAAGAAAAATGTTTGCATAATCTTGAGTTATTTTTTTATAGATGGTTCAGAAGAGCTTAATTTAAAGACTGTTGTTCAGTTCCTTCATTTGCTTAGAAATGAATGAAGGTAAGCCTTCATTCAGGTTATTAAGTCAAATCTGTTGAAGTTGGACTCTTTTGAAAGAGCTGCCCTTCATCCCCTGCAGTTAATGATGTGTAACTGACATGATACAAAAGCCTATCCGAAACAATACATTTTTTTTGTTTTTGCTCATCTTACTGTGCTTTCTGGAATACAATAATCTGCAATGGAGTTTTCACAGTCAAGTGTGACATTACATATGTGAGAGCTGGCACCTCCAAATCTGAAGTTAGTTATTCAGTCCTGAAAAACCTTGGCTCTGAAAACAAATGGAGAACTGCTGATCCAAATGGAGGTATTACAGTGCATCCGGAAAGTATTCACAGCGCATCACTTTTTCCACATTTTGTTATGTTACAGCCTTATTCCAAAGTGGATTAAATTCATTTTTTTCCTCATAATTCTACACACAACACCCCACAATGACAACGTGAAAAAAGTTTACTTGAGGTTTTTGCAAATTTATTAAAAATAAAAAAACTGAGAAAGCACATGTACATAAGTATTCACAGCCTTTGCTCAATACTTTGTTGATGCACCTTTGGCAGCAATTACAGCCTCAAGTCTTTTTGAATATGATGCCACAAGCTTGGCACACCTATCCTTGGCCAGTTTCACCCATTCCTCTTTGCAGCACCTCTCAAGCTCCATCAGGTTGGACGGGAAGTGTCGGTGCACAGCCATTTTAAGGTCTTTCCAGAGATGTTCAATCGGATTCAGAGTCTGGGCTCTGGCTGGGCCACTCAAGGACATTCACAGAGTTGCCCTGAAGCCACTACTTTGAGATCGTGGCTGTGTGCTTAGGGTCGTTGTCCTGCTGAAAGATGAACCGTCGCCCCAGTCTGAGGTCAAGAGCGCTCTGGAGCAGGTTTTCATCCAGGATGTCTCTGTACATTGCTGTAGTCATCTTTCCCTTTATCCTGACTAGTCTCCCAGTCCCTGCCGCTGAAAAACATCCCCACAGCATGATGCTACCACCACCATGCTTCACTGTAGGGATGGTATTGGCCTGGTGATGAGCGGTGCCTGGTTTCCTCCAAAAGTGACGCCTGGCATTCATACAAAAAAGTTCAAACTTTGTCTCATCAGACCAGAGAATTTTCTTTCTCATGGTCTGAGAGTCCTTCAGGTGCCTTTTGGTAAACTCCAGGCGGGCTGCCATGTGCCTTTTACTAAGGAGTGGCTTCCGTCTGGCCACTCTACCATACAGGCCTGATTGGTGGATTGCTGCAGAGATGGTTGTCCTTCTGGAAGGTTCTCCTTTCTCCACAGAGGACCTCTGGAGCTCTGACAGAGTGACCATTGGGTTCTTGGTCACCTCCCTGACTAAGGCCCTTCTCCCCCGATCTCTCAGTTTAGATGGCCGGCCAGCTATAGGAAAAGTGCTGGTGGTTTTGAACTTATTTCACTTACGGATGATGGAGGCCACTGTGCTCATTGGGACCTTCAAAGCAGCAGAAATTTTTCTGTAACCTTCCCCAGATTTATGCCTTAAGACAATCCTGTCTCGGAGGTCTACAGACAATTCCTTTGACTTCATGCTTGGTTTGTGCTCTGACATGAACTGTCAACTGTGGGACCTTATATAGACAGGTGTGTGCCTTTCCAAATCATGTCCAGTCAACTGAATTTACCACAGGTGGACTCCAATTAAGCTGCAGAAACATCTCAAGGATGATCAGGGGAAACAGGATGCACCTGAGCTCAATTTTGAGCTTAATGGCAAAGGCTGTGAATACTTATGTACATGTGCTTTCTCAATTTTTTTATTTTTAATAAATTTGCAAAAATCTCAAGCTTTTTTCACGTTGTCATTATGGAGTGTTATGTGTAGAATTCTGAGGAAAAAAATGAATTTAATCCATTTTGGAATAAGGCTGTAACATAACAAAATGTGGAAAAAGTGATGCGCTGTGAATACTTTCCGGATGCACTGTATATACCTTTAGTGGGTGTCTTGAAATTCCTCAGACTCCTAATGAACAAGACCAAGCAGTGTTTTTAGCTGCAACCACAGTAAACACCTATACCTAGTCCAAAATGTATAGTACCTTTGCTGGTTATCAAACAATCGCAGACTATGAACACACTTTGACCAACCCATGTAAATGTAGTATGCACAAAGTTAAGAATATATAATACACGAATGTATGACTGGGTTAGAACTGGACTAAAGATAGAAAATTGTTTATGGTTACAATTTTGTTTGTTGTTTTTTCCCCATTTACTAATACATGAGTTATGGTTTTAGGAAAGCCACACATCACTAGAGTTACCAAGAAACTAGCAGATGATGGCATTAGCAAGGTCTTGTCTTGTTATGGTGAAGGACTACCGCCTCCCAATGTCAGATGGAATGTCAATATCACCTCTGTAAGTATTTTACACTTTGATTTGAGCAATGTACTGGATTGCCTATCCTTATATTTGCTGGTTATTTAACCTTTTTCTTAATAACTCAGCCTGTCTTTGTTTTATTTAGCCAAGAGCCTCACAAGGTACCGATGCTTCAGAAATACAGTGTATTTCATTATGGTTTATGGCCGGCTGGCCATTGGTGTCCATCCAATATCCCTTTTTGTCAGAACAGTTCAGTTAGCATTACCATTTTTCAGCTCTGTTACTAAGCAATGAATCTTTTTTGTATATTCCAGTAGAAAAATTACATTTTTGGTATCTTTTTAAGGTTGTCTATTCTCTTGATGTTTTTTTTTTTTGCTTCTCGTCCTCTTTGTACTTTGTCTATAAGCATAACAGTAGCTGAACAATATTCATTCTGCAGTTTCTTTATTTTTCTTACTCTCAGGATCAATAAATGTAAAAAAAAAGTCAATTCTTGCTCAATATGTATGATTTGAAAAATGTAGTATTGTGTCCTCTTGCCTGTTCTTTAAATATACCCTTATGTTCAGATGCTGCATGCTTAATTGGACAAGATAAGCTAGGTAACTGCACTCCATTGTATGAGAGTACAGACAGTCTGTCTGCTTTCATAATGTAGTTATTCACATTGTGGGAGAATTAGAGATTGCAGAAAGGATGATAGAAAAGTGGGTAAAGGGGAGACTTGATTTGTTGCTGAGCTTCTTGATTAATGCTTATCCTAATAATGAACCCTGTGGCTAGATGCAAGATTGTCTTATTTAAGAGAGGCTCAGTGCTAACTGCTCAGACTTTAAATTAGACTGGTGAAGGATGTGTGCAATTTTAAATGTAGAGGGATAGGTTTACTGTGTAATAACAAAACCAGGGCTACTATTCATTTGGAAGTTTGCCCTGACTAGTCAATATGTGATATTAATCCTATTCATAATTTGACTTGTTTGTGTAGGTGGGTGTATATAGATGGATGAGATATAAATATAAAGGGAGAGTATGAAGTAATAACAGGGTACCCCATTTAACATAACCTGAAACTCTTAAATCAAAATATCTGAAACAGAATTGTGGATGTCACATGTCTGATTGCCTTTCTCTACCTAAATAATTACTCTTTACTGAATCTTGGTTTGTCAGTGAATGCGAGCTTCTAGCACCTTCGTTCTTTTAATAGTCTGCTGGGGCTATGTGTATGTATATATTACATACTGTATTTTATATAAATATGCAACAACAATCTGTTAAAGTTATACAAAATAAATAAAATAAAATAAAAGTTACTCCACAATGACAAAGTTAATGATGCAACATTCTGGCTGACTAGCCTTCATGTATATGCAGGGTGCTCAAAATATCTTTAGCCTGCCCTATTAAGAGAAACACTCAACAGACACAAACACACCCCATGAACACTAATACTTTTGTTATAATGTTCATTTTTTCTGTGCCACTCAGTACATTCTTATGTAGCTGACTAGAGGTCTTCATCACTGATCTGGTGCATTTCATGAAGGTAGATTTTAAGATTAGGCAACAGGTGGAGTCTCCTCTGGCCAGGCCTGGACAATAGGCACGGTATGCTCTCCTATTCAGTTGCACAGATTTGCAGTGAGTTCTTGCAGTGAGTACAGTGTGAGTGGTAGTGGTGTTGTGGGCAAGATGCAGAATGGTGTACAACTTTCCTTATCACTTTTTCTAATTGACTGCAACAGGTGTTGAAGCAAATCAACATACAATTAACCAGTTATGTTGGCCTTCTGAAGCTTGTAATGCATTTGGACTACATATACCCTCGATACTATGTGTGATCTTGCCAGCACTGATTTAAACCTTGAATTGCTTTAGTGTAGAATTGCCATGCTTTCATTATATTGATTTGAAGTCTCATCTCCCACATGCTGAAAGAAAAATGTGGTGAACAATGTGCCTCTAGACTTTTAAGTGTTGGTTCTTGTATAAAAAAGGTGTTTGCCTTTGCTCTCTGTTAAAAGGTGTTTGACAATCTTCAACAAATCTATTGCCAAAAATATGCAAAGATCCTAAAAATTCTTAGAGGGGAGAAAAAATTTTAGGTTAACATTTCCTGGTGTAGCAGCTGGCTGTTAGTCACAGTTTCCATTTCTTTAGTTTTTGTTGTGTTTATAGAATAGACCTGCTGTATAACACACATGAATACACACATACAGTATATGCTAGAGAGTGTAAATTAGCGACGTGTTTGCAGACTGCATTTAGATTGTACACTCTGAGATGAAACATGAATTGTGCACTTATGTTAATGTGGGGATACTCACAGCGCTAACAAGTGTAATAATCAGACTGAGATCCGATTTTTGCAAAAGATTGAAACCTCTGTTCTAACTTTTCTCTTTGAAGTCGCCAGGGCACAGAAACCTGTCCAAGAAGTACTTATAATGCAGCGTTGATGCAAAAAATTCACTGACTTCTCTCTGTCTCTCACACACACACACACTCTCTCTCTCACACACACACACACACACACACACACACAACTGGTATCATAAAAAAGCTCTTCATTTTAAGCATGCTTTTTCTACAAAGTAGAGCAATATGTTAGTCTTTTAAAATGCCTCCAATGTAATGCTCAAGCATGACAGAAAACTGAGTGTATTATGGCTTTTTATTCATATTACTGTTTACTGTATATGTTTTTTGTTGACCAAGCATACAACCAAGTAACTGAAACCAGAACTGGCAACTTTGATTGCTGAATGGCCTGATGAGAACAGAAAGAAAAGCTACAACCACAATGTTTGGTGAATCATTATGGAAAAAAGTCAAAAAGGTGTAGCAGCAAGGGTGCCAGAGAGAAGAAGAAAAGGATCAACATTTTGGCTATTGTACCTGTTTACCTGTTATGTTTGTTATAAAAGAAAATGCTTTTTAAAAAAAATAAACACTCTCCTTACCCACCACTATCCTCTTCAAAGAAAATGCATCCACCTAAAACCATTCCTGATTCAGCTCCTCTCTTAACCACTAAAACTTCTACAGTTTTTATTGTGTGTAAGCTCAGCAGACAAAAAATTAGTCACCACCCAAGTAAGAGGTGATAAATACCAACAGAGGACACCCAGTATGAATACCATCTTATACATAATTGTGTCATGTGCTATAGGGTTTGCAGAGTGTCAAGGAGTAGTGATATGCCATGTGTGTTTGGTTCTGTTTGTGAAAAATGAGTCACACGACAGACATTTATGATTGGCAAAAAGGGGTTATTGTGCTTGGCTGTGCCAAAAGGCCTATTGTACAGAAAGTTGTCAACTTTGTGAGTGTCTCAAAGCATAGTGTCCAACAGGTCTTCCATCTATGTCATACATCTCAGTCAACCTGTAATTGTCGCCAGAACAACGGTTGAAAGACTGTGCCAAGAGATAGGGGGGGACCTTTGTACTGTGTCATGCACTTTGAGAAGCAAACTGCTTTGCCACCAGGCAAGAATTGCTACAGACAGTCAATGCGGTTCCACAGCAAGCCATTTCCAAATGAACACTCAAAAGGGAACTGTATTCCATTGATATCTGGAGCATAGTGCTGGAGAAGGGTCCCTTTCTTGTAGCAGTTTACCAAGCTGTATGGTTACAATGGTCGCAGAGCCACAAACACTAGACTGTTGACACCTGGAAACATGTTATCTGGTCTGATGAATTGGGAATCTGCATGTACTTTAATGATACAAGGCGATGGATACATTGTAAACCGCATAAAGTCATCAAAGAGGGGTTTGTGTAAGTTGATTTTCAAGTGTGAGATGGCTCTCTAATGTTCTTGGGCTGTGTTAGTTATGAGGAAATAGGGCCTCTGGTTGAGGTCACAGTGCACTTGAACCTAAATGGGGTTACATTCCGAGTCATTCTTGCACCTCGACTGTCCCACTGCATTCCTAGATTTAAATCGCATAGAAAATCTCTTGGACTGTTTGGAGCAACGAGTAGAATGCCGGCACAGCCTACTGACCATTCTGGCCGAATTTCAAGATGTAATGTGGGAAGAGTAGATGAAAATTTATGTTGCCTAAATCTGCAACTATTGGTGTCCATGTCAGACAGAATTGCTTTAGCCAGGGGTGACTTTTTTTTTTTTTTTTAATCCACTAATATAGTGGGTTGGATAATGGATGGATGGATCTTAATCTAAAAATAGATTAGATTAGATTACATCTAATCTGTAAGAAGTTGGGAGGTGTGTGTGATGTTCTGTCGTGTCAGAATACTTACTTGCTTTCTGTGAACCTAAGCCTGATAATTGGTTAAACGCATATTACAATATCCATCCATTCATTGCCCAACCCAAGTTATTTTTTAAATTGACGATGGACCTGTTGGATTGTTCTTCCTTACCAAGCATATACTTAATAAAACACACCAGGATGTATTTCTTATTTAATATGGCCTATGCATTTGTTTAAAAACGAACCAAATTTCAGTCTTCTGTGTTGGAAGCACGGGCTGCTGCAGAAAGATTTTAATGGTGTATAATGTGTTTTTATATATATATATATATATATATATATATATATATATATATATAGTCATTTTCACAACACCCCACATTGGAGAACATGTGGAAGCAAAGAACCACAGGTTGAAGATTGCTAGTCTGCTCTTTGATATTTTTAAATTTCAGTTTGAAGGCATGCATCTATTTCAAGCACTGTGTCTGTCTTTGTTGACTTTAGAAGTAATGTGAAAAACAAACTGTCATATAATAAACAAAAGCATTGCCATTATAGTTTAAAGGTTTGTGCATGGTCTTACTTTGACAAGATGTGTTGCAGGGGCCCAAACTTCCATTCGATGGGTGTGAAACAATGAAAAGCATTTGACAGTGGTCAAAACAGAACAAAGCCAAGGGAATAAAATCAAAATGGGGGAAAACTAGCAAATTGTGCCATTATTTAAATAGTAGCACTTGCCAGTCATATTTTTTAAATTTGTTGCTTTGTGTTCCATAAAATGACTGCTGTAGGCTATACAAATGTATTTAAAGTAATTCATGAACAGTTTTTTTTTTTTCCAAGTTCCACAGTGAAAATTTATCCGAAGCCTGTAGCAAATACTGACTGAATGTGGAGGAGTATGTATGTGTATGTTTATGCACAGTATGTGCAAAGCATCATGAAGTGTTATAATACACTGTCCTTATCCCCTGCAATTGGACACAAGCATATTTAGCACATAAATATATCCAGTAATTTCCATAGGGCCTGCTGTTCTATAAAGAAATGCCCATTCTCCCCTCTAGTGGTAGAAACTCTTTACTACTAGAAGGATATTGCAAAATACTGAAATGGGAAAAAGCTGTATGCAGCCTCCCTTTAAATTCTAGGGTGTGCTTCTTAATGCCCATTGTTGATGTTAATCATCTGTGGGAGCCCCCATTATATAATATTTAGTTTGACTAAAATTACTCACAACACACAACTGCCTTGTCATTACCAACAAATTTGTTAATACAAAAAAATACATATTATATATTACATAACAACTATTTACACAAATGATTCAGCAAATGTACATAAATATTCAAACAGCCAAATCAGTCTAATTAATATTATATAAAAATACCAGATCAAAATAAGCCACTTTTAGTTTTCCATTCCTCCATTCCTGATTAGATTATTATAAAATGTCTACTTAACTGTGACCCAGATCAACAAAAAAGAAAATTGCAAAATGAGTCTTGTGAGTCCACAGTTCTTCTAGTAGCTTTTTCTTCCCAGCTTGTCACCCATTTAGCTTCTATACACAGCAAGTAAAAGTGTCTCTTAAAATTATAGTTTAAAAAAAAAAGAAAAAGTAATTTAATTAAGCTATTAAACTTTAAAAAGGCCTTCTATTAATAAGAAGTCATTCTTTTATGCCCTCTGTCTGATTGTTTTCTTTATTTCTATAGCCTTGTCCATGCTACTGTACTGCCATACTCATCAGATGTCCGTTTTTGCCCTCAGTTTTCATAATTTTTTTTTTTTGGTAACCCTTATCACACTGCAAATCCATTCAAACTAGTGTAGTGCGAAGGAGTCTCCTGTTGCTGCACGTCCGTGCTCAGGTCCTAACTTGGGATCCTTAGGTGGTTTGTCGTGTGGTTGGTGCAGCAATATGCAGTTATCAGTGCATACTCCCAACCTCCTCCTTCTCCTTATCAAATACCAGGGGCTAAATTTATAAAACTTTGCATAGATCTGTAAATCCGCACATAGAATGCATATCAAACACCACCCTGAAACATTCATATATGATAGAATGCATATCAAACACCACCCTGAAACATTCATATATGGAGCATGCTAAGCAACTTCATACATGTGCAACCACAATGCTGCAGCACTTCATTGGTCGGTACAGTAGTGTCACTTGTGACATGTCAAAACCCTGTCATTTGCATTCAAGAATATCAGGCTGTGCTCCTCAACTGAGAGCACAAGATTATCACAGCATTATAGCACCACTTCTCTGCGTTTTGAAGGCCAGGGAAACTCATAAGGTGCCAATGTCTGAGTGGGTAGCCACTATTACCTGGCACATGTAATGATGTGATTACTGCTACATTGAAGAGTACAGGCCATATAAAACACAGAGGATTTGGCCAGTTAACTTACCAACAAGCCGGCCACCACATGCTGTACAACAACATCATGTCTGCCTCAAAATAAATTAGTCACGGGCTGAGTCAGGTCACAGAAATGCAACGTTTCTCAGCCACATCTTAGCTTCACTGATGACTTGTACATTGAAAAAAAGCAGCTTCATTCTCACTAGGTGCTGTTATTGCAATATGAGTGCAGTAAAGTGCTCTGATTATTGCCTTTTTATGTTGGGGAGAAACAAAGTTATGTTTTAGGTATATATATCTATACCATACGAAAACTGGATGTAGTGTGTCTCCGGCTGGTTAATGGCTTCCAGCATAGCGGGCATGATGGAGTGAAGCTTGGCTTACAGTATATGTTCCTGACCTATTGACCAGTTCACTGAAAAGTAACAACAGGTGGGGGATATAAACTGGTAAAAAATAAAAAAGAAGCTCTTCAATGCTGCAAATATGTAGCATTGGCCCCATTTAAAAGTAAAGTAAAAGAGTCCGTGCACCATATTCATCACTTTCAATGTGTAATATGTTTGTCACATCAGGCACACATAATAAAAGTAGCATGGTGATATGAATTATGATGCAGGAGTCATCATTTATCTGTTTTGGCTGCATTTCCGTACTTGATCAAGGGTGTCGTCATTTCCCAGTTTCTCTGAAATGTTGCGCATGCATGTGTCAGAGTTGCTGAAAATACACGCACGTCCCCATGTCAACTTTTCTTTTATAAATTCTAACATGGGTAAAGCCGCATACAGATATTTCAAGGCTTTTTGTACATACACAAGTCTTATAAATGAGGATGTTGGTCTGTTTAATTCTGTTTTAAAATGCCCTGCCGCTTGCCTATATATATATATATATATATATATATAATCTAAAACACATTGTACTGATTTTCTTTGTTTTCGGTGGTTTTTTTTTTTGTTTTTTTTTTGTTTTTTTTTATTCTGACTCACTCTTTTTTGTATCCTTATTTGTAGGAGAAAATGATAAAGGAAAAAAATGGAAAATTTACCCACCAGGTGGTTGTTTTCCCTCAGGGAAACATTAGTGCAACATGTATAGCATCAAACAAGTTAGGTGAAGAGCAGCTGTCAATAAACATTTCTTCCTGTAAGTATACCTTGTATATGTGTTCTTGTACTCAAGCTTGAAATGTCCACATTTAACATGGCAAGCTTGAAAGCTTCAGTTGGTAGTGTTCTGTGTCATGCCATTTCCTGTTATATTTTTACTGCTGACATTCTAGTCTAATTCAATTGATGTTTTACTAGTTATAAATCACATCTACTGTAGGACTCCTTTTAACCAATTTACAGTAGCTAATTAAATAACATGTATGAGGCAGCTAAGCTAGCTTCTAGCTAATATTGCATTTCTGGAATTATACCGTTTTAAACCTCGGCTAGTCCGGTAGTGTGGCCTAGTGGCTAAGGTATTGGACTGTAAATCACTGCAAGTTTGCTGGTCCAGTCCTCAACAACTTTGTAATCCTGAGCTACTCATGTAACTTGCTTGTGTTCCAACTAGGGTTGCACATTTATGACAACAATAATAGTGGAAAAATTTTGACATTGATATATTTGATAAATTTATTTAACAGCACTGCAATGAAATATATACTTTGTCCTACCAACGGCATATAGTGTAATCTGTAGGCATACAATACAATATGTCCTTAATTTTGCAGGGAACCACTTAAAATTTGTTAATGTGAAATTGTTCAATGGGGTATTGGTTGAAAAAGTAAACATTTATTGTTTAATATTATTTTCTTTTTATCCTGATTAATAAAAGGATAAGTGTCTGTGTGTCCATCGAGTTGCTATGTCTCTGTCATTCCAAAAGATGATGCATTACATTTTTAGTAACAAAATGCACTGCATTTGTCATTCCAACAGATCACAAAAATTAAAACTGCTCTTCCACATTCCATATCAAATGGCATATAACAGGGACCTGTGCATTGCATGGTGCTCTGCAGACAATGATGCCAAGGTCTGCATTGATTACTCAGATTTCAACCTGTTTTTAGATGAGTAGCACAGCTAGTTTTTACAATAAAGATACAGCCCTCTTAAGTCTGTTTTTGTAATACAGTAAATTACTGATTTTTGTAAAATTATGAAATAAAACTTAAGTGCAGCAGAAACTTAATGCATTCATCACACCACCACTTACAAATCAAAAAAAGTAAAATGTGGAAAAATGATAAAAATTAATATGTTAAATTGGAGTTCTGCTACAGTTAGAAAAAAGTTGTCTCTCTCCAAATATTTATGGACCTAATTTTGGTTCTGTACATTACCACAATGAATTTTAAATGAAACAACTTAGATGCAGTTGAAGTGCAGACTTTCAGCTTTAATTCAGTGGGGTGAACAAAACGATTGCATAAAAATGTGAGATGGGGTGGGCGGTATGACCAAAATTCTATATAACGGTATTTTTCAAAATTATCCCAGTTTCACGGTATTCGACGGTATTTTTTTCCCCATGCGTGAGTGGATGTTAACCACATTTTCCACTGCAATTACTGGCTAAGAATAACCTATTCCACTGTCAAGAGCACTATACATTGTACAAAAAAAAACATTTTAATGTGCACACAAGTATTAATAAAGGTTTGCATGGCCCCATAAAGTGATAGTTTTCAAGGGGGTGGCACTAATGAAGAGAAGGAATCACATTGCATGACAGATGCAGTCAAAATATAGAACCTTTTTATTGAACAAATTTTGCAAAAACTTAAACTATAATTTTGACAACATATTTTCAACCATCCAAAGAGGCATTTAGACTTAGTAAAATATCCAGAAGTGCTTGTCAAAAGTTGTATTGCACTGAACATGTCTTAGAAAAGGAATAAATAGTAAATATTTTTTGTAAACCAACTACACTTTCTGTTAATGTTAACAATCTCTGTCCACTGACACGTTAAAGTGACTTTTTAAACAACTTCATCATTAAACTGCATAATATATTTAAACTAATAAATAATAACAATAAAATAAATAATAGTATTATTACTAATAGTTGCACTATTACTTCAAGACTTCAAGCCCAGGTGCATTACACAGTATTCACCAAATTAAAATAGAATAAAACAAGTGCAACTTGGTGATGACATCTTTACCAACTAAACCATCATTTAGGCAAACTGCATTAATACGGACTGCAACTTGCATTTATAATGCTATTTGTGCTATAGCCCTACGGAATCATATTAGGGCCATGGTGAAGAAAAAAAATACAGACACAGGGAAGAAAAAAACAAACTATATGTCGAGAATAAAGTCGACATTTCCACTTTATTCTCGCCGTTTATGTCGAGATTAAAGTCAACATTTCCACTTTATTCTCATAGTTTACTTCATAATTAAAGTAGAATGTCGTAAACTAAACTTCTTCCTAAAATCAATGTTTAATTTACTAGATTTTGTCAAACCCCGTCATAAGTTAATGCAGCACATTAAATGCTTTGTGTTAAGTGTTCCCCGACCCAGTTGTTAATCACTACGCTTCTTAAACTGACTTCCTCCGCACTAAGATGAGACAGCGATCACCACACAGAATCCATTCACTTCATTATATTCTTGCTTTCTGAAAATTTAGAATGCTAAGATAAATACTTTAATGCATTTCATCATGAAAATGATATTAAGCAGGTATTAAACATGCACGGTAGTGAGGTGGTAGTGCTGCTTCCTCGCAGTAAGGGGTCCCCAGGTGTATGTTCAGTGTAGAGAACTTTATGGCAGGTGTGACGAGGCTCCAAAAAACTGGATGTATGAATGGGTATTGCACAGGTTTAACTTAAATATTGTGTAAATGTTGGGTTTGTGATCTGGTGGTCGGAGACACGAACACAGAATTCAATGCATGTTCTTCTCAGCGGGCTTTCTTTATTGCACGCGTGCTGTCTCAATCTGACGTACCAAAACCTAAGTTCCTATCCTTCCTTTTTCTTTCTCCACATAACCAATCACCACACAATAAACGTCTTTGTGAAATTAAAACTAGTTATAAACTTAGCCCACGGAGTGTTCAGAACTTTAAAAATATCTTCGTTATACATGTTTAATTATGCCATCCATTCAGGGTTGCGCCCATCCCTGAACGAGTCGCCAGTACATCGCAGGGTGAATACGAGCAAAACATACACTAGCAGGGTCAATATAGCGTAACAAAACCCCACATCCTACATGACTTTGAAAGGAAACTGAAGCACGCCGAGTAAACCCACGAGAAAAACATGCAAATGCAAGGCAGGGTACATCCGAGAGACCCTTGCTGTGAGGCATCAGTGCAACCTCCACGCCGCCGTGCCCCCACATGATTAATGCATGCTTTAATGCATTTCACCATGAAAATTATATCAAGTATTTATCTTAGCATTCTAAATGTTCAGAGAGCAGGAATATCATGAAGTGAATGTATTCTGTGTGGTGATCGCTGCTGGCGCCTCCTCTTAGTGCAAGAGGAAGTCAGTTTAAGAAGCTCGGGGAACACTTAACACAAAGCATTTAATGTGCTATATAACTTATGACGGGGTTTGAGAAAGTCTAGTACATTAAATATTAATTTTATGATGAAATTTAGTTTACGATGTTCTACTTTAATGACAAATTTTGAGAATAAAGTCAACATGTCGACTTTATTCTTGTCATAAGCGTCGAGATTAAAGTGGAAATGTCGAGAATAAAGTCAACATGTCATCACACTATTATACAGTACCTAGGTAAATTACACTGTATTGAAAACAAATAAAACAAGTACAACTTGGCTTGCAGTATTATCCAGTAGTATAGAAACAGTATTTACACATTTGAACATAATGGTCCACATCCGACCTTTTAAAACCAAAGTATCTCCAGGAAACGGACGTGATTCCTTTTTTTCGGCAAAAGTTCTTTTGTGTCATTATGTTCAACTTTATCGTCAGCTTCAGTTTCGGAATGTTCTCTGTCCATTTTCACCGCGCAATACCTACACTACCACTACCTATTTAGCGGTGTAGCAGTGAAAAAGGTCCCCACTTGAACAGTTTCCCGCTGCGCCACGTTCCGAATGTCGTTTAGGCAATTTAAACCGGTGTTGCGGTATAAGAAAAATCCTTATCATAAAAAAAATAAAAAACGGTTTTTGGTATGAACCGGTATACCGCCCAGCACTAAATCTGAGGCAACTAAAGCATTTTTTTTAACACAATCCCTTCATTTCAGGGGCTCAAAAGTAATTGGACAATTGACTCAAAGGCTATTTCATGGGCAGGTGTGGGCAAGTCTGCCGTTATGTCATTATCAGTTAAGCAGATAAAAGGCCTGGAGTTGATTTGAGGTGTGGTGCTTGCATGTGGAAGATTTTGCTGTGAACAGACAACATGCGGTCAAAGGAGCTCTCCATGCAGATGAAAGAAGCCATCCTTAAGCTGCGAAAACAGAAAAAAACAATTCCCAGAAATTGCTACAATATTACGAGTAGCAAAATCTACAGTTTGGTACATCCTGAGAAAGAAAGCAAGCACTGGTGAACTCAGCAACGTAAAAAGACGTGGACGTCCACGGAAGACAACAGTGGTGGATGATCGCAGAATAATTTCCATTGTGAAGAGAAACCCCTTCATAACAGCCAACCAAGTGAACAACACTCTCCAGGGGTAGGCGTATCGATATCCAAGTCTACCATAAAGAGAAGACTGCATGAAAGTAAATACAGAGGGTGCACTGCAAGGTGCAAGCCACTCATAAGCCTCAAGAATAGAAAGGCTAGATTGGACTTTGCTAAAGAACATCTAAAAAAGCCAGCACAGTTCTGGAAAAACATTCTTTGGACAGATGAAACCAAGATCAGCCTCTACCAGAATAGCCAGGTTTCCATCCAAGGAGTTTTTGCGAAAAAATATTTAGCGCTTCAAATTTTTTACCGATATAGCTGATGGAAATGCTAATTATCGATAAAATGTTGTACGTGTCGACATAATATTTTTCCGTTTAACTTTAGCGCATAAATTCCATGTCGATACTTCAGATGTCGCAAAAACTACATTGGAAACAGTTTTTGTCGGAAAAAAGGGCTTTAACGCAAATAAATGTGTCACATTTTCATCACGTGCAATCAAAACGAGAATGGCGGAGCGGCTCGCATGGTCTGATGAAGAGAGTTTTTTTTTTGATTAAACGTCGTTATTTTGTATTAATTCAAATTTCAGTTTTAATTAAAAACCTTAAGGGAAGCAGGTTAATTCAGTTGTTATCGCACTGTGAAGGGATGTTGAAAGGTAGGCTCACCTTTACAGATCCGATGCTGCAAACACAGCTGCATCATGGGCACTTCCAGGAGTGCCAACGCAAATGTCTCGTATCATGCACCTGTCATCAACAAGGGCCTGGAGAACAATAGATGGCCACCCTTTGCGATTAATGTAATCGCGGTAGCCTTCCGTCGGGGGAAGAATAGGCACATGCGTGCCATCCAGCGCACCGTAAATCTGTGGCACAAGATGCACCAAGGAATTGCGGTATGCAATTTCATTGGCCTCCGCTACAGTCGGAAGTCTGATATAACGCCGCATTAATTTTTCTTTAATAGCGGTGCACACAGCATATACACATCGATGGACGGTAGTTTTACTAACCACGAAAGTTTCTCCAACTACTCTATACTCGGCACAGGTTGCCAGCTTGTAAAGGGCGATGGCAATCCACTTTTGGGTTGGAAACGGTGGTCGGTGGCAACCTGTGATGGGCGCAACATCAGGACTGATGAATCCACACAACATGTCAAACGTCGGCCGTGTCATTATAAAATGTTGCAGCCAGAGATTTTCTGTTAAGTGTCTCTCCACCACCTCCTCCCAGA
Organism: Erpetoichthys calabaricus; assembly: GCF_900747795.2. NCBI lineage: Eukaryota > Metazoa > Chordata > Cladistia > Polypteriformes > Polypteridae > Erpetoichthys > Erpetoichthys calabaricus. The sequence goes on along the minus strand of NC_041397.2, from coordinate 207,660,817 downwards.
AGGTCTTATTCCGTCGTCTCTCCCATACCCGTGGGTTTCGTCGCACTGGTACTTTCTTCGAGCTCTAGGGCTATTCAGACAAGCAACTGCTTCATTCTGCTGTCGTCTTCGGATATTATGTACAATTCCAATTATTTGTGAAACTGAAATAACAGTAAGCTGGCAAATTTCAAAAAACTGTCTGAATAATCTCTCCATTTCTTTGTTTAGTGGAGGGGGTGTAACGTGGAAAACAAAAGGTAGATAATTTGCGACATACACAAAATTATGTATGGAAACGGCTCAAGGGCAGATTTTTTTCGCGATACAACAAAAGTTATGCGACAGTTCGTTTTGGGGGGGGGATGACGTCATCACGCACACCATTTTATCGATAAAAAGCCAGTTTGATGGAAACAGGCTGGAGACAGCAAATTTCGCACATTTTTTTTACGTATATTCTGTTTGTCGATAACAAAACGTCGCAAAAAACTGGATGGAAACTTAGCTAATGATGGCAAGAAAAAAAGTATGGAGAAGGCGTGGAACAGCTCATTATCCAAAGCATACCACATCATCTGTAAAACATGGTGGAGGCATTGTGATGGCTTGGGCGTGCATGGCTGCCAGTGGCACTGGGACACTAGTGTTAATTGATGACGTGACACAGGACAGAAGCAGCCGAATGAATTCTGAGGTGTTCAGAGACATACTGTCTGCTCAAATCCAGCTAAATGCTGTCAAATTGATTGGGCTGCGTTTCATGATACAGATGGACAATGACCCAAAACATACAGCCAAAGCAACCCAGGAGTTTATTAAAGCAAAGAAGTGGAAAATTCTTAAATGGCCAAGTCAGTCACCTGATCTTAACCCAATTGAGCATGCATTTCACTTGTTGAAGACTAAACGTCAGACAGAAAGGCCCACAAACAAACAGCAACTGAAAGCCGCTGCAGTAAAGGCCTGGCAGAGCATTAAAAAGGAGGAAACCCAGCATCTGGTGATGTCCATGAGTTCGAGACTTCAGGCTGTCATTGCCAGCAAAGGGTTTTCAACCAAGTATTAGAAATGAACATTTTATTTCCAGTTATTTAATTTGCCCAATTACTTTTGAGCCCCTGAAATGAAGGGATTGTGTTAAAAAAAATGCTTTAGTTGTCTCACATTTTTATGCAATCGTTTTGTTCACCCCACTGAATTAAAGCTGAAAGTCTGCACTTCAACTACATCTGAGTTGTTTCATTTAAAATTCATTGTGGTAATGTACAGAACCAAAATTAGGAAAAAGTTGTCTCTGTCCAAATATTTATGGACCTAACTGTATATTAAGATAACAAAAGGTGCATGTACATGATAAAATGTTAAAAAGCAGTAGTGCAAGATTAAGACATTAATAGAAACACAACCTGAAAGTTTTATCATATAGGTACATAAACAATATTAATAACATTAAAATATGGCGATCTCAAGAAGTGTGGTGATGATAATGCCTTCTTCCATGCAGCTGCAGAATCTCTAGTGTCTGGTGCAGACTTGGTCCTTGGGCAGTTGCACCCCAATTTTTAAGCGAAATGCTGTAATCAAAGTTACATGACTCATTTAAAGAGGCAGCATTGTGTCTGTTTTTCATCAATGTAATGATCCATTAAGCTCACGCATGCCTCCATAGTTCAAATTAATTGCAAGTTCAGAAAAAATAAATGTGGGCAGAATGATGTATCCGTTGCCCTGGATATTGATAATTTTATTTATTTATTTTTTAATCGTGCAGTTTTTATTCAAGCCTTGTGCTTTGATGAATAAAAGGTTTCTTTTATCGGAATTAGCATTCGATCGGTCCTTATCCAGCAGGCTATGTTATGGTGTCAATGGCTGCTGAAAACAAAATCCTTTTAAACTAAAGACAACTCTTAAATTTTGGTATTAAAAGTGTAAAAATGTTGATTGAAGTTCAGCATTACTTTGCAGTTTGTCTGGAGGTTGCTGGAAATATAAGAAAGAAATGCACACTTTAAAAAAAATATATATATATTAGGGATCAGACTCCTAAAAATACATTCAGTGCGGTCACTTGCAATTGCGGTCACAATGTCCGTGCTGTTGAATTGCCAGTGCACTTGCGCTTAATGAATGTGTCTGTGCCGGATTACCACACTCATTTGCTGTTTGTGGCTGTCTGTAACTGTAAAACCTTGATATTTGACAGAGTGGAAGTACTGAATGAAATGCAGTAATTGTCACTTCAATGATTAGTATAAACAATTAACTGTGCAACCCCAATGTCAACTGCTTAAGGAAAGTTAGCAAAGTACTTACTAAGCACCTAACAATGGTGCTCACTATAGGATGTCGCTGGTTAAAGTAGTACAGCTGGGTCAGTTCTGTTTGGATCCATTATCCATCTTCAGATGTAGTAATGAATGGCTGATGTCCATTGTGGTCATGTGACTAGAACTGAATGCCTTCCATGGCTGTCCTGAATTAACTAAGCCAACCTGTTCATGTTCCGAGAAGCCTGTGTTAACCTTTGTTGCTGTCTTTTGTTTCCAATTTCTCCCAAGTTTGTTCATTCTGTGTTTTACATTACACTTTTATTATTTTATTTGTTTGTTTAGCTAATAAGGAAACAAATTTGGAAATATACAAAGAGATTGTAGCCTGTTGGGTTTGTTTGGAAACTTTTAAATGAAGAATCTTATGATTATTCCGACAGTGAATAGGTTATTAGAGGTTGAGCCCCTGTAATCCAAAATGACTTGTACCAGAAGTAATTAAGACTTTAGGTATTTTCATATTTTGGAATGCTTACATATATAATAATGAGATATCTTGGGGAAGGGACCAATATCTATACCTGACATTTATTTATGTTTCATATGCACCTTTTACACATAGCTTGAATGTATTTTATTTTACAATTTTTCATAATTATATGTATGAAACAATGTTTATGCACAGTAGCATCAATGGGACACATGAATTAGGCATTAAACAATAGCAACAGTAAACAATTGCAGGCTTTCAGTCTCCACCCACTATTAAATGGTTACTGTACATAGAGAATAAGCAAAAAACACAGTGAATAATGCACGAGTCTGGTGCTGCCGATGGTTGATAAACTTGTTGCAAAAGAGTGCCAGAGCCTCTGGCTACAAACAGATCACCAGGTCAGGTCACTTGCAGAAATTCTCAAATGATTATGCGGTTATGAGGTGTATTGATAAAGGAGATGAGACAAAATAGGAGCCACATGGAGAAGTTTGTTTCTTGGTGCAAAGAGAATTGTCCGCATCTTAACATCAGCTAAACCAAGGAACAGGTTATTGACATTCACTGCACCAATAAGCCTCTATGTCCAGTCAGTATTCGAGGAGTGGATGTAGAGTTGGTCTACTCCTACAAGCACTTGGGTGTCCACATTAATGACAGGTTGGACTGGTCTCGGATCACAGAGTTACTATATAAGAAAGGGAAGAGCAAGCATTTTTTCCTTAGGAGACTGTGTACCTTTAATGTGGGTAGTGACCTTCACATCTTCTATAACAATGTTATGATGGCCACTGCGATTTTTCTATGCTGTGGTGTGCTGGGCTGGAAGCATCACTTCAAGAGAGGCCCACTGAATCAACAGGTTAATTAAAAGGGCAGGCTCAGTTATAGGATGCACACTTGGACCCCCTGGAGATGAGCAGTGAAAGAGAGAATTAAAACCTGAGTGCCATTAGGAACAATGCTGTACATCTTCTCTCTGACACACAACCCAGAGGACTTTCAGCCAACGAGTTATTCATTAGAAATGTGTCAAACGCCAGTGGGGCTCCTTCATACCATCAGCAACACGTGTGCATAGTGCCTCACTGTGACTGCCAACTCAGAACTTTTCTTTAAATTTTTTAGTTTTCCTTATAGTCATTCTGGTGTGTGTATATTAGTTTATCAGATTATTTGTTATTTATTTAAATAGTCTTTGTAAAAAGTCAAATTTCCCCCTGGAGACAAATAGAGATCTATCTTACCCCTGCAGCAGTTTGGAAGAGCCACACAGCTGTTATTGTGCCTTTTGCACATGTATCCACAGCACCAGTTTGGTTAGCACAATGAAGTATTTAAAAATTTGAAGATATTAAATTTTGAGTGCACAATTACCGCTACTATGCACATTTGTAATTCCATGTCAATCAAACTAGTTAGCATCATAATCTCGCATAACGCTGCTTTGATTATTTGTAAATGTGATGATATTTTATTGGAACACTTTAAATTATCCAGCTTACTTATTTTGCTCTTATTTTGTCTGTTTTTTTTTTCAGTATATTCTCCAGATGAGAATTCGGAAGACATAAATCGTGGTAAGGTTGTGTCACTATTAAAATGGTCATTTTGCATTTGTTTCTTTAAGCCCTAGTGTGTTGTTTAACATAAAATCTTTAAAACTACCAATCTGTTTCTGTAAGTTTATATATGCTTTGTCAACTCTTCTCTTTAAATAACAAAAATTCAGTTAAACAATCTATGCAAATTAGTCAATGCTCGCACTTTTCATTAAGTCTGGGTTCTCTCTTTACATAGATGGAAATGAACTTCACTAGACTGTTGAATCCCAAAAAAAAAAAAAAAACCTTACTGCCTTTTATTTTAGAATCTCCAAAAGTGAATGATCAGGCCAAGCTGATTGTTGGAATTGTCGTGGGCCTCCTTTTGGCTGCATTGGTGGCTGGTTTTGTGTATTGGCTCTATTCAAAGAAATCCAAGTAAGTAGAGAAAATGTAGTTGTCTCACTATAGTGACGATTGTGTATGGTGTGTGTGTGTGGTTTTGTTTTTTTTTTCTTTGTTGTTACCAAGCAGAAACAAAAGTTACAGTAAATCAAATATAACCATGAAAACGTCAACACAAAATAAAACCTCTATCCTGCAGTGCCCACCCCACAGTCCCAAATTGCACAAGTTAATCATGGAGGAGAGAAGGCAAGGTGTGTTATGCTTTCTTGATGATCATTTTATGGTGAAATTTCAAATATAGTGTAAAACATTTAATGTAATTATTGCATTTCCTGCCCCTGTCACAAAAGGTGTAAAATGAATCCCCTATACAAACACATCCCTATTCTGAATTAATTTGGCATAATATATAAGTTAGAGCTAACTTTGTATCTTGACTTAGCATGCTGTGACAGTCTGGGTCGACTTCACAATCCCTGGTTGCTTCCAGGAGCCTCTTGAACCCAGAACCGCTGAGAACGTACCTTATGATGAGCCAAGCAAATGAGGACACACACAGTGAGCAAGGGGTTAGTGCAAAGTGTTTTATTTAAAATGAAACAAAGCGCCCAAAGTGCAGTGCAAAAGATCACTAAGTAAATACATAATCCATAAAAATCTGTGACAGTCCACAAGTTAAAAATTCAATAAATAATACAAAAATAAAACTAATAAAAGTCTTTTCTTTCACCTCTTAACTGAGCCCAGTGCAATTTCCACTCTCCTGTCTCCTCAGCTCACACAAAAGTATTGCTCAGCCAGCAGAGACACCGACAACTGCAGTCCTTACTTCTGACTAACATGTCTGCCACATCACTCAAAGTAGACTGTCCTCCCTCTCTCCACTCACACTCTACTGGCATCCTGTGGATTCCTAAGGAAGATTGCACAACCATCATACCCAATCCTTCAGTAAATCAGCGGGTGCCGATCCACACTGGAGTGCCAATTGGTCACTCTTTTGTGGGGCTACTGACTGCTCTCAAGCTGCCTCAGGCACCCAGGTGTGTCCAGCGCTAATGAGGGAACATATTAATTCCCCATGTGTGCACGTGAATGGGGGATTGCTGCCCCCACAACTGTCTTTGAAGCCACTCCACCATGCTACCTACGCCCCACCTGATAACACGAGTGCATTATCTATTTTTTTAAAATGCACATGCCACTGGCCCGTTATCAATGTTGGGAAAATGTACACTGCCTAGCAAAGGTGTTCAGCCTTTTGACCAGTCCTCTGGTTTTACTTATTAACTTCCTACACTGAGAATCTCTCCTGTGGACCCCTGCAAGAAGCAATGTAACTGTCCTAGCTGAACATTGCCACTTGTATTTCAGCCTGTGCACTTCATGTACAGTAAATGTGTCTATAAACAGCTGGGCACCAATGCCAAAACTTTGAGGCTCACAAAAGGCATTTCTTTGCAGATTGGGAGTGTGCTTCACTCACTGGCTTTTTGAGAAAACCATTTACAAAATGTTATTGTAACCAAAAATGAACTTGAATTAAACTGCAAAGTATTTGTAATATTTACAAATTTATTTGAAAATATTTCTGATATTCATGGGATAGGAGACTACTTAATTTTTCATCATGTTTCCATCACTGTACAGCAATTACCGATCAGCATTCAAGTGTTTATCAGTACACAAATGAGTGGACTAAATATATGAAAATCTATGCTTAAGAACTATCAACTTAATTATTTGTTTCATCTTGTGCCTTCATTTCTTCATGAGATTTGATTGAATGAAATGAATTATTTGTATGTGTTCATTATTCATTTTAGACAAGGAAGCTGGAAAACAGGAGAAAAAGAAATGGGAACACATGAAGAAAGTAAAAAATTGGAAGAAAGTAATCACAAGTCAGAGGCCTGAGGAAAGCAAAAAAAATCCAGAAAATGTAAGACTTCAAAGCAGTAACATGTTACGAGTGTGTGTGTGTATACTGCCGATACAGGAAAATGCCTACAAGATACTGCAATCCTTCAAGAGTTCACATTCTGTTTATTCATAGTCCTCTTCCCCATGGGCATTCTATTAGGGTCTGTTGGTCAACACTGAATGGAATTGTGATACTTATTAATGGACAGACAAGATCTTGGGGACCACTATGGCCAGTTTTATTTCAGCTGGTCTTAAATCACAAAACATACAAAAAGAAATTAGCTAAGCACTTAGTCTATTGAAGTATAGAGTCTACTTACCGGGGTAATTTAGCATCTAAAATATTACCACCCATGTGGGGTTCTGTTGAGATGACAAGTCTCCTCAGTCTAACCACACCACTTTATTAAACAGCCCTTTAATGTGGAAAATATGTGGTACCCAGACATGTATATGTATGTATGTATGTATGTTAAAGCAGTGGTTCGCAGTCTCCAAAGCCATGGAGCCCAGTTTAGCCTATTTATGTTCAACGATGACCCTTGTGCAGAAATCGAAGGACGACTGTCCACCTTGGTGAAATAAGCAAGATTAGAAATAGGGAATAAAATTGAAGAGTGAGGAATAGGGAGCACCAGGGTGAAACTTGGTTGGAGTTATTGTGTGTTCCATATACCCTGGAAATCAGATGTTGGAGTTGGGAATGATTTCACAGTCAAGTTGACTGCGCTCCAGTAAAACATTGGGAAAATTTCCAATATGGATGAAGAAAACCTTTGTTATGCATGGTTTTTTGGAATACAGCCAACAAGTTGAGAACAATGCACTATGTTGTATTTTGTGCTTTGAACACCGCTGCACCATGTTCACAGATAGAAGTTGGACAGTACTGGGTATAGAAGTTGGACAGTACTGGGTGTGCAACTGATTTAATGAGATACAAATAGACAGAAGTGCTAATAAATAGTATAATAGGTCAGCTTTCACTAATGTTGATGTGCTGTATGGCCATCTTGGATTTTGAAGTCAGCTTTGGTGAGTAGGAAATCCAACTAGTTGGGGGCGTTTCAGTTGAAACTTCCTACTTGGAACTTGATTATGACTTCCCAGTTGAAATAGAACACAACATTATAGCATGATGACGTCAATCTGCCTTTTTGGTTTTTTTTTTTTCCCCCATATACTTGTGACCCAGCGATGGTGACCCACAACCCAAAAGATGGTCACAAACCAGTGGCTAAGCAACACTGTGCTAAAGGATTAACTAGTTATTCATCTCGGGGTCTCATCATTTTTAGCCAAAAGCATCTCGCAGAAGCTGAACAGAGTTAATGGTTCTATTATTTCAAAAATAATACAGACCTACAGTACACATTTATGTTAGAGGAGACCACATTTTAGGCCTTCATTTTGATGTAAATGTACCAATAGGTGAAAAAAATAGTAGAAATGGACAAAATGCTTCCATCATGTGTCCATGTTTTGTCACTAACCCATACAAACAAGGCACACCCTGCCCAAAATGTCAGAGTTATTAACTCTGAAGCAATTAGCAACAAGGATGGCATGTTTGTGAAGTATACTGTTTATTTCATTGGATTTTGGACAGCACTCACTTGAAAAGCAACCCGTTGAGATGGCACAGTACTGAGCCAAGGAGTCTGTGGTGATCATGAAAACGGTGTGACCCACAAAGACTTTCAACAGCATTTCTGACAGCATTTGGTATTTTTGTAAATCTATTAGAGAAACTTTGCATATGAATAAAAAGCACGGAAAGTGTTCAACTTCTGGACTGATTTCATATCCTATTTATCTTTTTCAGGAAAGAAGAGGAAAAAAAGCAAGTTATCTTCATTTTTACTTGCCGTTTTTAACAAGAACTAGATTGCAAAGCAGTTTTGTTGGATGTAATGATGACGCTGCCCTAATAGCACGTTCAGCAGCTGACAAACATTTTCCCTTTATGCATTTTTTTTTTTGTTTTAAACAAAATTTGGAAGTGTTCATAAAAAATAACTGTTGCACCATCTTTAATGTTTTAAGTATGTGGAAGAGGATGGAAAAAAAAAAGAATCCTTCACGGGCCAGCATTCTCATTTGTAACGTATTTGGAAGTCTGCACTGAAGCTTTGTGTTCCTGGTGAATGCTTTTTTTTTTTTTTTTTTTTTTTTTTTATATAATATAAACACTTTTTCTTGAATTAACTTCACTTAATGTTGATCGGAGGGATTTGTGAGGGATGATATTTTCTGTGTTTTTTGTGTGAGTGAGTATGTGTGTATGGAATGTTGTGTGCTTTATTTTTTTAGAATACGGAGCACCACTGCTATGGTAAGCTCACTTTGAAACTCTACCGGTACAACACTACTAGATTCTTTATTAGTTCTTTCACCTCCAGAACTTCTTAGTAAGATTTACCTTAATACTCATTGTGTATGCTTTGGGGGTTACTTGATTATAGGATGTGGTTACTAAGCTTCAGTTCAGTTATAGTTCCAAGTGTGTGGCAGTTCTAAATCAGGTACAGACTATGTGTCTATAAAGTCCTTAGGATTTTTTAAAGTGAGTACTCCTAAGCAAGAAAATAAGTCATGTTTCTGTTTCTCCCGATAGACTGGATCTGTCACAGAGTTAAAACTGCAAAGGTAATTTTAGAATATTTGAAATATCCTGAATTATAAAAGAAGTTGTGAAGACGTATGTAAATTATGAGTGTGTGCATTTTGTCCTGTTCATCCGTTTGCTTTGGCGTTTCTCAGCCTCTACTACTGAACAGGTGTCACACTTCCAGCTCCACCATTGGAGTGGGCTTAAGGGCACCGTGGGGCAGTTTTGTTTACAACCTGGATTTGGATTTACATGAGTCAATCACTTGTGATGGTTCATCTTTGGTTAGTGGATCACATCCCACACTTACTGTACTGCCTAGTCCTACACAAATCAGTGGAACTGCACAGCAACCAGTTTGAAAGTCCTAAGTTTGTTTACATCTTTATTTTTTAAGCTTTGTACACTATTGGTTAAAAAAAATTACCTAGAGAGGGGGGTGCAAGTGTGGCTGTAAGTTGAAGTATTGAATCTGACACTCATTTCTGTTTGTCTTGGTTATTTATGCTGCAAGGAACCATTGCTGATCTTGTTTTTACTAAATTAGGTCTTTGTTGTTAGCTTAACAGTTTTATTCAGGGCTTTATGTCACTAATAGTTTTTTTTATAATAAAAAATAAAATTCTCTAAGGATAAAAAAAAAAAAAAATCTGACAGCACTCTTCCAAAAAAGTATTCAAGTGGAGCTCTGACACATCAGCATTCATATTCAGAAACTTTTAGCTAAAATGAAGTGCTGTTCATGAACCATTTTACTGTATTTGTTAACTTTTTGTTTGGAGAAAAAAAAAAAAAAACCATGATGAAAAGGGGGCTGTTCAGGTTAGCCATTAAACCAAAGAAAGACGAAAGGAACATCACGATGTCTGTAAATAGTACCTTTTGTGTTTTATTTTATTTTTTTGTACTTGTTATTTTAAAATGTACATTTTTTTGAGTAAGACAATTGAATAAATCCCCTGGACACCTATAATTTCTCTTGCCAATTTTGTAATTATTTTTATTTATTTTTTTGCACTAAATGCCATCAAGTGGGAAAACCACACAATGGTCCACGTTTGAATGGCTAGGCCTAGCAAGGTGGATGTTGTGAATGTGCACAACTTCAGGGATCTTCATGTGGAAAATAGCAGCACGGTGTTGGGGTCACAGCTGACAAATGGCAATGACAGCCAGTCACATAATTGTCAGGGGCAAGGATGCCTGCAACTTTCTAAATGACAACTCAACTTTCCAAGTCACAGATGGCTGTTTAAAGGGTCTTGTGTGACCACCCAATATTTTGGCAAACGTCTTTGGGACACTTGGATTTGCCGTACAGTTGGAACACAAATTGCATTCTGCATTGTGCCATTAGGTGGGCAAAGATGTACTAATATGGAATCCATCTGTCATAAGTTTGAAATGATTAGGCAAACTTGAATAATACAAGTATGAATAGTGATTGAATTGTATTGGGGGAAAAAAACAAAACCGTTACCTGTCTAGACCTTTGATTTAGTGGATTAGGTGTATACCGATTTGTTGTAAACAAAACTGATACCTGACAGAAAATCTAGTTATATGCTTGGAAAAATGTTGCCAGAAATCTATTGTGATTTATTGTAGAAATGATTTAACATGCTGGACGTGAAAAATACGAAAATGAAAACTGATCAGGTGGGGGGTGTATGGTGATGCAGCAGTTGACTATGTGCTCATGTGTAGCTCTTGCAGTGGCCTTGAATATGACCCCATATGACCCTGCATTCTGACCTCCAAAGGTCACGCTAAAACAGAATTTCCCCATGGGGATTAATACAGTGCACCAAATATTCCCCCCACACCCCATAGAAATCCTTCATTGTTATTTTAAAATGTTCTTCCTAGGTTGATGTTGGGTCAGATGAAGACTAATATTTTGTCCCCTTCCTGCTGTTTACCTTGGCTAGTATGATGGACAGTTTTGTACCTTAGACCCCATAATACAAGTCATGCACCCATTTTCTGTTTTAAGAAACTAGGAGAATCTTCCTTGAAAAAGAAGAGATCTACAATGCTGTAGTCTTATAGCTAATTATAGCAATGCTACAAGGGTTTGAAGTTTGCTCCATTTCCCCAACACCCCCACTATTTATGTCAGACTTATTTGAGAAAAGTGAGATTGAAGTCAGGCTCTTTTTGTGCTACTGAAATTCCCATCATGGAGAGCCCCCTATTGATGACATCTTATTATCAGACGTCCTGGTTTGTTTCACCCAGGCTGTCAAACTACTCATTTGGTGTGCCCTTATGTATACACTACTTTGTAACCTACTGACAGTTGGTGTGGCAAAATAGCTGACAACTGAATATTGAGTTGTCACAACAAACAGAACTGTATCCCAACAGAAAATTATAAACCGCAGAAATTCTGAAAGGTTTCCGTTTTAAAAGGAGGTAGTTACACTGTTAAGGGAGGCCCTGAATGCAAGGAGTAACCTGTCCTTCTGATTACCAGGCTGTTGTAGCAGGACAGTGAGAATCCACAAAACCTGCCTTTGAGGTGCAAAATTGGGAGCTCTGAACCTTTACTATGTCTTAATTTTTGTGCCAGTCACATTATCTAAGGTAGCCTGTTGCATTTCAGCATAGGTAATGTCCGTTTGCATTCTTAGTTCTAACCACCCCCCCCCAATAAGCCCCGAATTGCATGCTGACAAGTGAAAGTGGCTACCCACTGAGGCAGACTAGGAGATGTATAGAAACTGTAGGAAGGCTTAATATCAGACAGAGAAACCAAAGCACTAGACACTGGACTTAGCCAAAACAAGGAGAAACCAAAGTGCTAGACCGTGACCTTGGCTGAAAAACGAAGAAACCAAAGCTCTAGACTCGGGCCTTGGCCAAAAAGGTGAACAGCCAGAAGTTGGTTACAAAAGACATAGCATCACAAAACCTAAATAACCTGAAAAGGTGAACTGCTGCAAGCCAAAAATCAAGGCATGCCGTCACCATAATAAGATGCAAAACTGTCAAGTTGTTCAAGGGTTGAATCTTCAACTAAGAGAAGTCCTATTCAAAACCAACGTGCAAGACTGGGATTAGTGCCAAAACAAGAATTGCCAGAAAACACAGTGCCACCAGAATTTTGACACCACGCTGTAGTTTAGATCCATCCACAGTATCGCCAAACAATGGGCCCAAAACTGTACAAGCATCAGAAGGTGTTAAGCTATCAAAATCTAGACAGAGTTTTACAAAAGTCCAAACGAGTGAATCAAATGGCATTCACCCATGTTGTTTGACGATTGGCTCCGGAATATGACTATGGACTGCACACTGCATGAGGTTATAAAGTGGAGAATCAGTGAGGTGGGACATAATGTCACTCATAAAATCTTCAAAATGGCAACATGACACACTTAAATAAAAATTAAATGATGAACAGACATTTCCACTGGTTCATAATGACCTCATAAATACAAAGCACTTGCATATAACCATTCTAACACAAGAAGCATTGAAGAATCCACAACAAAAGCAGCTGGGAAAAAAAAAAACACAAACTGACCAAAATTGTAACGGATTTTTTTTTTTTTTTTTGATTCCGGTTACTTATTACCTACCAGAAGGAAAACTAGTCTCAAGGCTGAGCTGGAGGAAGTGTCAACAGGTTTACACACTGTGTGCAATACAACCTTGATGGCAACTGAAGCAAACCTTTGTACTAAGAGAATGTTCAGTTTATTGAAAAAATAAGATTGCGTCTTAAGGGAATATCAGGCTTAACTCAAATGTACTACAGTCGATTCCGCTTAATTGGGCCACCGGTTAATTGGGGCAGCCGCTTATTTGGGCCAAATCTCAAGGAATGAAAACCAAAATAATAAACTAATACATAATTTAAACGCTTAATTGGGACAGTAGCAGACGAGTGCTGCAAGTCAGTCATCTATTGTCGCCCGTCAAAGAAGCACTGGTAAGTTTAGATAGTACAATCTTAGAGTGGTGTAGCACATGTTGGAGTGGTGGCTCTGAGGCTAGGGATCTGCACTGGCAATCGGAAGGTTGCCGGTTCGAATCCTGTAAATGCCAATAGGGACTCTGCTCTGTTGGGCCCTTAAGCAAGGCCCTTAACCTGCAATTGCTGAGCGCTTTGAGTAGTAAGAAAAGCGCTATATAAATGCAAAGAATTATTAAAAGAATTATTATTATTAATAGTCTACCGTCACCACTACCGAACCGTTATTCAGTTACCCCTACACCACCTCGCGTGTACGTATAACGTATAAGTAAACTTTTTTTTTGTCAATTTTATTTATAAAATTATAACCCTTGCCAAGATGCCAAGAAATAATTTTACACTTTCAAGTAAAATTGCTTTGCTGGATAAAATTAAAAGCCAGCCATTTAATACAAGCCATCATAGGCTCGCTGAGATAACTGATGTACCAAAATATACCATAGTGCGTCTCTTACAACAAGAAAATCAACTGTGTGAGGAATGGGCATTACAGAAAAGACGAACTGCAAAGGACAAAGTACAAACTTACAAAAACAAAAGACAGACTACACTTGATGCATTTTTGCAGCATTAAACTGTATGTACATACCTAATTATTTTACTTTAGAATTTATTTTTTCTTCACAGCTTATATTATTATAATTTATATTTGGGTTCAATAATTTTATTAAAATATTGAAAAAAATTTGTTTAATTTTATGTGGAATTCACTTAATTTGGGCAGCCGCTTAATTGGGACAAAATATCCTAGTTCTAATGTGTCCCAATTAAGAGGAATCGACTGTATTATTATTACTACTAATCTGTCTGGCACCTTTATTTGTGATAGGCACGTGAAGTGACTTGCTGATGGTCACACAGGTGTCAGTAGTGGGATTTGAAACTAAATCCTCAAGTTTTCAGGTCCATGGGCTTAACTACTATGCCATACTGCCTGGTAGAAGGGCATTTTTGTGGGCACATCTGCAACATCCTTGTGGAGTAGAATTGTTTTCAAGTTTTCATTGTGACTTCAGCTGCTGGTTGAACTGAAATACCAGTGCACAGAGCATTGTGAGACACCTCTAATATCTTAAGGCAGCTTGAATACGACAAAACCAACACCAAGCATTTACCAATGTGCTTTTTTCAGTACGAGAAGGCAAACCCCAGGATAGTAACGTGCAGAAGTCTAGAAACGAGCTCTGCAGGGCACACTAGTCCAATTTTCAGTTGATAGCTGGCTTCAGAGTATGTCACTGGACTTGTGAAAGAGTCACCAAAGACCCCAAATGAAACCCACCTAAACATGAGAGGACAGGACATGCTAAGACAATGGAGGGAGTGAAATATCGATTGTACTGGGGTCAAAGTAGTGCAAGACAGCAATGCTGTACTCACTGCGCCATTATGCCGCCCTTGTTTGACAGTCATTTCAGGTAGGCCACACAGTGACTCTTTAGGTATCCGTTATACAAAACTATTAACTGGATGATATGAGATGACATGAGGCTTTTTAACAATATACAAAACAATGAAAGATTATAGTAACATAATTAAGTCTTTTTATTAGTAGTTTATTGCTGATAGAATAGTTAATAAAATATTTATGGACTATTAAGAGTTGGTTTTTAAAGGGCTGAAATGCGAGTGGTAGCACTCTGCTCTGTGATGAGAAGCCGACATCCCATTACATGACTTCTAGTCAGAGGAGTTGGCAAACTTGACGACTGCTGTTACTGATCTTGGCACAGGAGTATGTCAGATTATGTGACTACAACAACAACATTTATTTATATAGCACATTTTCATACAAAAAGTAGCTCAAAGTGCTTTACATAATGGAGAGAAGAAAAATAAAAGACAAAATAAGAAATTAAAATAAGACAACATTAATTAACATAGAAAGGAGTAAGGTCCGATGGCCAGGGTGGACAGAAAAAACAAAAAAAAACTCCAGAAGGCTGGAGAAAAAAATAAAATCTGTAGGGGTTCCAGGCCACGAGACCGCCCAGTCCCCTTTGGGCATTCTACCTAACATAAATGAAAAGGTAGAAAAGGCGGGCATGGCAAATTGTGCGACTAGGTAAAGACTTTCCAGCATAGGTTCACATTTCCAATGTACTGCATGTTTGCCACTTTTTAGGACAGAGATGTTGCCCATGCAGATGTTTTTCAGGTACAATGCGCTCAGCTGATATCTTTATCCCCCATTCTGTCATGGTATGTAAAACACACAACATCACACGGATGAGCCTCTCTTCTACAGTATTTGCAAGGTCCAAAACCAGCTGCATTCTACATGTTGGGTTTTTTTTTCTTACTGTAGCGCTCATTGGTTACCGGATGTTGCAACCGCATGAGCTTGCCAGTATGACTTAAGGGTGTGTTACAGACTGGTTGGACTGAGTCGCTGGGTATGTCAGCCCTCGGTTATGTAAATGAGCCTGTGACTGACAATTGCTGGAAAAGCAGTGTATTGGGACAGCCTTTAGTTGTGTACAACTGCAACACTGCATCTATCCATTTATTTTGTCTACCGAGTCAGGTTTGTGGAGAGCCAGAGTTTATCCGGAGAATATCCAGTACAAGGCTGGTCCCAGAATTACTGGCTATGCTCGCCTACCAAAGCTAAGGCATTTTAGAGTCAACTTTCAACTAAAGCTGTTATCACATTACGTAACTTTCTGTCTGGGGTTTATGCCAGATTTGCTGGCCACAGCCACTGATCTCATTACTGCAGCACCTCAAATTACACAACTGAAAATCATAGCACATGTCACATTTACCAATGGAGTGCCAGCCTTCCATCATGATTGTGCTTACCCCCCTTTGTTTCTGTCAGCCAATGGCATGCTAGGGTTAACAGCTACAGCAAGTTTAGCAGCAGTCTTGGCCCCTTATTTCTTTTTTCTTCCTATTCTGTTAAGGCAGGGGTGTCCAATTCCGGTCCTGGTGGGCTGCAGTGGCGGCAGGTTTTCATTCTAACCATCTTCTTAATTAGTGAGCGGTTTTTGCTGCTGATTAACTTGTTTTGCCTTAGTTGTAACTGACGTGACTCACACCGCTGATGTGTTTCTTTTTCCTTAATGAGCAGCCAAACAAGACACAAAACAAGCCACCACATGACCAGCTAACCAGAAAATAAAGAAAGGTGAAGGTCTCGGTCATGTTGGTCTGCTCAGGTCACCAAAGCATCTTGATGGTGGTCTTAGAAAAAAACAGAAAATCAGTAGTCTGCTGTGGCAGAATGACAGTCGCAACAAGTCATGATATTTAATAACGGCTTTAATTAACAGCAAGAATTGGCTTCGCATTAAGAAATTGGCTGGAGTTTGACGTTCCAATTTAGCTGGTCATCTGCAGGCTCGATTCACATCTCATTTCTGTTTGGCTGCGTTTAATTGAAGAAACGAATCAATTCAGAGGAGTGAATCCTTAAAAACAGGGCTATTAAAATGAAGGGAAAAGGTTAATTAGCAGTCAAAACTGCTCGCTGATTAGGAAAATGGTTAGAATGAAAACCTGCAGCCACTGAAGTAACAAGAACGGGAGTTGGACACCACTGTGTTAAGAAATTTAAAATACAAGACATGGGACGGATGAGCTTCTCCTCTCATTTGTAAGGTCTACAGCCCCTATGCTACCTGACAGAGCTGGAACAGTACTATTATTGAAGGGTTAATGGCGGAGTTAAGTTCAGACGCAATCTCGGCCCTTTATTCCCTTTTTCATTCTGTTTTAATATTTAAAACACCACATAGTGCATGAGACAGATACGCTTCTCTTCTATTGGCGAAGTTCAAATCACGTGTGTTTCTTATTCTTTGTCTCTGCATTGTATGAATTAAACTTTCGGGGGTGGGGAGAGGTGGGTGGTCGGGCAATGTCTGCCCAAACTTAAAAAAAAAAAAAAAAAAAAAATTCATTATTTGCTCCTTTTAGTTTAATGATAAACAACTTGCACGATCAAAAGTAATAACATGAACGGGAGTAGCTTGATAACCTTAAATAAAAGAAAATACACATTTCCATTGATATAAGAATTTTGGTACCCCTTTATCATTTCTAATATGCGCTAGCTACCTTCCACTACACCGTGCGTTAACTTTACCTACTGAACTTTTTACATCGAACTGCCATCACATAAATACGTATCACGCCAAAATGGAAGTTTTTAACATACCATTGAGCTTCCTATTTCGTCTTTTTTTTTCGCGACTTTTCCCCGCGCCTTCTTTAAATAAGTGAGCGCTTCTTCTGTTTAAGTTGGCGCACCGCCCACCCGCGATCCCCGGATGCGCCAGACTTCGCGCTCAATCTTTATTTAAATAAACGTTTGCCAGATCTTTCGCCTTTTTTTCCAAACCCATTACATTAGATAATAACACCTTAAGCTCTGCTTAACAGTCAGATATCTTACCCCTCCGACTAAAAAAAAACAAAACAATCAAACCTGTTTGATTTTTATCGGAGCGAGTCACAGACTAGCGGGTTTCTGTCGCGGACAATATGACATTATTGGCTCTCATCATCACACAAGCGTGCATCCAACTCGCTAAGATTATGTGAATGAAAGCAATGAGTACAAAGTCGCGTGTGTGACATGGCCATAAAATGTACTGAAAAGTGAAGAAACTCGCACGTGAACGGGAGACCGCGCCCACCATCTAGCATTTGGGCTTTTTCTTGTGCCGCGCTTCCTTCCACATTGTCATTTCAAAGCGCCTGATCCGCTCCATGTGGTTTTCCTGACTGTTGTAGTTTCCGTGTTGAAATGTGTGAGCCAGCTGCTGCTTGTTTTAACGTTCCTCCGCAGCAGATGTGTGGTTCCTTTGCTTTATGTTTCTTTTTTGATTCAGCAACTCCGAGTATTGAATAACTTTGAGCTTGCGGAGCTGCGTAATGTTTGTGTAAAGCCTTTTAAAGTAAATTATATTCTTGAGTGAAATCAAAGCGGTGCACATTAACGTGCTGTACTCGCTCATCAGTTTATTCAGCAGCACCTGGCCGCCAGTTGGACACCTTCAAATGGAAGGGAGAAGCGCCCGTGTATGCGCCAGTATTCATTCCCAGCTTGGCGCTGCTCTCCGTCTCTGGTTGATTTCTTCATTCGTTGACGTGAATACCCAAACAGGAATTTACATAAATGAGCTGGAAGGACTCCCAGGGGGACGCCGCGATCTTTGATTAACTGAGCGGAGCCACATGTTCGACACACACACAGCGCATTCAAAGGGAGGTGAGTCATTAATGGGTGACATGTTTGTTACAAGAAATTGACACGCCTCACATCTCATGCTAGTGTGTCATTTCATAAGGAAATAAAACAAAGCTGTTAGTTTAGCCATTATTAAAAATCTAATCTGATGCATAGCACTTTGTAGCAGGATTATTGTACATACTGTATCAAAAGTCAGCTGTGTGGCTTGAACATTATTTCAAGGATATGGGCTCAAATCCCCACCGGGTGAGTGTTGGAGTTTGCACTTGGTGCCTCACATCCCCCAACTTTAGATGCATTTTGGGGATGTTGGTGACTTTATGTGGGTCCGTGTGAGGAACAGCGGGTTAACTTGTCTCCAAGTCTCCCATGATACGCTCCATACATCCTGTAAAGTGGGTTTGGCATGTTTCTTTGCACATTTGGTCATTTCTTTTTATTATCACTATTTTTTCATTTTAAAGACCTTTAGGGAACCTGCAAGAAATGTTGTAAAGCAAGAAAAGTTTTTCTTAATCAATAAGCATCCTAAATTTCAGTAAATGAAATCAAAATTTGCTGTGACCATCCTGGCAGTTCCCTTAGGCAGCTTTGGACAACTTGCTACAGTTCCACTACAGTATTTGGTGGTCTCAGTTGGTTGTTGTACTCCTAGAATGGCTCAGGAGTCTTTTGAGGACCATACTGTCTTTTATTGGATTACATGTTCCACTTTTTCGCTGGGGTCATTTTCGTGCTGCAGGATGAAGCTTGGACCTCCCTGATGGTATTCCATGATGGATAAGACTTCTCAGCGGGGGGAGCATCAATTTCCATCATATCATCACCTCCATTTGTGGAAATGCAGCCCCAAAACTGCAGAGGACCTTCATCATGCATCTTTGGTGTCTGCAGCCATGTAACCATTGTACTATTCCCTAGCCCAAGACAGTGATGTCCCCGTTAGTTTTCTGGAAATAATTCCAGAAGACATCAGGAAAAATGTTGTTAAACATACATGTCTAAGGCTCTGGGATCTCCGAGAACCACATTGAGGGCCATCATCACCAAATGGACAATACTGTCAACAGCAGTGAGTCTTCCCAGGAAAGACTGGCCTACAACAATTACCCCAAACACACAGCAAAGGCTTAAGTTATACAGGATCTCCAAAGAACTTCCAAAGAACTGTAGGCCTCTTTAGGCTCAGCTAAGATCAGTGAATGTTCATAACTCCATGATAAGGAGGACTCCAAGTAAAAATGAGAGTCATGAGAAAGCAGAAATGGTGTAAACCTCTACAATTCCCAGAGAAACATCAGTGCTCACTTTACATTTGCAGCAGAACACTGGGATGATCCTCAAGTCTTCTGGAATAATGTTCTATGGACAGACACATCAAAAGTAGAACTGCATGGATGATGCAGGTTCTTCTATCTCTGGAGTAAAGCTAATACAACATCTGACAGTAAGATGTTCATACCTACAGTAACACTGTGATGGTGTGGGGTTGCTTCGCTGCTTCAGGACCTAAAAGACATGCTATTATTGAAGGAAACATGACTATGGCCCTCTACTAGAATATTCCTAAGGAGAATGTGCAGTCTGAAGCCAAAGCATAACTGGATCATGCAGCAGGATGATGACCTAAAACAAAAAAGCAAATCTAAAACAGAATGGCTCAGAAGAAACAAAATTAAAATTTTGGAGTGACCTAGTCAAAGTCCTCATGCAAAACCTAGTAGTGATATGTCACAGGTGTCTGGTCACACTTATAGGTAATCTAACTTAGACACCATTAAAATATCCGACTACGCCACCCAGTTTTATTAAGAGACTGGGAACTCCTGAAATTTACCAATAATAGCACACAGGTTTCTTTAAATTGGGCGGTGAGTAAACACACAATGAAAGACAACAGTAATTTAGAAAAAAGCAACAGTAAGTTCTATTGTACAAGACAATATAAGGTACATTAAAAAGATAAACGAACATAACAAAACTAAACATATCAGAAATCAATTTCCCTTTTTTTTTAAAAAGGAAAATACACAGTCCACCCTCTAAAATTCTGTTAAAAACAAGAATTGGAGGATACAACCTTTAGTGGTGCAGAGTCCAGTTTGTGCACTGTGTTACCCCAACACTTAATTGTTCAACTGTCCATGGATGCACTCTGTTTCCCGGACACTCTGTTCCCCTACAGAAGTTGTGTCAAATTGTTGAATCCCTGTCAGCGTCTCTTCGTTGTTCCTTTTTCTTCCACTCTGGGCTCCTTGTGTTGCTGGGACCTAGGCACGTCTCATTTCTTGTCTGTCAGCTTCGCTTGGTCCTCTCATGCGGATTCCCTCTCTCGCTGAACCCACATCCGGCGTCTCTTTGTGGAGCTGTCCCTTCCTCCCTGGAAGTGTTGCCGTCCTTGTGCCTCACGCCGTGCCAACCAAGTACCCTTGTCTGTCTGCAAGCCCCTGTGCTCTGCCCGAGTGCCTTGGCAGCGTTTTCTGTGGACTGTCCCCATTGCCTTCTGCTGCCCAGGAGTTTATATTTACTTCAGTCGCTGCTGTTGTCAGTCCTGGACAAAGAGATTAAACAATGGTACATCTGCATTTCACAAACAATCCTGACACAATCAGTAACTGGATTATCCGGGATCCTCCAAGGAAGCAGCAGTTCTGTTATCACACGTGGTATTGTTTGTAAATCTCAACCAGCCATAAACTTCAAAGTGGTGACTCCTTTGCAGTACAGCAAATAAATACATCCTGCAGACAGCCTTTTAACTTCTCACCCCCCAGTCCCAACAATGGGTGCCTAATGGAACCACCCAGTGCACCAAAAAAAAAAATGTCCCCCTCTGACAGATACTGTGGCAGGACCTGAAATGAGCAGTTCATGCTTTTGGAGCTACCAACTGTCTGAATTAAAGCAGTCCTGTGAAGAGTGGTTTAAATAGCAATGCGAAAACTAACATAACTGATGTTTAGTTATGATTACTTATGGGTTTATAGTGGAGCACCAATCAATTATTGCTGCTAAAGGTGTTGCAACCAAATAGTGAAACAGTCGGGACAATTTCAATTGGGAGAGGGGGGCTGGGATAACTGCAGTGTGTCTGTGTGTCTTCACTCATTCTCCAACACTACAGCTTGTCTGAAGGGCTGAGGCTATTCAGTGTTACAACATATGTAAAAACAGAGTGAATTTCAGTATGTACAGTATTCGGTACACACATCACAATACTGCATGTTTGCAAAAAGAAGAATTCCAGGAAACACAACTACATTCATTTCCTAGGAATTTTCAGGAGTATGTACTGTATATGTGAACAAATTCAAAAAAATCTTCCAAATTCTATCATAACTTAATTTATTTGGAATTCAAAATACTTTACGCATCCAAAAGGTGACCCTACAACGACCTAAATCAGAAGGTGCCATGACTCTACCTAATTTTCAATTTTATTACTGGGAGGCAAATATACAAGCTATAAAAACCTGGGGCCTCATGTATAAACGGTGCGTACGCACAGAAATGTTGCATACTCCCGTTTCCACACTCAAATCGCGATGTATAAAACCTAAACTTGGTGTAAAGCCACGCACATTTCCACGGTAACTCATACCTTGGCGTACGCAATTTCTCTGCTCGGTTTTGCCCAGCGTCAAAGCAGTGCTTCTGTTCCTGCATGGTCACCCTTTCTTTCTTAGCTCCACATTCCTGACGCAGCTTTATAAATACACTGAAACTAACTGCATATTGTTTATTAGTGTAATGCATCTGATTGTAATTAACCTGCAGCAATATAATGGTCCAGGGAATAGCCATAGTATTCCAAATACCATAACTGCTTTAGCGTTGTTACGCTCACTGCATCTTCTTCTTCTTTCAGCTGCTCCCGTTAAGGATTGCCACAGCAGATCATCTTTTTCCATATTACTCTCACTGTACCACTCAGAGTATTTATATCACTGTATCTGAGTGAGGAATCACAGCAGCAGCTGATCGTAAAAGAGAAATATCGGTATACAGCATGAAGCAGACGCTGCCTGAGCCACGGCAAAATGCTTTAGAGACTTCCCAGAACGGACTTCACGGTTTAGAAAAAGGTTTCATCCCAAGAACTATAAACGCACTCAATCAGTCCATCAAGTGCTCCTTGTAGAACTGTTTACTTATAAGTACAATTACCTCACTGTAAACTTGCACTACAGTTATAATATTGCACAACCTGCGCCACTTTATAAAGCGCGTATTTACATATGATGACGGTATTCATTTTTAAGATGAAATGCAGCAAAATATGTTGATTATATTATACAGATAAAACTTTAACTTCATTTAAATAATCTGTATTGTTAATAATTAAACATGTGAGGACACGGTGCCGCAGCGCTAGCTAGTTCAGGGATTGTTCCTGCATTGCGTTGTATTCTTGCTGGTGCCGACGTGACACTGGAATGCTAGACGGATAGAATAATTAAACATGTACTACGAAGATATTTCAATGTTCCTTAAAAGTTTTGAAGAATCGGCGTTTTAAGCTTACAGATGGCTTCACGTCTATATAGATGATTGTGTAGCGATTGGGTTTTTGGAGAAAGAAAAGTAAGGACAGGAATTGGAGGTTAGTACGTTTGAAAGAGACAGTACTGCTGTGATAAATTATTTCATCGAAGGTCGCGCATGGCGCCGCAAGCCTCTTGCGTGAGACATGAACAAGCACTGCGCCACCGTGTCCCCATGTTTAATAATAATGAATAATGCATGAATAAATGAATAATAATGCTTTCATTGCTATCATCATGAAAAAGATATCACGTATACATCTCAGTATTTTAATTATTCAGAGAGCTGTAATATCACGAATGTAATGGATTATGTGTCCTGTCGGAGAAAGAGAAAGCCCGTTTAAGAAGCAGGTAGTGATTCACACACACAGAAGATCAAATACAGAACAAAGCATTTAACGTGCCACTTTAGTTACAATGGGATTTGAGAAACTAGTAAATTAAATGATTTTAAGATGAAGTTTATGATGTTCTACTTTAATGGCAAAATAAACTACGTGATTAAAGTGGAAATTTCGAGATTAAAGTTGACATTTCGTGCTTTTTTCCCCACTGTGTGCCTATTTTTTTGTCTGTACCCTAATAAGCTTTCATATGACACTCAGACGGTGGGCTACGACTCGCCTTTTCACAGCGACTTTGATATGTGATTTCTTTTTTATTTCGTTTTATTTTGAAATCCTGCAGTAGCTCTTTATATTCCTTGATTTGCACCCCAATAAGTGCAAGTCATCGTCAATATACTAACAACCTTCATTCACTCAGAATATGAAACCAATGTAGGAAGCACTTCAAGTAAGAGAAGTTTTTATCTGTGGTACCTCTACATGATAACCACCTTTTTCCACCCTCTGAAACTTACAGTTTTTAATGTTTGGAAAACGTATGGGATTAAATCATTTAGAGATTTGTATATAAATAATGTTTTTGCATCCCACAAACAATTACATTCCAAATTTAGCTTCCCATTAACACAATTTTTCCATCTCCTAATTAGAAACTTTGCTAAATGAAATCTGCCCAATTTTCCTCATCTCCCACCCATGTCTATTTCAGAAGAAATATTGATCAGTCTTGAAAACTCAGACAGCATTTCTATAAAATATAAAAACATTTTAAAGTCCCTTACCAGAGTACAGTGGGAAAAGGATCTCTTACTCACCATTTCAGAAAAGGAGTGGAGGACAGCCATACACAGAATTCACTCGAGCTCCATATGCGTAAAGCATTCAATTATCCATCCATCCATTTTCCAACCCGCTGAATCCGAACACAGGGTCACGGGGGTCTGCTGGAGCCAATCCCAGCCAACACAGGGCACAAGGCAGGGAACAATCCTGGGCAGGGTGCCAACCCACCGCAGGACACACACAAACACACCCACACACCAAGCACACACTAGGGCCAATTTAGAATCGCCAATCCACCTAACCTGCATGTCTTTGGATTGTGGGAGGAAACCGGAGCGCCCGGAGGAAACTCACGCAGACACGGGGAGAACATGCAAACTCCACGCAGGGAGGACCCGGGAATCGAACCCAGGTCCCCAGATCTCCCAACTGCAAGGCAGCAGCGCTACCCACTGCGCCACCATGCCGCCCGCATTCAATTATTCAACTTAAAATTTTTTATCAAGCACATCTGTCTCGTTTAAAATTGTCCAAAATATTTCCAGGCCAAGATCCAACTTGTGAATGTTGCCATCAAGTTCCAGCCTCACTGGGTCACGTGTTTTGGGCCTGCACCAAATTAACATTATTCTGGACCAAACTCTTTAAATGCCTTTCAGACAGCTTGGATGTCACAATCCCTCCTAACTGCTTAACAACTGTGTTTGGTGTACTTCCAGATGGGCTTAATTAAAGTGGAGAAGGACAAACAAACTGCAATTGCCTTTACTTCACTACTGGCACATAGACTAATCTTGCTCAACTGGAAGAATCCTAACTCACCTCTGTTAAGTCAGTGAGTAACTGATATTATATATTATCTGAAATTGAAAAAAATCAAATTCTCACTTAGAGGATCTGTTTAAAACTTTTTTAAAACCTGGCAGGATCTAATCAATAACATTTTAGATTAAGCATTTATATTGGGGAGAAAGACTTCTTTCCCTCTTTACTACTCTCAAAGTTTTACTCTGGGTGTTGGCCTTCCTCACTTTCTCATGGGTTGGGGTTGAATTGAATTCAGTTTTGTTAAGTTTGACTTGAATGTATGGAATGTTACATGCTTTAAATAAATCCATTAAAAGATAGAGAAAATAAAATCTTCCAGATTCCGAATGCAAACTACCATTAACAAGATGTCACACACATTAAAGCATAGGTTTGGTATTGTTCAAGTTGATGTTATTTCCTCACCAAGATGGTACAAATGCATTTGCCACACAACATTGTGTTCCAAAGTCCAGCTTTTTCTATAAATTTTAAAAACATTTTGCCTGCAGTGGTGTTTTACATTAGAAATTAACCGGGCACAGGTATAGGTACAGGTATAGCTGGAAAACAAAAGCCTTAAAACCAACAGAATACATCCACTTAAGCCAAGACAATTGTTGAGTATTGATCTGCGCCTTGTGATTTCACACACATTGTAAAATAGCTTATACATATCACCTTTGAGCAAAAAAAAAAAAGAAATATATGAGATTCAGCCATTGTAAAAGAAAACCAGCCGTGAATGATAGCTTAGCACTTAGTCTCCCAGCACAACAACCTTTCACTCCCTGGCAAGTGGTTTCCTCTTAAAAGATAAAATCATAATAAATGGTTCATACCATGTGGTTGGTTTTGTTTTGATGGACTTTATGTGTGAATTCACACAAGCGAATACAAAATGTCTCCTTACTTTTATAAAAATGGTACCAAGCATATGGCATTAAGTGCTGATTTCCAGATCCATTTTATTGTCTCAAACATGCATCAGAAACACAGAAGGCATATTTTATTTTATCAAAACTCAAAGAGGATGTATTCAGGCTTTTATTTTCTGATGGTACTTCATGCCCAATTGCCTCCCCTATAAAGTGCCAGTGCAGGCAATCTATTTTTTTTTTTTTTAATTTACAGAAAATGCTGGGCTTTGGAACACAATTTTGCGTGGCAAATGCATACATACAAAGTTTGTGAAGAAACTTTTCGACATGAAAAACGCCTTATCCTTTAAGCCAGGCCTTGTAGCGCTACTGTGGCCGCAAGTTTTCATTCTAACCCTTTTCTTAATTGGTGACCAGTTTTTGCACCTAATTAACTTTTTTCTTTCATTGTTATTGACTTGTTTTTTTAGATTCAGTCCTCGTAATTGTCCTTAAGATGCAGTCAAAGGGAAATGCGATATGAAGTGAGCCAACAGATGATCAGCTAAGTCGGTGTCTCGAACTCCAACCAGTTTCCTAATTAGACACCCAATCTTGTTGTTAATAGACCCTGTTATTTCATTCTGTGGCCTGTTGCTGCTCTCATTCAGCTACAGCAGACATTTCCAAAACTGTTGATTTTCTTTTTACAAGAACACAATCAAAATGATTTTTAGATCCGAGAAGGTCAACATTTCTGAGATCTTCTTTCGTTATTTTCAGATATTACAAGATGGACACAGGGTGCCGGTCATGTGTTGGCTCATTTTGTATCTCATTATTAGTTGCAAATGAAGAAAAAAAGAAGCAATTGAGGGGTCTGAGTCTTAAATAGCAAGTCAATTAAAATTAAGGAAAAAATTGGCCACCAATTAAGAAAAGGGTTAGAATAAAAACCTGCAGCCACAGTAGCCCTTAAAGCCAAAACAACTGTGCAAGAATTGGGGTCACACTTTAGTTTAGGTGTCCACTATAAACACACAGCTCAAGCCCATAAGTATTCTTACCTGTGCTATTAGTAGGAATACGACTCTTAAAAGTGTTTAGCCATATATTCATTGTGTTTTGCATTTTGTTAAAAGGTTACAATGTGTTTAATAACATTAAGACGGTTAACAGCGACATACAATTGATATCTAAATTGAAGTGGGATACATTTGATTGTTTTCTAATTGCCTTTCAGAGCCAAGGACCAAGAGTTATGCCCAGTGACTGGCACTGCATTTCAGACACACTTCTACCAGCAGTGACCGTTGAGTGCTTTGGCAGCAGTGGGATGGTCAGCAGGTGGGGGCGGGTGGCGCTCTTTTAGGGGGAGTCTAGCTTTGTGCAGGAACACAGTTAGTATATACGGCTTGCTACTTCACTATGTCATGGTTTGTGTCTTTCTTAATCTGCAAGGACCTCTAATCACACACTTGCCAACACATTGCGTTGGTCAAAATAACTAAGGTAAAACTGACCACGTCCCTTTTAAACATCTTTTAATGTACCTCCTTGGAAATACACGTGTGAAATTTTGTGATCTAAGAAATGACCTGTGAATGAGCAAATCCCTGGAATGGATAATCTGGGAATGAATTACGCTTTTGTGTGTTTAAAATCGAAGGAGTGTTAACTTAAAGGAGCAGGCCATCAGCACTTGATCTCCCAATGTACCTACTTGAACCCACTTAATCCAACTGCTGACTTATTAATTTAACAAATGAATCCTGTGGGAAGTGTAAACGGCACTTCATGGTTTACACCATAGTAATTAAACCTTAATCAGAATAAATATCACTGATGCCTTTCATTACCATATAAATACCATGCCCCTTCAGAGCCAGTTTTGAGATGTAAGCAGTTCATCTTGAGCGACCCAGTCAGCGATTCGCCTGGTAGCATTATTCTTTTCAGTCTATTTATGTACGTTGCCATCGTTTCCCACTGTGCCCATCTCGTCTAATTGCACGGTTTACTTGATTATTCTGCCTCACGAGACACTGCCATAATTCTAAACTCTAAAAATGAATCAATAATTTCTGAAAGGCAGCAAGGAGTAAGAACATCTATGGCAAATTTGATAATTGCTCAGTGAGCAATTAAAAGAAATGGAGAGAAAATTACATATTGATGAGGTTAATGGTACAAACATCCAGGAACACAAGCATTTATAAAATAAGGTGTGGAAGGGAAAGGACAAACAATAAGCAATAGAGCAAGGCACAGCCATCACTTGGAAACTAAAACAATTTCTTTTTTCCCTTCCCCAGATTCAACCAAACCATTTTTCATTGATGGATGACTTTGACATTCGCAGCTAAAATGACATACACAAAAAGCAGCTTTGTTAATACTGGTCTTTATAAAACATTGTACAAGAACAGATTACAAGTTACTGAATAACAGAACACTGGAACCCAGAGAATGCTTTAATAAAATATAAATTAATTGCACACATCACTACGCTTTCCATGTTAAACAAGAAAAGGCATTTCTTGATACAATATGAAGATCTATTAAGAAAATTCTGCAATGCAAATCAGAAATCGCTTCTCAGGAGCATTTTGGCATGGACAATGGCTGACGTAGCATCAGTTTGAGACTTTCAAGTTTAATACAATAGACTAGATAACCAGTGCAAAATAAAGCTTCAAGTTAAGAACAGTAAACCTGAACAGAAAATAAAAAATATACAAAGCAACAAAAACTGCTAACTTTCACATTGTGACAAACAGAAGGGAGGGTTAGTGACTGCAGCTCGGCCTTGAATGAGCACCAATTGCTAAATCCAACTGGACTGGGAAAAAAAAGTTTGCAACCATTCATGTCAGTTTCTGTCAATGAGGTTAAAAATGTACTTGTTTATTAACATCTGACATGAAGATACAATATCCACAGGTACCACAGCTGTGAAGTTCTGTATTCACATAAAAACTACATACAAAATAAATATGATTTACAATGTGATATATGGGGTATATCAAATGTGGCTGAATGTTGCGATTTCTCTCCCTGTACAAGGCAAAAAATTTGATAAAATAAAATACGTTCCGACTTTAGAAAAAATTCACACACACACACTTGAGCATACACACAAAGAGCGTCTCCTCATTTTGGCACTTGAAGTTGGTGCTGGTACTGTATGTGTGAGCGTTTATATGTAATTTTTTTGTTCAACAGCAGGCTCCTTTTGATATGTTCCTTTTAATGTTGATTTCGCGTGGTCCCTTCAACGTTCTCAAATGGACCACTGCCATCTCTTGCTTTTTTTGTATGACCATCTCTAATCTTTGGCAAGGGAGAAGTAGATGATACTTCTGGAGCAGAAAATGGAAAGAGTCAAGTAACATGAATGGGATATTAGAGAATTTATTCCAGCCCTTCAGATAAAAAAGAAAATTTTGATAGGATGGCAGGATCAGCTTAGTTACTATACAGAAGATAAAAAAAGAGACAAAAAAGCTGGAGTAGAAAGTCTATAAATTAATACTTGTGCCCGCTGAAGCTCCATCAGGACAGTTTTTCGGATCCTTCCTGACTGCCTACTTAAACAGCAACCAAACTGACGTTGGAAGTGCTGCTCAAACACAAAAGTATTTGTTCTGTAAAGCACAAAATATGTAAGACAAAAAAATAAGCACTTTTTAAGTCACTTTGATATTATATATAACATAAAAAAGACAAATAATGCACTCTACATTCAGAAGTTGTTTTGTTGTTTAAAAAATCTTACGATAAAAGACTCAGTAGTGAAGGCCACATGCTTTTTTGTTTGTATTTGCGTCAATTTCTCATTGATTCACTTTGTTCGTTAAAGCATTAAGGAACCGGAGAGGTCCATTGTGATTTTTGTCTATATATATTTTTTTTAACACTCGTATATCCCACTGTGCCCTGCCAGCAGAAGCGTACAAAGCCAATGCAGCTCATCATCATGCTCACCAGCTAAAAAAGCTTGTGAGGATTAAGATTTTCAAATAAAAAATAGCAGTACTGACACAGTACAGGAAACTCCAGACATGGACACAAAAGCCAAAAGTAAT
Source organism: Erpetoichthys calabaricus (assembly GCF_900747795.2). NCBI lineage: Eukaryota > Metazoa > Chordata > Cladistia > Polypteriformes > Polypteridae > Erpetoichthys > Erpetoichthys calabaricus. Next base: position 207,630,957 of record NC_041397.2, on the reverse strand, counting down.
CATAAGTGACTGAAAAAAGCTTTAATCCGTAAAAAAAAAAAAAAGAAAACAACGTTGACCATCCTCTGCCATGGACTGTAAACAAGTTCTTCACAGGCTTAAATTAATGTTTAAGATGTAAACCTTTTTGTTTTTTTTTTTGCTTTTCTTCAGCTGACCCCTGATTATTTCTGTTTGTTTTTGACTCTGCACTCCTCAAATTGAATGTGAAGATGTTCTGCCGCCTCCAGGTTCCTTCATCATTGGTGTCCTTCCATCTCTTGAAGGGCTCCAAGTCTATGCATCCCAGGGACAGACCCCATTTTTGTACTGCGACGCCAGTTGGGTTCACCTTACAACGGACTATGGGAAAACTGCAAACTCTTTCAGAATGTTTCGTGCCACGTCCACCTTGTTCTGAGCAATCATAAGAGCCCTTTTCACATCTTCAAATGAGTAGCCCTCACCCATCAGTTTTGCAATTTTGGCGTCTACATTCTCCACCATTGGCTCATGGCTGTAGGCCTTTCTGTGATGTGGTTCTGGAGCAGTCCTACGTGGCAGTGGTTTAGGAGGTCTCGCTGGAACTTGTGGACCCTCAACATGAGCTGGAAGAAGAACAAATACATATTTTTAAAGATGAGGCATTTAGAGGTTGGTCTTTTATATTTACACAATGATCTACCAAGTCTGTCTCGTGGTGTTTTTTTTTTTGTCTCATCTTAATGCAAATGTTAAGTCTAGAATACCTAACGGTTTTGAATAAAAGACTGAAAATTGGTACTGAGTGTTTCACACTAAAGCACACCACAATATAATCACTGCGGAACTGCTTTGTTTTTTCTCTTTTCACCTAATGAATTAAAGTCTTCATTTGCAAAACTTATTTTGTCTGGGAGGTTTGTTTTTGGTTGAATTTACGTAGTCCTCTTTAATTATTACAATGGTGACAGAGTGGTCTTTGGTAACATTTAGTCCAACAGAGGGTATCTAGCAATGCCTCAAAGACATGTACTGAGGAAGTCTGGCAAGCTGGCTCTTCATTTTTAGGTTATTTAGTATCCCTGGTTCTTTTCAAGGATCACAAGGCAAGTGGTTTGATAAATCACCACATTATTACCATAATATTCTCAAAATACCTTTGAAGTACTTGGTGCAAGGCCACTTGCAGGACCACCCCAGGCACAAACTCACAAAGGATCCAAATTTATGACCAGCTGGGGATGAGAGAAAACGACTCATGCGGACAATAAGAAAATAATAAGATAATGATAATAAAATAAGACAATAATGTGTAAACTTCATATAAACAATAACCACACATGAGATTCGCAATGAGGGCACTGAATCTATGAAGTGTTATAACTAATCAAGTACTAAAATACTAAAACAAATGACAGAATTCGCTGCATTCTGCTTTTAAACCATCACGGTCACTGGTGATTACTCTGGCAAGCTTCATAAACCATGGCTTCTTTTCAGGCAATCATATGTTACCTCAATCAGTTTTTTCTTATCCTACCAAAGGACCAAATTAAGAGCATTTTGCAAATTTCAATATATTTGCTCCAAAGCTGGACATGACTGTTGGCACAAAATGGGGCAGGCTGTGATCACTCACAATCAACTTAGAATAGCAATCCCAGTCCGCAAGGAGGATTCTTGTGTTAGTGAGAGAAATCTTGTCTAAAATTGACAAAAAGTGTGTGTTTTTGTATACCCCAAAGAAACAGAACTAGGATCCACTGTAACCTAGGCAACTGATATAAAAATCACACCCAAAAGAAACAGAAAAATAATCATTATAATGAAGGTACCAGATATAAAAATCGCAGAAAAAGGAAATGTTTATGAAAAGAAAATCCAATTGTCCTACTACTTACTGAATACACAAAATACAAGTTCAGGGTCACCCCCGTACATGCACATCTTCTGAGATGTACCGAGGGAAACACCTATATAAACACAGGGAGAATGTTTACTGTATACTCGACACAAACAGCAGGCGAGACAAGAATGGGCTACTATGCCAAACACATCAAGTCTGACGTCTAGATAATACTTGCATCTTGTAAACATTATCTAGATTTAGGTTTTCTACTGTCTGTGTGAGCTCATTAGATTGTTTTATTTTCCTGCAAGCTATCAATTAATGCAGGTATGGACGGTATTACAGAGAAAAGCCTGCTGTGAATGTTCTCACAATACGCTGACATGAGTGTACCCAATTAGAATAAACAGACCAGCATGTATGAACAGGCTCCACTAGCATATTTGGATAAATGTGCCTCTCATTAATACCATCACAAGTGCTTTGATTAGATAGATAGATAGATAGATAGATAGATAGATAGATAGATAGATAGATAGATAGATAGATAGATAGATAGATAGATAGATAGATAGATAGATAGATAGATAGATAGATACTTTATTAATCCCAAGGGGAAATTCACATACTCCAGCAGCACCTTACTGATACAAAAAAAATATTAAATTAAATATTGATAATAATGCAGGTAAAAACAGACAATAACTTTATATAATGTTAACGTTTACCCCCCCGGTAATTATTAGTAATGATTAGTCAATAAAGAGTGAAATTGGAGCAGCACTATAGAGTGGATAATATAGTGTGCTACTACAATTTTGATATTATGAATTGTATTTCTAGGATTCTGGGAAATCAGATATTTCAAGACTAAGTCTGACTGGAAAAGTGTGGTTGTTGCCTCGTGGTGCTCAGAGGTTTTTAATCCATGGCTGAGATGCCTTCTCTGTGGAGTTTGTATGCTCTTCCTAAGTTCATGTCAAACCACAAATACATGCTTCATACCAGACTTATAGCAAGTAAATGCTCAACAGAGTGGGCAGGAAGAAAGAGAGCAAGGAAGATGAGAAAAGAATCAATAGCAATGTGCTGTTTCAATCCTTGTAATACCAAAGGATCACTACATGTTTTGTTTCAGTTACCTATAGTGGGTGGGAGCCGATCGTACTCTTGAGTTATTTGATGAGGAGGCTTCATATTGTCGCCTGTTAGCCGTCGAGCAGGTGGCATTGGAAGGTGTCCGCCAAATATATCAGCAAAGTTTTCTGAAGAAGAACAAAAAAATGAAAGACCTTAAAATGAACAGTAAACCACAGTAGTTATGGCTGGATCTCTATCTCAGGGAAATCTTCTACGTTGTAGTACGTACTTGTACCTAAAGTGACAGTTTTGGCAAAACTCGATTGCTTCCTAAGTTCAGGAAATAAAAGCCACTTGTAGGTAAATTGTGTATCTTAATTTCTTCACCTCAATTTCTTTAACATTTAAAGTGATTAATTTCTAATGCTGAAGTCATTCCTCATGCTTAAATATTTTTGATGGTCCTCAGAAGTTGATCTCCACTACTAAAAGGTTCACACTTAAAGTAAGTGGTGTGTGTTATTTCACAGTTAAATCAGCAAAATATGATTGTGATAAAAGAGCACATCAAAAACTGACCTCATCCATCAGCCTAAATTTCCTGGGCAAACTCACACGTGGAAATCACCACAAATGCAGACTTAAGCAGTGGGTCAAGAAGGTTCTATTTTACTTATCACACTTACACATGTAACCATGTGATGATCTTCTCTGCTCCCTTCAATCTTCTATGAATCAACATATAAACGCAAGACAAAAATGTCAATGTACTTTACAACGTTTTTATTGTGCATTATTGAACCCTTACTGTTTTGGTCATTAAAAAATCAGTGTAAGAAAACTGCTAGAATTCATCAAGCCTCACGCCTGGAGGAGGTCAAGAATCAGCAAAACGTTGGTACTGAGGACTAAATAATCTCACCATGTTTGTGTGGGTACTTGTGTGATTAAGTGCCCTCTCTGCTCCTGAGAAAATCAAGATCAACACAATGGATGGGGCAAGAAAATTATCATTGTAACACTTTAGCGGTGAAATGCTTCAGATGCTCTGCTCTTTGAGGAAGCAATTTGTACCAAACAAACTCAGCGTGAAATCAACTTGAAGAATAGGGAATTACATCACCATGTGTGCCATACCTTTCTCAGATGACTTTTGACCGATAAAAATGCAACTTATCCCTGAAGGAATCTTCCCCAAGGATGCCAGAAATATTCACCAACTGCATTATGTAATGTATTATGTAATGTGGAACTGTGCCACACTGACCAGCAACTTTGTACCTGAGCAGTTTACTAAAAGCCAAAGAAAAAGTGCAATGAGCTTGTGTGTCAAACTTGGCAAATACTCATAATAGCTTTGATGTGATGAAGCACATGTAGTGTTGGAGGGGCATCTATACATAGTATCAACAGCTATGGTCCATTATCAGCAGTTTGTTTTCTAGTGGATTCAAATGGTCAAATACTTGGTGTAAGTGTAATAAACTGACCTGTGACTCACTATCATAACGTAACATTCTTAAACCTTCTCAATCCAAATCAGAGTTGTAAGGACCAAAAAAAATAGCATAAGTATCAGACCGTGGTTCTTGGACACACCCATACTCACAAAGAACTGCCATGCCCTATTTAATGGGGCTTCACTTGACTTTTTTTTTTTAATTGTGTGAAAAATTGATACATTTAGGATAAATGGCTCACATCCTCATTCCCTGTTTTACTTGCACTCATCTCTATTTTGCCAATCCAGTGCATTTTGTTCAGTGTGTACACTTCTTCTCCATTGGTTTTCCTCCAAACAGTGACATTCATTAGCTAAGTAATCAACATGCCATTCCTGAAAAAGTAACCTTAATAAGGTTCTTTAAAAATCATCACAAAGTGTCTTTAGGACACAAACCTAAAACCCTGCTCTTGTTCCATCCTCTCATATAAGGGTAGGTACTGAGCAGAGCTCAGTCTTCAGTCACATAAAAAGCTATTTGTTCAACTGCAATTAATTGTGCAAATTTAAAATCAATCAGTGAATTAATGTAGCAGACAAAGAGACTATACAGTCCTTCCTCTCTGATTCTGGCTAGACCATCTTGACTGCTGAAATTCCTGTAAGGTTTATGTAGCTGAACTGATATAAAGGTCAGAAATGAACAAATAGCCCAGTCCTTTACTGTTCTTAAAAGGACTTCCAGGAGAAGCATTTGGTGTAAGTAAGCATTTAGAATGATTTCTGTGAAGCATACTAATCATTAAGACACACGGTTAACATTAGATATAGCTAAGGCACATTAACTGGTCCCACAATAATGACCAAGGCAGATATGCTATTAGAGCCATTTGACCATATGAATTCTGATTGGATTAATGAACTATTACTATTTGTATTGGTTTCCCACCCAATCATTAGCCACATCAGGCCTTTCAGCACACTTCTCATTTATAAGCACTTGTCATGCAGAAACAAGAGTATTTGCAAAACAGGATCTAAAATAAAAATACTGTTATACAGGTTTGTTCAGAATGAGATATAGTTACTTAGAGCACTAGTATAAAGGCACAAGCACCATTCATTACCAGACCCGAGTGGAAGAGAAGGAGCAAAGGACCTCACAAGTGTCCCCATATATAATACACAGGTGTTGACCCATTGGCTACTCTGTAGGAAAGCATCAAGCATAATATGTGCTGCTATAAGGAGTCAGCGCAACAAACTGAAAAGTGTGTGCCTGTCTTGGCTGGTTGAACAAAACAAGATGCACCACTGCATTTTAAATCATCTACAGTGGCTTGGTAGTAAGGAGCTGCAGTAGTTCAGATGTAACAAGACGAAAGCTTTGGCCAGCTGTTGTGCTGCATACGAAATCATATATGGCCTGATCTTGTGGATGTTATACAGAGTGAATCTTCATGAATGGGAAACAGTTGCAATGTGGTCAGTGAAAGACAGTGTGGTGATAGATGAACAGCTAAGGTTGTGTACTGACTTGGTAGGTGTTAGTGATAATAAGTTGAGATGCAGAGATAGGGTGTTAAAAAGATGAACTAGCTGGGTAAGTAGTCAAAGTATACTTTATTTTATGCAATACTTTTTATTTTCTTTTCCAAAATGACGTGACTTGTGCAGCAGACTACAGACAAAGTAGTACAATTTGTCGAAAGTATTCAACATGACTTTGAAACTTTGATCCGGAATGAGCTGATGTGCAAAGAAGAATATAAAAATAACTGGCAAAATGGGTATATAGCACACCATAAAACAACTCCAAAAATAGATACATTAAAACTCAGGCAAGGGTGCTTTACATAAAAAAGGGAAAAAAATCTAAACTGTTACTGCATATCTACGTGAGTAACCAAACAAATATCTGTTATGTTTCATGTAACAATGTTATCAGAACCAACTCCTTAAAGTTCTTGTCAATATCTAATCAATTCTTTTCCCTGTGATTGCATTCAACAAAAAGTCAAAATCCAAATTACCTGATGAGGTGACAAAGGAGTCAATGTTCAAGATGGGTTTACCACTGGAATCGATGCCTTTAGAGGTTGAATATTCAGTAAGACTATGTCTGGCAGGTGGAGGTGGAGGAGGCAATGAAGGAGGAGGGCCATCGAAGAGATCATCTCCTGGTAAAGAACAAACCACAGCATAACTACATGAGAGGATAAAGTCACTGGTGCTAACGGAACGTGAACAACATAACCTGCTGAGACCAAGTGATATAGGACATTACCACTTACATTATATTTTCTTCTGTTAAAAAATGGAGTTTGAATGATCATTCATGTGTGAAACACCACAACAATACACATCTTTATAATGTTTCATTTTACATGCACAATCATCTCCTCGCTCACAGACGTCAGAACACCCTAACCCACAGGCCCAGAGTCAGCCATGCCTACCTAACAGGATTTCATGCAAAATGTGTAACAGGATGACTATTTAGGGGATATCAAAATATCACTGATACAAACACCATAAATATGTTTGATCTCTTTATAAAAAATATGCGTGAACTGGAAAATAATTACCAACAAAAATATTGCTCAAATCAGGACATGATATTGTGATGGATCAGTTTTAGATGCCTGTCACAGGATATAGTGGCAGTGCAAAAAAATGAAACTGAACAGTCTCAGGAGAGGGACTAATTTCATTTTAAAACCTGTGTTACTGGAAGCAAAAATTATTAATGACACTGCTCACTTTTCTTCATTCTGCTTTTCATCATTCAGCTCAAACATCAGTTTCACTTTTCTTCTGCACAATCTATTCATTCATCACGTTTTTGTGAAGCTGCACAACCTCCTACAAGCTAATGTGAAAGGCATGTGTCAAGCAGCTCAACGGGCGCTCTCTCTTCGGAGCTGTGGTTCATTTAATGTACTGCTTGTCTAGCCTTTCAACTTCTTCATTAGAGATGCTAATTGAAAAATGACAATAAATTATTCTTTTGGCCAGAAACCATGAAAGCTCTGTGCCAAGAAATCTAAAATAAAAGATTAAAAAAACAGTATTTGCACTACCATATGTGTGGATGTCACTTCCATAAACTGAAGCCAAAATTCTGGACACTATGATGGCTCCAAAAAGGAGACATGAATATACCAACAATTTACTTGAAAACAGTGGTTCTAAAGTTCAGTCCTCTGGCCCTCTCTGGCTATAGCTTTTCATTCCAACCAACTATGGCTTTTAATTGGATTCCTACCTGAATTAAGCATGCTGTTATTTCACAGTTCTGTGTGTTTTGGTGTCAATTCAGAAATTACAAAATTGGGCTTGCTACTTGGTTTTTACTGGAATGCAACAAACATTTTATGTATCAGCATGTTACATGTTTGAATACACAATAGGAAGTCTGAAACTTGTAGTACAACTTATGAGAAGGATCACAGGGTCATAACCTTCATTATCTACATTCCGACAGTGTACAGAAGTGATCAAGAAGCTAATAGGATGTTAGTTTATATATCACAATGTGCCGAGCACAAGTCAAAAGATCTCATGCTTAAGTTATATAACTCACTAGGGAGACCTGTAGGGAGTTCTGTGTACAGTTTTGGTCCCCATATTAAAAAAAGCACAGTAGAGCCAGAGAAAGTCCAGAGAAGAGTGACTAGACTGATTCCAAGACTGCAGAGTATGAGCTGAACCTTTTCAGTTTCAGTAAACGGAGATTAAGAGTGGACATGACTAAAGTGTTTAAAATATTCGGGCAATTACTACAGTACATTTCAGCTGTCCCAAATAAATTCATCAACATGAACACAGGGACGCAGTTTGAAACTTGTTAAAGGCTGATTTTGCACAAATGTTGGAACATTTTCCTTTACACAAAGAACCAAAACCACATGAAATAAATTATCAAGTATTTTGGTGGACAGTATGACTTTAGCAGCATTCAAACTTCAAACTGATAAGTGCATGAGTATGACTAGTGATCTTATTGGAATCAATGACATGCTCTAATGAATTGTTCTAATGTTATGTGTCTTGACACTACAAGAGCTGTCACCTTTCACCTTTTAGTGACATTTGCCCTTGTATCTGTTCTGCTGGTCATTAATTGTCATTATTTGTATACAAGTAAATGATCAAAAAAGATAAAGTAGAAGTGGAAAAGGAAAAAAAATCTAATTTTGTGCCTTTAATAAAAAAAACACTTCTACATTTTTTCTATGCAAACAACACTATTGCACTTTTCTAAATGCAGAATAAAAGAAAGAAAAAGATTATCTAATAAAACAATGCAATCAATTAGGTGGGGGGTCAGGGCTGAACTTGGAATCCACCAACATAGACACTTTCAATTTAAGGTCCCTAGCTTGCTCAAATTTGCCTGTACATATTTTGAGAGGATTCAACATGTTGATTCACATTTTTTGCTTCTGCATTGTATTCAACTCTTTTTAAACTCCATACATGTGAGAGAACAATATTGTTCAAAATTTGTCAAAAAAGGAAAATGTGCATTATGCTGCTGTTGTATTTTTTATTATTTTTCTATAATGTCTCCCGAGAATCGAGCAAAGAGTTTAAGACAGGCCAGTTCTAAAATTTCATATACAATATCTGACAAAAGTAATAATATCAGGCATGTCAATTTGTGCTTCTATTAAATAAAATGAAATTCTACATTTTTATGTATTCTTGTTTATCATGATGCCAGAGAGTGGCGATGTAATGCAAATATGAATTTGACTGTACTCAAGACTGCACATCTACTGTTACTACTACAAATTGTTTGCTATTACACTCTGTGCCAGTAGAGGCCACCATATTCATGCAAAATACTGTCTTGATTGCCAACATGAACAGAATCCAACACTGTGTTCATTTGCAGCAATGCTTCCATTCCTGATGATAAAATAATTTTAGCAAGGAGTGAATCCATGTACTATCATGTTAGAGAGAATCATGCTTCTAGTATCTGACAAAAGGTGCATCTGTGCATGTAGTCCTCGGTCCAGTTAGTGTTTTATGCTGACCAGTCAGGATGATGAAGTTATTGTGCGCACACTAACATATGCCAGTACTGGAAGCTTTCACGAGTGTGTATTAATAAGCAGCATGTCGACCCTCTGCCAGAAGCTACATTAAAAGTGGAGAACACAAGTGTGTATTAGGTACAATGAAGGCTTACTCGGCAGAATATTTGTCTTATTTCAGTGTTGAGTATTATTAAGTGGATAGGCTCACTGAATGTAGCATACTCTGCTGAAAAATACCCATAAATAGTGAAAGCAAAGTTAAGCGACATTTGTACCTGGGGAGGGAACCAAGATATCGTAGTCTGAAGGAGTCCTGTTGAGACAGTTGCTACTAGTTTTCTTGTCTCTTAATACTGTCCGAGGTGGCAGTCCAGATATGAAGGAAACGCTGGGCAACTCCATAAGATCACCTAAACAGAAGACATCAGCAGTTATGCTACTAATAATAAATATAATTGATCATTTATGTCCTGAGCTAACCCAGCCACAGGGGATGCACAAACCAGTGTGCTTCTTCGTGCCAGTCCCAAGCCCGGATAAATGGGGAGGGTTACGTCAGGAAGGGCATCCAGTGTAAAATTTTGCCAAATCAATATGCGGACAACAATACAAATTTTCATACCGGATCAGTCAAGTCCCGGGTTAACAACAACCGCCACCAGTACTGTTAGCCAACAGGATGCTGGTGGAAATTGGGCTACTGTTGGCCAAAGAAGAAGAAGGAGAAGAAGAGGGGGGGAGACGTGTTCGGAGGCAGGAGGAGAGGAGGAAAGTAAAGAGAGTGGAACTGAGGGTAGGAACTTTGAATGTTGGCAGTATGACTGGTAAGGGAGAGAGTTAGCAGATATGATGGACAGAAGGAAGGTTGACATATTGTGCGTACAAGAGACTAAATGGAAGGGGAGTAAGGCCAGGTGGATTGGAGGTGGATTCAAATTGTTCTATCATGGTGTGGATGGGAGGAGAAATGAGGTAGGAGTTATTCTGAAGGAACAGTATGTCAAGAGTGTTTTGAAGGTGAAAAGAGTATCAGGCAGAGTAATGATTATGAAGCTGGAAATTGGAGGTGTGAGGATGAATGTTGTTAGTGCATATGCACTGCAAGTAGGGTATGCAATGGGTGAGAAACAAGATTTTTGGAGTGAGTTGGATGAGATGATGGACAGTGTACCAAAGGGACAGAAAGTGGTGATTGGAACGGATTTCAATGGGCATGTTGGTGAAGGGAACAGAGGAGACGAGGAGGTGACGGGTAGGTATGGTGTCAAGTAGAGGAATGAAGAAGGTCAGAGGATAGTGGATTTTGCCAAAAGGATGGACATGTCTGTGGTGAATACGTATTTTAAGAAGAGAGAGGAACATAGTGTTACATACAAGAGTGGAAGAAAATGCACATAGGTAGATTACATCCTATGCAGAAGAGTTGATCTGAAGGAGATTGAAGACTGCAAAGTGGTGGCAGGGGAAAGTGTAGTTAAGCAGCATAGGATGGTGGTCTGTAGGATGACACTGGAAATCAAGAAGAGGAAGAGAGTGAGGGCAGAGTCAAATATCAAATGATGGAAGTTGAAAAAGGAAGACTGCAAGGTTGAGTTTAGGGAGGAGGTGAGACATTCACTGGGTGGCATTGAAGAGTTACCAGACAGCTGGGAAACTACAGCAGATGTAGTAAGGGTGACAGCAAGAAGGGTGCTTGGTGTGACATCTGGAAAGAAGGAGGAAAATGGTGGAGGAATGAGGAAATACAGGAGAGTATACAGAGGAAGAGGATGGCAAAGAAGAAGTGGGACAATCAGAGAGATGCAGAAAGTAGACAAGAGTACAATGAGATAAGGCGCAAGGTGAAGAGAGAGGTGGTGAAGGCTAAAGAAAAAGTATATGATGAGTTGTATGAGAGGTTGGACACTGAGGAGGGAGAAAAGGACCTGTACCGATTGTCTAGACAGAAGGACTGAGCTGGGAAAGATGTGCAGCAGGTTAGGGTGATAAAGGATAAAGATGGAAACGTACTCACAAGCAAGGAGAGTGTGTTGAGCAGATGGAAAGAGTACTTTGAGAGGCTGATGAATGAAGAGAACAAGAGAGAGAAGAGGTTGGATGATGTGGAGACAGTGAATCAGGAAGTGCAACAATTAGCACGGAGGAAGTAAAGGACAGCTATGAAGAGGATGAAAAATGGAAAGACCATTGGTCCAGATGACATACCTATGGAAGCATGGAGGTGTTTAGGAGAGATGGCAGTGGAGTTTTTAACCAGATTGTTTAATGGAATCTTGGAAAGTGAGAGGATGCCTGAGGAGTGGAGAAGTGTACTGGTGCCGATATTTAAGAATAAGGAGGATGTGCAGGACTACAGCAACTACAGGGGAATAAAATTGATGAGCCACAGCATGAAGTTATGGAAAAGAGTAGTGGAAGCTAGGTTAAGAAGTGAGGTGATGATTAGTAAGCAGCAGTATGGTTTCATGCCAAGAAAGAGCACCACAGATGCAATGTTTGCTCTGAGGATGTTGATGGAGAAGGACAGAAGGAGTTGCATTGCATCTTTGTGGACCTGGAGAAAGCATATGACAGGGTGCCTCGTGAGGAGCTGTGGTACTGTATGAGGAAGTCGGGAGTGGCAGAGAAGTACGTAAGAGTTATACATATATATACGAGGGAAGTATTTTAACAAAGCCAGTGTCCAATGACGAACAGAGGCTCCCACTATTCTGAGGCGTACACATTATAGTCATCCATTTCCTGCAATCACTTTATCCAACAAAATAAAATAATCCACATTTTTAACTTCAACTCAGTCCTTTAAATTTATCTGAATGGGATCTTCTAATGAATCAAAAAGATAATGCCTTACTGTTTCAGAGCTGTTAACCAAACATTTACTAAAAACTCCTTCCTAAAGTTGCAAATGCCCTTCTGATCTATACCCTGGTGCTTTACTGGCCATTGTTCCTAAAGTTATGATGTACAATTTTTTTCTTAAGATGGAATAGTGCATCAAACAGAGAATAGCACATTAATGTTAACATTACCAATCTCTGGAGATTTCCGCTTTGCCACTTCCAACGTTTGGTCAGACGTTCCATTAAGACCCTGTCCATTTTCAGACACTCTGCAAAAGGAGTTCAAGTGAATCTTTAGGTTACTAAATAATTAATAGAACCCAGTTTACTGGAAACAGCTTTTCAAGATGCCTGTCCTTCAGATGATTGACAGCTTCCTCCTGTATCATCAAAAAATCCTCTGGACGGACATCTGTTGTTTATTATTATTATTCTAATGAATGTTTCAACTAGCAGCTATGTAAAAAGAAAAGACGAACAGTCTGCATGGTTGCATATTGTGTGATTCAAGGACACAATGAAAACCTGGCAGGGATAATTTAGAAATGTTGCATAAAATTTTAAAAATTCTAGGAGTGGCAGGGGGTGGGAACTTTCAGTGTGCTACAACCAAATCAACTCAGTAAGCAAACCATGCCATTAATGTAATGAATTCATACATCAAAGACTTGTCAAGTATAAATAAATCATATTTTAGCGTTGTCAAAAATAAAACGACGGTTTCCGATGCATTTTAGTATCTTGCCTTTTCCCTAGGCTGTTTCCTGAACGTTTTGTCCAAATGGTGTTTCTAATTAAGTTTGTACAGCATTACTGAAGGCTTAAGGCCCACACACGCATGCTTCTCTCTACTTAGAAACCTGACAGAGCAATTTTTGAAACTTTCAATATATGGTGCTGGGCTACAAATTATCAGAACAGAACACTTTGAGCAGCATGCAAGATGAACACACAACACTTCCCTGCATAATGTAAAAGAACAACTACAAAAAAAGCACCTTTTACATAAGCACTACAAATTAATAATTTATTAATTTATTTAATTTCTTTTAAAGTATTAATTACAATTGTATACAATTATTTTAAAGAGTCCTACCTCTGGTAAGCATTGTTAAATATTATGAGTGACTTCCTAATATTAAACTATACACATTTTACTGTGCTATGCTCCAACTTAAACCTCTTAATGTTAATAAACTAAAGAAATAATGAAAATAACTGGGCACCAGGTAGAGTCTGTAAATTCTTAACACTAAGGTCACTAGAATAATCACTGTTTTGTACACCTCCTCTTCCACAGTAGTTCACACAACTTTAGTACTTTTTTCCACCTTTTGTGCTTCTGATCAAAGCTGGGCAGGTAAGTATTTTTGTGGAAATCACAAATCACGTAAAAGGGTAAAATGCCTTGGGGTGGTATACTGGATGCAGAGGCACAAGCAAAGACAGGTGCTCATGGTACCAGGCAAACATCATTACAGCTAAGTGCTCAGTCACAATGTGCCTGCTATGACAGCAGTCGTGTTCCACTTGCCCATTTACAAGCTAGCAAAATCTGATGTTGACCTACTGTTCAAAAATGGACATTATACCACCCTATCTTTTTTTCAACCTCATTTAAATGTCTTGAGCATGTTGTAGCAGTTAAGGCTTTTGTCCACCTCTTGAACCCTCAGGTACCACTCTGATGACCAGGTGAAAGTATAATAATTATTTATTTTGTTATTACACGGTGCACAAAGCACTCCACACACCACACTCATATAATCAATAAATTCTCTATAAATCACCAATCCTCCTCGCCCAGACATGTCACCACCCTACCTCCCAGCTCAGCTCAGTGTTCTGGGCTTCCCATAGTCCTTTTATAGCTCCTGACCCGGAAGTGGTTCCAGGCACAACCCACAAGTCCGTTTCCTTCTGGGTCAGGGCAAACAGTCCTCTTCTTCATCCCGGGAGTACGTCGTTTCTTCCGGTCACGTGACAATGACGCACTCCCGGGTTGTAGGGCATGCAAGAGCCCACTAGCCCCCCTACAGCGACTCCCGGTGGCCCCCAAGGTATCCAGCAGGGCTGTGTGTATAAACTACAAAGTCCATGAGGCCCTGCTGGAAGTCGGGGCACCATCATGCTGTCCGGAGGGCTCCTCCTAGCGGCCTGGGGGTGGCGACCGGAGTCCGTAGCCGGTCGTCCATCACAATGTATAAACAAACATAGCATACAACTCCAAAGACAGAGTTGTTATATCATTATATGTATCACAAACACAGCAGGGACTTACAAACTCAGTATTTCCATACAACATTATTGACAGTACCTCAATATATGCTTCAAAGTTTTAAAAAAAAGTACCCATTCCAAATGATTCATTACTGCACCAATACCCTGTTCAAAATGTATTAGTTACATAAGGATCTTATGTCATAGAATGCCTATTACTCTTCAAGTAGACAAGTACACCTAATCAAACACATATTTAGTCAGCGCTACTAGATCATTCTGCTCTTGGTCAGCAGTATTATGCAGTGATACATCATAATTCTCGAATTTTAAGCATTTTCTTTTTTACCTGTTCTGGAGATGAATGGCCAAGCAAAGAGGTGGTTGGGTATTAAGAGCAACTGGGTGAGATGAGGGCACCTGGTATTCATCTTCGCTGTCGACCAACCCTCTGGGCTTATCTGGACCCCAATTTGAATGTGGAGGTGTGTACCTGATTTAGACAAAGAAGTGAGCACAAAAGGTAAAAATTCTCATTCAACAGTTTCCTTCCTTCCTTCCTTCAACTAGCAACCCATCAGCAAATTCTTCAGTTCTCCCATCTTAAATTCACTTGTTTTCTTAATTTCAATCCATTTCAGTCACTAGTACCAAAATACTAAAAGCAACATAAACAACAGAAAAATGTCTTAGTATGCCTATTACATTTGTATTTTGTTGTATTGCTTTAATGTTTTAGTGCTCATTTGTGTAACAGTGTGGTAAGGAAGGTATTAGTTAAAATAAAGTAATTTACCACATTTTTCAGGATAGCCATGAATGTTAACATTTTTTCTTTTTGGGTGTCCAAAGTTTTTTGATACTTAGCAAGAAACATGCAGCATTTACAGAAATTAATATTCAATAATAAACACCAAACCATTAATAAACAAAAAGGAAAAAGAAACAGTGTAATGTGTTACATGTTGCTCATATATTCAAGTGAGAGTTTCACTAATAATACAACCACAATGGTCAAAAATCAAGGGCGCTGTACACAATATAATGGAATTCCTTTAAGGTTGTAGAAAAATGAGAAATTCTATACTCTGCAATGCAACAAGTCAAACAAACTTTTTTTTAAATGTGGTACTACTCAAAACATGCAATATTGACATTGCTTAAAAATATAAAATTTCCACACCAATTTCTATTTAAAGACTTACACAACTATCCAGTATCATTCATGCGATACTTGCATAGAGTTCAATATTTGCAATATTTGAGTAGGAGCAGATTTAGGGATGAGAAAAGATGAGAATTTTTCTTCCTTTGTATAAGACTTTATTTCAGTCTGTCTATACAACAGACTAATGACATTTGTGAATATGCATGGACATGCCATACAGAAACACAAATAAAAAATGTAGAGTACCCTCAGCTGAAGAAGGTTGAAGGCTTGGACGTGATCAGTACATGAGCTATAATGTAGCCTTTCATACACTACTGCTGTCACTGCCCTCCAGGCTGCCGACCCTGGCACTCCAAGTCAGTAAGTGGCAGTTTATCCAGTTGAGGTAATCTTCCACGCAAGTGAGTAACTGGGCCTCTGACTTCTAAACTGCAACTGGCATATGAGGGCATCATATTACAAAGTGGCTTCCTTGCTCTCTCCTTCTCCCAGCCTTGCTTCCCTGCAATTAGGGTGGACTGGTTGCCATCTGTGACAGGAAAAAAGGCCTATTGACAGGCAAAAAAGAAAAACAAAACTGAAGCACAGAAAAATTTGTTCATGCAGGTAGCTGGAAGGCTTTCTGATAAGCTACGCCCTCATTTACATGAAACCATGCTCACTTGGACACCACGTCCACATATAGACGTGAATTGAATTTTGAAGGGAACTGGAGATGGAGATGTGAAGATATTTTTAAACTGACTTTTAGGTAATTTAGAATTGCACTCTGGGAAAAGCCCCATTTACTTCATAAACAGCCAAAAAAATATTTTTTGTTAGTTTACGTTCATCTTTTTCACAAGCTCTATGTGCAGCTAGATGTTTGAGGACAAAAAGGAAATGTGTGATGTGACCTGGTGGCACTACTGCTGTGGCTGACTCTGTCTTCACCACAAAATAATCCCATCCGTGGAAAGATTCTCATTTCCAAGCTAGAAACCGACTCAGCAGTCATGCTGTACTTTGACCTAAGCCAGCTCTGTAACCCCAACTGATCTGTGAAACAGAGTCTGCACTGTTTAGTTCACCCACTACCAAGATTCACTACTAAATGACTAAACTGAAGTCTTACTAAACAAATGTCTGCAAAGTTAATAAGCAATCTATACTAATCAATGTGGCAGAAAAGAAAACTGGATATGACATTTTTGATTGATGTACTCTGTAATGGGTCTCAATTAAAATTTCAGATGTATTTCTTGTATTTTCACTCAATTATTGTACATTCACTAGTATTTTCCATTTAATAAAATAAAGTTTATCATGGCACCCAAGAGTGGCAATTTGTAAATTCTACTGCTACTACTACTACTACCTGTGCCCAATATATTGATAAGTCTGTTTTCAGCCTAGCCAGTTATACCAGGTACACTGGCACAGGACAGGACACTACACATTAAATGTACACCTGGTATACTGTACGAGTAGTTTAGAGTGTTCTACTAACACTGTATTAATTTGTACTTTGCTTTTGATGTTTTGCCCCTGCAGCATGACAGTTTCCCCCAAAGATCAAATCTATCAATACATCTATTTATTTACTTTTAATTAGATTTACACCACATGGGGCAGAAGAGTGCCTTAATAGAGTGCACTGCACAGTGAGACTGGGTGTGTTTTCCTGCCTCTTATTGTACTCAAGGTGTGAAATTTGCACATATTTTCCTTTGGATGCTTTGGGTTTACTTCCACTTGCCAAAGACACAACTGTTAGGCTGACCAATATGCTTATGTCAGTGTGGGCACAAATGTACCCATTAATGCACTAGTATCCTGTTCAATGCTGGCTCCAGTCTTGCACCCCATGGTCCTGCCCCCCATGTCTCTGTACTGGACTGGCATTAATCAGTAATGGATAGATGGATAAATACAATATACTGTATAAATCTATTTAAATGTAACAGATACTAAATAACGGAGAGGTGCCCTGTTCATAGCCGATTCATGCCACCAATTGAAATAAGCTCCAGTCCCCCAGGACTCTGGACAGGATTGACATGATTCTGTAATAAATATATAAACTATAGATATATTTTTCCACATTAGAACAATTTTGAGGTTAACAGGCCAACAAATGTTGACAGCCCTATCCACCTGATGCAAAATAATGTCATGTCAAGTCTAAAGTACCACTCTACCTTCACTCAGTTCTCTGGGTTAAGAAAAACTTTCTAATATGAAATATATACACCGTTCTATTTAACTATAACAGATAAAGGAAGGCATAAATAATAGCTGAAATACAAACCTACAGACCACCCAAGCCACTTCACATAACATGTACAACATATGTCAGAAGACCTTCTTCAAGTTGCTTCTTTCATGAAGCATTAAACTATGAGCCAAGTTATCAAAGAAAATCTTCATTGCTCTATTTATGTACAGCACGTTTGAAAGAAGCCCCTCAGGGCTCAGCATGTGGAGTGGCGCCAGGCTTATTTAATCCAGGGTGTTTACAGACACTACCTTTGTGAGAGTCCATGTTCAATTATGCACAGCATATTTTACACCAGGGAGAGTTCTGGAGGACCGCAGCCTCAGCAAACTTACCGCCTTCAGCACAAAGATGCCAAACTGAAACTGCAATTACAGTAGGAATCATTACTGACTTCTTGTTTAAATAGGACAGACAATGTGTATTTTAATAGAAAGGTTATCTTTCTTAAAAGATATGCTTTTCATGTTTTCTGAAATTAGTTTTGACTGGTCAGATTATTTGCTTAAAATGCAATGCTCACAACCTGGTGACGAAGTCGATGAAAACCCTGTAGGGCGCTAATGAATATGCCATACAATACAGATGGGAAAGAACAGTATTATTGATGTCAGCCAGAATGCCTTAACTGATCAATCAATAACTTAGAAATGACTTATCTTTAAACATTGAAAAACATCTTAACACACTGACTGCTGGACCATTTGCTATCAGGAGTCTGCAGTATAGGTCTATGCATGTATGATAAATAATGAACTCAATCAAAACTAAAAAAAAAATGTAAAGAAATGTATTAGAAAGCAACATTTTATTATTAACTGTAAATTTGCAAAAAATGCAAAAAAAAAAAATTGTTATTTACTTGATTTTCACCAGCAACACGATTAAAAGTCCGCAACTGAATGAGAGTCTTTGAAGCAAGGTACCACGCAGAGTGTAGGCTTTGAGCTGTCCAAACTTATTGCACACAACACATTTGGTAGTTGGGGACAGTCTGCACTCAGTGGGATGCAGAATGTTCTTGTACTGCTGTCATGACAGTCGTGACAAGCTGGACACCTAATGTTGAAAAAATGCCTTTGGGCCAGCTATCCTCATCAGCATTATAGCCTACAGGTTCCACATCATCCAGTTAATTGTCACTATCTCAACCATTATCATAAAAATATACATCTTACAACAAACCCTAGTTGTTTCAAAACATCAGCAGCTTTATCCCTTTTCCCGACAACATAACCACTGTCTATTTAAAACACTACTTTTCACACAAGCTGTTGCAACCAAAAAAAATAAAATTCTAAGGCTATCCACTAGATGGAGGCACTGAAGTACATAACTGGGATGTGGCAGCATAGTTCACCAGCAAGCTGGCTGCGTCTATAGTGGCTATACACTGAAATATGAGTTCTCTCATATGTTCGGTATTAATAGGCTCAACGAGATACAACTGCATTCAAAATGTTAAGCTCCCATGACACTACATGACTTTTCCAACAATTTTCAGTCATAGCCTTTATTTACATAATTTTAGCGAGTCGTGAACAGTTGTGACACATGCCCTTGACTGCCAGACAAGTACCATGATGGTGCTAGAGTCATATTACACTGTGAGAGGTCTGATTTTGTCTTAAGTCAAAGGAGCGGGCTCCTCTGTGAGAGACAGATGATGACCAATAAGCACTCAGCTGGAAGTACAATGTATACAATGCCCACAAACACAGAAATGTCCAATGAAATCTACGAGAAAAAGAGAAACACAGAGTATAGGCTCATATATTTACTTGATGTCTCACGTTTGTTGTACTATCAGAGAGCTGAAAGAGATGGACAGGATATCCCATTTTGACTGACTACCAAAATGTGCTGACTTCATGACTTCATAAGATCAAAATCTACTATAAAATAAAATGCTAATGTATGCATGATTGTTCAGTCCCTCTAAAAATCTGATTGGTGTGTTTTGCTATGGTGTGCTTGGTAAGTTTGGCTTTGGCAACACAACTGAATGAGGAAGTGAGAGCATGAAACACACAAGGACGAATACAGTTGCCTTTAAAGACAGGAAGTATAAATGCAGATAGGAGGTTAACAATGGTGTCTGAAAATGACAGAGCCTGAAAAGCAGGCCTTATGGGAGTGTACTCGAGAGAGGGACTGTTAGTCAAGAGAGGTTCAGGATATAGGGGAAGGTGCTGAAAGTACACATAGAGCCAGAGAAATCAAATATTTAAAAATTTATTCTATTACCTGTCTTCAACAGGTAACATGACTACTAATAAACGATTTATCACCAAATGCCCTTCAGTAATTCAGACTGACTTACCAATTCTAAGCTAAGATGAAGTTAAATCAGGAGACAGGGCATAGTTTGGCCTGGCACCACTCATGTTGACCATACGACTGAACGGTCTATTTATGACATTGTACAATGACTGGTAATTTATTTTCATCTTTAGTGCAAAGTTCCATCTTTGGTATACCAGTGGTGGGTACTATAGCAAAAGTTGCATTTCTAACAGAGTAAAATAGTGGCCTACTTTGCTGCTTAAAGACGGCATCACATTATCTGACTTTTAGTCATAGGGTATTGTCAAACTTGACACTGTAGTTGCTGATGTTGTTGCCTGAGGATGTCAAATTACACAACTAGCACCCCAAAGGACGACAAATTACTTACATCTGTGATGAATTTCTAGCACAGATTCCAATTTCCAAAGTATCACAAGCTCACCCCTTTTTCTGAAAGCCTATAATGTGCTCCAGCAATCTCTGCCTTTTTTTCCCCTCCATTTTCTTGAGGTTTATAAAACACACATGACCAAGATGAGCCTCTGTTTTGTTTGCAAGGTCAGCAGAGATAGGCAGCTAGACAGAACCCTCTGCAAGTCATTAGCTTTGTTGCCAGCTGACTCAATGGTGTTTCCCCTTTAGCACAGATGCAGATGACACTGCTGTTCAAGCCACTAACCCATGTTCACATCCCAGTCCTGCTGTCTCAATGCAACAGCCAATTTGGGAGTTTATATCCCACACCATGTCATAACAAGAAGTCTAATGTGAGGACATTAGGAATACAACAAACAAACATCCATCCATCCATCTTCCAACCCGCTGAATCCGAACACAGGGTCACAGGGGTCTGCTGGAGCCAATCCCAGCCAACACAGGGCACAAGGCAGGGAACCAATCCCGGGCAGGGTGCCAACCCACCGCAGGACACACACAAACACACCCACACACCAAGCACACACTAGGGCCAATTTAGAATCACCAATCCACCTAACCTGCATGTCTTTGGACTGTGGGAGGAAACCGGAGCGCCCGGAGGAAACCCACGCAGACACGGGGAGAACATGCAAACTCCACGCAGGGTGGACCCGGGAAGCGAACCCGGGTCTCCTAACTGCGAGGCAGCAGCGCTACCACTGCGCCACCGTGCCGCCACAAACAAACATTTTGAGAAATAATTATTTGGCAAATATTAGAATGAGAAATTTGCTTAGCCTGAAATTATGGCTTGTAAATGAGAAACATTGTGGACAAATGTTTTCAATTGTTCAGTAGCTGCTTATATAGCTTTTTTAATAAAACAGTGATGAACACAAAACTATTGAAAATTCATTAACACCTTAGCACATTGTGTTTCACATTTACATTTAACAGAAAAAACGTCTTTCCTTTGTATATAATGTGAATTAAAACTGACAGTTAAATATGAGAAATGAAGAAAATAAAATAGGATTCAGACAAGTTCAACGTTCAGTAAACTTAAAACAAGTCATCTGAAATTCAGCCATGAACTTTTAACACTATTAAATGCCATGCTTTTATGATGTGGCTGCCTCAAATTATGAGTTTTTTTGTGACATGTTATTTTCCAATCAGTAATGACACCAAAGTGTCCTCATACATTACACTTAAATCATGATGGATTATCAATTATTAAATATTTCCCATGGTCTGAAATATGTTTCTATAAGAGCTAGAACCAACAGATGACCAATTAACACAGGGGTCTGAAACTCAGGTATCGGATTATTGAAGACTACAATTTTCAGTCCAAATGATTTCTTGATGAGGAGTCAATTCTAACTACTAATTGAAGAACTTTTATTTAATTCAATGTATCTTTTGTGGGCACACCAGTCATTTTGAGAACTGTTTTTTTTTTAAATACTATGAAAATATTTTTTGGACCATAACACATCAGTAATTCTGAGATCTTCACTTTTTTCTTTTCAAATATTTAACTGAAACAGATACTGTATTAAAGACACAGGTGCAAATGGCATTGAGAGAGAGCTAGTTATCTGTTGGCTTACTTTGAATGTCATTACTGTTTGGCTGCTGGTTAAAAAGAAAAAGAAAAACCAAAGGTTCCAAAATCTTCAAAAGCAAGTCAATTAAAATAAAGGCAAGAAAGTGACTCAAAGGAAAACCTGAATCCACTGCAGCTCTCCAGGATCCAAGTTTGACACTCCTTACCTAAAATGAAGGAGCCGATTTGAACAAGCTGCTGAGTAAGGCGTCACTCACAAAAAGAACTGTAGAGGGAGTACTTGATAAAGTAAAACGTGTCATGGATACACTAGCAATATGAAATGCATTGCCTGGTTTACAAAAAGAATGTTTAGAAATTTCACATGAAGATACAAGATAAAAAGAATAGTTTATTAGATGTGCGTCATAAGAATTAACTGTACTATTAGGTCATTAACAAAACACACTGAAATAAGGTTTATTAAAAAAAAATAATTTCCAAATCAACTGTTGACTAAAAAGCAGGTAGAAATAAGTACAGCCATCAGTATCAAAGGCCACTTAACTGGAAGACTGAGGACTCACTGTCCACAAAAATTGAAGAATAAAGAAACGGCTTGTTTCAAATGTTGTACTTCTCATTTATTTTGACTTTTGCATAATGACAAGGAAAAAAAGGAGATGCCCACGTAAGAGCCAATTTAAAACATTCAGCCATTGAGATTAATAAAAAATTTAAATTTCAGAATAAAACATGAAATAGTATAAAAATTAATTTACAATATAACAAAGGGTTGTATGGGGTGCAAAGCTGAAACCACCCAGCACAGGGCACCAGTCCACCACTTGGCACATCTCCATACTCAATGACATTAGCTAATTAAGTGACACCAGGCCACTAAAGCACATGTCTTTAGGATTTCATAGGAAAGCCAGAGTGGACACGAGGAGAGGAGAATGTGTGAAAACAGTGATTGAGCCATGATTCTGACCAGGGCTCTGTAGCTGTTAGACAAAAACGCTGACCTCTGGCCCATTGTGACCCCTCTAGCCCACAGGAATGTTTGCATTTCACCAAATCACATATAAGGACAAACAGTGGCTGTTTGGAAATTATTTTGACTCCTTGAGAAAAACAGGAATGATAGCTATTTTGTAAGCACAGAATCTAATAAGATGTTTTTCCAGAAGAAACCAATGAAATAATTATTTTAAGGACATTCTTTAATTTAAAGATTAGGGAGGCTGAATTACCATTTTTTCTTAAATTAACTACACTATACAGTTCTGATAGACAGACAGACAGACAGAGTGAGTAATGGACAGCCAGAATTCTTACCCAGCTGGGATGCCAATAAAAGGGCTTGCTATAGTGCCATGGGTTTGAAGCGTGTAAGCTCAACCCTGCTGGGGCCCGTGGCCACCGCCAGGGTTACGCATGGAGAATGGCTGAGCCCTCCTCTGTGGCCACACCCGAAAATGCGGTCGGAAGGAGATTGCGGAACACATAGAGCACTTCTGGGTGCTCTATAAAAGGGGCCACCTCACTCAATTCAGGGAGCCAGAGTCGGGACGTGGAGGACAAAGTTTGTGGGAGAAGGAGTGGAGGTGGACAAGACACAGAAAAGAGAGACAAGAAGAAGAAGAATGGGACAGTGTATTTGTGTTTGATTGTACTGTGTTGCATAAGATGGGAAACAAATCAAACGTGTTTCCCACTCTTAATAAATGTGGGTTGCGTGCTGGACTTGGGATCTGTGTCTGTTGTATCCAGGGTTTGGGGAGCTGTATGCCACCTACTGTCCAAAACAGATACATACCGTCAGTATATAGAGAGATCGATAAACAAATTGATTAATGGTAAATGTACTCGTTCCAGCAACAACACAGAACATAAAGTGCACAAATAGTACAAAACACCGTTAAAAAGTAACTAGATGACATTTACTGTCCCTATGCCATGGTGCTGAAAACGGAAGCGTAATGGGAGGAAGAATAATGTAATCTGATGACTAAAGGTGCTCCAGGCCAACAAGTCATAGGATAGCCAGCATTACTCAAGATAGTCGGTAAATTTCCCATCATTCTTTGTTCTGTTAGTGTCTCCAGTCAGTCTAGGGTCAGTCTTGCTTTTGTGATTAGTTTATTCAGGTGTCTGGGATTCTTTAAGATGATGTTACACACTGACAGACCAAAGCAAAAAATGGCCCAAAAACAAAAAAAAAGTAATGTGTACTACACCACAGCAGTTGTCTTGAAAAAATATTCTTCAAAATAGTGAAAGGGTAGCAGGGAAATTTTTCAAACAATTGAAGGCAGACTTAATAACAGAAAATAACACAAAGTAACTCACTTTTGGCTGGCAATGTATAATGAGGTGGCAGGCAGAGGTGGGGAATGCCGGAGTGGAGGGACGTCATACTCTTCAGTACTCAAGTGTCCATTGGAGAAGGACTTGGAGAAAACAAAAGAAGATGTACAGACATTACAAGGGATACTCAGCTGTCTGTGACATTAACTCTTAACCCTTTGCTTTCTACTCAGCAACCCTAATCACGAAAATGAACCCAAGAGGTGAAAAAGAAATGTAAACAGAAAATTAGTTTGCCCTGCATTATCACATCTAGCAACTGATACAAAAGTAAAATTTTGACATGCACAAGGCACAACTACATTTAGATTTATATTTCTAGGGATTGGATAAAATGTATTTGAGAACGTTACTTAAAGCAGTATTTGCTAAAATCAAGGCTAGTCAGTCAGTCATTTACCAACCCGCTATATCCTAACACAGGGTCACGGGGGTCTGCTGGAGCCAATCCCAGCCAACACAGGGCACAAGGCAGGAACAAATCCCGGCCAGGGCACCAGCCCACCGCAGTCAAGGCTAGTACATTGGGCTTATTTAAAAAGTACCAGTATGACTTGTGTGGCTATGTATTCTTTGTAATACAAAACCTCAGGCAGCACACTTATTGGGCCAAACATTTGTTGAAGGAATCTGCTGTCATCTATTGAAATATTTGGGAGTAGACTATACTAGCTCTTGAAGATCGGTGTTAAATCAGTAGAGTGTGGAGGAAACTCAGCTGTCCATTGTCTATGCAAATTTGCATCAAGGTAAGCTCTCACGTCTTGCTGGTAGTGTTGTCTGATTTTAACACCTAAAGGATGTTACTTATCATAGAATGCCAGCTACACTGGCCACATTTTGAGAAGAAATTAAAATGGCATGCACATTAATCTAACTGGACACTTTGGTCAAAGTTGTTCAATCAGCAGTTCACTGTAATTAAAAGTGTCTGGACGCTCATGGTAACCATTTTACACACACACACACACACAAACGCACACACACTACTGGTCAAAGGTTTTAGAAAACCTCAGTTTTTTCATTTTGTGTGAAAATTTAATCAGCTGAAATGCAATGAATGACCTAAAATGGTGAAAAGGTAAACAGTAAACTGGCAGAGATTTAAATTTAAAGTTAAGGTTAGCAAAAACCAAAGAAGGGAAATATCAGAATATTACAAATGGGCTTTCTTCAGGAAACAACTAACAGGTTACAACCTATAGATGTTCAGCAGTAATTAAAGAAAATTAAGCCCTGAAGGTGAAGCAAACAATTTGCACAGGTGTTCCAATTTCTGTTGACTACTTAAAAACCTCTGTTTTAAAGCAGAGTTGGAACAGACTGTGTTACTACACCCTTGGAAAATGGCAATTAACAAATTAAATGAGACAAAGCATTACCCTTTGAAGTGTAGGCCTTTAATTTATAGAAATTGCAAAAAAAAAAAAAAAAATCATCAAAGTCTCAGTGAAGACAGTGTCCTACACAATCCCAAGGCAACTGGAAACTGGAAGAAACTCTAATAGGAAGAGATCTGGCAGACCCAAACTCACAACTCAATCAGAAGACAAGTTTCTGAGGGTCACCAGCTGGAGTGACAGGCACCTCACAGCACCACAGCTTCAAGCACATAAACACACCATATACGCACACCCCAGTAGTAATTCTAAATTGTCTTGTAATTTTCTTTTGCTTGTGGACAGGCTAACACAGTTATAATGACAGTAGATATAGAACTACATGAATTTATTGATATTTTAATCGGGGAAAATCTGAGGGTTGGTGGCAGGATTGACACTCCAGCCACTGTTTAAATTGTTCCAGTGTGGTGCTGAAGTGTCACCCACAGCACTCTGGTCCCAATCCAGGTGGATAGTTGTGTGGTGGGTGCAGCAACGTGATATCAGCGCATGCTCCCAACCTCTGTCTCTCTGATATTTTAATCCTCCAAATAAATTGTGCAAGAGCAAGTATGACATATGAACTAATAAAAAACAATGCAGGATAGATGGAGATGGTGATGGTTTGGATATCTTAAAGGACACTAGTCAAGTAATCTGTTAAATTACAGAAGACAGCAATTGGGCATTTAAACGAAATCTAAAGGCGGTGCTATGCTTCCAGACAATAAAATAATTCTGTTTCTTAAATGGTGTGAATTTTTTTGGGTAAGAATTTCATAGCAATAAACACTCTGATACAAGTTAAGCAGTGCTGATAATTATTCCTCTGCATTTATTTTTGTTTACAAAATATAAATAACATCAAGACAAATAAAGATGTGCTCAAAAAGACGTGTTGTCGGACATGCTACCTGTACTATTTGACATCTGGTGTAGACTGGCATGAAGATCCCCCATTCTGAAGACTAAATGTGAAACATCATTGTGGCTTTTCAAAAACAATTTCGGTGAAGTTTGAGTTTTCAGGGAGATTAGATTAATCTATCAGTGAAAACATTTTTCCTTAGGTTGTCTGCAAATGGCTAAGAACATTCAGTTAATTTGGGGACATGTAGCTTTTTAAATCCAGATGTATGCCTATATAAAAGGAATGCTTTAAATATGGATTCCAACCGTCTTAGATTAGCCTCATTCTGGAGGGGATAATTCCACAGTCAAATAATGTCAATTTATTTTGATAGAAGCAGTGTGAAACCAGGAGGATGGGTGCAACAGCATCTTAGAGTACAAAAGTGGACAGGAAACTGACCTAAGAACACTGGCTCACATCCTCCCTACTGACAGCCAGGAAGTGTACTGAGATGTAAGCATCCGGATAAGCTGATAAGAAAAATGGTTAATAAGAAACACATGCCTATGTGGACAACAATGGGCTGTGTGGCTTTTGATTTTTTTTTCTTCTTAAGAGGCAAATATTTTTTAAATTCAAAGACTAGTGAGGTGTACTTGAATGAAACTGGATACTTAAACACTCTTAACAAATTATTAACAACATCGAAGGTGGACATAATGCAGATCGCAATCTTTTCGCGCATGTAAATCATGCTGTGAACTATAGCTGCTCAGATGGCTTGTCTAGCAGCTGCTGAATTAAATCTCAATAGAATAGAAGAGTCATTAAGTGAAAAACTGAGCGCTATATGAACTGATTAAGACAGTCAAATATGCAGCCCAATACTCATCTCTGTGTTCACCCAGATGCATGCCAATCTCTTGGTACAGCCACATGGCACATGCCTATTACTGTATGTACCTCTAAATGGACTCGCTCTTGTTCTAACGTTACAAGTAAATTACAAGAAAAACTGTTAACTGTTCTTTTTCGACTGCTAGTCTTGTTTTTCAAATTTCTATTATCTCTCAAAAGTCATGGCTACTTCAGGGTGCCTAACAAACATAAGCAAGTTTAAGTGACTGATAATACATCTTCTTCTTTCACCAGAGTGGTTCATCTTTTTCCATATCTTCCTGTCCTCTGCATCTTGCTCTGTTACACCCACCACCTTCATGTACTCTCTCACCACATCCATAAACCTTCTCTTAGGCTTTCCTTTTATCTTCTTGGCAGCTTTTTCCTTAGCATACTCCTTCCAATATACACTGCGAATAATTTAATGCAGCAATTGATGGAAACGAATATAGGAATCATGATAAAATTTCTCATCCTGATAATAACAAGCAGAAAATTAAACTAACTTGATCAAAATATAATCTTTTCATGTTTAAATGTGATGATTGTTCCCTGAATTAATGAATTTACCCCATGAGAGATTGGCACCTGACCCCTGTTCTGTGTACCTAAAGCACCCTCAATCAGTTCTGACTGTCTCTACATACGAAGTAAATATAAGATTTAGAGGGAAAAGATTGTTATTGCTTATTCAAAGAGGTTAACAATACACAACATTTAAAACTGGCTTAGAATTGGATTTGACATCAAACGTTAAAATAGTTTCACAACATAAAATGGTTATGTTAAGTGTATAATAAAATATCAATAGTATGCAGAAAAAGCATTATGCAGGTGAGGTAAAAATCATAATCAAAGTTAAAGCACAACCATTGTTTCATTTCAAAACAGCAAAGGAATACCTTTAATATCAATAGAGAAGAGCAGCATACAGACTGAGACCGGGCAAAGGGCCATTATCTTCAAGCACTTGGCTTTCATTCAAAATGTGTCTGTTGACATACTGCTTAACAATAATATCTGCAAGAACATTAGTATACTGTAACTGAAAGTTATTAGTCTCAATAATGAATGGAGCAGAGAAAATTAAAAGAACAAATGGATATGCAGTATGAACATGAACCGTAGGCACAAAGCGGGCTGTGGTGTCTAAGGATAAAAATGCCAGTTGCTCTTGCCTTGCTGCGACACCACTGAAGAGATGAAACCATTGACACTAGAGTGCTGATGCACTTACAGTTAATAAGCAGAGAATATAATGAGAAAAATGGGAAGTCACCTTCTTCAAACACATGACGTGGATATCCACAAAACACAGCAGATTACAACAGGATGAAAGTATAAGAAACAAATAACTAAAAGATTACAGAAACAAGTAAAAAGAAGCAAGTCTAATTAAACATTGAACATAAAAATAAACAGCATTTGCAAATTTCGTCTATTCTCACATGCACAGTAGGTGGCAGTCAATTGTTTTATCTAATGATCCAACAACCCTTCTATTTCAGTGAGGCATCTCACTGTGTATTACATGGTACTCTGAATTTAAACACACCAGTGCTGGGTACAAGCCGCATACATGTGCATTATAGAGTTCATATACATGCACAATATAGCTACGTTCACTTCACTGTTCATTCAATGCTTTATACTGTATCTAGCAATGTAAGCAAGGTGATGCTCAGTAACAAGTGGTTAAAGGGAAAAGAATCATTTTACACATTACTCAGTAAGATTAACACCCTGTATTTAAAATATCATGCTCTACATGTGGAATATGAGCTGAACAGTGTAAAAAGCTGACATGGCCTAATGTCATTTGAAGTTGCAAGAGTGAATTTCTAAGCCACTGAGTTGAGGTACCTGGAATTTGTAGTCATTAAACTCACTCACTTGACAACTATGCAGTGTGAACATGGACATCAGTGGACTGGACCTCTATTTGGTCACCTAGCCCTGTCCTTGCATATGCCTGCCTCATTCTGTCACTGCTTGCTCTCAATAACCTCATGTAACTAATCTGGTGATTGCTCTCTCCTGTTTCATCTATTACAAGATGGTTTGCTTATTTTGCAAAACCCCATGGTGTTGAATTAAGTTTTGCAATAGTTTTACTACAATTAATGTGGATTTTATCATAAAGAATCATTTAAATTAACATATAATTTAAAATTTAAAATATTTTTTGTTTTTTCTGGCATTTTAAATTAATTCTTTCTCATAATAACGTTTCCAGTTTCACAGTATATTTATGCTAGTGGTCTACAAGCTACTGATTATACTTTTTGGCTGTGTGCTATGCACTCTCATCCATGGCCATATTGAGCGTGACATAGTATAGCATTGTCCATACACCAACAGCAAAAATAGGAGTGAATTTCTCTTCCTTTAACACCTGCCTACCTTCTTGGTTGTTCACTGGTGCAAAATGACAGACACAAGCGTTTTCACGACTCAGTAACAACTCAGGTTAACAGGTCAACAACAGCAGGGCAGCAAAATACAAGAGTAAAACCTAGGTAAGCTACCTCACAGTAATGGCTTGGTCACAAAAAAGCAGACAATATTTGATGAACACATATAAACTGTAAAAATGACTAAATGTGTTTCATATAAAATTTCAAAATATTGCTTTTATTTATTTATTTATTTTTTTAATAAAACGGCAAAAGTTTTCTAACTGGACGGTAGAATTTGCATGTACCATTTAGGAGTACAGAATGAGGACATGTAATCCCTACTCTCACTGTGCACAAAAACACAGATCATTGTTATAATTATTATAATTGGGGTGGACAAATTATAAATGTATATTGCAGTCAGATG
The DNA here is from genome assembly GCF_900747795.2 of Erpetoichthys calabaricus. Taxonomy (NCBI): domain Eukaryota; kingdom Metazoa; phylum Chordata; class Cladistia; order Polypteriformes; family Polypteridae; genus Erpetoichthys; species Erpetoichthys calabaricus. The sequence continues at coordinate 207,600,489 of NC_041397.2, read as the reverse complement.
GACTACCAACTTTGTAAACCTGGTAGTCAAGCTATGCTTTCTGGTAGCCCAGCTTTATATATGAGGTGGAGGGTTACATACAGCAACACATATTTAAGACATTTGTCATATATGAGTGCATAGCACTCTACTACCACAATATAAACACAATCAGCATCTTGAAAGAAAAATATTTTTTTCCAATGTATACAAAATATTTCCCTATTATAATAAAAAAAACTTCGAGACATGATCTTCTCGGAAGACACTTTGACGTCCTGTGAGAGTCACTTTAACGTCCCGCGAGAAAGCAGTGAGACAAAAGGACAGCTGCTGAACAGGCTTTTAAATGATCGACACACATCACGACAAGCAGAACATGCAGCTCGGCAGCAGCAAGCCAGCAGCTGATCTGTCCGCATCTCCTTAGCGTGTGTTCAGCCCATTAATCCCCCCCCCCCAATCCCCCCTTCACAATGCGAGCGGCAGAGATTCGAAGTGGCTGGCGTGTTGCGCTTGGGAGGGGGTGGGCGAGCGAAGCGAGGACAGCTGCTCTACAGGCTTTTAAATGTTGGACACGCAGCACAACAAGCAGAAAACGTAGCTCGGTAGCAGCTGCAGCAAGCCAGCAGCTTCTCCGTTTGCATCTCATTTGATGCGATCAGCCCCCCCTTCACAACGCGAGGAGCAGAGGCATAGAATGCGCCCTGGTTGGGCAAGTGAAGTGAGCAGGGTGGTTTGCCCCCTAGTTTTATTAAAAATGAACAGAAATACTGCCCTTAATATTGCATTCTTAAATGTTGTTTTCATACCTAATTTAGACTTGACCAATTAGGTTCTCTGTCAAAAAACATCAGGGTTATTCTGAGGCTGACCACAACCAGTGATCTATGTATACAGCTGAAATAAAATGTATCATGTCTGGACCAATAAGTGGGTCTTCATGTTAGGTTTAGGCCTGAAGAAGTATCATCACACACTTCAGTGTTTGGGCTAATAGTAAGGAGCATTTTCACAATCACGGGTATACTTGTTAACATACCAGAGTACATCTTGGTTAATGATGAGCATCATATATATATATATTTTTTTATGAGATTGCACACTGTGACTGCATAAGGCAAGATCTATTTGTAATGGAGTATAGCCTTCTGATTTCAAAAGGTTAATGACCATTTTCTATCACTGAACACCTGAAAACATATGATAGGAGCATTAATGGAACATTTAAGTCATAAGTAAGCCTTGTAAGTTGAAAAGCGTTACCTGCTGCATCATCTTTTCTTTGGCATTACAGGCTGACTAGTACTGTAAACAGTCTAATGCTGCTGTACTTTCTCAACTTTTCAAACCTAAAATTAGTTTTGCCTGAAAATGAAGGACCTATTTTATATATGGTTTCTGGATGCTTTCTACACACATTTATCACTAAACGTTGTGGTATATCTTCCATATTTACTCCTCTGGAAAGTTCTTCCAGTATGTGAAAAGGTTTTTTCTATTTATTTTTATCATACTGCTGGTTCTAGTTATGATTCCATTTACCTGTAACTGGTATTGAAGCAAAGGTGGAACAGTTTACCTTGTCCTCTACTCTACTTAATTACTGTATTACTTTATTTATATCATGATAAATGATGAGAGGATACAATTCATTTTTGGCATTGTTGCCCTCACTGCCCCAGCTGCTTTTACACATTATACTATTGTTTCTCTTGCTTGCTTTATAGACTCATTTCTCAATTTGGTTATATTGCTCACTAGTGTGTGTGTGTGCTGACCTATTAATGAAAAGTGGTGAAGGGAGGCAGGGTATAATATTTGCATGAATAGGTGATACACATGAAGAGAAGCACTTCAAATATTTTTGTATGTCTTCCTTGCACTGTAATGACCTGTTATGTTATATTCAACCCTTCGTTCATCATACTGCCACTCTAGTAACTGCAATTTAGAAGCTCATTTTATCAGGAACTTTGTTATCTTTGTTTTGCATGAAAACATTAGATTAAGAAATTATCTCAGCCATCTCTAACAAGTGCATGGGGTAAGTGTCATATAAAAAAAATAACATTTTTGGGTTGAATATTCCTTTAGACCCTACTCCACTGAAAAACACACATACCTCCCAAGACACATGATTAACATCAAAACCTGTTTTGCACACTTTAGACACACATTAATAGAGCTTCCACTAGCCCTGTTGAACTTAGGAGTGAATGACACAATTTTCCTGATACTGGTATTGGCCGATAGAGGATGTAATGTGTATGTAAGCATCACTTACTTTTATAAGACTAATGTTCCAAACATGTATGGTCATGAGTCACTATTGTGAAGGTTTGGGTGTGGGTGAAAACTACAGACAACTTACTGGTAATAAACAACCTTCAAACTTGAATACAAAAGAGGAACGCTGACCTGCATGTGTATAGTATTTTAAAAAGATTTTCTATAACTATCATGTCACGGTGTTACATTCTTATTAGCACAGTAAAATGATTACACTGTTATTGCATTTTACTGTAAGTTGCTTCAAAAACAATCCTTTTGGAAGAGAAACACAAATTACTAAAATCAAAGCAACAGATTTAATTGCAGTCTGGAGTATTGACAGGCTTACTGTTAAGTGTTAAAATTAGCTTGTTTGACAAAATGTGTGAATTTCCTCTTTAAGCTAATAATCTTACTTCTGAGGGAGAAAAAAGTGCTATTTGTACAGCAATGTGTATCGAGTTCAGCCATACATGGAGCTGGCTGCACTCTCTATACTATTGTCAATAGATAGACAGATACTTTATTAATCCCAAGGGGAAATTCACAATAGGGGGACTAGGTGCAGCTGTACATGGAAGTATGTGAGAGGGGTGAAAACAGGTGAAATCTCCTTAAATATGCATAGAATTAGTATCCTTTTCTTCCTCGATTTTGGTCAGTTCAGCTGCACAAGTTTACCCAGGATACAATTTTAAATGTTCTAACATTTGCCAACCATGTCGCCACTGCTTGTTGCCAAGTTGACTTACAGCTGCTGTTCTGCAAAATTGTAGTACATGTGAGAATCCGCAGAAGTGTGATGTGTTTTCACATGTCCCTTTCTTGCAACTATCAATTTACACAACTGCTTCTTCTAACAGTTTGCACAGCAGATCTCATACCACTTCTGGTTTAAGTTTGACACAAACAAGTCTTGCCAGGTTTGCTTATGTGTTGCTGGAACTCAAATATAACTGTTTAGTTTAATACAAGAACTCATTTTTCACTACATCAGCAAATCTTAAAAACTGAAAATTGAAACTTAACACAAAGGAAGAAAATGAGAACACTGCTAGTTGTCTGAGCTGCCATGACATGCAAGTAAGAATTTTACTGTTCTCTATCCATGTGGCAATACACTCAAACCTAATCTTGACGTAAGTAGTAGACATGAGAGCCAGCCTGTGAGAAGTGCTTAAGGGTTATAAATTACAATGTGACTCAATGCCAAACTCTTGTTAAAAAAAAGCATTCATCACATAAATGTGGCCTCAGCTAACTGTCAGTAGGTTTGGGGGTTAGTGCACTGATTAATTAATAAATGCAGCATGCCATAATTAAATACAGTATGGTGAATACATGCTTATCAACACAGGCAGTGTCTATGTGGGGACTTAGAGATATTTGCTTCTAAAGCGTAAACATGTAATTCTAAAGCAATGCTAGAAAAATGTTGAACAAAAGATAGAAAGTCCATATTGCATGTCTGTGAGTCTGTGTGTTGCTACAGGAAATGTTGGATCTATACTTGATCTATAAGCATAACCGGTAAACTATGGTAACATTGACAAAAAAATTATAATCGTACCAAAACAGCCCCATAAACCATAAATATGCAAATTTAATTGATCTGAAATAAAGGAAACTGACAGGCCCAATAAAATCATAAAATTCAATGCTCCTGAAATACAATAATTATTTTAAACATTTACCAATGTTTCCTGGTTATTATGTACCTGCTGAAGTTGTCACTGAATTATGGTATCAGTATAGGACATCACATAAGAACTCACTCACTCATAAATTATAACTATATGGTAACTAACTGAATGATCACTATAAACAAGAAACTTATTTGTCAGGATAAAGATGCATTTTGTACCCTGTGTTTGACTAACAGTGCAGTCTGGAACTTAAACCTTGCCACTGCTTCCTCTGCCAAAGTACAAGATCCAAGATTAGCTGCAGTAGGGCCTGCATTAAATTCTGACAATTGCAGAAATTTTTGATCCAGTGACGTTGCCCAAGAAAGTGATATAGATTGCAAAAACAACTGAGGTCACAAACACTCAGGTATCCCAAACCCCATCGATTTAGTTAGAAACCCATTTATGACAGAGTAAACAAAAAAGTGTAACTATAACCAGCTGAAGGGTAAACTCTGCATAAAACATGACAGTCCTGTGGTAAGAAAAAATAGTTACAATTTTGACCAAAAGAGAGAGATAGCTGATTCAACTTCGATAAATGGATCTAATAAGTTTTGATCCGTTAAAAATATCTCAGTGTTACAAGGGAGCCAATAGCAAAATATGTGAATGTGATGAAAGAGTTGAATGTAGCTCAAAATCAGTCTGATCAAAAAATGTAGGACACATCACTTCTTGTAACAGATGCTTTGCTACAGCTACTCAGCTAGCAGGTTTAAACCAACCACAGGCACAACAACTTTGATTCTAATTTCATGCTACAACTTCATTCTGTTGTCAATAAATCTGTCAGCAGTTGCCTTAAAAGGAAAGACAAGTTCAAATATTGAACATATGTTGAAAATGGCCTAATCAAAAGGTCTGCTTTAACATCAGACTCTTTTGTAAATGGGATAGGCAAGCAGACCAAATTTTTTTTTGCGTCCAATTGTTTAAAACAAGTTGATTGCTATATATGGAACGGTCAATGTTCAACTTTTTATGTCAAATTCATATGCATAATTCAGCTTTCCCATTCTGTTGTAGTAAAAAAATCCACATCAAATACATTTATTATTCCATACTGAAAAAACATAAAATGCCAAACAGCCAAGAAAGTGAACATATTTTGTATTTAATTATCAACTATAGAAGACCTCCTGCAGCTAAACATACAGCCTCCACATTTAGTCTTCAGTTATTTTGCCAGGGCTTCTCCTTCTCCAATGTGCTGTTCAGTATGTGCAGATAACAAATAATAGACTAAATCAAGGACTAAATTATACTGTGCCAAGGAAATTAAGGCTTCTCTAAATCACATTCCACAGTTTATTCTGTCACAAAGAACTCTGAAAATAAAATGCCTCCAATACATCCTTTTTCCAGAGTATCTTGGTTAATTAAGGGAGCTATATATCTCTCACTATCCTGAAGACATGATATGCCCTAAAGGGTGGTGCTCCTTCTTACATGATACAGCATTTATTTGAGATGTGACTTCTTTAGTACCTCTTGGCACTTAAAGACTTAGTACTTGCTATCTTAGAAGTAGCTATATTCCTAATTTAGGCACAAAATCCTATTGATCTGACCCATACTGAATTTGCTAACAGATACTTACCAAACTACTAAAATAATGTCCATATTTTACTTTTCTTAACAAAATTATACTTTTCAGTAGAAGAAGGAAAACCGTGAAAACTACAATAAATATGTAGTTATTATTCAAAGCTAGGATTACTCAGAGGTAAATCATTCTAGTACTGTTCTTAGGAAAAAGAAAAAAAAACAACTTTAGTTACTGATAAATGTAAAGATAACACTGTAATTTTAACGTCTGTCCTAAAAACAAAGCAAATGACATTGTGCATGTGTTAGCAAATTACAAAAACAATATGAAATATATAGCATTAACAAATGGAACAATCAATGTACATATCCTGTACTGCTACAAAATTTTTTTTTATTATTTGCTCCATACATATTGATCGTAAGAGCAGTTCTCTCAGAACTTTTGTCTATCAGGTTGATCAGTATTTAACTAAATAAAATATATATCACTCTTTCTAATATTTAATGGCTAACACCAGTGGCATACTTTAGCATTTTACCTTTGAACCATCAGGGGGAAAGTCAATTCGAGGCTTCTGTCGCCCAAATCCTGAATCTGTTGTTAAGCAGGTATGTCTCCCATTAAGTTGTGTGGGTGCAGTGAGGCCCAGTTTTGGAGAACGGTCTGCAGGAGGCCGACAGTCTGTGTGAAGGCCAGGACCCACATTCTCACGTGGGCACCACGCCTCAGCGGGCATGTGGAGTTCTCTCGAGGGCAAACTTGGAGTGCTGTGAGGATGACGTAAGGGCCGTGAATCTGGCGGAATTGGTGGAGGCCTCTCTGGGGGTGGAGGTGGAGGTGGGTCTCTCTGTGGGGGCGGAGGAGCTGGGAGGGGCTTATCTTGTTTTCTTACCATACACGGAGAAGACTAAAAGAAAAAGAAAAAAATATATTTTTTATTCTTTTAGCTGAAATTTGACTTTTAATTAGGAAACTACACAGACAACCTTTGCAAACGTTTCTAAATGTGAGTGGTTTAATATGATTACCATTAAAACTCCAGAATATAAAAAATTTGCAAACTTATGCAACTTTATTTTTTATTTGTAAAATATTTATTAAAAGATTATAGAAAAATGCTGCCATGATTTGCATAGAGTTCAATTTAAAGTTAAAAAAGGCTTAAATAACAATGGACAAAGATTTTTCTGAACAACTTTGGATTTAAATGAATGATTTTGGCCTACTGATCAAAAAATTACCCTTACATGTTTCTACTGTGTACTTTATTACTGCAATCAATTTCCACTCCATAAGCAGAAGAGTGCGACACATAAACAACTTACATACCCAATAAAGATATCTTGTCCTCCTCTTCATACAAAACTTGGATTGATGAAAACATTTGTGAAAACAACTAACAAAGAAGGTAAATGACTTAGCTATTTGAAATATTTGATATTTCCACGAATAACTGTTGCCAAGATTAAGGAAAGCATTTTTGTTGGTCCACAGAGCAGACAAATCTTCAATGACAAAAATTTCAAAGGTCTGCTAGTGAGGTCAGAGGAAGATATTTATTAAGGTTGAGAATTTTTTTCCCCAATTACATGGCACCTGGCACCAAACTACTACGTCTGGATGAGAACATGCTTCAAGTATACAACAGCATAGAAGAGTAACATGTTAATAAAGAATAATTTCCACATCCACTTTTGGACTTCTTCCCTGCTAATCTTGGTGCAGAAGTCCGAAATGAGACGCAATGAATTTGAAGTGTCTTCATTTTCAAAGCTTTTGACTGTGGGCTAATAATTATTCCTTCCTTTCAAGCTGTTTTTATTCACACATTATTTCTATTCATTACTATAAATTATGAATAATTATTTGAGTTTTCTGAATATAAAATTTTGTATAAAAAACATATTGATAAATAAAACATAACTTTTGTGGTGTGTTTTCCATCCCCAGATCCAAAAAGAGGTAAAAGGCCCACATGTTCTCATTAAGAATTCTAGAAAGTTGATTCAGTTCATCTGGACATAGTTCTTTTCCAGGGTGATACGTTACATCACTCATCCAAGTTACTTCCTCAGTCTCGAGACTGAGGAAGTCACTTGGATGAGCGATGTAACGTATCTTCCTGGAACAGAACTATGTCCAGATGAACTGAATCAACTTTCTAGAATTTCCTTACCTGGATTATTGAGCATGCATCAAGACATTCTCATTAAGAAATTGTTGAGTTATATTGTCTCTAGTCTTCTTCTTGCCTTTTTGGCACATATTCTGTACTAAACCCAGCCTTTAGTAGATTAGTATTGTATGGAACCAAACTGGTTGTTGGTATGATAAAGGCAAAGAAAAAGAAAACTCAGGCCAATGTCCTGATGTATCTCTAGACAAACATTTGGTTGGTGGTGCATTGTGTGACTTAAGAGATGTGGCTAGTGGTTATTTTGACAGTGGCATAGCCTTAGTTCCTTTTTTATCTATAATTTCCTTTTACTCTGATAAATTATCTGATTATGCTAAAAAGTTACCAATAATCATGATAAACCTCTTCATTTTGTAATACAATATTTCTCTTTTTCTTCACACATAGAGAAAATACTTAATTATCTTCAAGCTACAAAACAGAGTGCTATTACTTTTAAAAATCAAAGCCTTATATCTAGCTATCTTCTGTCTGCCTGGGCTCCTTTTTATCTTAACTTACTCATCATTTAGTAATAGATTTGAATTAACTACCACAGTCACATGCATTCTAAAGTGAGAGGAAAATTTGTGAACCATGAAGGCAAAATTGTTTCATTGTATGAGTAGATGTAGATTAAATTGTTAACAAATGTCCACCTATCCAAGATACCTTAAGAGACTATAAGCAGGTGTGACTCAGACATACAGAAATACTTCAAACCTGGTCCTGGGAGGTACTTAGGGACCTGATCACCGAGTACTTGTTCAATCATATGTATGAAAGTGGAGGTGACATGAAATTGTTGATCACAGGGGCTTATTCTGTAGCAGACAAGTGCTGTTCTTCAGAAGCATAGCTAATGCTGCACTGCTTGTAAATTTTAATTTGATGTTGTGCTCTGATGCCTGGCAGCCTCATACACTATAAAGACAGGCATTTGGTCTTTTAACTTCTTTTTAAGCCTCTTTCAATTTTTTGACACTTTCCTAAAGTAATCTCTTAAACCAGAGAGTGTGGCTTTACTATATATAAACTATGTCCCCATCCAGAACACTTTAACAACACACACAAGACTTGGGCAAAAACTGAGAAGGCGGTATAAAAGGCCTGAAGCATTCTGTCACAGTGCCCGCACTGAATGGGTGTTCTTTGTAAACTTGGTATTTGATTTACTGAATTATTGACTTTCTTCTTTAACAGCTTCTGTTACCTAAATTTACTTCATTGTTTTATGTAGTATTCTAACTAATGTACAAACCACTTTGGGCTAGTGCTTATTAAAATGCACAATGCAAAATAAAGTTGTGTTACCATTGCAAATGAAAGGACAGACAAGAAAGACAATTTAACAGAGTCAATACAATTTCAATTAAAAAATTCCAGCCTATATGGAAACTTCTCAGTGCCATTAACAACTGACTTTTGTTAATGTTTGAAATATCATTCTGTCCACACTCCTAACAAATACAACAATAAATTTAAACACTTACTTTAGGTGACCCTGTTGGGCTGCCACATGGAGAGCGGATCACTCCTTTCTGTATCAAATCCAACCGAGGAGGGACAGGGGGAAGATTAAGGTGTTGTATCTGCAAAGGATCAGGAAGGGGCTTCCGCCTTTGTGTTAAAGGTGAAGAATTCGGTGATGTCACTGGGGAATTCTGACTTTCAGCGTACTGAATGCAAACAAAAGGACAATATCAGTATTTACTATATGAATAAAAAAAAATTTTAAATAAAGAAAATAAATATGCTTACTAATGTGTTGCATGTCACTGAAATTTTCAAAACTTTTCTGTTTTCTTCTCCCTCCTTACATTTCTAACTCATTTTATATTCTAACATAGAAATAAATACCATTCTGGGTAGGTGAAGTGACAAATAATATCACTGCTCTACTACGGGATTCAAACTTAATACATACTATCATGAAAACGTCCGGTAAGTATTAACAGTTAAGTTAGTCAGTGCTACTAATACTCAGTACATTAGCAAAAGTATTTTAGTTCTGACCACAAATAAAAATAAAGAGCTTTAACTGACATATTAAAGCTTTGTGCAAAGTACTATCTACCCCATGACTCATAGACCGTGCATATCACAAAGACATAATGAGGTGATGAATAAAATCTTTCTTATGTGTGATCAGTGAATCATAGTTGCATTATTAACTACTGCACCTTGGTCCAAACAGAATATAAAAGATGGTATAACTATTAATGCTGCTTTGCTGTATATAGAGTGGTCTGTAATGGCCTATTTAGACTTGTTTTGGTATATCAAATATAGATGGAAACTGTACACTTTAAAACCACATATCTACAAAGTATGGGAAATGCTAAACGTGTGTAAACCAAAATGCAGAGTTATTCTGATGAGCATTTAAAATTGATCATCTTCTCTTAAAAAGTAATTTTAACTCATTCACTAGCATTACCCTGTGTAACTGTAGATGTAATCCATTTCACTTTTTTTAAAATATATTACGCTTGCTGTTGGGAGAGGATTCTAATGTATACTATATTGTTGTCTGCCTGTTTAGTTGTTATGCAAAACAGAAAAAACTCTTTACTTGAAAATTAGATTCAAACAGTTGGTCTTGAGTAAAGAAAACACATTATAAGAAAAAGTCAAAAGGACTATATGTACAGTATATACGGGATAATGCAGTTAAATTGTACTCTTAACTTTTTTTATTTACCACTTTAAAATTTAATTTTAACCTTTTTAGAATTTTCTTTGAGAAATGTATTATTATTGGTTTATCAAAACTTTGCAGCTCTCCCCTTACAAGCTGTTACCCATAGCACTCCAAGGATGTAAACTGTGATCCGCACTGCACACAGAGTGCAGAACTGAACCTCTTACGTGAGGGGTGCTCTTTTTCTTTGCAGCAGACTTGTTGAACTTGAGCTCTGCAACATGTATACAAATACATGTATGCCAAGTTTTCAAAAAACAAACAAACACACACAACACTGGGGGGTGACAGCTAGGGGCAGTGTGCCAAAAATCAATAATGTAGGCACTTACCCGCTTCACAGAAGTACTTTAAGGTAAGACTAAATGAATTATGATGGCACATAATAATCTATGATAGAGCACAAACACTTTTTTTTAAATAAATATTATTTTCTGAACATCTGGAGTCATTTCTTGCTCAATGCCCCAAAGTAGACGATATACAGCAGGTGATACATAAACATTTAAAACCGTCATAATCTGCATTCTGATTGATATGCTACTTACTTTTCTGACAGAAGCAAGTCTATTCATAACAAGTAATTCTTCTTTGTCATCATCATCTTCTACATCCAGCATTTGGGAACTGAAATTCTCAATAAAATTGCTCTTAGCACCTTCATCACGTGGATCAAAAGGGTCCACAATAATTGGTTCTGTCCCCTTGATTTCACATCGGCAAAATGGACATCCTTGCCCTTCAGATTCCTAGACAAAGAGATTTAGAGGCAGTTCTGTGATTAATGTGTAACAGAACACAGCATGACTGCTATAAAACTTAAAACTTTTAGATATGGTCCTTGCAATTAAAAAAAGAAGGACTTATAGACTATACTATAGACAGGCAAACAAACATACAACAGCTTTTAAAGCACAAAATGTCTTAACTGAGGCTTACCCTAAGATGTAAGCTACAGGCACCTTTTGAGGGGGGTAACACCCTGAGACAAAAATGAGCAAGTAACTTTGCTCTATGCATATCTCCCTACCATTGACAGCCATGGAGCTACATTTTAAGGAAAAAAGATTTTGAGGAGATGGTGTTGAGGAGGGTTGGAGTGAGCTGAGCTGCGTGATATTTTTCTTGGCCAGATTGAGTTACTAGTCCAATGAGTGTTAATGTAAATTGCAAAAATTGCTAATATAAACTTACTAAGTCAAGTAGTCATCCCTCTTGATGAAATCAGACTGTTCACCATAATGACTATTAGTTTCTTTATGTCACAAATTCAGTATCTAGACTGTTTCTTTTCAGAAACATCACATAGGCACATTTTACCTGACACAAGTCTGAAAAAGTGTGGAAAGTTGTGCCATGTGAGAGTGCTTGTATAAACAGCCACACTGCTGTTGCGTCCACGCGCTCTTTGATGTTTTTGTTTTGCCACAAAGAATAATGTTTACAGTGGCTGCATTTATCACTAAACATCTGTGTAATCTTGGAAAATGGCTAAAAAAAACTGGGGGAAAGCCATGTTAAAGGTAGTTTCCTTCCAGCCTCCAAGACTACCTCGCTAAACTTGCCTCCACTGGATGAACCTCCTAACTGCATAATGTTGAAAGACCAGTCCACAATGCTGGTTGTTGAAGGGGAGCCTTTCCTCTACATGACAACAGAGAAGTCCCAATTTCTCTCTTATATCTCAAATATAGGCTTATGTGCAGAAACATTTCCCTTAATGACCTCATGAACAGTTTCCTTATTAGGTAATTGATAAATAAACTATTTTATATCATGAAGAATTCAAGGGTTGATGGCTATATACAGTACAGATTCAAGAATGTTTCAGTGATATTGGTGAAAAAGTGGGTCGGAATTTTACTTATGGTCTGGAAAGCATTCTTATTTTTCTCATGTAAAATAATGCGGAAACATTATTTAATATCTGTTTTTTCATTTTCTAACCCGTTTTTATTAACAGATTATAAATGGATAGATAGAGAAGACTATACAAACTCTAATAAAGTAAATTTAAAAGAAATTAGTGTTCATGTTATGACCTTAGATTAACAGTACTTAAATAATATAACGTCCAATAGAAAAATATTTAAGATAAATTAAACATAAGTTAAATATTTCAAAATACAGAGGATGTTAAATACACACAACTTGACTTTCAAAATTTTTCTCTAGGTTTCATTTGTAGTACAATAAATACAAAACTAAAAATTAAACCAATTTGCAAAATAAATTAATCAAAGCCAATCAAACCATATAAAAGTGAGATAAATGGCAAACTAATGTTAAAATGAGAAAAATGAAGAATAACATTTTCCTAACTTGTGAAAATGTCAAGAACAAATGCTTTCTAACTAAATAAAATCCACTATAAATATTAATAAAACTAAATAATGCAGTGAGCCTCTTTCCTCTGAACTTTTGATGATCAGCCTAAACAGAAATTAAAAATAAGCAACTGATTGGGCTGATCCATGTAAGCTATAATTAATCTTTTTAAATGCTGAAATGAGACATCAATGCATAACTCAATGCAACAGCCTAAAGCCAAAGTCTTCAGTATATGGTTATCCCACACACTCCATAGATTGGTGCCCGCCTTCACTAAAACCTCTGATCAAAGCAGAAATGGTGTGACTGCTAAAACAAACTTTGAGTCTGTGGAGCAGAAAACGAGTCACTTCGTACTGGATGGCCATGTCACAACAGCGTGCAGTGTAATGGGTTTACTCCCTTTGCTTGATTAAAAATAGAAAAGACGGGCATTTACATGAGTGAAGAGAATATTACCTACTAGATAGATAGATAGATACTTTATTAATCCCAATGGGAAATTCACATTCTTCAGCAGCAGCATACTGATACAATAAATAATAATAATACAGGTGAAAAAAACAGACAATAACTAGTTATTTAGCCCGTTACAATAACGGGCGCTAGAACAGTAGTGCATAAACATTAGTAGGAACAGTCTATATTAAATGGCAATGTTTACTTGTTGATGTTTAATTGCTGAGCTGACTGTTCTTCGTGGGCTGCCGCCATGTATTGTGTGTCTTTAATTTTCTGTGACAGTAATACTGTCTTGTACGGCTCTATTCAATACGGGCGCGCACAAAAAGGCGAGCTTCAAAAGGGCGACCTCAATTGAGTGCGGCGAATAAAGGCGTTCGTAGATAATTTAGTTCAAATGGCTCTGGAATATGTGAAGAGCAACAAAGGTGCAGATCTTTATTTACGCGCGCCTTTATTCGCTGCGCCCAATTGAGGTCGCCCTTTTGAGGCTCGCCTTTTTGTGCGCGCCCTTATTGAAGGATACCGTCTTGTACGTCCGCTGGTTTGTACGTCCATAATATACCTTTAATTTTCTCTGCCGGTAATACAGGCGTGCGCGTCGGGAATATGCCTTTAATCTCCTCTGACAGTAATACTGGCTTGTATGTGGCTGTAATATGCGTCACTGTATTGTGTACCTTTAATTTCCTCTCGCAGTAATACTGGTTTGTATTTCAGTAAAACGCCTCTAACTTTCTCTGACAGTAATATCGCGTGTCACACCGTGCCCCGCGCATGCGCACTTCATCAGAAGACACCCACACACAGATACCTGGACACACACAGGGATTTTATATATATACAGTAGATAATACTTGGCAATGATAGCCATTTTGTAAGTGAATAAATTAATAAATGCTAGATAATGCATCTAATACAAAACCTGCAACATACTAAGGTATAACATATTGTTTATTAATAAAGATTGTGCTTTGAATTACGATTCTTTCAACTTTTATCAATTCTTAATGCTTCATGCAGAAACATTATGAAAGGCATCTTTCTACTACTGCAAAGCAAACAGAAGCTTATGCTTTTAATTATAGATGTATGCTAAAAAGTAAAGAAACTAAACTGCTTTAAAGGTTACACCATGAGCCAATATGGATGATTAAAAACAAAGGAAAGGTTAAATGTATTAAATCAGACTAATATTTATTGTCTCACTCCTATTAAAAAAATATTCTGCTTTAATAACATTAAAACCCTGTTAAATCATCCATCAGTATTATACTAGACAAAGAAAAATATTTTCAATACTATGTATTTCATGAATTAAAAAGACTGTGCTACAGAAAACACATCTGCTGTATTCTGCCCAGCTCTCTCACTGTCTTTTTTTCCTTATCTGCCTTGATATTCAGTGTTTAAATATGTGCCACTTTAATATATATGCCACTCTTTTCAAGGTTATTGACTCTTATGAGTAGATTATGATCCTGCTACTTTCACATTTTACTTAAGTCAATAGAAGAAGATACAACGTGTACATCTCGTTGCCAGCATGGCCTACTTAGATACAGCGGCAGCTATGGTGGCTATCACTCCTCAATATGTTGATGTAAATTAGTAAGCATGAATAGCTGCCTGTGCATTTGATCCACATCATGCCATAACATAACCTTTGTTAACTCGTGCTGTAGTGTGGTTTCTTGGAACACAAAGTTCTGAAAGATGCCCCTGGTCCATTTATGTAATGCCAAGGCATTATACTTCACTCTCTTTTTTCCCCAACTAAACTCATTGCCATTTATTTTTAATTGCTTATTCTACTGCACTTGAATCGTTTTAAGCCTTAAACCAACTTTGATTCATTCTCGGGTAGTCTCTTCTAACCATGTTCACAGTGTGGTTGCATAACATACTAACCTGCTCACATACCATTTAAAACTGTGAGAATAGTCTTCTAAGATTGTTTTAGAGACATTTTAATGAAACACTTATTCTTGCTGCCACTTAAATAAAATAGGCAATCATTTTTTATAAGAATCAAAAATGTCCATACATCCTAAATTTTAAGCCCCTGAATCTAGAATTTTGGGTTTGGGAGCAAAAACCGATTTGTTTTCCTGAGCTTACTAGGAAAATTGTTTCTTTCATAATGATTTTACTTCAAGTATCTATTTGATATTGAGCAGACAGGTGCGATTGGAACTAAGCTGGACAATTCTATTTAAGTCATTTGCATCTGTAGCAGACTTCCTTTTGTGTTAAACGGGTTCTGTAAACTATTTCCAAAACATTTTATAGACTAATTAATTCTTATTAACAGAGATTATTTAATACAGACAATTAATGATTAGTGATAACTAAAAGAACACAGCATTTTTACTGGTTATGCTGCAAGATAGCTCAACTGACATCTAAATATGTTTCTTAAAATAGTACTGTCTACCTCAGAGAACAATTCCACATGCTCATGCTCATCTTATTTCAACAGCACTACATAAGTCCAAGATTTCAACCTTTCATACTGCTTTAAATACAGAATAAAAAATGTTTCATTATATTTACAAGTGGTGCAGAAGATCTCAACATATAATGGCATGATAAAGAGAAATAAGTGCTCATGACAAGATCCATTAAAAATCCATTGATTTTTAAAACTTTTTGTAGTGCACTTAAAAAAAAAAAAAAAAAAAAAAGCTACACACCGTCAATCCCTAAAGTTACTTGGTTTCTTTTGCTTGCTTGCTTGCCTTGCACAATCTCCAGATTGACTGTTTAAAACCAAAGAGTAGTACTGTTTCTCTTCTTGGGATTTTCTTTTCAGTCCAAATGTTTGAAAAGTCCCCCAGTTACAACTGGCACTGTGCACTGTGTGCAATGACAGTATCATACTGAAACCTCACAAATCATTGCAATAAAGCAAATGAGAAGTAATTAAAAAGGAACAAAGAGTCTCAGGTATGCACACATGCTTTAGTGATGTGCTCTTTATAGCACTGTTTTTTGAAAATGCAGAGTGATCAGTAGTGGGGAGTTTGATTTTAAGAAACACAATAAATAAAATATGTTAACATGCAGTGTGGTTCATTATATTGAAACTGGTAATATTGTAGGACAAAAAGAATTGCTTCATTTTGTGGGAGTTCTTCCTTTGATATTGTAGCAGCATTTATCAATTTAGTTATCTTTTCACTTCAATATGTTTTGTTAATTTCATTTTCAGTGCTAATTTTAAGTTTAAAGCCAGTACTGAAATTAAAAAAAAACTTTAATTACGTAATTTCCGCATCCTTTACAACTCTGACATTTATTTTGTAAAGTACAGGCATGAGGTATCATATTACACATATAAATATGTGTATGTGCTCTGAATATGCCCTCCATGTACCGGTATATTGCACTATATAAGACTAAACTGAAATGAACTGATATTCCTGACAATTTTAATCAGCTGAAATTAAAATTAAAAATAGTCCTCAGTTGCTGATACATATCAAAGCATGAAAGATGAATAAGAAACTAATTAAACAAAAACATTTTGATAAAGTCAGGAGTTGACTTTTAAATAAAGAATTGCTAGGAATTACAATCCATAGCCATGGAATAGTCAGTCAGTCATTCTCCAACCCGCTATATCCTAACACAGGGTCATGGGGGTCTGCTGGAGGCAATACCAGCCAGCACAGGGCGCAAGGCAGGAACAAACCCCGGGCAAGGCACCAGCCCACCGCAGGGCACACACACACACACACCAGGGACAATTTAGGATCGCCAATGTACCTAACCTGCAAGTCTTTGGACTGCGGGAAGAAACTGGAGCACCCGGAGGAAACCCACTCAGACACGGGAAGAACATGAAAACTCCACGCAGGGAGGACCTGGGAAGCGAACCCAGGTCTCCTTACAGAGAGGAATGTGCTGACAAGATTTAAAAGGCAGAAAACAAATCTTGATCACTAGCTGATATTTATCCTTGGTCCCTAAAACATTTATTAATTACACATACAAACACTTTATATTAGTTTTCAGAGAACTGAAAATGAAGTAGGGAGTTTGGTATTAGAAGGTAAACAAGCTTCACTTTCTGTTAAAGACCAGAAGTTGGCAAATGCTGTTCCATTATATAAAAAGAAAGGGGGTTAATATAGGCAACTATATTGCATAGTGAAGATAATTTCTGAAGAGGGCTAATTGGTTAAGATAGTCTTACTTACCAATTTACAACTAACTTTAAAAGACCAACAAGACTGTTAAATTCTGCTAAGAAAAAGAAATAAATATAATAGTTCAATGTAATTTACAGGGGTGCCAGCAAAGAAGTATACCTGCCAAGCAGTTAAACAGGAGGTGCACATCAGGTGTCCACAAGGCTCAATCTTCACATCTTTATCATTCTCTGCACATATTTTACACAACTGAAATGTGGAACCCATCTCACAGTATAGTTCATACTGCTCCTACAAAACAAAGCACAAGGGTTACAAGGAATAATGTTGAAGATAAAAACCTAGCAAAGAACATAAAGAGTATAAACTGGCACGGTTATGGAAATAGTATTTTGATAAGAGCCTACCTGCGTAACTTTTATGTGATCATGTGGTGTAGGTTCACATAAACCTGTTAAATCGGGGTTATAAGCTCTGCCATCTGGGTAAAGATAACTGTGGAATGAATAAAAAATATATTTTTTTGGTTTAAAAGTAATAATTACAACAGCAGTAATAGTAATAACTTAAATATTGCATTAACTGATAAGGCTGTCATTTTGCTGGAAAGTTATTTACATTTAGACAATGACATTCTGGTCTAACCATTATTTATTGTAAGACGTAACAATCATACATATGGTTATAAAAACTGAACTAATTATGTTCTCTGATCCTTTTATGTGAACTGTATAAACCAAGTCAAACATGTCAAAATGGCTTCATTTTTACTATCTTAAATGATTCAAAATGCTGTCAGCAATTCATTTTCTTAACTCATTAATTTAAGACTATACCATCCAAGATAATCATCATACTCCTCAACTTTGGACATTGTGTCACCCTCTACAACTGGATTTTGGACTTCCTAACCAACATGCCTCAGCATGTGTGTTCTGGCAACATCACATCCTCCATACAGACCTCAACACTAGCAGTCCACAGGGTAGTGGGCTGAGACCCCTTCTCTGCTCCTACTCCATCTCTGATTGTGTTGCCAGTCACAGCTACTACTCAATCAATTAAATTTGCTGATGACCCCACCATCCATCGTGGGCCTGATTACCAACAGTGACAACATAGCCTACAGAGCACAGGTCTACCTGCCAGCACAATGGTGCCAGGACAACAATCTCTTCCTTAATATCATCAAAACCAAAGAACTGGTCATAAGGAATCAAAGTTTCCAACATTGCCATGCCATGTACATTGAAGGGATTGTTGTTGAGAGGGTTATCAGCTTTAAACTGTCTGAAGTGACTTTCACTGATGATCCTCAAGTGGGCACAGCACATTTCAGTGGTCATCAAGAACCACCACCTTTACTTTCACAGACATTTGACAGTTTGCATTTCTCCTGTTCTCACAAGCTTCTACATGTCCATAGTGATGTCAGTTCTCGCTAGATGTATCACATCCTGGTAGGGCACATGCTCAGCAACAGAATATAAAGTCCTGCATGTAGCACAGAATACTACCAGCGCCTTGATGTCTTTTATTCGGGACATATCAACACTTGCTGCCTTAGAAAGCCAAATGGTAGTAGACCTCAGCTGTTCTGCACAGTCCTTTTTCCGACTGGTAACTTCTGGAGCATTCATGCGTGCACAAGTAGATTCAAAGACAGTTTCTATCCATAGAACTGTAAGTCATAATAAGAAACACTGAATGCATTTTTGTACACAGTACATATACTACTGTATATAAATAAGGTGCAATCTAAATATTCTTGTTTTTAGTTTGTGTGTCTTTCATTGGCAATGTGCCACTGTCACTGTTCCAAGGACACAAGTAAGAAGTCCACCGCATTACATATACATGATAATACATTTCAGCTTGAACTTAAGATTCAAAGACAAACTGGACCACAGTGCTATAAATTTGTAAAAGCATTCACAATCCACATAGACAGTATTCAGTCCAGGATACAAACTATGAAGATGTAAGGTAGCAGTGTTAACCACTTCCCATATCATTAACTTCCAAAATACAAGGTTTTATCTGAACAAAACAAAAATGTATAATTTTTTTCAATAAGAAGGGTGACCACCATTATTCTGGGTTTACGTGCTGAGGAACAGATGGGTAGAACAAGTTTACATTTATGTCTTTAAAGTCATAGTTCCTACTGTGATACTTCACAGAAAATAATGCTACCCAAATGAGCTAAGGAGTAACATAAATTTACCTTTCATCTTATTCAATAATGCAGTATGGCTAAACTGTATTTGAAGCGATGTGATACCTGCTTAAGGCATTTAGTTTAGGTTTTTTTTAATTTTTACAGTATCTTTAATTGCTTTTTTGTATATTAAGTGACAAAACAGCAGGAACCTCATAATTCTCCCAAAATGCTTACCAGCAATTTATGTAGTAAAGTGGGAAAATGAGACATAACAAGTGGCATCTATGAAAATTCTCTCCGAGTGAGGATGTGACAGGACAGATTCCTGGTATAAGACCATTGCTACTGGAATAAAATTTCTCTTGAATAACAGACTGAAAATGGTTTATTATACTACAATATTAAATAATAGTTTTTCAGCAACCATGCTTCTTTTCAGTGCAAAAATCATAATTTAGGAAAACTGTTAAATAACTGATAACTGATATGGAAAACAAATAACAAAGACTTAAGTGGCTTTTCATATTATTTAAACGAGCAAAGATAAAATTATTTAAGTACACTGTTGTCACTAACAGTATCTGATTATGAATGGAGCTAGTCAGTCATCCTTTAATACTTATAATAACTCCAAAAATAAAGATAACAATTTGGGATTTAAAGCTGCTAAACATATTGATTTCTTCGATGTGCAAACAAACTTCTGCTTTCTTATACAGACAACTCATTTTTATTCCTCTAAATCCAGATCAGCTTACAATAAAAGATTCTGAATACAGGAATCAAGGTGATAGCTGTGCCAGAATGCATTAACTAGTGAAATCCTGAGGCACAAGACAACAGCCTATTCTACTCGCAATTCAGCACGAAGCAATGTGGAGGAGCAAGTGTAAGATTACGATAACTTTGAAAATATGAACAATCAATGAAAAGTAGCTATCACAGAAGTAAATAGATATGCAGACGGAAGTGGGATGTCTAGCATATCCCTACTTGAGACATTGGGAGCTAAGATGGATTGCTTTTATCTTGAATGAGTGAGGTTGGCTGTTACAACTGGTATTTATTTGATACTGACCAGAGCAAAGACACAAAGAACAAAAATCAAACATTGAAATAGAAGCTTCCTGCCTTGTACTGGTCATACTAGGAATAGACAGATTGAATCTTTTTAAATGGTCCACCAGATATATGATTTCTCTCAGCATGGACACACAACAACAGCAATATTTATTTCTATAGCTTTACAATAAGTTAAAGAAAAAAAGCAAAACAAAAAATTAGAAATAAATATTTGAATGAAACACCAAAAACAAGTAAAAAAGAATAAATCAATACATACTTAAATAATATACAATTAACAGATAAAGAGGAGTACTTAAATATGGATTCATTTTTTTAAGTCTCTCATGATTATATTGATAAATCTGATACTATGGTCAGATGGCCAGGGAAGACAGAAAAATAAAAAAACTCAAAATCTGGCGAGATGCTAGAGAAAAAAAAATCTGCAGGGATTATATGGCCAGCCTTCACTGGGCATTGTACCTAACATAAATGTGCTTAAGTAGTTCCTGTTTTTAAGCAGTCCCACAGTGAGCCTAACGGTTGAAAACCTTATTTCACAGTAATAAGTTTTCAGAATATGTTTTTGACCCCTCAGGTAACAACAGAAATTTCTATAGATTAAACAATTAAGTATAAGTGAACAGAAATGTGAGGGAGACAGAGCAGTGTGAGTCATGCAGTTTATAGTCATCTGTGCTAATCATTCAGATTAAAATGAATTCCCTTTCCTCACATGTGCTTAGTTATTTTTAAAAACTCAAAAGAGATGATTAGGTTACATGTGCATTATTATTTCTTTAAGTAGCCTTCACCCTAATTACATCTTGAATTTCAAATGAATGGAATACAGTATTCTAAATAATTCCTTCCATTTCAATGTGAAATACAAAAACCAGCAAATTTTAAAGCAAATACTCTTCCCTGCCATTAACAATTTTTAACATTATTTTAAAGGCAATGACATTCTGGACTTCACAACCTTCCTCCATGATTTAAAATGAAAATAAATTAAAGGTCAATGGCAATAGATAGATAGATAGATAGATAGATAGATAGATAGATAGATAGATAGATAGATAGATAGATAGATAGATAGATAGATAGATAGATAGATAGATAGATAGATAGATAGATAGATAGATAGATATAGATAAGTTGATGACCCACACATAGCTGATACAATTAAATTCAAATAACCTGTTCAGTTAGGCCCAAAGAGAGGCTATAGGTTTCATTGTTTTGACTTTATATATGGTATTTTGATTTCTCCCTTTACTCATCTTTCCTTTGTATTTAATAATTTAATATATTCATTTTTGTACATTAATAATTTCCAAGGCATTTATAGCATCAGGAGTTTACTACAATAGCACACCCTTACGATTCATAATGTTGTAATCAGTAACAGAGCAATAGCCCTAGTATTATCATATATTAGTTTAAATGAATCATATCTATACTAATAAAAGGCAAAGCCCTCACTGACTCACTCACTCACTGACTGACTCACTCATCACTAATTCTCCAACTTCCCGTGTAGGTGGAAGGCTGAAATTTGGCAGGCTCATTCCTTACAGCTTACTTACAAAAGTTAGGCAGGTTTCATTTCGAAATTCTATGCATAATGGTCATAACTGGAACCTCTTTTTTGTCCATATACTGTAATAGACTGCAGCTCGATGGCCGTGGGAGGCGGAGTTGCGTATCGTGTCATCATGCCTCCCACATAATCATGTGAACTGACTGTGAACACAGTATGTAGAAAACAAGGAAGAGCCCCAAAGAGCGCTGAAGAAAACATTCATTACACAATTGAGAAGGCAGCGAAACAAGAAGCGAGCGAGTGACGCATACAAGCATATTCATAAGTGCAGCTACTGCGGAAACAAAGCACGGTGTAAACCGTAAGTTTAAATTAAGTTTATAGAAACGCTCCCGCTGCCGTTTGCAATACCATATTCGCGACATACAAGTTTAATGAGAAGACACGAGGTATAAACGAGACTTTTGATCACTTTGTAACGGAGTTAAAATTGCTGTAGAGAGAAACTTTTAAGTGCCGGGTCTTAGCTAACATTAAATAAAGCGGTGGACATCGCAACATCACATAAGAGAGTGGCTCACATGAACTGACTGAACGCAGCATGAGTGATCACTTCGATGAATCAAACCTGTTCAAAAAACACATTACACAATTGATAATGTAGGAAAAGAATATGAAGAATATGAATATGTATATATATGTGGATGTGTATATGTATATATATATATGTATATATGTATATGTAGATATGTGTATATGTAGATATGTATATATATGTATATATGTATATGTATATATATGTTTACATAACCTCTTTAACACACTACTTCTCCGCTGCGAAGCGCGGGTACTTTGCTAGTATATACAGTACATATACACATCCACATATATATATATATATATACACATATCAACATACAGTATATATACACATACATATACACACATACATACACACACACATATACATATATACATATACACATACATACATACACATACATATATACACACATATATATATATATATATATATATATATATATATATATATATATATACACATACAGACACATATATATACATATACATATCTACATATATATACATATCTACATATATAGATACATATATAAGCGGCGAAGTACTGCTTTTAAATTTTTATTAAGAAGAAAAGAAAACCTTTTTAAATTGAGGGAAAATATACCAATAACAATTTGTTAAGGATCTGTTTTTTTGTGAAGCTGCCTTTACACAGCCTCTCTGCTGTTTTATAAACAAACGCCATATAAGGCCGTCCTTTCTCCTAGCTTAGCGGTTCTGTATTCTTTTATTGTTCGTTTATAACGATTGTTATAGTTATTGTGTAGCTATTTGAGACTCACTGTTCTGTTCAGGTACCCATTTCCTTTATGTAGTCCGCGGATTCTCCGCTATTTTTTGTTCGTTTATTACGATTATAGTTATTTATTGATTCCCTTCTTTAGCCGACTGCCTGCTCATATAAGGCGCTCTGCTGTTTTTTTGTGAAGCAGCCTTTACACGGCTTTTCTGCTGTTTTATAAATGAATGCCATATAAGGTCTTCCTTTTTCCTTGCTTCACCAAGGAAGCAGCCTTTTTATTTAATCCACGGGTTCTCCGCTGTTTTTTTGTTTGTTTATTACGATTGTCAGTTCAGCACTCCGGTTGTAATATGACCAAGCTGTGCAAGCTTACTGTTGAGAATGCAACGTATAGTTATACAGGAGAAAAGCAATCTTGCCTCAAAGTTCAGTCAGTTCACGTGAGCTGCTCTCTTGTGTGATGTTGCGACGTCCACGGCTTAATTTAATGTTAGCTAAGACCAGGCACTTAAAAGTTTCTCGCTACAGCAATTTTAACTCTGTTACAAAGTGATCCAAAGTCTCGTTTATACCTCGTGTCTTCTCATTAAACTTGTATGTCGCGAATATGGTATTGCAAACGGTTGCGGGAGCATCTCTATAAACTTAATTTAAACTTACGGTTTACACCGTGCTTTGTTTCCACAGTAGCTGCACTTATGAATATGCTTGTATGCGTCACTCGCTCGCTTCTTATTGTTTCGCTGCCTTCTCAATTGTGTAATGAATGTTTTCTTCAGCGCTCTTTGGGGCCCTTCCTTGTTTTGTACGTACTTTGTTCACAGTCAGTTCACGTGATTACATGTGTGACGTGATGACGCAATACGCAAGTCCGCCTCCCACGGCCATCGAGGTGCACTCTATTACAGTATATGGACAAAAAAGAGGTTCCAGTTATGACCATTATGCGTAGAATTTCGAAATGAAACCTGCCTAACTTTTGTAAGTATGCTGTAAGGAATGAGCCTGCCAAATTTCAGCCTTCCACCTACACGGGAAGTTGGAGAATTAGTGATGAGTGAGTGAGTCAGTCAGTCAGTCAGTGAGTGAGTGAGTCAGTGAGGGCTTTGCCTATTATTAGTATAGATATATATATGTTTATATGTATATATATGTATATGTAGATATGTGTATATGTAGATATGTATATATATGTATATATGTATATATATGTTTACATAACCTCTTTAATACACTACTACTCCGCTGCGAAGCGCGGGTATTTTGCTAGTTAATAGATAAAAGGAGGATTTGATAAAGAGGAAAATAATATTGTAAAAACAACAGAATTTATTATCACGCTGTTCAACAAAACACAAAATGACTGAACAGCAGTTATCTCGTAAAAAAAATACAACAGGTCAATTCTGACAAAAAAGGAATTAGTTTAGTATTTCACAAATAAAACGTAAAATGTACATTTAATACAGCTATTGCTATTTGAAAAACATTTTTATTCAAATAACACTTATTTGCACTTTCTAAATAAATTAAAGGTGTGTCACCACATACTGTATAGTATATATATATATATATATATATATATATATATATTTCCCTCTCTCTTTGAATATATACGTACAATCCTTCTCTGCAGCCATCAATTAAGGCCTGAAAAAGAGGTTTGTTGTGTGGAATTGTTTGAAGTATATTTCCATCGCTGGTGACATAACCAATGGCCCATTGCCCCAAACGAGTGCAACTCAATCGAAAGATGTAGCTGAAATGAAAGAAAAAGGTATCCATTGATCATTTTGGACATTTTAAACAAAAAACATTCAGATAATTGTTAAGTGATAATAATACTACAATTTTACATTTGTATTTTGAACTGGTTGTACATTGTAGTAAATCCTTCGGCAATATGAGGTTTAAGGAATTAACATAGGTCACAGTCTGGCAGCTAGATATTTTTAAGAAATGGCAGTTGAAAAATGACAGCAATTGTAAAATATGCATGGCAAAAAACAGGTCAAAAACATTATGACAGGTCAAATGTCTCCTACAATGTAAAATAAAGATGCAATCAATACTGATTCTCCCTGAATGGATGCATTACTTAATAAACTCACTTTGTAAACTCATATTTATATAAAATATAAAAAAATCAGTGATTTACTAGAAGCAACCTGTTCTGTAGAGATTTACAGTAGAACACCCTGAGTGGATGTCACTCTTTCTTAAAGGGCAACAAACTGTTTAAAAATGAACTGCAAATAAAATTGTACATGGTCATTTAGCTGTCTTGCTGGATTCGTCAATTTTGCACTGTGAGAAAAACAAGTGCAATCTAAAAGAAGAAGTGGTTGAAATGCAGATCTGGAATATTTCCCATATTAGTAGTGTTAAAAAAAGGAAATTCATCAGCTCAGTGTCAAATCATGGGGTCTCATCTTCAAAGAACAAAATAATCTTCATTCTACTATTACACTATGTTATCGTGTAACCTTCAGTATAAACAACAACTTGTGCATCAGGATAAATGATTAATAATTAACTTTATTAATATAAAATCTTAAGCTTGACAAATGCATACATATAGCTTACATTAGATTAACGATTTACAAAAGGGAGAAATGGTTAGTGGTTAGTGCTAAAATTAGCCTGTAGAAATTAATACATTCAAGAACATTCAAAGTAAAACTAAATACATTCTAAACTGACACGATTTTTGTAAATGAAACGGACACTCTTGACTACAATATGCTATCACAGCTAAATGAATATCCATCATGCCGGATATATCCAGAGTTCATTTACCTGAAGTTAGAAACACCTCTATCCTGCAACTGTCATATGTGTCCACATGTTGAAATATCACTCTTAGAAATGGGGGGTGTTGTAACTGTGATGCAGATGCTAAAACTATACCCATTTGCTGACAAGAACATTAGTATATTTTAGGAATATATTTAAAATTACAGGCGATATAAATTTTTAAAAAAATTGTAACTATGATTTTGTTAATGCATAAGCTGTCTGAATTAAAATATGCTGTTTAGTAATTACTTAAAGAATTTATTCTTACGTAGAATATGTGATTGCAGTTCCATGCAGGGGTTAGTTTCCACCCTGTATCCAGTTCTGTACACCTCACCCTAAATCCAGTTCTGAAGTATTTACTTTTACACAGAGTATGTGATTGCAATCCCATGCAGAGGTTAGTTCCGACTCTGTATCCAGTTCTGTATACCCAGCCGTGAATATAGTTCTGTACATACAGGTGTCAGCCAACTGTGACTCTGGAATATGTGTGGATGGATCAATATAAAAGGAGGGTTGTTTGTACAAATCATCATCATGAAAACCTTACATATTGAATAACATCACCAGCAAAAAGTAAGATTAGGGAAAAAAAGATTTCTCTGAGGAAGACCTGGAGGAGGTTTCAGATAAAAGTATAAAAAATAAATGTGCCCAGGGTATAGAAAGAAAGCCAACCGGTATAAAATAATCAGACATGTGCGTTTCTCTGGATTCCCAAGCCTCATTCTGATCTTGACAATCTGAATACCTTCTGTTCGAAGATCTTAGCATATATGCTGTATCAAATAAGAAAATGGGTGGCATTTACACTGCAGTCATGTTAAAAAGAGATGACAGCTGTCATCTTCCTTACATGTATTTCATTCTTCATTGAGTCACATTTAACCTAATCAAGGTGTGCTGCTTCAGCATTGTGAGAGTTGTGGAATCTTGATTTTAACTTTCCTGGCTGTAAATGGTACAGAAATAAGGCCATGAAACTTAGATATACTGTAACAATCTCAAATCTGCCTAGCTCAATGTGCATTTGTGAGGTGTTGGGGCCTATGCTGGTCTCAATCTACTAGACATTGCATACTAATGCACAAACACAGACTGTCACTGGGCCAATGTGCAATTGCTAATTACCAGAACACACACCTTAAGTGTGCTGATGAAAACTGGAATATCCAGAGAAAAATCCATCCAGACATGAGTAAATGAAGCAAACTCCACACAAACAGTGTCTGGTATTTGAATCCAGGATGCTGATGCCATTAGGCAGACCTGCTAACCTCTGTCAATTCACCTCTGATAACATGTTACAGCCAGGGTAAAAGTAATATAAAATTTTTGTTTGTGATTAGATTCAACCATAATACAAGTAAAAAGGCTCTCTAATAAACCATTAATATCTGCAAAAATTATACATTTTTTTTGCAATTTGCATGTCTAAGGCATATATTGCTAAGAATAACAACCGTATCTCCACAAACTGTCCGCCAATAATCTCAAGTCAAAGCTATTCATTCCAACTAATGGGACCATTATGGTGTTGAAATAGACTTCACTAAAAATCATATCGTGAAAAATAAATTGGTTCCAAAATGAACACAAAATCCTCATGTATCACAAAGGTTGTTGCCTCACAGCTCTGGAGTTAAACATCAGCCTAGGCACTATCAATGTAGAGTTTGCACATAATTTACATGCCTGTGCAGGTTTATTCTTGGGATTCTGTCTTTTCTCCCATATCCTGCAGGCATGTACAATAAGTTAACTAGTGACTCTTAACTGAAAAAGTATAAGCAAGTTAGTGTGGGTGTGTATGTGAATAAGCCCTGTAGTAGACCATTTACTGGACTGAAGCTGGATCCTGCCATGTGCCTCATACTTTGGAGATTGAGCACACCCCCACAATCCTTTAGTAATAGATAGATTGGCAGAAGGGTGAAATTTTAATTAATCACCTGAAGCAACCTTGGATATTCACCACATTTTACGCACTTTATTAGTCATTTAATATCTGCTTCATTTTTTATTATAAAAATAGAATTTCAACTGTTTTACTTAATAAATCAGCCTTTCCTAAGGCAGGTTGCTTTAAAACAATAAAAAAAATTAATGCAAAGACAATGATCTAATCATAGCCCTATTGCCTTGAGTGAGTAATAAATTATCATTATTTCATACATGATGAAACACATAACATAAATAAAAAAAATCCTAGCTCAAGGCAATACAATTATTTTATAACATATGGCAAGGTATTTCATATATGCTTAACTTTTTAAATCACCTTAAGCTGCACCTCCCAGGATCAGCACCATAAATCCCCTACATGCCTCACTATAAAGTGCAAAGGTAAAGTAATTAAAAAGATGGGAATGATAACTTCAAACTACAGCACTAATTACAGAAAAACTCAGACTGAACAGCTGGACTGGTTACCTTCCAGGCTTAGAAATATATTTTTGGAGCCGAGCCTTCACTTCATCGTATGTTAAAAATGCCATGTAGCCAGGATGAGTCACTGCCAGAAAATTCCAGTTCCTTAATATTGAGCTCCAAGGCTGTAAAAAGGGCAAGACACAAAAATATGTCTGACATCAAGAATGTAGTGCAACCAAATACCTAGTGGTCAACTGCACATAAAGTAGAGAAGGTTTGTACAGTAATCACAAGAAATGACAAAGGCATTTAAACGTTAAAAATGATTTGGAAGAACCAAAAAGGTAATTGTTCTTGCAGAGTCTGCTAACCAACAGATCACTACACCATTCACAATAAAATAAATAAAAACTAATTTCCCTGGATAATGAATTTAGTAGCTCAGTGATTAAAATTCCTGCCTCACAGCTTTGGAGGCCTGGGCTAGTTTCCCATAATGACAGCTATCTGAGTGCACATTCTCCCTGTGTTCATGTGCTTTTTTTGTTTCTCTCTCTGGATATTTATTTTTTTTCCTAGATCATAAAAAAAGTGTATAAATATTAGATGTCTCTAAATTGGCCTAATATTAGTGACTGTATGCTGAGTATGCCATCCAAAACTAGCCTGAAAAGGGATAAATTAATTCAGGAAACAATGCATGGATGGATGATTTTAAAGTCAATTAAATACTTTCAACTAAAATCCTCTTTTTTATGGCCTGTATTACATTTTTAATTTTTGTCAACACTAAATTATTAAACATAGCCAAAGATGACTAACATTGTTAATGTGGCTAATTGTGTTGCTTTGGCCTTACTTTGAGGAAAATGTTTATATCAGTAACTCATCTCATTTTCTAAACTATTTTGTTCCTATGAGGGTCAAGGTGGTAATGTGGTGCTGGCCACATCAGACCTTGGTCTACCCCAGGCCTCCATTCAGTGGGTAGTGTGGTACCCTGTACACCCCCTGCGGTTGACACCCAATGAGCATCCTCAACAAACATCTTAATCATCAGAAATTGATTCTCCCAAAAAGTCTTGCATAATAGTAACAGTTTCTGTAATTACTAGAAATTTATATATTTTAAAGAAATTAATGAATCAGAGGTAAATTTAAATAAAATCATTAACAGAAACATCACCAAGTTAGGGAAATTAACTTTATGATTACAATAAAGTACATTTGCAAAACATAATAAACAAATTCAAGTTTAAGCACTTTATTGTCATTGTGTAACACAAAGAAATTACTTTTATGACAACCCCAAATATGCATTTAACAAATAAAATAGAAGTAACAATTTAAAAACAGAATTCACGTTAAACAAAAAGACAGAGAAAATAGACTATTCATACAAGATATGTGAAATATTTTCAAATATGACAAATACAGTGTTAAGTGATCAAGTAACCAGAGAAATTTATTTTTGCCCAATGTACAGCAGCATAAATTGTTATTGCACCTATTAATGAACAGTATATTGCATATTATATATGCTATTACAGTGGAACCTCGAGATACGAGCACCTCTGTATACGAGAAATTCAAAATACGAGGAAAGTATGAGCGAAAAATTCAGCTCTAAATACGAGCATTGGTTCGCGTAACGAGCCACGAGCCAGGCTGTGGGTATAGCTCGCGGCTTAGCAAGGGGGCGTGGTAGCAGTTGCGAGCCGCGATCTGCGGTGTCTGCGTTTCTCACTTAAGTGCACAGGTGGGAAACTGCCCACATCCATGATTGTTCCTGTGGCTGATGGGCTGCAGCTGCCATGTCCTCCCCGCATATATAGAGAAGCGCGAGCCGGTTAAGGGGGAGAAAAAGTAAAAGAAAAGAGAGAGAGAGAGAGAGAGAGAGAGAGAGAGAGAGAGAGAGAGAGAGAGAGAGAGAGAGAGAGAGAGCAAGCAAGCAAGCAGGCAGGCAAGTGCAGGCAAGTGCAGGCTCGCGCAGGCTCGCGTGTAGCTGAACAGGCGAGCCAAACAGCTGAAGCAGGACGGTGTAGAGAAGGTCAGCTGCATTAAGAGTGTCTCGCCTGTTTTAGAGCCCGCATGGGAGAAATAGGTGAGACGCTAACAGAGAAGAAGCATCGGGGATTGTCATCTGTTTTTAAAGACTGCTTCTTGTTGACGTTTTAACCTCGTGTTAAAGGATTGTTATTCTTGTGTATTTTAAACCTCCACTTCACAACTGTTTTAAGGATTATTTATTTAAAGATTTATTGAATGCTCTACTGCACTTTGGACACCTGTTTTGATTCTTTTAATAATCAGTTATATTATTTACCAGTGTTATTTATTAAAGGTAGACTACAGTATATATAATTTATCAGTGTTATTTATTAGGAAAATTGATTTTTATGTTAATATATTTGGGGTGCAGAACGGATTAACTGGATTTCCATTATTTTCAATGGGGAAGTTTGTTCTAGATACGAGAAATTCGCTATACAAGCTCAGTTCTGGAACGAATTAAACTCGTATCTAGAGGTTCCACTGTATATTAGTATATTGTACTTTACCAATATAGCATATTGCACATATTCAATTAAACATTATCTCAGACTGAGGAGGTTCAGAGTTCAGAGAGTTTATGGCAGATTAGAAAAGGCTATTTTCCAGTCTGTTTGTGCATATGCAGATTGATAAAGCATCTACCTGATGGGAGGAGCTCAAACAAAGAATTTCCAGGATGAGTATTATCCTTGACAATGTTTTTGGCCCTTATCATACACCAAGTCTTATGCAAGAGTTTCAGTGATGGCTTCAAAGCCAATGTTGACCTCTGCTGTTTTTACGACCTGCTGCAGGGCTTTTTTTAGCAGCCTTGATGCAGCTGTTGTACCAGGCCATCATGCAGTTAATCAACATGCACTCTACAGTACATCTACAGAAATTGTCTAGCAGCTTCTAGGGGAGGTTAGCACTCCTTAACTTCCTCAGCAAATAGAAGCATTGCTGTGCTTTACCTATTACAACCAAGGTGTTGTCAACCCAGGACAGGTCCTCTGAGATGATGACTCCTCCTTTAAACAACCTCTGAATTGATTGTTATTGGACCATGATTGGTCTTTTCAGTAGTTCTAAAGTCCAGAATAACTTTGGTTTTTTGGTATTTAAGACCAGGTTGTTGATATTGATCCATGCTATCAAGTTCTGAACCTCTTCCCTATATAAAGCTTCATCATTGTTTGATACATGCCCAATGACAGTCGCATCATCCGCAAATTTAACAATAATGTTTGATTCGTGGATGTGTTGACAATCATGGGTGAAGAGTGTGTAGAGGAGGAGACTTACTACATAGCCTTTTGGCACACTGCTGCTCACAGTATGGTGGAGGATGTATGTTTGTCCAACCTGACAGACTGGGGGCGGTTGGTGAGAAAATCAAGTAACCAGATGAATATGGAGGGGGCAAGTCCTAGTGCATACAGTTTTTTTGATCAGCTGGCTAGGTACGATGTGTTAAATACTGAGCTGTAGTCAACACAGAGTATCCTAACATACAGTAGGTGTTGCGCTTTCCAAATGCGAGAAGGCAGTATGCAGAGCCACACAGATGGTGACATCAGTCGATCTGTTTGACTAGCAGACAAACTGGTGTTGGTCTAGATCAGCTGGGATGGAGGCTTTATGTGGGTGATTACCAGTCATTCAAAGCACTTTGCAATGACACAGGTGAGAGCGACTGGTCGATAGTCATTAACACAGGTTATCCTAGGTATTTCTGAACAGGCACTATGGTTGTGGATTTCAGGCATGTCGGGAGTATACATGAGGGGAGAGAGAGGGGTTGAAAATGTGCGTAAATACCTCTACTAGTTGGTTAGCGCAGCCCTAAAGCACATGTCCTTGAACATTATCAGGACCTGCTGCCTTCTTTAAGTTGATATTGTTGAGTGCCTGCTGCACCTCATGTATTTGTAGGACTAAAGGCTGCGAGTCTCCGGTCAACTCAAAGCTGTTACTGGCCAGTGTGTATTGTATGTCATTCTTCTTTTTGTAATCCATGATTAATCAAATGCCTTGCCACATCTGCTGTGACCTTCAGTTACTGTCAAAGTCCTCCACAATCCATTATTTGTACCTACATTTTACAGACTTGATAATATAAGAATATATATTTATTCTGAACAGGCCTGTAACTACTGTATATACATTGATAAAAAATGCATGAGCGTATGTATGCAAAATAATGCCAGCAGGACACCTTGTGGATAACTGGTTAAACTGTAAAGAAATGGTGTTGCCTGGTACCAATAATCTCTGCCAGCACTTACATCAAGGAGTTTTAAATTCTAACCGATGGACGTTCTTCATTTCCATTGTAATCAATTTCTTCCTCAGTTGACACTTTATGAATTTAATTAACGATCATTCGCAGAGATATACAAGTTAGGTGGCCCTAAATTTCTCCTGTGTGGGAGAGTATGCATTGTGTTGTATCCATAGTTGGTAGCTGTCTTGTGGCCAATGCTGTCAGGATCTCCACTAAACTGAACTGGATTAGATTAGATAAGATAAACTTTATTAATCATAATTAGGTTTGGTAATGGATGAGTGGATGAACGAACAGATTTACAATTTTAGTGTTGAATCATAAAATATTCAAGAGGATTATTATTGCCAATCTAACAATAAGAGGAGTGTTATTCATATTCACTTTAAGAATGTTATACCAAAAATATCAAAGTAGGAATTTAACTTTTGCACCTAATCTAGCCAATTTAAGTGTGCTTTACACCTATTCATTAATCCATCTTTTGTACATACTTGCTTTTTCCTTTTTGTTGTGGGAAGCAAAAACATTTACTTATACAGTAGAAACATGTTAATGCAAGAATAAGCACTGTAATAAACCTTCTACAGTGCATAATAATGTAAACAACACAGGACCAATACAGTGCTGACAATCGATCGGACAGAATGTCTTCAGATGGAAGTAAAACATGCAAGTGTGTGCTCTCCACACAGAAATAATTTGCTCTTTTGAATGTAGTTATAATTTTGCATCACAATTAGGAAAACATCCAATGAAGCAGAAATGTTTCATCATGGAAATGGCAAACAAATGTGGTGTCAAAGGAAAATAAAAAGAATTTTGAGAACAGTCAATGTTAGGAAAGTAGCACAATAATGACAGGTTAAGCCACCTACAAGCCTAAGAGGCTTGTTTTCAGATGGAAAACTCAAATCATTGGGATTTTTCGGCTCCCTGTCTCAGGGATCATACACTTCCAGTACTGACAAGAATTATGAAGAGACTCAAAGAAATACAATTATAAATAGCAGCTCCTCAGACTCTAACATCTTACTTAACCTTATGTCTGATTTTATCATATGATAACATATGGGCAATTGAACTGGACTGTAAGGCTCAAAGAACAAAAAAAACATTTTCTTTACAGAAAAATGAGGGAGCAGAATGATTTGAAAAATTTGCATTACTTTTAGGGCTGTGCAATATCTTAAAAGTTCACATCATCATTTCAAAACATTGATGATGTACAATACTCTCGCCTGTGGGGGTTGGAGAGATAGGGAGATGCTTGTGGATTATGAATAATTAGCTGCTCTACCCCTTTACAAGAGAAGAAGTCTACAACTGTGTGGTAGAAGGGGGAGCGTTTCAGCCTGGGACGCTGCAGTTTTGCTGCCTCACAGATCGCTGCAACTCAGTAGATGTAGCAGTATTAGTTAATGTTATTGCAATGACTCAAAGGTGCTTTGTTTCAAGTTCATTTAAAATTTCTACAAATAATAGTGCCGATCTTGAAATTTCTAAAACTTGATCTGTCATCATAATATGAATTTGAATAAATGTCTACCAACAGGAAAACTAGACTTTTTTAAATATATTTATTTATTTATTTTAGAAACTAGAAGTTACTAATTGCTTTTACCCACTCAAACACAGAATCCTCAGTTGTTCTCTTTCCACCATCTTCTGACACTTGGCATGCATTATAGAAAACAATCCTTCATATTTGATCATGGCTTGGCTATAGTGCATACTGTGCCTTTTCTTGTCATCCATACAAATTACATGCCACAAAAAGAGCATAAAGCTGAGTGGTGATTGGCATTGTGAGCTTACAATGCATGATATGCAGTCAGGAGAAAAAGCAAAGTCCTGATTTGATATACAGTGTAGTCAGTTTATTTCAGATTTAGTATCCCATGTACACAGTACAATTACATTCCTATTGTAGAGACCCTCTGTGTAGACAGAATAAAAAGGAGGATAACATGGACGGTGGAAATAATAAAATAAAAAATAGAAAGGTTTATTCTTCTTTAAGGTCACAATAAACATTAAAAAAAGGAAGTGTCTTTAAGCAATGTTACAGTAAGAAAAGAAATAAACTACAACTGTTTACAACCCTGATTGCCACTTCTCCATTGTTATGGCCATAGAGAATACCCTTGAATACTGGTCTGGTGTTTCAAACGGCCCCAAAGCACACTGTCTTGCTATTGTGACTTGCACTTTTGCTCCTTATTGGTTTGTTACATGTTGACACTTCCAAATCCTGCAGCCTGATCCTGATCCCACTTTATCCACTTTCATCTATTTTTATAATATAGAGAACCACAATAGGATCACTCCTGTGAATGCCATTGTTTGCAACAAGCCCGGTGAGCTCAGCCCTTACTTTCTTTTAGTGGTTTTAATTTGCATCCTAGTCCACTGACTGGTGATGTTTGTACTGGCCATTGCCAAAAATAAATGCCAAGTCAGCAGTTTAAACTTACAGACATGCCACTTCACGTCCAAGACACTACACTATCCGCCCACAGGTAGTACTTGAAGTGGAACCAAATTTCTGCTAGTAGTCTCTTTAGTCCATGTCTTGTTCCTCCTCCCAATTCACTATTACTTTTACACGATGGAGCATTTATATCATTGCTGTCTTCCCGTGACTCCTGTGGTTGCTCATATCCCTTATATAAAACAGAGTAGTATTTGCATAGAATCTATGCATATCCTCATGTATACTTTAAATACAATCAAGTGAAATGCCACATTTTAAAAATTGTAAGATTTTAATTTTATCATCAAGAGATTGCGCTTAGCCTTTGAGGGACAGCTTTGACTGCATAGTATCTTTTACTGAGCCATTTTTACACAGAAACAAAGGGGCAAATGCAAACTTCCTTTCCCATGGCTGGCCTCAATTCCTGGCGCCTGCTATAATAAGAGGCAAGTGCACATGAGTGTAAACTCCAGATGATGTGCTCTTTTCTTGTGTAACTGTCTTGAGTAAGTCTTCTCTGATCAAATAAAGTCAACCACATATCACTGCTCAAATCCTCTTTAAAACTGTATTGCCTACTTAAAGTTGCATTTAGGATCAAGAGGCTAAAATACCAACAAAAATAGAAAATCGGCAGCGAGTCACAAACCATTTTGCTGCTACATAAAATATCAAATACAGTAATCCCTCGCTATATCGCGCTTCGCCTTTCGCGGCTTCACTCCATCGCGGATTTTATATGTAAGCATATTTAAATATATATCGCGGATTTTTCGCTGCTTCGCGGGTTTCTGCGGACAATGGGTCTTTTAATTTCTGGTGCATGCTTCCTCAGTTGGTTTGCCCAGTTGATTTCATACAAGGGACACTATTGGCAGATGGCTGAGAAGCTACCCAACTTACTTTTCTTTCTCTCTCTCTTGCGCTGACTATCTGTGATCCTGACGTAGGGGGTGTGAGCAGGGGGGCTGTTCGCACACCTAGACGATACGGACGCTCGTCTAAAAATGCTGAAAGATTATCTTCACGTTGCTACCTTCTGTGTGCAGCTTTTAAGTATGCTGCACCGTGCTTCGCATACTTAAAAGCTCAAAGGGCATGTATTGATTTTTTTATCTGTCTCTCTATCTCTCTCTCTCTCTCTGCTCCTGACGGAGGGGGTGTGAGCTGCCGCCTTCAACAGCTTTGTGCCGCGGTGCTTCGCATACTAACAAGCCAAACAGCCCTATTGAATTGTTTGCTCCTTTGAAGAGGAAGATATGTTTGCATTCTTTTAATTGTGAGACGGAACTGTCATCTCTGTCTTGTCATGGAGCACAGTTTAAACTTTTGAAAAAGAGACAAATGTTTGTTTGCAGTGTTTGAATAACGTTCCTGTCTCTCTACAACCTCCTGTGTTTCTGCGCAAATCTGTGACCCAAGCATGACAATATAAAAATAACCATATAAACATATGGTTTCTACTTCGCGGATTTTCTTATTTCGCGGGTGGCTCTGGAACGCAACCCCCGCGATGGAGGAGGGATTACTGTAATTACTTATTAAACTTATTAATTACTACTTATTAAAGAAAAAACAAATATAAAGCAAAAATAAACACTTTTAGAAAACTGGGTAAATTGAGCAAGGTTTATGAAAGCGTCTAGCTCACCTAAAAAGTAAAAGGAAACAGAAACAGCCAAAATCAGCAGAGTGTCACAAATGGTCTTCCACCAGCGCTGCTCCTTACAGCACAAGAGACAAAGCAGAGTAATAGCTTGGCTTCCTATTAGAAAACATTAAGAACCCCATCTCCCAATGCTTGAACACTAAATTACCAAGCCACATACACAACGCAAGTAGCAAATAAACAAGATGTAAGGTGAAATGTATGTGAAATACTGGGAGGATACAAAGGGTATGCCTACATATCACTTCATTTGCATGGATTCAGCATAGTGCTCAGCAAGCTGCAAAGTCAAATTTTGGTTTTTGGAACTTTCTGGAATAAAAAAAAAATTATATATTTTTGTTCAATGGTTGATTGAATCTGCAGGTACAGAACCCACGGATATGGACAGTCAAATGTATATGATATCAAATCGGGCCTTGAAGCTTCAAGTGCTGCTGCTTCTACTGGCCCACTTTAAGCACTCAAAGTCTGCAAGCACCACAGTGGTGTGGTGCTACAAATATATGTGCGCTCTTCCCATTCAAACTTTCTGCATGAGGCACTGATCAGCCTGCCTTCTCTCAACTACAAGAAAATTTCTGAAAATGTTTGTAGCCAATCAGTGATATTTATTTACATCTATGATGTGTCTAGCCAATCGACAATTGACAATGTCATCAACATTCGGCTCAGCCCTAATTACTTTACTTAAAATAAAACAAATAAACAAAGAATGGAAACAAGTATTTGCCAGGGATAACCCCTCACTAAACCTTTTGCAGGAATCATCTGAATTAAGCTTGGACTGCATTTTTTGATGTGAAAATTAAACAATGATGTTAAGTGTAGAAACTGCTAAAAAGTAAACTGAGTGAGATTCAGTTCTCCAAATGCATTGCTAACTTAACGTACCAAACTAACACACATATATTGCTTACCTGGAAAAGTCTTGTGAAGATATCAAACTCAAATATGGAAATATAATCATTACAGGTCAGGTCGATAGTAGATTTAAGAGCCATTGCTTCTAGACCAGAGCTGATTGGGTGGACTTCGTGAAGGCACTGTCTAAATACTTTCCATGGCACAATTGTCCTAAAATTAAAAACAATAAACAATATGAAGATTACAGGAGATTGATTAATATCATTCTGATAACTAATAGGATTACAGCAGTAGTGAACTAAAATATGAAAGTAAGGTGCACTGTGGGATGTCAACTTTAAACTTACATGAATATTACAATACATAAATGTGATTTGTGAAAATGTTATAGTAAAAAGCTTTGAATTTTTTTATATTTTATATATGCAGACAGTACTTAAAAGCTACATTTGAATTTAAGTCCAATAATTAACCAAATTTTCTTAAAACTGTGTGGAATCATAATAAAATCTGTCAACAGCTTCTATAATATCAACTACAGTTAAATGTATTAAGATAAATTATAAGAATTTAATCAGTGGTTATTAAGTACTATTTACCATCCATAACATGGTGTTGTTGGGGTGGTATGTAGCAGAATAAGTCCTATTAGAGGCCCCCAGACCAGACAGCTACACTGACGATTAAGCAATTCTACACACACTAGTGCTGGACCACAGGGGCTAGTATGCAGATACATATGTACTGGGGGCAAGTGAAGGCCAATTGACAGTGTTACCAGTACAAATGAAAGAGAGCCAAAGAGATGCATCCTTTGTGGAAGTATACAACGCATCACAGGAGAGTAGAAAATAGGCAATGCAGTAGTGGGTGGGGATGCCCAAGCCTCTGAGACAGAGAATGAGGCCAGTGAGGACTGGTAAAAGGCCACAAGACCTCCTGGTTGACAGGTGGCAGCATAGGGTTACTTGAAAGTGAAAAACTAAATGAAGCTCTTCATCCATAAGAGAATTTTAGAAAAATATAATCAACTAAAAATGCTGATGAGGAGTATTTCTCAAGGAAAATCAAACCCATCCCTAACTATATCTCATACACTTTAATGTTTACTTTATTTGGAAAAACTATGTTTATAATAGAGTTTCACTAATCAAGAATACAACAGAAATCTGATTTTTAAACAAATTATTTATATTTGTAAACCTTACCATAAACTATTAATAAATGTACTAGTGACTTATACAAAGGATAATGAGAAGAAATTGTTTTTGGGGGTTGACTTGGATATCTCAAAACAACTAAAATAGGGAGCCCACTGACAACTATAAGAGCCGAAATATCGACTCTCCAAAGTGAACATTAAATATCTGGTGATGAATACATGCTCACTCCTAGTAAAAAGCTATTAAAGGCCATGTCACATAACACAATTTCCATGGATTTCCATTCACAGACTTCATTTAAATATTCTCGAAGAGTAGGAGGCAGCTGCAGAGCACACCAGCCTCTTAGTCTAACATACCCAGCGACTCAATCCGACCGAACTGTGACTAGCCCTGTTTGATTTCATCTTACATTGTAGGTGACATTCTGACATACACTGATATGAAAGAGTACCTTCTCCTTCTTTATTTCCTTTATTATTGCAGACTGTTGGCACAAAATGTTTTCAGGTCTGTAACCTAA
Source organism: Erpetoichthys calabaricus (assembly GCF_900747795.2). Lineage (NCBI taxonomy): Eukaryota > Metazoa > Chordata > Cladistia > Polypteriformes > Polypteridae > Erpetoichthys > Erpetoichthys calabaricus. The sequence continues at coordinate 207,560,846 of NC_041397.2, read as the reverse complement.
ATTTAAAATTAGAAAAGGGCTACCTAAGTGAAGAAGCACTGCATTTTTTGAACATAATTTACTGAATGAACAAAGCTACATCACACCAAAGGTATCATATGAGGAAACAATTACTCTGCTTCAAAGAAATGCTTCCTATAATTTGCAATTATTGAAATGGAATGATTTTATTGTCCTCTTTCCTTCAGAATTGCTTTAATTTAGAAACACTGGCATATTTTCGAGAACTACTTGTGTCAGGTCCTGCCAAAGCACCTCTGTTAGCTATGGCAGGGGTTCCCAAACTTTTGGACGTCAAGTACCACCTGAGGTTAAGTGAGTTGCATTGCGTACCACCCGAATTTTTAACAAAAAAATTAAAAAGCAAGTACTGCAATGAATGATTAATTCTTAATTAGGTAATATACAGCAAATTCACGACACTGACTACAATATTGAATGAATTTATGTTAGTACAACTGTGTAGACGGCAGTATAATCATATTATTTTAATTAACTTAAACAGTGTAACGATAATAGCCTGTCTATGCAGCGGCAGTGCACATACAACAACAAACGCGAGCGGTTTCTGTGAGGCAGAGTTACCGAAGACTAAATAGTGTCGGCGTTGTGCTTTCATCTAGTGACCAAAAGCTCAAACAGTGAAGAAGTAGAAGTTGACTTCCGCGAAACGGAATTATGGTAGTGTTAAATGAACTAAATACTGATTCGAATAATAGGTTTTATTTATTCAGATGACGAAATTTCACACTACACTAAATTTGGGAATCCACGTATCATTGTATTTAAACAGTTTCATTGGTTTTTGCTCACAACAGGCTTGTCATAAAGGGTTTTGCACAGATAAATTAAATTTCAGGGGCCGCGAAGCATACCACCTGAAAAGGGTACCACAGTTTGGGAACCGCTGAGCTATGGGTCTGGACTTTGACTAGGTAATTCTAAAACTTCAATTTGCTTCTTTGTGACTATTCTGATAAGGGCTTCCTATTGTTTTTTGGACAATTGTGTTGCTCCATGACCCAATTACAATTCAGCTTTAGATCACTGGTGGAGGACAAGATTTTGTTCTTAAGAAACTTCTGATACTGGCAAAATAATTTTTTTCTTCGGTTATAGCAAGTCATCCAGGTGCTGAGACAACAAAGAATTTTCACAGCATCCTAGTACTACCACCATGTTTTAGTATTGATCTGGTGTTCTTACAATGGAATGATGTCTTTGCTTTACACCAAACATAATGGGGCCCATGTCGCCTACAAAATCTCTACTATTGTCTCACCTATCCATTGAATATTCTCCCAAAAGGCTTAGGTATCATTCCGGTGCTTCACAGTAAATGACAGAGGAATATTTATGTTTTCTTGATTAGGAGTGGAATACATCTTCCTACTTATCAGTGAGGCCTATTTTTTGCTTTTGAATGTGGACTTGCTGAGGCAAGAGAACTGTATAGTTTTGTGAATGTTTTTTGTATCCTTTGCAACTATCTGGATGATTTTGCACTAGACCATTGGGAGTTGCTTTCGTAGGCTGGCCAGTTCTGGAAAGATTCCACACTGCTCCACTGTGGTTTGATTGAGTCCCAGAGTCTTAGAACTGGTTTTGTTACCCTTTTCAGACAGATAAGTAAACAGGTTTTTTTCTGATCTCTCTAGGAATTTTCTTTGATTGTGGAATTATGTGCTTGTTGACTCTGCATTGGCAGCTCGACTCTGATTGAAAGGTCAAAATAAGCAAGTTTTACATTGAGCAGGGCTGAATGCAATCAAGCCTGGCTGTGTTCAATCGGCTGACTCTAATTATCCCTTTTATTGGATTGATTAAAAAAGGAGGCAATTATTTTTCACACATTTGCAGTTGGTATGCAAAGTGAATCTTTGTTTACTCATGTGCTTTTTACATATTACATTCTAACTGAAAAATCAAAACAGAAATCATGAGTGTGACATAATTGTTCATAGTATTTACATACTAGATAAACATGCTCAGTGGGAGGCTAGCCTATAGTAAGCTACAGATGATGTCTTACCTAGAGTAGCTGTTCTTAAGACCACCATAGGCAACTTGTCATTTTCTGGCAAGCAACACACAACAACTCAGGAAGCCAAAAACATTTCAACAGATACACTAGGGTAAAATGCATGATAATCTGGAAATAGCCAAGTAACAAGCATTTTACAGGGATTTACTAGCATACCAGTGGACCCATTTAATCTGTGAATACGAAGGCAATTCTTCCTACTACCAACATGGAGACAGCATATAAATGGGGTGCAACAAAAAATGAAAATCATTAACAAAAGTAAATGGATGTCTGTGTTCATAGACTCCTAAATCTAAACATTTTATTTCTGCACATTCTTCATGTTTGCAAGCAATAGTGATAAATAATTTTTAGATAATTCCTGCATTTTTTTTCATGGAGAAAGACGATCTGTATTGTTCTGTATCAATTTAAAAACGGTGTATTGATAATGCAAAAAAAAAAAAAAAAATCATTGTCCTTGAAACAACAATATCTGCACCTATTTGACATTCCTAAACTGATTTTGAAATGATTTCATCAGTATCCAAACGTTAGAAATAAAGAAAGGATAATTTTGTGATAATAACATGCATTACATATTCAAAGTCACTACAAAATAAAATGTAGTGGTAGGTCGAAATTTTGAAGTCTAGTGCACAAGAACTCCAATTTAATAAGACTGGCTCACTTCCACTATAAAAAGATACTGTATGCTGCTACTGTAGCTGATTGTTTATCTTTGCCAAAATGTACATTAAGAACAATAAGAATATTGCTGCTTTGTTTTGCACCATACCACTACACATGCACGCACATTAAGTATGCATCTGCATATTCAGTGAGACATAGTAAACTCAAGGAGAAAAAAAAAACTAATTAAAAAGCTCTTAAAACACAAGGTTTATGAAACAGCTATTTATTTTACTTGATGTGATGCAGTTTAAAAAGTATGCGTAACAAGACAAACACAAATGCCTTCACCACCCTCACTGAAAGATGAGTGTTTTCTTCAGGTTTGTAGGTCCTGCTTAAAGGTAGCTAGGATTTGTCAATTTTAGTAGCTCTTCTTTGCTAGAAATTCGAGGGGCTAAACTACCTGAATATCTACCTAATAAAAAGGCCAACATATACAGTATATTTAAAACTTGATTTTTATTACTACATTTGATATTAAATATTTTTTAAACTACAATAACTAACCTGAAAAAAAAGGCTTCAGGATCAGCACTTTTTACCCACGTATGGGAAAAAATAGCAATTATAAACAAAAGACCCAGAATCGCTAATTTTAAAAACATGATTTAAAATGATGCAGCAGGTGACTATCTGGTGGCAACACTAGTCAATTTGAATAAAGGCAAAGTAAAATGCTGCACAACAAGTTAGTTGTGACTATACACTTAAAAAAAAAAAAAAACCTCATAAAACTCATAAGCCAGCAAACTGCAACTAGAAGGTTACTGTTCATGTCTGCATCTGGTATGTTTTTATCTAATACAATAACACAGAGTATTACACAAGCCATGTATCGTTAACTTAAAATTAGCTGTGGCCTCAGAGAATCGTACCCGACCACCCACTAAAAACCTGTTTGCAACAAAGGTGGGCAGTAAATAAGAAGCCAGAACGCCTACCAGGGTAGTGGGGTGGGTGTGCACATATGCACAAATGCAAAGAATTTCGGCTGATCAAAGAAGGCAAATAAAACAAATTCTTTTCTTATTGCAAAATAATTATATAAGTAACTGAATAAAAAATGAAGTTGTTCAAATTTTATTAAAGATAGATAGATGCACACACATACACACAATATATACAGTACTAGGTTTAACAAACAGTACACCCATTCCACTTTCACTGATCATCTTGATAGGAGTTGTGATCAGTAATTTTCATCACCAAGAATGTCTTATCATCTAATCTTGGGAAACTCCATCATGTTTCCAGGTCAGTCTGGGGATGTAATCCATCCAGCATGTCCTAGTTCTTCAGTGGGGAAGATCTGGGTACACAGATCTTGGCCTACACATACAAACTTTCATAAAAACACACAGTATGTAGAGCGAGTGAATGGAAAGCTAAAGAAAAGAACAGCACACAAACTTTGAACTTCTGTCTTCAAAGGAACAGGCCCATCTGCCTAATGGAGTTGCTCTCCTACTTGTCCACCTCTTAGTAGCAGTAATAGTAGTTGTAATAATATTGCCTGGTAAGGTCAAACTAGGATATTAGGGGCCACATCCAAGCTCTCCTCACCTTTCATTACTAGCTTCTTCCTCTTGACACCTAATCACCAAGGTACTGTCACAGTAGGTGACTCATTTTTCAATACGGTGCACCATGCTAAAACTTTTCTTACAGGACTCCAGAGTTTCTGCACTCTTTAATACCATGTAACAAGTAAACGGCTAGTTGTAAAAATGATGTCACAAAGAATCAACATGGTTCAACTCCGCTAAATGGAACGTGTATTTCTACCTATTGGTCAGAGTGTCTTGTGTCTTTTAGCCAGCCATTCATTACCCTAAGTGGCAGGTCAGACACTCCGGCACTGATTGGGCTTCCTATAACATCCTTAGAAAAAATTACACATTGCCTTGCATTATGTTATCATCAACCAATTCATTCATTGTTCAAACACACATATCCAGGGTAAAGGAGTGGGACAGCTGGAGCAATCAAATACATAGCAGAAGCAATCCCAGAAAGTGAGAGGATGCCTGAGGAGTGCAGAAGAAGTGTACTGGTGCCGATATTTAAGAATAAGGGGGATGTGCAGGACTGCAGTAACTACAGGGGAATAAAATTGATGAGCCACAGCATGAAGTTATGGGAAAGAGTAGTGGAAGGTAGGTTAAGAAGTGAGGTGATGATTAGTGAGCAGCAGTATGGTTTCATGCCAAGAAAGAGCACCACAGATGCAATGTTTGCTCTGAGGATGTTGATGGAGAAGTTTAGAGAAGGCCAGAAGGAATTGCACTGCGTCTTTGTGGACCTGGAGAAAGCATATGACAGGGTGCCTCGAGAGGAGCTATGGTATTGTATGAGGAAGTCGGGAGTGGCAGAGAAGTACGTAAGAGTTGTACAGGATATGTACGAGGGAAGTGTGACAGTGGTGAGGTCTGCGGTAGGAGTGACGGATGCATTCAAGGATCCGTGGAGGTGGAGATGGGATTACATCAGGGATCAGCTCTGAGCCCTTTCTTATTTGCAATGGTGATGGACAGGTTGACAGACTAGATTAGCCCATTTATGCCTCGTGTTCCATTATTGGAACGACAGTCACGTTGGAGTAACATATGTTATGTATAATGTAAGAAGTGGATTTGCCTAGTGTTTCAATTTTGGAACGCCACATAACTCAACAATGGAATGCAATAAAAAAATTTTCTCTTCAAATTCTTGTTCCTTATATTTTTCTACGCAACATATGTGAATTTCATGCACAAACTCAAAAATTTCAACCTTCGGCATAAATGGGTTAGACAGGAGTCCCCATGGACTATGATGTTTGCTGATGACATTGTGATCTGTAGTGATAGTAGGGATCAGGTTGAGGAGACCCTGGAGAGGTGGAGATATGCTCTAGAGAGGAGAGGAACGAAGGTCAGTAGGAACAAGACAGAATACATGTGTGTAAATGAGAGGGAGGTCAGTGGAATGGTGAGGATGCAAGGAGTAGAGTTGGTGAAGGTGGATGAGTTTAAATACTTGGGTTCAACAGTACAGAGTAATGGGGATTGTAGATGAGAGGTGAAAAAGAGAGTGCAGTCAGGGTGGAATTTGTGACAGACGAGTATCAGCAAGAGTGAAAGGGAAGGTCTACAGGACAGTAATGAGACCAGCTATGTTATATGGGTTGGAGACGGTGGCACTGACCAGAAAGCAGGAGACAGAGCTGGAAGTAGCAGAGTTAAAGATGCTAAGATTTGCACTGGGTGTGACGAGGATGGACAGGATTAGAAATGAGTACATTAGAGGGTCAGCTCAAGTTGGACGGTTGGGAGACAAAGTCAGAGAGGAGAGATTGGGTTGGTTTGGACATGTGCAGAGGAGAGATGCTGGGTATATTGGGAGAAGGATGCTAAGGATAGACCTGCCAGGGAAGAGGAAAAGAGGAAGGCCTAAGCAAAGGTTTATGGATGTGGTGAGAGAGGACATGCAGGAGATGGGTGTAACAGAACAAGATGCAGAGGACAGAAAGATATGGAAGAAGATGATCCGCTGTGGCAACCCCTAACAGGAGCAGCCAAAAGAAGATATTTATATTATATATATATATATATATATATATATATATATAAAAACACCCCTCAATAGCTCACTTCGCTCACTATTGGTCCATGGGTATATTCGAACAAAACTCTGGCCCTGAGATTTATTTAAAGTAACAGCAAATAAAATATTTGAAATTGCTGTTTATGCAAGATGAATGGTAATCTGCTTGCTGATGTACCTAACTTAATATGCAGAAGGAATACGACTTCTCCTGCATGATCACCAGTCATGATTTTGTCGGCAATTGAATGTTTATGCAGTTTTACAATCTGTAAACATGTGCCTTTACATAGGCTTTATTTGTCAACTGCTAACACACAACTGAACTACTACTGTTCTCAGCAGAGCGGATGTTTTGTTTGACATATATACATAAAATTGATTGTATTGACATGAGAGCATCATTGCTGTATTCGAATGAACATGAAAACAATGGCATAGATGTACACTATTTGATGTACAGTTTTAAAGAAAAAATGAGCGTTGTTTGAAAACGTCACATGATTTCACTGATCTTTTCATATGGAGTAAATATAACATTTTTTTTCTTTTTTCATACACACACAAATGTGTGGTAAAAGACACAATCCACCAAAATAAGATAATAAATGTCAAAAAAATGATGCAGTACCTTAATAATAACCATTTCCTGCCTAGGGAAACCAAGACATTTGCTCATCTCTTTGAATATTTATTAATAAGTAAACAGGAAATTTCATTTAAAGGAGTATATCACATCATTACTTGAAGATGTAGCCCTTATATAAATGAATTGATAAAATACTAATTTTGAAACAAAGCAAAACTGTGTCAGCCTACCACCTTGTCCAGGGCTGATTTCTGCCTTGCACACAGTGCAGCATGCTGTAATCCACAGTTGGATTTAGTGCATGTCAAAATGTTATGTAATGATATGAATTTAACTGAATCTACAGAGCAGTTTGCACCTGAGTGAGTACTTCTGACAGCAGCTCAGATGCACTGGAAGTGTGCTCCAAAATCCAATATAGAATTCAAAACCTCACTTTGCTATGACTTTATTAATATGGAAGAAACCACAAATGCTGCAGCAGTATAAGCATTCAGTGATGAGAACATGCATTTGCTTTCCCAAATTATTAAGTAAAAGCTGGAGGACATACCAGTAGGAACACATCCACATACCCTCCCACAAATGTAATTATTTAAGGTTGGGATTATTTAAATTGTTATTTATTTTATTAAAACTCTATGTATTCTGACATTATAAAGTTTCTAGATTTCCTAAAACATTTTTGAAAATAATTAAATAGTGCAAAGGGAGCAAATAATTTTTACCAGGCGACAAAGCCATTTCAAATGTAAATGAAATTCACCTCTCTTACATGAAATGTGTCCCCTTGCTTGAAACATATTTGTCGATAACTTATTTGAAGAAAATATTTGGGATAAGCCAAGATTCAGCTATAAAGGCATGGGAAGGAAGACCATTACTAAGAAAGGTAATACAGTAAAGGTATGATAAAAAAAGCTTAATAATGAATTAAAATTTAACTATTTAATTTTAACCAAGTGTCTCTACAAAGCCTAAGGATTCTAATATATAAACCAACAAAAAACATACATAATAAATATGGAGACAACTGTAAGACAAAAGGTTCTTGAAACTGCCTGCACATTTAACTAGGATATCCTGACATTTGTACATGTACATTCAATTTTGAAAACAATATCATATATAACATTAACTTTATATTTTATATTTTTACATTTTGTTCTCTGATAAGTTTTACATATAATAAGTCTTATTTATTTTAACCAGGTATCACCCATGACTGTTAATGATTAACTATTTTGGAACTTTGCTCATTAATACTTAATAGTAGAAGTGTGCTTGTGGACCATAGCATTTTTCTGTATCTTGATTCGTGAAAACTAAAATAAAATGTTATGTAAATACACCTTAATGAAAAGACAGTGCTCTGTTATTTTTTTTAGTCTGCCATGCTGCATTAACAAGAACATATGGGACTGGGGTAAATAAAGGTTATCCATGTTTGGAGTCCATATATAATGATGGCCCAAGATTCTTTTCATTTACTAAGTATTCTCCTAAACACAATCAATAAATCTAATTTTCATTTTAAACACTGGGCACAAACAGTGTGGTCTGTTAGTTAAGGAGATAACTAGAAGTCAGCAGGTTTGGCTTCCATCTCCTACTTGTTACATGACAATGAGCAAATAACTTAACCTTCCAGTTCTCTAATACCTGTAAATAATCACATATAGACTCTCACCTAGTATAAAGCCTAGACATGGTGTTGACTCCACACAGGTTCTATACTTAAAATAAAGTGTGTCTGCATATTTTTTGAGATAGGCCATAATGCATTGTTATTTGTCTGTTTTTTATAGGGCTGATTCCTGCCTTGTGCCTGTAGTCTTGTATTAAATATTACTTTAGACAAAGGACATTTCACCATCCAAGAGCAGAAACTGAGAAAAAAGAGTAGACATACTTGAGGCGTAGACGGTGGCTTTAACACTTGAAACATATAAGATTTAAACTGCTGTCAACGAAGGCTGCCTGAAGGACTGTTAACACAACAGTTTAGGAAAAAAAAAGTATAAATTTTAAATGATATTTAGTCTAAGGTTTGAGGCACATCACAGGAACAGGATTCAAGGGATTTTGAACAATCTTATGCTCCCAGGAGAATAATTTATTTTATTTGGGGAAATGTAAGTTATCTAGAAGTTAATTACAGAAGAAACGGAGACTAACTTCAACATGATAGAGACTATAAACTTGGATATATCAAGCAGAGGCATGTCAAGTGGTTAAATTTCTTCTTAAAAATAAGCTATACACTGTTGTCACTACTGCATTAACAGAAAATGTGGCTGAAAGGGAAAAAATGAGTAAAACAAATAGTAAATGTCTAAAATATAATATGACAAATAACCAATGACAACAGGCAGTCTGATGGATATGAATCAGAGCACAGTGTCTGTTGTTTTCCTTCGTGTTCTTCTTTCAGTCAACAGAGACAGTAAATACTGCTGACAACAAAATAAGTAGGCCAGAATTGAAAATGTCAAGAGTCAGGGTGATACAATGCAGTTTCTTCTTAATTTAAATACAGTGCACAATCACATTAATTATAAACTTAACAGAAAGCAAATAATATAAATAATAAATAACAAATTGATTAAATAGTAAAAACAGATAAAATAGTTACAAAAATATGGCAGTTTATTACAAATGGCTTGTCTTAAAAATGGAAATGGTATTAAAATATTCCTGGCAATACAAACTGATAAAGAAAGCAAGACTAACAGACACGATATAGCAGTGAAGGACAAGAAGGAGAGATCTCTTCTGCTCGTCAACATGTCTGTACCCACCGAAAGAAACACCTCCCTAGAAACTATAGAAAACTCTTCAAATAAAATGATATAGAAATAGAAATTGAGAAAATGTGGTGTATGAAAACTACACTAATACCAGTGGTAATAGGTGTTCTCGGGCTGGTCAAGAAAGAGATGGAAAACTACACTAACAAAATCCCTGGTAATGTCAAGATACAAGAGGTCCAAAAGATCATCCTCCTTGGCACTACTCATATACTGTGGAAGACTTTATTCATCAAATGAACCATCACGCCCTCATAGTAACCGTAAGCTACTGGATACAGAGTACAGGTTCTCGATACTGAGTGTAGTGCATATACCGCTGAGTACCTCATCAGCTGAAATAAAACAATCCCATTAAAGGCTCAACTACTTTACTGTATAGAAAGAATACTAAATAAAACATTTTTGAACATTTTAAACAGAAATTTCATGAACAGCAAACACATGATTAATATAAGTGCCAAAAACGTAGTCTTGCAGAGTCCACGATACAATAGCATGTGGGGCAGTTTCTATTCAATTAGTAACATGATTTTTATAGTAACTGCATGGTCATGTCAGTACACTTAAAAATCTGTCTTAAAATTATATAGTCCAGATACTTCATTGGCTGAAACTGTCATGTTACTTGAAATGTTCACAAAATCTGCAACACAAAAATACCTTATTTAATTATCTGCTTATGGTGCTGCATTGTAATGCTTTGATTGATCAGTCAGTTCTGGTGACAACAACAACATTTATTTATATAGCACATTTTCATACAAATGATGTAGCTCAAAGTGCTTTACAAGATGAAGAAAGAAAAGTTTATAATAAATAAAAAAAGAAAAATAAGATTAGGCAATATTAAATAGCAAAGAATAAAGTAATGTCTGATGGCCAGGAGGACAGAAAAAACAAAAAAAAAGAAAAACTCCAGAGGGCTGGAGGGAAAAAAAAACAATTCTGCAGGGGCTCCAAGGCAATGAGACCACCCAGCCCCCACTGGGCATTCTATCTAACAAATGATCTAAATCAGTTCTCATGGTTTTCAGGCTTCATGTGAAAGAATTTGATAATGATACATGTGTATCATATAAAGTATGGTAAATCATAAACAGATTCATTACACTAGTCAGGTTATTAGAACATCTGCTGAGCAGTAAAACATTATAGGGAACATGGATCATGTACTGTATGAGACTATTTTTAACAGAAAATGAATAACCATTACTTTGACTTGATACTATGCATTAGAGCAATGCCATAAAGAGGTTAGAAAATATCATGCTTTTAAACTTCAAAATAATGTTAAAACTCTATAAAATCATATGTGTATTTGATTTATTGAGAAAATAAAACTTTAAATTTCAAAAATGTGTTTTTTTAAATTTTGCGAGAGAATTTGATACCATTCCATCCCATCTTTTACCAAATCGACTTAATCCATTTCAACTTCATGGGGCGTAGACTATCCCAGCATCATTGGATGCAAATTAGGAACTGGTCCTAGAGACGTCATAGGTTCACCACACACCCAAATTTACCCTTTTAGGATCTTTTTAGAGTCTGCAAATAAACCTACCCATCTTTGGGATGTGGTAGAAAAGCGTGAGTTCCAGGAAAAATCCCCATATAAATGTGAAAACGTCACACAACACACTTTGTATTTATTTCATCTAGCAAGAAAAGTCTTACTGGATGTATAAGCAACAAATAAAATGAAGAAAGAATAAAGGAAAAATAATAAACCTGGTAGTTTTATTTGTACTATCTAATAAGAGCAAACAATCTCTCAGTCAAAAACCATGTTTTACCCTTACATTTGTTTAATGCACCCCACCCAGCAGTAAACAGTGTAAATTTAAAGAATACATTTTAATAAATTTGGAAATGTATTTTTTTTGTCACCTTAATATTTTTTCAGCTTCACCCCAAACCACTCCCTCCTCCCCTTCAACTATTGCATATTTCTATTTTGTTTAGAACCTAAGAAACTGCAGAGGACCAAGCTGTAACAAAAGGTGATGAACACTGCCGTAACAAGTGCTTTGGTGTTTCCATATAACCATTATTTTGAAGAATTATGTGTTGAACAAATCAAAATAAGCTATTGGCTTCTGGATTCCGTGGGATGTGGTTTGGACGACAGGAAAAAATGTCCTTATTAGGTTAACAGAATTTCCATGCAAGGCATATAACACAATACTTTCTTTCAGCTCTTTCAATATACAGACATGCACAATGAAGACATATTTATGCCTGTATGACATAAATAAAGAATTTAAATAGATAAATAAATAAACAAACAACCCTTTTGTACTTTCACAGCATCTTGATCCACCCAACCATCCAATTATTCATTTGTCCATTTTCAAAACCATCCAAACCAATTTTGAGGGATCTAGTAAAATGCACTTGAAACAGGTTGACTGTAGCTTAATAAAAAAAAAAAAATGAAGCAAAAGTATAACACACACCATGCAAATTCTAGTTCCGAAGTAAAACCTGGGCCATGGCATGATAGCAGTGCATAACATAAATTAAACATTGCAATTGGCTATAATCTAATATTGAGATAAACAACTTGGATAACTCAGTCTCCAACTTTTAAAGGTCCAGGTAAACATACAATTTAAATTTCATTCTTAAACGCTTCCTCATCAGAAATAATGTTGTTCTTAATTTTTTTTAATACTAAATTTCATTTCTTACTATTTAATGTAAGAGCTGGGCACATTTTTGGCATGCTGTTATGGTTTTATATAAATGTACTGATTCTGGTTGGTTTCTGTTCTAGTATTTGCTTTCTTCACTTGTATACTTACTGCTTCAATAAAAATACAAAAAATTATCACAAAAAAAGAACCAAGATTTCTGCCTGGAAAAGAGAAATCATTTGAGCAGAAAAATATTGTAATGTACTAAACCACAGAGTTTACAACACAAAAAAGAACCTAGAAGGCAGAGTGATGAGCTAGGGTTTTAGCCTTCATTTAAATATCATGACTATTGGAGCTTCACCAAAGAATCTAATACAGAGCTTCAAAAGGTTATAGCCACAGAACTAAATTAATGTCTGCAAAGATTTACAGTAATGAGAATGCTAGATTCAAAATATCTTTGTGATCTCACGGTGTAACCAATATTTGAAAAATATTAGAGCCATGGATGCTTACAGATTTCTAAGTCAATTGCACAATATAAGTTGACTAGCCATGTTATCCATAAAGTACTTTTCTGTATATAATATGTGTGTGTGTATATATGAGTAAGCAGATGTGTAAATGTAAATGATGTCGGAAGGTGAGGTTGAAAGGTCAATATATATATTGTGCAATAGGTAATGACCATACTGTATCAAACAGATGACAGAAAGCAGGCATTGACACTCGTTTACTACCAACCTAAGCAAAACAAATCTGAGTCCACATGTTTCTCCAAGGACTCTATTAGGACCATAATGATAATGTCAATTTTCAGGCAGGATCAACAAACATGATACCAGTGCCTGGTGCTACAACTAGCCTTACAAACAAGAACAGCAGTTCAAGTAGCCTTGTCTAAGGGAAAGTAAGAGCACAATGCAGTATGCATCAATGTACGGTCTGTCAGTAAGACTCCATCCAGCTCAGTACAAACTAATATGAAATGATACATACAGTACATACAGCATAGAGTGAATTGTTGTGCTGTGGATTTAAATACTTCCCAGCCAAAGCTATCCCATTTGGTGGTGTCATTGACCATGAGCAATAGTTTTGTGTGTCTGTTCTTGCAACTACCAAGTAAGTGCACACACACACACATGTGCACACGCACACACACATGCACACAAATTCTCAACATTGAGGGAAAAAAAAAAAAGTTTTAAAACAAAAGTTATTCCTACATTCATTTTTTGGACTTCAATGCAGATCCAAAGAGAGCACGAGTTTAAACTGGTAGTTTTGTTTCAAACAAATAACTAAAATTATTGAATGGTCACAAAGCATTAAGAACTGCAGTCATTTATTTTAAAAGGATCACATCATTAAACCTGTTCATTCCAGTTACCAAAAACTGCAATACATGGTAAAACTGAAAAGAAGTAAAGCAGCAATATAAAGTCACTACTTAACTATAGTATACTGTTACTTTACAGTTTTGCAAAGGAGGTTTCACCTTATATAAAATAAACACATCACTAATTTTATGTCATTAACGATTTGTTTCACTAGCAAAATTTTCAATCCAATATTTTTAAAACTAAGAAAATTATGCAAAGATTTTCTTTCTCAAAACTTAAAAAAACGGACTAATGCTAAATTTCTTACATGCAAAATAATGAATATTTCTAGAAAACAAAACAAATCAATGGCCTAAAATTGATCCTGACATTCAGCATCCTACTTCAGCTTGCTTTCCACATCCCTTTCACCATGTATTTATTTCTAGAACTCAAACAGTTTCCTGATGCCACTTAGAACTACTTCTTGCTGTACAGCCACAGGCATTTATCTACCCAATTAGCTTCTAGGTTCTCACTAATGTGGAGCACAGGAGTACAACATCCTTTAGGCAAGTTTTGCTCAATACAGAGGTCAATGACCCTGATTTTTTTCCCACTTTATGAAGATCACCAAACAGAAGACAGAAACATTTAGAATACAAAATGTGAAGAATATGGTTCTTTTTTCCTCATCATGTTACTGGATTGAAAGGTTACAGAAATAGCATGGGGAGGAGAGTCTAGTTTTAAAATTTATAATCTCTTATAACTTGTATAACCTAAGTGTTTTTAATCATTGATTCTATTCAACTTGTAACATTTTTTACTATCAATACGTGACATATCAGCCAATGGGGAGTGAGGTAATAAAAGGTAATTTAACTATAAAATGTCTTAGGTACATGGTAAAATTGCCAGTGTTAATTTAACACTTTAAATCGGGTGGGATTAAATCATGTTTGCTTTTTTTTTCCTTAATTCAAAGTGAACAGTTGTAACTGATGTGTTATTATTATGCTTGATTAGTTGAATGCTACTATAATGTTCTGGTTTTCAACAAAAAAACATTTTAGTGATCATATAAATACTTACATTGTTAATTTAATAGTGGTGATTTTTACTCATCAAATATTAACCAGGAATAAATGTTTAATCTCTTGATGACACTTAACTTCTCAGTAACAATTTCCTTCCTATGAAGACACTGCCAGTGTTGAAAGAAAAAGGCAATACAAGTCAAGCAGATGACTATTAACTTTTCAGGTACAAAAATAAGGCCACTACATTTTATTGATATAGCACAAGCTTTTTATGCTGTTAGCTTTTTCATTATTTTATGCAAGCTACGGTATGTATCTATTATATGTATAAGGTTTGGCTCCAAAATATTTTAATAAAAAAGAGGCTTATTTACTTTGCTGAAATCTTGATAATTTGATTTATTTATGAATGTTCCTTTTATTTAAAAAAAACCACTCTGGACATACTTGATTTGGCCCTGCAGTGCTGCTAATGAGCTGCATGTCTGACTTAAGCTTAGACACACAAGAGGCATATTTCTGCATAATAATGTTTTTTTCCCCCACTTCTTTGTCACACTTAAGGGCACCAACATTGTTTTGGTCCTCACATAACGAATTTCTATTATGTCATGTAGTATAAAAGGTAAAATAAGAAAGGGGATACTAGTGTTTTTTTTTTTTAAAAAAACTTTATAGATATATTGGATAATTCCACTTTTTATTTTTGAGGCTATCAGAAAATAATACTTCATGTCTGTAACACATGATAACATGAGATTCCCAACCCCATTCAAGTGATTAATTAAAACAGAAGGAAAAAAATATTATATTCACACATAATTTAAGAAAACCTATCTGTCTAGGTGAGTTACAAGCTACATCTTCAGCCATCCCACTATTTCTTCATCTCTACATGCACAATTTATATAAATTTCATATGGTGCCCAGCAGTCATCTATATTCTTTTTTTACTTCTATAATTGTAAAATGTAACAACTTTCAAAGATTGGAAAGGTTCACTTCATATTCCACTGTTATTTCAATAAACAGCACTGGAGACATCACTAAAAGAATACTGAGGGCTGTAATCAAATCAAAAACAGGCAGTACATACGTCCATTTAATCTAACAGTACAAGATAATAAAGCAAACTAAAGTGCAAGACATTTAGAAAGCATTTGCAGTAAATGTCATATTAAAAAACTGTTGCATAACTAGTGGGACAGTTAGATGGAACCACAGATAGCACTGCTACCATTGAAAACTTAGATTTCAGGCTGACTTCTGGCTGGGGTGCAGTCTGCCTGGAGTTTAAATGTTCTCCTTAAAATATGCCACTCCTTCCAGGTTTGTACAGTACAATACAATGCCAGCAAGATGGTGTGTGTTAGTGGCCAAATGTGGCCTGTGATTAATTCCTGTCTTTTCCGATGTTTCTTCCTGTATTATGTCTAATGCATCAATATGTAGAGTCAGACTTCCTTTGATTCTGTAATGGAGAAAGAAATTAAAACAAAAAGGGTGAACTAGTGAGTGTAGGTGTTGTGTGCATTAGTGTGTCCTCACACAGGGCTGCATCATGCCTCGTGTCTGCTACTGGAGGGAGAAACTTTAGATTCCCTAAGACCTTGTACTACAAAAAGCACATGAACACTTTCTATTTGATAGAGACTCTTGTTACCAAGTTACTTGTGCAACTTATTTTTCTTCAGCCTGTCATGGTAGATTAAACATGCTGCTGAGTTATGATTAAATTTTCCCAACAAACTTAAAATAAATCCATAAATAAATAAATAAATAAAAACTTCTATATTTATATTGCTAGTAGTGCATTGAAGGAACAGGTTTCAGGCAAAGACTGTCCAATGATGAAAATTGAGTCAAGTGTTTACTAAAGTATTATTTTCTGCCATTTGATGATATGTACTTTTAGGAGACAGAAAGATTTTGAAAAAAATGAGCCATTGAGTTTCAATTTCTTAGCTCTCATTAATGAGTGAAACGTATTTAAGCAAGCAACTTTAAACCACATTCCACCAGGCCATAGAATGTAATATATTGAGTTGTCACCTACTCTCAATTTAATATACACAGAAGTGAAACTGAAGTATATTGTTTTTTTAAGAAAGACCGTACACTTTGGCTGCAAAAATGCATGCATTCAGTAACATGGGAGAACAAATAAAGCAGTCATTGTTCAGTGACTACATTCTATGCTCGAGTATTTATTAAAATGACAGAAAGTGATGAAGAAGGCACGCTATGGTTGCAGCCTGGCTCTCATGTCTTCAGTTATATGGTAGTGTAAGTGAAAAGAATAGTATGATGCTTTGTTTATATTAACACAGGAAATGAAGGGAAGCAGATGGTTAACTGGGCCAATGCACTGCTCTCAAATAAGTCAACCAATTTGGTCATGGAAAGCATCATCTTGCATTAGTGGAAGTTTAGTTAAATTTAACCAATTTGCTGTTTTCACTTGATTATGTTCAGTACAGGATCAACAGCCTTTCAGTTTCATGCAAATATCTTCTAGCCTGGTTTGCATTCTTTCACAAAAAAATATATATCTTTATGAAAATGAAGAGCATTATACATGGCAAAAAAATGTTCATTTTCACTACAACAGCTTTTTGTAAACAGTAGAAAACTACCCTCGAATCACTGACTAGAGGCTAAATCGATAAAGACAGGTAAAAATAATAATCTAGCACTGGATGAAAGCACATTCAGAAAACTGACAGCTACATTCACAAAATTACTCATTGAACATCAAGAGATACACAGAAGCATGCAGCACACTGACATCAGCAATCTGAAAGGTTCAGAAATGACCAGTTATTCGTTGATTATTAAGAAGTGCTCAGAAATGTTTAACTCTGTTTTAATTATTGATTACAAGATTGAATTTTGCCATCTGGTTTTTGTCTGTCTACATAACAACAGACTGGGCAAACCAAAAAGAGTTCTTTGATCGAACTCCCAATCAGTGTACCTATACTTGCTATCTCGTTTCTCTTCTGTCACATTTCCATGTTCAAAAAAGATCATCTAAAAGACAGTTCAGATGTTCTGTGATGCATTATGTTTGTTCAGTGAGGAAATTGATCAGTTTATACTGTATTATAAATGCAGTTATTCTGCATGGATAGGATGCAGTTGGTAGCATTTAATCTGGATCTAATCACAATATAAAGATAATTTTACCAAACATCTTATCTCCTTATTCATGTTCTGACAAAGTTTCAAAACATTCAAAGTATCACTTATAGAAATGATATCCCTTTCATGCACCCTTGCAATTAAGCAATGCCTGTAGAGTCATTTGTGAAGACAATAGTCGTTAGGTTTTGTGCTATGATAATTCTTATTACGGAATTTAACAAGGCAGGAGAATATGAATGCATTGCAGATTATTAAAATTTGATTAGATCTACTGTAGACAAGGTTTATGTACAACAGTCAACCTGAAGGATCAGATGACTTAGATAAAATGAATAACAGAAAAAAATGCCTGTACCCTTGTTTAATTCTAGGCTTTTGTTGTGTGTGATTTTTTTTTTCGAATGTATTAGTATGTGATTCTTCCTCTCTGACACTTTTAAAGGCATCCTGTTGAGTTGACCACTAAATCTAAAATTGCCATGGTATGTGTGTCCCATCCAAGGCACAATTCTGACTTGTGTCTGACGCTGCTCAAATCAAATTCTGCTCCTTGAATGGATTAAGCTAGTCACAACAATGCACGGGTGAACATAATTCACCAGGTCTTTTTATTGTTTTAAAACTTCTTAATATGTCGATTAATCAGAAAGACGCCAGTGATGGAAAAACACTACATCAACTAATGACTAAACACTTCTGAGTTTAGTTTTCCAGTCTGTGACTAATGGCGTACCACTGTCATTATGCTGTTCAACAAAGCTTGGATACTTCCCCATATCCTGCACCTGAAGAACTCTATTGTCACCATACACTGGACCACAAATGGAAATGATGCAAACTAAGCTGATAAAACTTAGAATCTTAAAATTCCTTAAGAAGTAGCAATCTTCAAATGTTTGTGTGTGGGTGTGTGTGTGTTTTAATATTTATAGTATATCTAGCCTTCCAAGTGTATAGACTAAGAGCTTTGTGAATACTAACACAAATAAATCAGAAAACACAAGTTTTCCTTCCACAACTAGAATTTTTTCTAAAAATTTGGCATTCAACCTAAAATGTCAAAAAATATGCAAAACACTCCTATTGGGCATGTACAGTTTGTCAGCCAAAAGCATTAGGTTTAAGGAATAAACATGAAGTAAACTGAAGTGTCAAAAGCACAAGAATGACAAAAAGTAACTTAGGAGACTACTAAACTGGACCTACTGCACTAGATGGACAAAGAAGTTAAAATACTTTTAATGGTTACAAAAGTGTAGGTTAGCCAAAGGTGTGGTTCACATAAAAAAAAACCTATGTCAGTGTTTTTGAAAGGTTTTATTTTCCTCATTTACACTGATATGTGAGACCCAATGTTTTTAAATACTTCATAGAGTAAATAAAGATTTGTTTAAGGCGGTTGAAAATGCAATTTCAGTGTGGATGGAGAGTAAAGAAGTTATCCATGTTATTGTGGACTAGGTTTAAGATCTGAGGCCCATCCTTGCCAACAGACTGTATAAAGTGTGCATTTTCTTAGTGCTCCTGTATCATTTTCCCATAACTCAAAAACTGTTATTTATGTTTACTGGCAAGTGTAAGGTGTCCTTAGTTTGTAACATTGTGTCCTGTGATGGATTACCCTTCTATTTATGGCCAGTTTTCAACTTACACTCAATGCTACAGAGACACTTCCCTGCTCTTCCATTCAAAGAGCTTGCCTTATGCCTTTTGTGACTGAGATAAGTACAATGACCATGAAATATAGATAGCAAGTTCATAAATTTGATATGTGCATATAAATATCTGTTTAAAACAGTTTTTAATGAATTAAATATTTTTGGTTACCAGCTTTTACACTGCAGACTTTAATTGTTTATTATATTTTCTATGCCTGTACTGCGGGAGGGTGACATTAAAGGAAAGGTAACCAGATACTGTGAAAGGAAACCCACTGTGAAAATTTTAACTCTGATAGATGCAACTTTCACAAAGGAAATCTTTTCAATACAGACATGTGAATACAAGCTGTTTGACTTGAAAACGCCTACTTGCTCCTCTCCCTCCTATGGAATATGACTCAAGTCAGCTGCTGCTTTGAAGATGTCACGTATAGCAGGAAATCTCTGAGAGTTGAAACCATTAACCTTCACCTAAATCCTCATACTAACACTGACTACTTCATGCTGTCATTGAGGTGTCCTGGGTTAAACAAACATGAAAAGAAATGAGGGGAAAGAAAGGTCTAGCTTGTTTTTGCCCCAGCTTGAAGCGGAGATTTAATCTGTTCAAGTGTCCTGGCCTTAACAAGCAAGGAATTGTTTTACCAGGAGGCTAAATAACCCAAAACATCAACCAATGATGGCCAAAAGACAAACTGCCATACCTATCTGCTATACAGACATGAAAAAATATTTCTTTCATTTGAAAGACAGCACTTCTCTTTTCCCTTTGTTTTCACCTACTGTAATGCAAAATGTTGTCAGATGATAAGTGTGGCAGTTCTTTAAACTGTTTAAGTACTCTGCCGTTATTTGGCATGCTCAAAGAGTGCTAATGCCTTTGTCATCCACCCACTTTTCTCTCCTACATGTTCTATAACTGCAAAAGTGATCAAATCACTTCATCTCATCAATTTCCAGTTCTTTATTTGACAAGATGACAATGAAATATTATTCAGTTATATCATTGAGAAACATAAAATTATTGAATATGCAGCAGATGCTGGGTAGGCTCAAAATCAGCACAAAATATGTCAGATTTTGCATGTACTTTCCTTGTCAAAAATAATATTTCTTAAACTCTGTATCTCTTATCTAAAAACAGCATTCATCACTAAGTTAGTAATCTACAAGATTTTGGTCACTTGACTGATATACCTCTGCATGCTTAGTTAGTTTAATATTTAAACACCTCTTATTAATAGTTTATGTCATAACTTTTAAATTGCTTAATATTTCTTATTATGTGTATGACAAGTGTGGACTGAGCAATACACATGCTGAAGATTAAAATTAGAGTTGAATACTGAAGATGTGCAGCATGTCTATAAATTTTATAGATTCTTTTCCAATGGATATTTTCAGTGAGTCCCTCAGAAAATTAAAATGGTTGACAACATGATAGGAGTGTGATTATGCTAACTTTTGCATAATAATTCAACAGATGAAATCCAGAATTCAAGGTCATAAGAAAATCATGGCTAGTGCTGCCACTGGGCAGACATGAACACATCCAAAGTCTGGTAATCTTAATTAATTTAGAGGGTAAGTTATAATTTGTTTCCCCTTAATGTACCAGTATATATTATTATAATCAATAGGGTCTAAGCATGAACCAAAAGGAAAGGATTTTTTTTTTCTTTTTGTTTCAACTGCACTCACTTTAAGTGTATTCTTTGTTTAGGGTTTTTGAAGATACAGATTTAAAAGTTTTCATTTAATTCAAACTGATCGTAACCTGTAAAAGTATGACATGATATAACATTGGCAAACCAGCTTAATCCAAAAAAATAGGGTCGCAGCAAGAATCCTACTTGGACAGAGCACAAGTCCATCACCGGGCACACACTAAAGTCTTGGAATTCAAATTAATCAGTAGTTCGATTCATTGGTTATATATGTTGCTCAATACTGTGAAATCAATTAGACACCTTCTTGTGGAAATACTTGAGCTTCACTCTCCTCGCTGTTTTACCATATGGTTGTATGGGCCCTTTTTGGAGTTGTTTATAGCATGCAATAAGTATGCTTTTTTTTTTGGCTGGCCCCAATACATTCTTTTCTCAATGTAGTCATTTAAGCACAACAGTGTCTTAAATTATTTTGTATTGTAGCTATAGAGCTCAGCGGCATGTCTATTCCAGATGTTTGTTACAAGGAAGGATGCCCACAACACTCACACACCAATCACCATACATGTGCACATCTCTTAGTTATGTTTTGCCATGTACAAACTACCTTATTTAGATAATAAACGGTGAGATTCAACTGAAAATTGATAAAGGCTGTGTCAATCCAGGTTAGCTCCCCTCACCCTGTTGCATGTGGGAGCTTGTTGAACCCCCCACCATCAATAACTTAAACAAGGATAGGCCTTGGCAAATGAGGGCACATCCATCCAGACAAGGATAAAAGTAAAAAGTGCTTTTATTAAAACAAACTGAAACACACACTGTGTTCAAAAGTGCAGTGCATCCATCCATAAATAAATAAATAATCCTTAAAAGCAAGTGCTCATTGAGGTTAAAATAATCCAAATAAAAAGTCCATTAAAATCAAGGTTAAACCCATTAAGCAGAAAAAACTCAACCTTGGGACCTCATCTACAACTAATGTCTCCTCTGCTTACCCCACATGGGATCTTGCAGTAGAGGAGACACCCAACTGACAGGTACAGCCAACCTTATTTTTCAGGCTCGGGTCCCTGCTATCCATGGCTCCCGGGCAGAGCACTGCGCTGAGCCTCTCCTCGCACTATCAGCTACTGCTGCCAGGCTTGAGTCCCTGCCAACCATGGCTGCCAGCAGGGCTCTCATTGCCCACTGCCTTCCCTGGCCTTACAAGGGAGCGAGCCTTACATCACCCTACACTCACATGAAACGCTCAGTGGGAGTGACCCTGAGGACTGAAATCACACTTTTCCAAGGGGCTCTCCTTCCTGCTGCTTGCCCCCTCCTCTCCTCGGAACTGACTCTCTACTTGTCCTGCCCTCTTCTCCCATCTCTTTCTCTTCTCGATTGGCTCTCTTTTTCAGTCTCCCCACTTTGGCGTGCAGGCTCCTTTTATACTTGGCCTTCCTAAGCGAGCACAGGTGTGATGCACCGCTCCTTCTGAGGCAATAATGAAGCACATTCATGCACTCACACGCACCCAATTGGAGTCTGCACCTCATGGGGCTCAGTTATTTATTTAAAATTAGCACAACTCCACAGACCGCTTATCACAAAGGCTTCATGAGAAAAGAATTTCTTTTCTAATATTAGTAAGTTATACTGTTGATGATTTTATTCAAAATGTGATATACAATATTGATAAACAAAGCATTAACCATTAATTACATCACAGAAATCTGTGATGATACAAGTGAATGAATCAGCATAATAAAGCTTTGTTTAACAATGCTAACAGTTTTCACACCCATCAATGTTAAACTATAAATCACACTGAAAATTATTAAGGTCTAATATTTAAATTCAAATTTTTGAGACTATACTGCATCTTATGGTACCATAAAGATAATTACTTGCAAGTCTTACAGATACAGAAACTAGTAGTGACAAAAAAATGCATGGTGCAATGACAGAACATACATAAATAACTGAACAGTACGATCACAAGAAAAATTAAATACCTAGACAGTACTGTATAATGGGTAAAGCATTGGATTTTAAAACAAGGATGCAGGTTCAATTCACGCCTATAACTCAATGAATGACCTTGAGAATGTTACTTACAAACTGCCAGTGCATGCTTACAAACTGGACTCTTGGTTGTAGGGAAAGTAGAGGATTGTATTAGAAGTTAATAACTCAATAACCCGGGATTTGATACTTTTTAGAGTCTAGTAGAACAAATGATATGGTACGTAATATGCAATACAGTAATCCCTCTTCAATTGCGGGGGTTGCGTTCCAGAACCCCCTGCGAAAGATGAAAATCCGCGAAGTAGCATTTTTATATTGTCATGCTTGGGTCACAGATTTGCACAGAAACACAGGAGGTTGTAGAGAGACAGGAACTTTATTCAAACACTGCAAACAAACATTTGTCTCTTTTTCAAAAGTTTAACGGTGCTCCATAACAAGACAGAGATGACAGTTCCGTCTCACAATTAAAAGAACGCAAACATATCTTCCTTTTCAAAGGAGTGCGCGTCAGGAGCAGAGAATGTCAGAGAGAGAAAAAAGCAAACAATCAGAAATCAATAGGTGCTTTTTGGGCTTTTAAGTATGCGAATCACTGCCGGACAAAGCAGCTGCTAGGAAGGGAGCAATGTAAAGGTAGTCTTTCAGCATTTTTTAGAGGAGCGTCCGTATCGTCTAGTGGTGCGAACAGCCCCCCTGCTCACACCCCCTCCGTCAGGAGCAGAGAATGTCAGAGAGAGAGTGAGAGAGACAGAGAAAAACAAACAATTAAAAATCAATATGTGCCGTTCGAGCTTTTAAGTATGCGAAGCACCATGCAGGAAGCATGTCACTTGACAAACCAGCTGCAAGAAAGGGAGCAACGTGAAGATAATCTTTCAGCATTTTTAGATGAGCGTCCGTATCGTCTAGGGGTGCGAACAGCCCCCCTGCTCACACCCCCTCCGTCAGGAGCAGAGAATGTCAGAGCAAGAGAGAGAGAGAGAGAAAGAGAGAGAGAGAGAGAGAAAACCAAACAATCAAAAATCAATACGTGCTGTTTGATCTTTTAAGTATGCGAAGCACCATGCGGGAAGCATATCGCTTGACAAAGCCGCCACATTTAAGCCCAGCAAGGAAGAGAGCAATGTGAAGGTAATCTTTCAGTGTTGTTTGAGGAGCGGCCGTATCTTCTAGGGGTGCGAACAGCCCCCGTGCTCACAATATATTTGAGGAGTTTTATTTAATAGGTAATACGCGCTCTGGTTGGGTAGCTTCTCAGCCATCTGCCAATAGTGTCCCTTGTATGAAATCAACTGGGCAAACCAACTGAGAAAGCATGTACCAGAAATTAAAAGACCCATTGTCCGCAGAAATCCGCGAACCAGCAAAGGAGGATATCCCCAAAGGAGGTATCCCCTAGAGGATACGGCCGCTCCTCAATAAACGCTGAAAGATTACCTTCATATTGCTCTCTTTCTTGCTGGGCTTACATATGGCTGATTTGTCAAGTGATACGCTTCCTGCACTGTGCTTCGCATACTTAAAAGATCAAACAGCACGTATTGATTTTTGATTGTTTGCTTTCTCGCTCTGACATTCTCTGCTCCTGACGGAGGGGGTGTGAGCAGGGGGGCTGTTCGCACCCCTAGACGATACGGACGGTCGTCTAAAAATGCTGAAAGATTACCTTCACGTTGCTCCATTCTGTGCAGCTGCTTTGTCAAGCGACATGCTTCCTGCATGGTGCTTCGCATACTTAAAAGCTTGAAGGGCACGTATTGATTTTTGATTGTTTGCTTTTCTCTGTCTCTCTCTCTGATATTCTCTGCTCCTGATGGAGGGGCTGTTCGCAGGGGGGCTGTTCACACACTGACCTAGAGGATACGGACGCTCCTCTAAAAAATGCTGAAATGCCGGCAGTGCTTCGCATACTTAAAAGCCAAACAGCCCTATTGATTTTTGTTTGCTTTTTTCTCTCTCTCTCTGACATTCTCTGCTCCTGACGCGCACTCCTTTGAAGAGTACACATGTACACATATACATATACACATACACATATACATATATATTACCACCCTAATGCCACACAGTCCTCGGTACATTACAAAAACCTGGACTTGGATGGGAAGGTGATTAGACAGAAATTACATTAGCGACAGAGTGGAATCGAATCATTTCTCCAATAATTACCATTATGGTTAGAAATTTCACTTTAATGAATCTATGCATTTTAACTGAATCAAATTCATTATTTTATGGGCGCCACACATTTTTATTTTGTTACATATGACAAACAAAATCTTAGTACAAGAGAAAAAAATATTTTTTCCTTTTTAGTGCATTTTTGAATAATATTTTTTAGCCACCCTAATGCCACACAGTCCTCATTACGTTACAAAAACCTTGACTTGGGTGGGAAGGTAAGGTTAGCGACAGAGTGGAATTTAACCTATGATCTTGAAGTGAAATGTAACATTCATCCATGTTCATTTCTCATTTCAGAAAATCCTAACCACTGTGAAACCTTACACATGTGAAGTACTGGAAATGTGCGTTTCTCTACTGGAGAATCGAACCTTCAATCTTTCTTAGAAAACCAACACTTTATCCACTGAGCCAATAATCGCCAAATTACTGAAAAGAGTATTTTCCCAAATTTGTATATAAATGACTAGCAAAATACCCGCGCTTCGCAGCGGAGAAGTAGTGTGTTAAAGAGGTTATGAAAAAAAAAGGAAACATTTTAAAAATAACGTAACATGATTGTCAATGTAATTGTGTTGTCATTGTTATGAGTGTTGCTGTGTTTTATATATATAAAATACACACACACACACACATATAAACATATATATACATATACATATACACATATATATACATATCTACATATATATATATATATATATATATATATATATATATATATATATATATATATATATATATATATATATATATATATATATATACATATACACATCCACATATCAACATATATATATATATACACATATATACACACACACACGCTTTATGGGTGATGATTGTTTTACTGTTTTTATCTTTATTTTATTTTATTGTAGAATCAACTCCTATCTGCGCACAGCAGGGCAGCCGTGGGCGGATGCGTATGGTGTATTCACTCCATGTTATCGTGCATTGCGCTGTCAGTGGTATTTTGATAAAAGAATTTGAACAACATATAAGAAGCGTATAAATTATTAAACAGTAAAACATTAACATTTAAGAAGTAAAGTTACATTAAGTACTACTGCAGTGCCTTCGGGTATACCTCATTTTTTGTTTGCCCATTACATGCTTAAATGTATACATTTTTTGGTGCACCTACCCGAGAACACGCGACATATAACCGAGCGTGGGAAAAGCATGGATTTTAAACACGCATTGAGTTCATCTGCTGGTCTCCCTCGTGGAATAACTGGTAATGTTTGACTAAAATCTACAGCGAGTAAAACGACATTACGTCCTATTTTTTTTTTTACGATCTCTGAGATCTTGCTTTTTTCGGTTCAAGGCTTCATAAGCTCTTTTATGTTGTATGGTGTACTTATCCCAAACCATCATCTTTGAATGTTGCAAGACTTTCGCCTTGTATGTAGATCGGGGTAATTACATTCATTGCATTCCTAGTCTGAATCAAAATCTGATTGTATGGGTGGTTACCTGGCACTGTAGGGTTGCCACCCGTCCTTTAAAATACGGAATCGTGCCGCGTTTGAGAATGAAATTGCGCGTCCCGTTTTGAATCAATACTGGACGGGATTTATCCCGTATTTTTTTTATCATTTTTTTTTTAAAGCAGCGTCTCATGCAAATCATCCCACACGCATTTTATGAAGATGCCTCCTTTCCTACTTTTGATTGGGTAATACTTGATGTCATCGTTAGTTTGATTGGTGTTTTTAACTGTCCAGTGAGGAGGGCGTGTCTTTTAAGTACAGTCTGCAAAGTGTTGGCACTGAGATGTGGCGTCAGCGCCATAGTTGAAGCCCCTAACGTTGTGGTCAGCAAGTCGGCTAACATCCGCCATGTGCCGTCTTTCAGTTGCGAGAAGCAGATCATAGAATGGTTGAAACTGTTGCCCCTAACGTTGCGCCACGGCGTGTGGTTCGTTTATACCTCGTGTCTTGTCATTAAACTTTTATCTCGCGAATATGTTATTGCAATCCGCAGCGGGAGCGTTTCTATAAACTTAATTTAAACTTACGTTTTACACCGTGCTTTGTTTCCCTTATGAACATGCTTGTATGCTTAAGTCGCTCCGTTCTCAATTGTTTGCGGCTGTTCCTCCATTTCCCCCTACTTCGTTCTTTTATCTCGCGAATATGTTATTGCAATCCTTAACGGGAGCGTTTCAATAAACTGATTGAAAATAGTTTTGCATTTACCTTTTTAGTAAAAGGCGAGCTTTTAAGCCTGAGAAATCACCCCGTAAATGCACACGTTTAATTGGACATGTGTTAATATGTATGGTTACACAGTATTAAAAGACAGTGAACAACGTCAGTTTCCTTTCTTCCCGCGTTTGATAAAAGGTGAGCTTTTAAGCCTGAGAAATCACCCCGTAAATGCACACGTTTAATTGCACATGTGTTAATATGTATGCTTACACAGTATTAAAAGACAGTCAAAAATTAACGTCATTTACCTTCGTTCCCGCGTGTGACTCGTGCTGTAAATGTCTTCCTTGTTTTTAGTTCACGTGATTACGTAGGAGGCGTGATGACGCGATACGTGACTCCGCCTCCTCCATTACAGTGTATGGACAAAAAATATGTTCCAGTTATGACCATTACGCTTTGAATTTCGAAATGAAACCTGCCTAACTTTTGTAAGTAAGCTGTAAGGAATGAGCCTGCCAAATTTCAGCCTTCTACCTACACGGGAAGTTGGAGAATTAGTGATGAGTGAGTCAGTGAGTGAGTGAGTCAGTCAGTCAGTGAGGGCTTTGCCTTTTATTAGTATAGATGAAAAACTGGTAAAATTTAAAAAATAATAGTTTGTATAGATTGGTCTTGAACCTTCAGCCATTTGATTGAACGTCCAACATGCTAACCACTTGACCAATGCTGTTGGTTATCAGTTAATCAAAATTACTGGGTTTTTTTTATTATTAATTTGTCTATATTGGTATTGAACCTTTGACCATTTCATCAAAAGTCTAACACGCTAACCACTTGATCAACACCACTAATTCATAAACATATGTGTTGGCTAAAAGCACTATATTTATGTGTGTATCACTAAAAGTATAATACTGTATAAGGAAATGAGAAATTTAAATTTCACGTATTTAATGTACAGATTCCAGGTCAAAACTAATGAAATATTGCATTGCCTCAGGAGATCAGCAAAAAAAAAAAAAAAATTTAAGGGTTCAGTATCGTAAAAAGCAATTCTATTAAAACAAAGGCAAAAAAAGTCTTTAGCCGCACTAAGGACTTTCAACTTCTAATTAAGAATGTGGCTGAAATGAAAATATCCACTGTGGCATCCAAAATCTTGTCACTAAGACAATGAAGTACAGTGGTACCTTGGGATACGAGTGCCCCAAGGTACGAGTTTTTTGAGATACGAGCAGTCACTAGGTCGATTTTTTGCCTTGAGTTATGAGCCAAAATTCGAAATACGAGCCCTCAAAGAACATTCCGAGGAACTGACGACGGAGGAGTTGACGGAACTACAGACGCGGCAACATATGGAGGTTCTGCAGGAGATCGGTATGGTGGAGGAGGTTATCTCTTAAAGTGAGATAAAGGAAGTGTTTGCAATGTGGGAAAAAGTTTCGAACGTTAAAGAAAGAAACGCCCTGAAAAAGATACAACTGATCGTGCAGCGGCGCTATTTAATGACACTTGCCTAACGCTCGACT
This sequence comes from Erpetoichthys calabaricus, assembly GCF_900747795.2. Lineage (NCBI taxonomy): Eukaryota > Metazoa > Chordata > Cladistia > Polypteriformes > Polypteridae > Erpetoichthys > Erpetoichthys calabaricus. Next base: position 207,531,758 of record NC_041397.2, on the reverse strand, counting down.
TTATTGAAAAGAAACACCAGTTGCAACTGATCGTGCAGTGGCACTATTTAATGACACTTGCCTTTATTGAAAAGAAACACCAGTTGCAACTGATCGTGCAGTGGCGCTATTTAATGACACTTGCCTAACTCATAAAGGGGAGGACTAAACAAAGCTCCATGGACAGGTTTCTATTTAAACACCTTGAGAATGAAAGTGGCGAAAGCGTGGCAAAAAGAAAAAAAAGTGAAGAAGAAAATTAAGTTAAGCAAATGTGAAGTGAAAGAAAAAAACATTACAATATGCTAATCGGCTTCGCCAAAATCTGTTTATTTCTTTAGATTCTCTTTTATGTATTAGGTTTTGTTTGTATACAATATTTGTTCATTATAAATACATTTTTCTTATGTTGAAAACATTTAACAAAAAATTGGGGTGGTTTTTTGGGGGCTGGCACGAATTAATCTCATTTCAATTAATTTCAATGGGGAAAATTGATTTGAGATGCAAGCATTTTGACTTACGAGCTCGGTCATGGAACGAATTAAACTCGTATCTCAAGGTATCACTGTACTTTTAAATCATCTTGCCTTCAATTAACACAGAAGAACCAAATCTTGCATATGATGCTACAGTTGCAGTTTTTTTCACCCTTCACTCCGTTGATTTATTCATTTTCTGAAACCACTAGCTGTTAGGAATTAATACAGTATTGTCAAATGAGATAATGGAGTAATGTCAAATGACAGATTGTAGTGAAAGTATTGCTTTTTATCTCTTTTAAAATTTACTATGTATAGCATTTGTTTAGAACAATGATACTTCAGGGATAGTTTTAAAACTTGTCTTACTGAGCCAAAACAATCCATCAATTCTGGAAAAATAACCTAACTGGGCAGATTGATCTGTGTGGGCCACATCACTGTTCTTATAATAGCTCTAGCAGGCATACATTTTTGAGTTGTGTGTACTTGCAAATATTTCAGTGTAAAAATGATTCGATAAGTTAGAATACATACTGTAGTTCTAACTTACCACTACCACTTTTGAACATGCAAAAATATAAAAATGTTGGGCATGCAAATATATACTCTGAAAGATAATATCTGTATTCCCATACCTATACAGTACTTAATATCTTGCAATCAAGATGGCTATACCGTAATGATGATCAGTTTTTAGATTTCCTCAAGCTGCATTACAGCTCACTACTTAAATTTCATATGTATATTAGACATAAATAAAAATTTCCAAACTTAAACTTTGTGGGAAAATAATGCAGCAAAATATGCACATAAAACTAGAAACAAAGTTAGCCAGAGCAAATACCAGGCTCTCTATTCTTCATCAGTTTTATTTTGAAAAACTTAACACAGAACTAATGAACACACAATTGGGGTATAGAGTTTAAGAAGCATTACCAAAACTTCAGCGCACTAAGCGAGTGAAAAAAATCTGCAGAACTGATTCTCATGTCATGCGCACCCACACTTACACAAGGTGAGCCAATTTTAAGTTACCAGTTAATCGAACATGTATCTCATGGGGATGTGGGTACACATCATACTACCTGGAGAAAACCTGATCAATATTTCATGACCTCAAAATCATGGAGTAACCCAAAGTAACAATACCATCAGGAACACATCTCATTGATCCAAACCATAGCTTAAATGCAGAACTATGCAATCTTTTTTTGCTATAAAATTACAACTGCAGCTTTATATAATTAAGAAATTATTTTTTAAAGGATGCCCTATCACCTCTTGCCAGGAGCAAAAATACCATATTCAACTCTGTACCATTTAATATACAAGCAACCCTAACCACCTCTCTTGAGCTTGTAACTCCTCTCTCAGGACACTGTCACTATTTACAAAACAGCTTAAAAATGGTGAATTCAAATGACTACAACATATTGCATGTTACAAGCATCACAACCTGTTGTCTGACCAAAAATATAAGCCCAAACAAGATAACATGGGAACCATATTGAAGGTTACACATTAGGCAGACTGTTTGCTTTTCATGGATATGCAAGATCATACTTGACCCAGCAATCTCTAACTCTCCATTTACACAATAAAGATCAAACATCGAGGTTAAAAATAGTTCATTATAGGAGCTACACATTAAACAGATGTTTTTTTCATTTTTTTTAATTATTTTTATGTAGCGCTTGGCCCTGCATATCATAACTTTACTTCCTGAAATGTTAAATCTCTAACACTCTCATTTTATATTCTATTAACAGTTGTCTGACTTATATTTTATATTTCTTTTCCTGCAAAGTAAAAACCAAATATAGCTCTGCAGAATAAATCTTTTCAATACCTTTAATGCATCACATGTTAAACAGGATCAGTTTCCTTTACTAGTGAGGGCTATCACTTTTCAACAGACAGCATATTATTATTTTGGGAAACAAGGACAGCTGAAAAATGTTCTTTATTGGTTTTACTGTAAAGAATATTTTGTCTTCTGAGACAACAGAATAGGCTACACTTTAGCAATTATTCATTATGCAGAAGAAAGCAAAAATGTGCTAAAAGCTTAAATGAAATACTGAACAAATGCAGAAGCTTATTTTAGAGATTAAAAGAAAAGAGAATATTGCGCTGTCATGAGCACTTTCAGAACAGTCATTTAGTCAATTGACATTAGGTGCATCCTAATTCTTAAGAAGAAAACACAGAAATGCAAATTATCTTAAACTACAGAAATACCTATGCTCATAAATGTATCCATTTACCTGAGAACTGACTGTCCATCCCTTTGTAAACCTAACTTACTTATTTACAGTATTTGGAAGAACTGGAGCCTCTCCAAGCTCTCGTATTGTACAATGGGCAAAAACTAAACCTGAGTGGGATGCTAATCTGTTTCTGAGCTCTGTGATGCAAGCATACACACACGTTCAGTCCATAGTATTTGAACAATGCAAGTTAAAGTAGCACGAGCATTTTTGAATGTGAGAGGAATATACACAGAAAAACAACTTGGTTAAAAAGAGAATATGCTCAGACATACAGTATGATATGACTCGGCCTGGAATCAAACACTGGAACTGTGAAATATGAAAGGTCCCTCACTGTACCACCTGCTGCTTGGTTTTATTTATTATTAGTCTACAGTATTTTCTCTAGAGATTATTTACAGTAATTCTATTTAACCAACAAAACATTTAGAATATAATGACTGGAAAATGGATGAATGGATTGAGAGAAAAATGGACAGCTTAAAACATGCATATTACTGGCAGCACAGACAGCCAGTGTGGCCATTTAGCTTCATTGTTTAATTTTAAAGCATTAGAGTGCTGATTTAGTTATACAGTTAGGTCCATAAATATTTGGACAGAGACAATTTTTTTCTAATTTTGGTTCTGTACATTACCACAATGAATTTTAAATGAAACAACTCAGATGCAGTTGAAGTGCAGACTTTCAGCTTTAATTCAGTGGGGTGAACAAAACGATTGCATAAAAATGTGAGGCAACTACAGCATTTTTTTTTAACACAATCCCTTCATTTCAGGGGCTCAAAAGTAATTGGACAAATTAAATAACTGGAAATAAAATGTCCAGAGGCACTGGGACACTAGTGTTTATTGATGATGCGACACAGGACAGAAGCAGCCAAATGAATTCTGAGGTGTTCAGAGACATACTGCCTGCTCAAATCCAGCTAAATGCAGTCAAATTGATTGGGCGGCGTTTCATGATACAGATGGGCAATGACCCAAAACATACAGTCAAAGCAACCCAGGAGTTTATTAAAGCAAAGAAGAGGAAACGTCTTGAATGGCCAAGTCAGTCACCTGATCTTAACCCAATTGAGCATGCATTTCACTTTTTGAAGACTAAACTTCAGACAGAAAGGCCCACAAACAAACAGCAACTGAAAGCCGCTGCAGTAAAGGCCTGGCAGAGCATTAAAAAGGAGGAAACCCAGCATCTGGTGATGTCCATGAGTTCAAGACTTCAGGCTGTCATAGGGTTTTCAACCAAGTATTAGAAATGGACATTTTATTTCCAGTTATTTAATTTGTCCAATTACTTTTGAGCCCCTGAAATGAAGGGATTGTGTTAAAAAATGCTTTAGTTGCCTCACATTTTTATGCAATCGTTTTGTTCACCCGACTGAATTAAAGCTGAAAGTCTGTACTTCAACTGCATCTGAGTTGTTTCATTTAAAATTCATTGTGGTAATGTACAGAACCAAAATTAGAAAAAAGTTGTCTCTGACCAAATATTTATGGACCTAACTGTAGATAGCGTGAGTAAGCTTTATGACCTGTCTGTGCTCCAACCGGAAAACTGTAAATACAAAACAGAATTAAAAAAGTGAGGTAGATTTTTAACATTTTAACTTAAAGAATACAAAAGTAACAATTTGCCTTTTATGTGATGTTGATTAAACCTTGTGTATCTTGTGAACTCCTATTAACTTGATGATGAGAGAATTATTTTAAGAAATACTGTATAGTTCACATCTTAATACATAATTCGCCTGCCTCCTCACTCACTCACGTCCGTCCAAAGCCGAATGTGCAGTCGCCTTCTGCGCAGCTGCCCGAAAAACCTTACGAGACCGACATCCAACCCCAACATCGCGGCAGGCGGCGGATTTACAGCCGCAAAAATTCAAAGAGAAAGGCGACTTCGATTAAAGCTCTAGAGGCCTGAAAGGCGATTTCGACTACAGCTCGAGGCCTAATTACGCATTCATTCAATACACCTATATCAGGTTTGTGGTGCTTATACTTATTACTATTCCATATTGTACTGGAACATTCATCATTCAATATTATACTATAGGCCTGGAAAATTCATCAACTAACAGTACAAGCCTGTACAGTAATGAGTAAAGCAGACTACAATCAATACAAAACAACTTCTTCGTTACTTATCATTTGTTCTTCATACACTGCAGACACAAACTCGTGCCCGTTTCATCTTACGTTGTTGAAACGGGCTCTTTGTCTAGTATATTATACAATACATACTGGACTATCAAAAAAATGATTGGATTCCAATTCTGAATATGAATTCTAGGTAAATAATAATAAGTTGTCTATCAGAATGCATCTATTTGTATCCTTATATTAACCAAGAAAGGCTGATTATCACAATAAGTTCTGATGGCCTTAAGGTTTTGGGTATTAACATAATATGCCGACCCTTGACAAGGAGGAAAGTGAAAGCAACCCCCTGTCTTTATATCCAATGAGTTCAGAATCGCACACAAAATACGCCATGCCAGTCTCCTGCTCATGGTTGTTTCCTGCCTTGCACGCAGATAGACCCTGGATGCCCTGAAATTGAATAGGCATGTTTGATAGTATTATATGTAAAAGTACTGTTAAAACATCCTTACAAAGGCAAAAAAATGATGTACAGGTTGAGTCATGAACACTAAAAACCTTCTTTGACCTGCCCAACAGCTGAAGTGAGTGTTTTCCCATTCAACTCACCTCCAAAATACAGTTGTAGCAGTTTCATAGAGACAAAAATTATTCTCATATAAAGACCTATTAAGATATGAAATTAAATTAGAAAATTCTGTATATACTATCCAAGTAGATAACAGTATTTTTTCCATATTTAAAAAGATAACACATTCTGAAATCATCATCTCAAAAAAGCATAAACCCATTATGGGCAAAGAATGGAAACAATTAAGAAATTAATGAAGGGGGCTAAATTTAAGGAATATGGAAATAGCTGTAACTCAATAAAACCAGAAAAATGTAGCAAAAACACAAATGCAACTAACCCTTAAACAAAGTGAATATACTACTCAATCTTTTCTTCAAAGAGACCTATTTAAAATGAACACCATGACAAGACAGAGCACCTTCAAAAGTAACTATAAAGATCACAACTATACCAAAACACATATACACAACAGTTGATAATGCAGATCATATAGGAAGGCAATGAGGAGAATAGTACATCAAAAGGGCAAGGATAAAAAGTGAATATTAACTCAGAGCAGCAGTTTCAAAATATACCAGAGAAAAGGTTCAAAAACAAATTAACAAAGCTGAAGGTCAACTAATGGAAATATCAAAACAGCAGACTAAAACAGGAAAAAAAGAAGTACAAATAGTGCAGCAGTAAAATTAAAAGTTTGTAATATTCTCACCCCTTCCTAAGTAGGCAGATATTATGGCATAGTCCTCATAAACAAACAAGGATAAATCAGCAAATAAATGTTACTTTCAGTCTGTGATTATAACACATATACAAAAATAAAGTACAAGTTATACCATGCATAAATAATAATATAAAATAAATTCACGCCAAGAACATGGCAAGTTAAATATTTTATTAAGAAATAATTCATAGGCAAAAATATCTGAGTAGAAAATAAATAATCCTTTCACTTAAATTGATGACCATTTAGTAAAATAATGAAACACACGCAGGGATTTAGGTTGGAATGTATTAATTATGTCAATGGATCAAACAGATTATAACATGGCACTGACAGGCTCACCTCCTCAAACCGAGAACAATTTAACCAAATTCATGGCATTTATAATGGCTACATGCTGAGCTTTTTCAAGAGCTTTGCACAAGGCTGGTTAATAGAGTTGCCTGGGTAACAACGTAAAACAAACCGCTACAAGAAAAGTCAATTACTTGAGCAATAGTTGTGAACAATCATATTTGCAAAAAGTAAAATTTTTGCTGTTTTCAATATAATGAATATTTTTAATATTTATCATCACACTTGTAAAGAATGATTTGTATTTAGAATCACATTTGGTTAAGCTTATTCTTCAAAGTCTGAGAAGAAAGACATTTGAGATAGTGTTGATCTTGGCATGTAGTTAAATATAATTTTCTCATATAGTTAAAAATCAAAAATTAAGTCTTCACTGACTGTCTGATTAACTCTACTTTATGTGAGAATGGTGAACTATATGCTAAAGTTTCTGGGCTTTGTTATTGTCATCAAAATATCTATAAGCAAGAAAACCCCATTGTTTTGAGTCTAATATTAAGTTGTTTTTTTTTTTGTAAAATTAGTGTTACTTACAAGTCAATAATCCACTAAAACATAACATGAAAACAATGTATCAATCTTCAGTAATGCAGCTTCACCGTCAAGTCATTCCACAACATGAGCCCAGGGTGAATGCTTTATATAAAGTGTTTTTTTTAATTTACAATAAAAGCAACCTTATTTTTGTTTAAGTTTGATTTAAGAATCAAATATACTGATTACAGCCTAAAGTCAAATACAGTAATTGGAAGCACTAATCAGAGTCTTTTATGCAGATAGGCAAGCACACTGAAATGATGTCAACAACAAGAAGATTTAGATTCAAATTACATTTACATCAATTAATAATCAAGCTTACTTGTCACCAAAGAATTTTCTCCAGAACTCTGCAGCATCAGCTTTTGTGATTCGGAAGGTATCACCTTGAAATTGTCCAGCAGGAAAGATTGCTTTAATTTCTGCAAGCATATGACTGAAGATCAAAGACAGCTTGGTAAGATTCCTTCTGTAAAATAAATACAAAAATAAGTAATATTTTAGTATTAAATATTTACAGTGTCTCAGCCAGACCTTATCACAACTGACCGAGTCTAAATAGTTATCTTATTATTACAACTTCTATAAATTTTCTCTATTATTATGTTTAACCAACTTTACTTTGCCATGGCTTTTGGTATAATCATTGAGACTGATTTCTGCTTTATTGCCTTTTAAACTTGAAATGATTGCTTATGTATGTGTATTGTGTTGTGTGTGTCAAAGACTTGCACAAGACAGAAGGAGGTGAGTCTGCATTTCTGAAAATAATTAGCTTTATCATTGGGAAGAGACGAACATAGCTCAAAGCATTTATTCAAACAGGAGCTGTCACTCAAACACACACAATATGCATGCTATGATGACGATGTCCTGTTTTCTCTCCCTTCTCAGATCAAAAGAACAGATAGCATTCCTGCACAAGAGAGGAGACAGAAAGTGAGCGCAAGGCCAGGTCAGTGGCTGGTTTTAAATGTTCCTCGCATCAACCATTGGGCGATAGACATGTTAGGCAGAAAGTCTGCGAACATGCAGTTGCACCAGCAGGGGGATAGTCAATCCCTGCCTGTTTTAATTTAATTACTGTATGTTCTGGCACACAGCATAGTTGGGGGGTTGTTCAGGGTCTCAAAAATCTTACAGTATATATTGGGTAGTTTACCAATTTCTTGTTTTTATATTATAAATATGTGAACAACTCAGAACTTGTACTCAGTAAAGAGCGCTATACAAGAACACATTTAATTAAATTAAATAGAAAGTATGTGTGGTCACTTGAAAAAACAGAATGTATTATGTATTGCTATTTTGAAACAGCCCATTTATTTCTCCAAAAAGAAAAGCAAGCACTCACAAAATTTATAAAGAACAGAGTTGGAGAAGTGACAGCCCTGTGTTGGTAGATTCAACCATCTATTCATCCACCTGCTCATAGGTGCAAAATACTGTCAACACACCAGTTTCTGCTGGACAACTTCTAATAAGCATTGTCTCACCACAATCAAGCAAGATAAAGCAGTAAGGTATACAAAGTAGTTTATCATTTGAATTTTCTCATATTGTAATGACAATCTTCATGCTTACAATGATATAATTAGGATATGATGTACTGTAAATGGCAGAAGACTGCATAATAAAAATGAATATATATTGATACAGACACAATAATAATAATAGCTTTTATTGCATTAAGACTATGAACATCTAAATGCTATCTGCTTACTTCTGGTCTCGTACGTTATGTAAAACTTTACAAATTTTACAAATAAAAAGAAACTAATGCCTCCCAACTATAGCCTGAATGTAAGCAAATTGTCTGAAAGAAGCAAGCAATTAGTGCAATCTGAAATTATACCTGCCCTCTGCTGTCAGTACTGTTTAAGCTACAGAAATATTGCTTTATGCATCAATCAAAGACCAAACAGCAATTTAAACACCTCTATCCCCAAATTACTGACTTTGTTCTGTCCTATTCTAAAAACATATTTTCTTTCATTATATGGTCACAATTACACAATGAGTATCTCTGCTCCTTGAATATATTCTAGGTGTTTCAATACTGTAGGTCTTTATAGGCTGATGAGTACTGAATTTTACAAATAGGCAAAATATTCAATAGGTACTGATTGAAGCCTGAGGACTGTACTAAAGCAATCCCATCACAACCTCAAGATTTAAAAGTTAAAATGCTAAAGCTAACAAAAACAATCACAAAAGACACAGAAAAGTGAACAAAGTGAAAGCAACCTAACTAAGCAACAGATACTGTGGTATAGGAAAGCCTTATACAAAACATTTGGCATTAATAACTTAAACACTGAGTATGACAAGAAGCTAATGCTGAATATTTCTCCCTATAAACATTTTTTTATTCTAGTGCACCACATTGCTGATTGACTGCCTGGACAAAAATGGGGCCGCAGTTAAATGGCATTTCTCAAGGAAGATTACCAGTGCTTGCTATGCTGACTGCTTAGAGGTTAAAAAAGAAATCAGACATTGGGATTCTTCAGCAAACAGGTGCAGACTAAAGAGATGAACCTCTAAGTCCAATTTGATATTTTTGAGACTACTCTAGGCAGTATATTAAAGCCAGAGATGTTTTTTGAAAGAAAAAGTAAACAAAAAAAAGAAAATAACCTAGCAGATTTACATGCCATTTCTTAACAGCACTTAAAATAAAACAAAAGTGCAGCACACACAGCACCTTTCAAGCACCTGTTAACTGTTTTGGCTTTTCCGTTACAAACACACAGACGCAATAACAAGTGTCTGTTAAGCCAGAACATAGTTCCTTGAAAACCAAAATGATAGATTAAGTGTAAGCCAGGTGCACATTAATGGTTAAAAAGATACAAACCATAAGAGTGAAAAGATAGTAAGTATGACAGGCAGTAAGAAAATAGAGAAATTCAACATGCAACATGAAATTACAGAGGAACAGGAAGAAAGTAAAACACTAAACAAAAAATGCAATTATAAGTAATAGTCAATACATGTGTTGTTAATGCAGAGTTAAAAATAATCTCACAGCTGGTGACCCATCTGGATTTTCAGCAAAAAAAAAAAAAAAAAAAAAGGTCATGGGCCACAATGCACCTTACTGAAAAGGCAACTCAGCCATGAAAAGGGTAAATCATTACAAAATGTTCAAGAACGTGCAGTTGCATAAATCATTACCTTCTGTGGCAGTGTGACATAGTGAATTTGCATTAACACCTGTCGTGTGTCAGAAAAGAATTAATTTGTGTATACAGTACAGCACAAAGGGGAATCGGGCTAGAGACAGTTACTGGGCCGTATCACCAAAAACACACAGCAGTAACAATGTATCAGTGAGTTATTTGATGGATGCTGCTAAACATGCCAAAGACTGCATAAAGCTGCCAGTTTTACAGATTTATTTTTTGTCTTGCAGATGGCATCAAACATTTGAATTAATTACTATTTAAGTTAGAATCCAAGCCTCTTGTATATATGTATATTTTGAATAACACATTCATTATTCATGTTTCAACATTATCTTTTGTATTTGGTGCATTTTAGTTTTCGTACTGCACCTGTAAATACTGTATAGCACACTAAGCTCGTAAGTGGAAGTTTGTCTAATAAGAACAAATTTGCTGCTTTGTCCAGAACTATTGTTTCTTACCTTTACACAACATATTATTGCATTATATTATAAAATGCACCTTAAACAGACCTGTTTCAGCTTAAACAATGACCCATTTTAATGAAGCTTCTTAAATCATTCACCCATGTTAATTACTCTCCCGATTTATTAACCATAGAACTAAATTAATCAATTTTAGGTCTTCCATGGTTGAAGCCCATCCCAGCATCTGTAATTTTTAAGCAGTAATGCACTATGGATGTGGGTACCAGGCAATCAGAGTGACTCTTCATGTTTATACAAAGTCGGGAATATCAAATGGAGAAAACATGGTGGTATTTTAATGACCACATCTCTCTATTATAAAAAAAATCCTGGAAAGAAAAAAAGCAGGGCGACGATACGTGATCTTCTCGGAAGTTCTCCGAAGACATTTAAAAGACCCGCGAGACAAAAAAGACTGGCCACGGAGCATCTCGCGGGGACCATAAACATGAGACTTGGTGCCAAGAGATTGTCCCAGGGCCGTCTCACGGGGTCGTGGAACATGAGATTCTTGCAAGACACGTCCTACTTTCAAACGATATCAAATAACAGCACAGCCATCAAAACACTCAGTTGTGGATAGGCATGTGGCACACACGGATCCTGTGCTCTCAGCACATATAAAGCGTATAAGGACAATATGCTTTAGATGAAACGTCAACAACTAAAAACAAAGAAGAAACAGCAGCCCTGAGAAAAGAGACCCAAAAGCGTTGGAGAGAAAAAAAGGCAGATAAGAGATTATGAAAGCAACGGAATTCGAAAGGCTCAAACAAACAATGGCGCGATACACATGCAGAGAAAGGTACAGAATATGAAAGCAGTAAAATTCGAAAGTATTGTAGCGTTCCAGCCAGGTTGAAGCCTTTTTTGTTTTAAGTGACTGTCAGGTCCAATTGAGGATGGGCGGAGTACAGCACGGAAGACTGATAGTGGGGTATTGATTGGTGTGGTAAGGAGGGGGCGAGACCCAGGGGAGGAGGGGTCGGAGAGGGTGCTAGAAAGTTGTGTTTGGGGTTACGAGGTCGGCGATTGTACAAGTAGAACTTTTGCAACACTTTATTATGTCAGTCGCTACAGTATATATAAAAAAAAAAAGATAGTAAAGATCGCATTAGCGTAAACAGAAGGTAATTAATCATCAGAACCAGGTGTAATTGAAAAAATACCAGCACAAATCGTGGTCAGAAATAAAAGGCAAAGAGTGGAAAACAAAGTCTTTTCGCCTCCGCAACTTCATAAACACGTTCACAAACATTGGCGCTATACACATGCTGAGCAGATTATGACGCGATACAAATGTGGAGAAAGTTAAAGAATATGAAAGTAGGAAAATTAGAAAGTATAAAAAAAGAAAGTAAAGATAGTAGTGCAAAAAAACAGAAATTATTACTCGAAAAAGGGAAAATAATCACCATGGACCAGGTGTCATTGAAAAAAAAGCAGGAAAAAGCAAGGTCAGAAATAAAAGAGAGTAGAAAACAAAGTAAAACGTCATAAAGAGGTTAAAAAAAGGGGGCCAAACACATGCAGAGCAGGTTAGAGATAATGAAAACTGGAATTCAAAAAACTCAAAAAAAAAAAAACGTAAGCACGAAACAAATGCAGAGCAAGATACAGAATATTAAAGCAGAAAAAAACAACAATGTCAAAAAAAGAAAGTAAACATCGCATTAGCGCAAAAAAAGAGAAATTATTATTCAGAGAAATAACTAAAAGGTGAATAGAGATTGAATATATGGACACAGGTGATATGTCAGAAGTATGTAAATTTTGTAAGGCTTCGAAGTTTAAGTCAGAGAATTTCAAACACGGGGTTTTCCTCACATGCGTTTATTGGTTACTTCGCAAAAAAAAATTATTAACTGCTGATGATGTAGATCGCTTTGTCTGTGCTGAAATTCAAAACAGAGAAACCTATCCTGAATTATGGTACAAAGTCATTGAACACATGTCTCACTGACCTCATTTAAAAGATTCAGCATATTGGGATTCAGCATATTCAGCAAAGATTCCAAATACTGTTTTTACAGAAGTTCTGAAATAAAAGTGAAACTAATGAAATAACAACAATTCAAAGAAAAAAAAATCTAAAAAATGTGTATCCGGAAAACCAAACACAGGGGTTGGCAAGCGAAGCGAGCAGGGGGCAAAGCCCCCTAGTTTATAAAAAAAGACTAATGGAAAGTGAAGGATTCAAACAAAGTCAGCACATCACACAGAAAGGAAAAAATATAATTCTAAACGATGTGTAGCAAAATATATAATAATACTAAGTCATGAGACAGAATGGTAGTACAAAGGTTAACATTTCCATTCCAGAGCTGCACAGTCCTTGGTTAGAATCCTGACCCAGTCTCTGCCCTTGTGGAATGTGCAATTAGCACTGGTTTGCATTTTCATTTGGGTACTCTGGTTTCCTCCCAAAATTCCAAAGGCCCTTGTATTAGGCTGACAGAAAACTCTATATAGGTAGTGTTTCAGTTACTGCAAGTGTGTACATGAGCATGGCCTGCGATAGATTGGCACCTCGCCCTGCCTTATGCCCAGCGTTATCAGGCCTGGACTATCAGGTAAGATAGAAAATGGATAGATGGATGAATTATGTCAAGCACTCTTAAGATGGGCGTTTTCTGACCATTCAAAGACCTTGATTTCCAAGTTAGTAGTCTGACATCATAATACGATTCATTAAGGAAACTACTTTTTGTTAAGATTCAATAGATATTTATACCCTGACCTTTAATGAAACGGAAGGTAAAAAATGTGAACACAATTTGATATGTAGTCTAATGATACATCCAAACAGTTTATATAACTGTTAATTCTTGGTCAGAATAGGTAAGGGGCAAAATTTATTAAAAAAAGTTTTATGAGGTCTTCCCTACTTGGAGTCACAGCTATTAATCTATACACAGTACATATACTACAAAGTTGACTGACTCATTCACTCACCAACAAAAACACTATTTCCTGTTTAATTAAAAAGCTGAAATTTGACAGATAGTACACCTAGGTCTGTAGGTATTTGCTAAGAAAGGACATTTCAATACATTAATATTTATTTTATTTAATATTTAATCATATTTTATTTAACCACAACCCCCCAGAACATCCATCCATCCATCCATTTTCCAACCCGCTGAATCCGAACACAGGGTCACAGGGGTCTGCTGGAGCCAATCCCAGCCAACACAGGGCACAAGGCAGGAAATAATCCTGGGCAGGGTGCCAACCCACCGCAGGACACACACACAAACACACCCACACACCAAGCACACACTAGGGCCAATTTAGAATCGCCAATCCACCTAACCTGCATGTCTTTGGACTGTGGGAGGAAACCGGAGCGCCCGGAGGAAACCCACGCAGACACGGGGAGAACATGCAAACTCCACGCAGGGAGGACCCGGGAATCGAACCCAGGTCCCCAGATCTCCCAACTGCGAGGCAGCAGCACTACCCACTGCGCCACCGTGCCGCTCCCCCCCAGAACAGAAAAACTAAATACTCCAAAATCGCAAGAATGCTTTGACAGATTTGAATGAAATGTCATAATGTCACAGAGAAAAGGAAATTAACCAACCTTTGTTTGTTTCATTTGTCAATAACTTTATTGTTGATATTTATTAATATAATGTTAACTTATATGCTCTGTGCTATGCTGAGGACATGCTTTATATGCAATTGAAGGACGAAGCAGAATCAACTGGTGGCTCATGCAAACATCAGCATTAGAGTGGACAGATGACTTAAAACAGGGCAGTGCTCTGAACAGGAAACAAGAGACGTGATCATGTTATGAAATGGCAAGCTTGAGGAAAATGTAAAAGCTCAGTGGTTAGCAAGCACTGTTTTTGCTGTTGACCTGCATTCTGTGTGCTCATCTTGGTTATCCGTTCTGCTTCATTGACCTCCAACCCCATCACAATACTAAAAACTACACAGGCAACCAAATTACACCCATCACCCCTGCTCTTTGATCACAACACTACTAACCACAAGGGAGACTCCCTCAAACAACAGGTGCACTGGAGAGGCAACAGAAAGACAACCCCCAAAAAGGGGAAGGTTTTCCAGGTTGTGGGACAGACAATTGCTCTCTCCTTATCCTTCCTGACTGATTCTTCTCTAGTTTTGCATTTTGCTGGTGTCCATGTCACTACTGATAGCATGAGGCAGTACCTGCATCCGATTCAGGCAGTCCAGCTCCTACAGAGTGGCACATCCATATGTGCTGTCACAAGAAGGTTGACTGTGTCTCCAAGCACAGTCTCAAGAGCATGCAAGTGATACTAGGAGATGGGCTGTTACACAAGGAGACCTGGATGGGGCCGTAGAAGGACATCATCTTAGCAGAAGGACTGGTATCTTCTCCTTTGAGCAAGGAGGAACAGGAGGAGCACTGCCAGCTGGCTACTGATGTGCATATTTCTGACCATTCTGTCAGACTCCATGAGGGTGGCATGAGGGCCCGACATCCTATTGCGGAACCTGTGTTCACAGCCCCCACCATGCAGCTCGATTGGCATTCACTACTGATGTGCCATTGGGGCGCCCCGCTCTCTTCACAGATGAGAGCAAGTTCACACTGAGCATATGTGACAGGCTTGAAAGAGTCTGGAGATGCTGTGGTAAACATTATGCAGCCTGCAACATCATCCAACATGATGGTTTGGGAGTGAGACAGTGATGGTCTGGTGAGGCATGTCTTTGAAGGGCACACAGACAAGTACCCTGACGGCTGTTACAAAAAAATACAATAAAATCCTCATAGCCATTGTGAGACCTTACTCTAGTGCGGTTGGCCCCGGGTTCCTCCTGGTACAGGACAATGCTTGACCTCATGAGAGCACACGCCTAAACCAATCCAGACCTGCTGTAACTGGCCTACAGACGTGCTGCTCTCCCCTCCGTAACAACGTGTGCATAATCTGATCTCTCATTCTCCCGCTATATCACAATTCTGGGAACTTTTTGAATGCCCCTCGTATACACAGGTATAGGTTGCATCTACAATACTATATTTAGATTTAAAAATGGCATTTGTAAATAAAGATCTTTATCTGTACTAGTGATTTCACATCATTTATGAAAGTATCTCCATTCACACAACTGAAAACATATATGATATAACCATTCACCTATACTGGGAATGCATGCATCAGAAGAAACCGGAAGAGGAAGTGTCCTCACTGAAGGGATGGTTACATCTCAGGCCATGAGATTTATCACAAAGCTGTAGCTGTGGGTGAGCTGTTTGTTTTTTGTGCCACGTATGTAGCATTCAAACTGTACAAATTACAATTTACAGGCATACAGGTAAGTAACACAACAAGCACCATGGAAAGCAAAGCTTCGGTGTTCACTATGCTGGAATATGATGGGTGACCAATCAGCGAATGGGATGTTTTAATAAGCAGGATCCAGTAAGGGAGTCTGCGTTTTTAAAGGTCTACATTTTCACCCACCCGCACTGACATGCTGAGCTGATGTTTTCAGAAATATATTGTTCTGCAGAGCTTTTCCAAAGGTTTAAAAACACCTAAGTAGTGAGGACAAAGGGCAAAAAAAGAGACTAATGTCTGCATTTTTAAATGAAAGCTTAATAGTGTGAACATAGCTATATACAGACACATTATAAATGACAGACTGAAATACTAACTAAAATAAGTATATTGAAATGACTGGGAAAAACATCAATTGAGACACAGAACACACTCTTGGTAACAGTGAAGAAAAGACCTCCAAAAGAGCTCTGTGGTACACATGATGTAAGATGGAGGGTGTGATACATTGTTCATCATAGCTACAGCGCAGCCAGCATTCTTCATTGTGCTACTGTCACCAGAGAGGCCAGGGTAATAATTATTAATTCTGTGGGTATGTACTCTTTTCATACTACTGTACCAGATTACCACTGTGAAACACAGAACACTTGCAATCATGGTGAAGAAGGTCAAAATTAGTAAACAATGGCTCAAGTAAGGAAAGGTGAATCTCCCGTTGAAACAGGTGTAGTTCAGAAGGCAATGTTCTGATTAAACATGAAACAGATTACAAGTTACCATTCACAGAAATATCCATGCACCTGATATAAGAGGGTAAAGACATAATAAGCAAAAACTGAAACATTCTGTTGATCCAGCACCCATTGCCTAGCTAGCACATCCAGTCAGATATTTGAGCACAAAAACACAGAATAAAGAAAGCTCAATTAAATAAGCCAAACTGCAAATGAGTCAAGGGTTTCATTTACGTACATATACTATTTACAATAATCATCAAATTAAAAGTCATACACAGAACGAGATCCATTTGGACAGATAAATAACTTCTGTCAATATTAGGAAAGACTTAAACCATATAAAGAAGGAAGCAGCTTTTTTACATTAAAAAGAAAAATTTTAACAATGGAATAAATTCTTTAAAAAGTGTCTAATGTTGCTTAGCAACATAAAATACAGGCTAGGAGAAATGTTCTGTATTCACTTTGAAAACATTTCTTCAAGTAGAGAATAGGGATTGAAAAACAGCCACAGGCAGTCCCCACACTTACAGTGGGTTGAAGGTGCTTTTCACAGAATGAGTATTAAAATGAGGTACTAAATGTGAATTAAAATAGTTTCAGCAGGAGCAAAACCATAATTTTAAGTACTGTACATCAAATATTTCATCCACTCAGTAGATTTTACGATAAACATCCATCTATTTTCTAAATCTACTTTTGCATGATTACAGTTTTGTGGCAATCCGGAGTCCATCCTAGCATCTTCAGTGAAAGGCGGGAATCCTCCATAAACAGGATATCACTTTATCATTGTGAGTAAACTCATGCCCACACACATATAGGGTCAATTTAAAAATATTGATTAGCCTGATGTGCACATGTTTGAGAAATGGTAGACAACCAAAGTACAAAACCCCTGGGAGAATGTGTAACTTGCAAAAGCAGTGACTAAACCCCATGAAATTGTAAGCATCCTGTTTTATCAAATATACTAAGGATAAGTAACCTGAATTCATTTCTTAATATGGAATTGGTATAATGAGCATAATAAAATACAGTAAAAAATAAAGAAGTCAATTAAAACTTAAAGTAAATAAATGAATTAGAAATTGAACTAAAATACATAGATTCATTAAAGTGAAATTTCTAACTAGTTTAACTATGGAAAGAATATGACAATATATAAAAGTTGATTAAAGTATGTAGGATAATGGTTATAGGTCAGATCAGGCAGTGCGAAGTAGCACCTACCACACAACGAAACAGCTCAGGATCCTGGCTGGCAACCCCCCTGCCAGATCCAACCTGCGGGAATGACCACATATTTGGGACTCTGTGAGCAACCGCTCATTCGACACAAAGTCAAACCAGCGGTACCCAAAGATTCTCTGAAGAGACACAGTAACGAAGAAGTCCAGCCTGGTCTCAGGTCACTTGGATAGCTTCCATGTCTTGCAACCATTTAACAAAACAGGAAGCACTAGGACTGTAAAGAATTGGACCATCATCCTTTTGCAAAGATATCAGGAGTGCCACACACTCCTATCCAGCGACCTCATGGCCTCCCTATGCTGTCCCATTTGGTCTACTGACTTCATAGTAAGAGTCACCAGGGACATGAATGTTGCTGCCAAGGTAAGTAAACCTCTCTACAAGGTCGACACTCTCTCTGCAGACAGACACACTGCTGATGGTTGTGCCCTAAAGGTCATTAAAGACTTGGATCTTGGTTTTTATCCAGGATACTCATAAGCACAGACACTCATACTCCTTGCTCAGTCTCTTAAGAGCCCCAATCAGAGCCTCCAATGACTCCACAAAGATAATAGCATCATCAGCAAAGTCAAGATCAGTGAATCTTTCTTCACCAACAGCTGCCCCACAGCCCCTGGACCCCACAACCCTGCCCAACACCCAGTCCATACAAGTATGCAAGAGTATGAGCAAGAACACACCCGTGATGAACCCCAGAAACAACTGAGAAAAACGCAGAGGTTCAGCCTCCACTCTGCACAGTACTCACAGTACCAGTATACAGGCTGACCATGATATCCAAAAACTTCAGGGGGATCATGCAAAGTCTCAGAACATCCCACAAGGAAGCTCAATAAACTGCGGCTAATGCTTTATGAAAATCAACAAAGGCTACAAAGAAACTCTACTGACATTCATGTTTGTGCTCCATGAGAACCCTCAGTGCCAGGATGCAGTCAGTGGTACACCTCTTAAGCGTAAAACCAGACTGCTCCCGTCGCTGGTAAGAGAAAAAGTGATCACGAAGCCTACTGCAGATGACCCTAGCAAGGACCTTACCCGGCACCGAGAGCAGTGTCATCCCCCTGTAGTTGCTGCAATCCAGGCGATCACCCATCCCTTTCCAGATAGGGACGACAAGTCTCACTTTCCAGTCAGTTGGGATGACGCCTATCTCCTAAATGGAAGCAAAGATTGCTTGCAATGCAAGTATGACAGCCTTACCACCAGCCTGAAGAAGTTCACCCCGGACACCACAGATGTGATCAGTCTTCTTCACTGCACCACCAGTATTGGAGTTAATTTATTAATTTTTTTATGGGCACCTCACAATTTTATTTTTAGTCACATATGACCAACAAAATCCTGGTACAAGAAAAAAATATTTTTTACTTTTTACTGCATTTTAGAATAAAATTGCATCACTTAAAAATCTTTTTTTATGTATTTTTAGCCACCCTAATGCCACAATGTCCTCATCATGTTACAAAAACCTTGACTTGGGTAGGAAGATTATTTGACAGAAATGGCAGTAACAGCAAGAGTGGAATCAAACCTATGATCTTAAAGTGAAACTTAACATTCATTCATGTTAGTTCACTGTTCACTGTGAAACCTTATACATGTGAAGTACTGGAAATGTGTGTTTGTCTATTGGAGAATAAAACCTTCTATCTTTCTTAGAAAAGCCCAACACTTTATCCACTGAGCCAATATTGCCAAATCACTAAAAAGAGTATTTTCCCAAATTTGCATATGAAATGATGATGAAATGATGAAAAATTGGTCTTGAACCTTCAACCATTTGATTGAAAGTCCAACATGCTAACCACTTGACAAACACTGTTAATTCATATATATGTGTGTTGGCTAAAAGCACTTTATACATGTGTATTTGCTAAAAGTATAATATAAGGAAATGAGAAATTTAAATTTGACGTAATTAACGTACAGATTCTGGGTCAAACTGATGAAATATAGCATTGTCACCGAAGATCAGCCTGCATGCAAAATCTGAAGGAAATCGGTTGGGTAAAAGATTGATTGCAAAATGTAACCCAGACAAACAGACAATCAGGCAAGTTGAATAAAATCATGTAATAATAATAATAAAGATATAGAATATGTCCTATCATTAGCTGATTTATAAAACAAAAAACTCTTGATTATTTGGTCTTTACATTTAATTCAGTATAATTTTTGTATAGAACATACAGGCAGCAATTTTTCCAATTTTAAATATCACTACACACCAAAACATTTATGGCCCATGAGGTTTGATTCACCAAAGAAGGTAGACCAATTAGATGGCATGCTGTATACAGACTAAAGTGAAGTCTGAACTACCACCATGCTGAACAATAAATACAAGACTTGGGTCTTTCACTAAAACTATAAAAAGACAACCATCTGAGGGCCATTTTAACTGTACTGGATATTAAAATTTCAAAGTTATCAGTGTTCATTTTTCAAATTTAAATATTTCTTTACATTTAAATACTTAGATCAATAAATGACATTAGATTGGGAAAGTTCACAATTGAGCTGAAAGATGATAAAACATTAATTTATACCTTTTACATGTATATCTATATTTGATCACCATCAGCCTAATGACAATTGTCTGAACTACAGTGATTAATTTGGCAAATGTTTCTGTATTGTTTCATACTGTAGGAGCATCGAAGGGTATGACCGTTTTCACACTTTATGGAAAGATCAATTCCGTGCAGTTTTTCCTTGAAAAACTAATCTCAAAACTTCAAACAAAAGTAATTTTAATTAGCATGGCAGTTTCAGAAAATGTTACAGCTTCATATATGTCTTCCATGCCATTTCTGACTTGGACATATTTAATATGGAAAGTATGTCCATTTTATTTGTCTTGAGGTTCCAAGTGAAGCTTAGAAATGTCTTAAATTCTGAAAAATCGCAGTGAACAGCATCTCAAATTCTAAACAATAACACTAAACAACTAAATTCCAGGTCCGTGTCAGTCTGGACAATAGTGTTCAATCAAGATCAAGGTTAATTGTTTTTAATTTATTTGTTTGTTGCAAGCTTTGTGTAGTTAAGCAATGCTCAGCAGACAAGAGAGAAAGCTTTATCAAGAAGTGAGGATAAATCTGCTTTAAAACATAAATGTGTAAAAGTATGCAGAGTATATGTGCATCCAGTTAAAAATAACGTGCTAGAAAAAAAATATAAACTATGGATCAATATTTTAATTCAAATATACTTTAACCAAAAAACCAGTTACATCTTTCAAAAACCATTAAGTCTGGTAATTGTTTGAAATGTAAAATAATCAAAAATGGTTAAAGTCAAAATACAACTCATTTACAATATTTAGCCAGATTTCACAACATCTAACACTAATTTCCACATCTTACTTAGCAAAAATGTTCACATGTAATCTCATGGGTGTTGGTTTTACTTAGGACATGCTAAATGTTTATTTAAAGCATTTAAATATCTGATATGCCTCAAATGACTTAGTCCATAAAACATGGAAGCCATCAAGTTACGTATGACGTCCACTTATTTTTATCCTTACAGGACACTTTCCTTTGCTTAAATGGCCTTGTGAAAGTATGAGTGTAGGTGTATTTGTGGGTGGGTGCTGGAAAGGACTGGCACCTTGAAATAAGCTGTTTCCTGTTTTATATCTCCTCTGCTGCTGGGATTGGTCCCCTGTAATACTGAACAGACTTAAGTGGGTTTGAAAATGTTAAATTACGTTAAAATAAATCTGCAATAGCTCTGGATTAATGCTACCCCCTGCAACTAGACTTTGGACTTCCTAATCAACAGACCTCAGTATGTGTGGATTGGCGGCATTACATTCTCCGTGCTAATCTTCTAGAGGAAGGGTGGGCAAAGTCAGTCCTGGACAGCAGCAATGGCTGCAGGTTTTTGTACCAACCCAGATGCTTAATTTCATGTCTTGTTAGTGCTTTTAACTCTGCCATGTCAGGTCATTCTCATATCCTAGATTTTCTTTCCTTTCTAAGGATATCATACAAATGATTTGAAGCTGAAAATGGATAATGGTAATTTTCAGTCCTTCACTTTCCTTCCAAGTACTGTATTTAATAAAACCAAATAGTGCACAATGAATAAACACAGGTGTGAAGCAAACATGCTGAATGAAAAACTGCTGTTTCTTTTGTCATTTGCATCTTATTGCTAAAAAGGAGCAAGTAAAAAACAAGAACACAGATATTTAAGACTAAAAGGAGAAATAATGGTTCAAATTCTTTAAAAGCGAGACATCTAAAATGAAGCAGAAAAGTGTTACTTGAGCAAAGTGCTTCTTAATTAGCAATTGGGTTGGAACAAAAACCTGCAGCCACTGCAGCCCTCCAGAAACAACTTTGCTACCCCTTGTTCTAGAGGGTAGTGCACTAAGCATCCTTCTCTGCTCCTTCCTCACCAAGGATTGTGTGGTCAGACACAGCTCCAACTTCTTTATTTATACAATTTATATAATTTATACAAACTTAGCTTAACGATTCTGGACACATGTATCTTTGTGCAGGATTGTTTTTATACTTTTTATTATGGTAATGGCCGCTGTGGAGGCCACAGCATGAAGAATTATCAACAGCAAAAAAAAAAAAAAAATCCTGATGGTACTTGGGCAACTGTTACATAAATATATGAGCCATGAAAACCCTGAGCACCTACACCACTTTTTTTTTTAAGGAAAAAATACTGATGTCTGGGTGCACAAGTTCTTGCCAGAACAGCAAGCCATAAATAAATCACAAAAAGGTGCTGAAATCCTTATGAGCCGTATGTGCTGGCACTGTACTTCACCACATTATAATTAATATTTTTACTTTTTTTTTTTTTTTTAACTCATGGTGTGTCTGTAAATCATTAAGCATTTAAGACACTTTTGAATGGGACCTTCTTATAACACTCCACTGACATCCTACATTACAGATGTATCATAACATGTCTTGCTGATGTGAAGAATTGGATGCAGGTTTGGAAAGGAGTCCATGCCACCTCCATAAAAACAATTGATGGACTGGGGTAAAGGATAGTGCTCTTGTGCCAAGCCAGCACAGGCAAAACAGTTTAAGATTAGGAGGAATATGGATTTGACAGCAACATGGTGGGAATAGCAAGAAAAGGAAAAGAGCAGGCAAGAGGCAGGCAAAGGTGGACTTGTTTTGTTATTTTGGAGGTGTCCAATGGGCTGTGGTAAAGTACCATTTATTTTGCAACATTCAAAATAAAATCAGGATCTGCACAATATGTTTAATTTTTTTTCTCCTTTACAGATGCAGCAATATTTTAATAAACGTGGTCTGAATATTTTTTACTGTTACCTCATTATTTTAGGTATTATCCGTCAAACCACCAGCTATGCAACATGGAGAAGAATGATACTGGCTAACACTGTTGAGGCTCTTTAAAGTGGGAGTTTAAAAGTGTTGTAATAAAGGGAAAATCAGAAATATGACAGTTATTTTCCATTTGTTTTAATGAGAAGGTCATAGTAATAAACAAGAGTCAGGGACCACAGGTTCAAGAATGAATGGGACAGAATAACATACAAAATTGTACCTTTAGGGTAACGGAGAAGTGTTTAGAAAACCTGCTCTGAATGTAATTATAGATCAAAGTGCAGATTAGCGGGACAGAAAGAAAAATAACAACTATGTTGTGAAGGGGTCTGGCTATAAGTTTTAATAATAAAGATATCAAGCAGGCAATTCAAAATTTTGAAAAGACTGATCAAGGAAGTAAAGAATAAAAAGAGATCTGTAAAATTCTGCAGCTTTGCATAGTAAGTCTGGAGTAGAACAATGTCAAAATTAGTGCAGGTAAAGCAAACAACCATTCTTTAACTATTAAATGTCAGCTTTTTAAAATAAATTTAAATGATTTTTGAAAAGCAACATTCAGTCTGACAGCCCTAATGCAGAGAATGGTGAAAGAGGTACAGACTATTACTGAAACTCTCCTGCCCTCTGTTAAGAACACTGACAACACTAGCTAAAATTAAAAGGCAAACAGAATTATTAAACACCACAGCCACCTACACAGGCACTTTTCTCACACGCCTTTCTTGCCTGGCTACTCAGTTTGGTGGTTCTAGACTTTTTCTAATTCACAATTACTAAGGCCACTGTGCTCCTGTGAACATTCAAAACTTTAGAAATGTATTTATGTGCTTGCCCTGCTATATGCCTTACCTACAGTTTTATTGCAGAGGTTCACAGACAGTTCCTTGGATTTCATGGCTTGGTTTGTGTCGTGACATGCAGTGTGAATTATGGGACCTTATATACATAGGCATCGGCCTTTCTAAATTAAGTCCAATCAATTCAACTTTACATAGGTGGACTCCAATCAAGGGTTACTGAGTGTAAAATTTTGGGAAAAAATGTCAAATTTTACCTTTTAAAGTTAAACCTATATTACAATAAGTGCCCAAAGTAATGGAGTCAACCTTGTGAATCCACAGTATATAAATACACACCCAGGCGCACACACATACTGTACATATGTTACATAGTATGTATATTTTGTGTGTGTGTTTTTTTTGTTATTGTGTTACAGTCAAAGTTATGAGGATACATTTTACTATACACACTGTGTACTATGTGCATATGAACATGAGAAAATGTGCAAAGTCAACCTAGAGTGTGACCTGGCCAAGAACCGAATCCTGGAACTTGTAGTTAATAACCAGTGGTCCTAAAAACTGCATTATCATGTCACTTCTAGGAATTACAGTACATACATCATATACAATAAAAACAACAACATGTGCACATGTTCTTATTGTGCCTATAACATACCTGGAGAGTGAGGGAGTACAAATGATGTGAGGATAAGCACAATCTGGCAAAAAACTGTCTACATTCCTGGCAACTATTTAAAATGTTAGGAGATATGGACTTACTTTATAAAATAGTATGATACATTTGTTTCAGTGAAGCCAGTAGATGATTTGGGCATCTATTATGGATGATTACTATGGGTGATGTATTACAGAGTTTAGACCTTAGAAAGAATTAAAAGATCGATGCTAGCTCAGATGCACAGAGGGCTTGTCTATATCCCAGAAGGAGATAGAGACTGGTGTTGGTACATGACGTTTGTCCTCTGATTAATAATGCTCATTAGAAAAAAATAAAAAGAAAATAAGGAAAACTAAAGCAAGCACTATGTTTTTTTGATGTACCGTATATACTCAAATATAAGCAGAGTTATTCAGCACCCAAAATGTGCTGAAAAACGTCACTCTCGGCTTATATTCGAGTCAGGTCCCGCTGCCCCCGCCAACCCTACAGAAAGCTGGAGTGTACAGTACACACACACACACGCGCGCGAGACAGAGACACACACATGCGTGCGAGAGAGAGACACAGACACACACACTCGCGAGAGAGAGAGACACAGACACACGCGCAAGAGAGAGAGGCACAGACACACATGCGCGAGAGAGAGACACAGACACACAAGCGTGCGAGAGAGAGACACAGACACACAAGCATGCGAGAAAGAGACACAGACACACAAGCGTGCGAGAGAGAGAGAGACACACAGACACGCAAGAGAGAGAGCAAGCGAGAGAGATACCATATTGTTTTTGTTGACCCTCTTCTCCACTTACAGAGCTAGTTTACTGTTTTTCTTTGAAATAAATACTCAAAAACATTTAACCTACTGATGCCTCAATTTAATGTACGGTAATTTTATTGGTATTTATTTTGATTATTGAAACTTACCAGTAGCTGCTGCATTTCCCACCCTAGGCTTACACTCGAGTCAATAAGTTTTTCCAGTTTTTCTAGGTAAAATCAGGTACCTCGGCTTATATTCAGGTCAGCTTATACTCGAGTATATATGGTAATAATATCATTGGAGGTGAAGCAATTCTTAACTGACAATTGGATAATTTATGTCAAAGAGATTTCAAGAAATCCATCAATATATTAAAATTACTAGCACAAAGACATTTAAATATGCCATATTCTGTATGTCTTGTAAACTTTGTCCAAATACTTTCAGAATTATGACATTTCATTAGTGAGCATAATGAGCAGGAAATTATTTAATGTCTAACAAGAACTTAAAGATGAAAATTACAGTAATGGATGGCGGTTTTATTCTCCATTCTCAGTGACTTAATATACGACTTCAAATTTGCTAAAATGTATAAATAACAGAATTTTGGAAACTTCAATTATAGAAGATTTGCTCCTTACTAAATTAATTTTTGTTTCAACTAAATGTAAGCATTTCTCATTTATTAATGTGCCAAACTTAGTCTGAAATACAGTTGATAATAGCAGTTATTTTTGCCTCTCTTTTAGAAAATTGAGAAATATGTCCAAATTTAACATCAACAAAGATATAACACTAATTTTAAATATTTCCCTTTTCCTCATTGTACAAGCATTTTTTTTTATTTTGCTTTGACTAAAGCCTTGTAAAAACGCATTGAAGCTTATATTATATTAAAGAACACATTTAAATCTACAATAACATAACATTCTCCAACATGCTTAATCCAATTCAGGATCACTGGGACAAAAGTTTATCCTGGCAGCATGACCTCAAGGCAGGAAACAGCTCGCACTGGAGAGGGTGCCAGTTCACTGCAGAGACTGCTCATGCACACACATTGGAAAAATTTGGAATTACCAATTAACTTAAAGGGGATATCTTTTGGGATGCTTCAAGCCCTCAATACAGTGAAAACTAATAAAACCCCTGGACCTGATGGGATCTTACCAATCATATTGAAAGAAATTAAAGACATCATCTATAAACTCTTACTAGGAATATTGCAGCAGTCAATTCAGAAAGAAGTACCTGAGGGCTAGAAAATTGAAAATGTGACTGCAATCTTCAAGAGGAGAGACAAAATGGATGCTAGTAATTACAGACCAATTAGTCTATCTTCTATGCCATGCAAAATTATGCAAACTATAATATGAAATAAATCAGAAAATTACCTAAAGAAAAATAATATTCTAAATAGCAGCCAGCATGGGTTTTTGAGAGGAATGTCCTGCCAAACCAATCTTTTAGATTTTTTTGAAGAAGCCACCAGAATACTTGATAAGAACAAAGCATACGGCAATAATTTTGCTAGACTTTAAAAAAGCCTTTGATATGGTCCCACACCAAAAATAAATTCTGAAAGTGGAAGATTTTTTCTGAGTTATATTAATTAGATTAATTCTGGTAAAGTTAGTAAACTTGTCTCTTTTGCAGATGACACTAAAATTGGAGGGATAGGAAACACTGAGTAGGCAGTAATAAATTTGGACAACCTTCAGAACTGAGCGAACACCCAGAAAATGCACTTTAATTTAGACCAGCTCAAAGTGCTACACGTGGGCAAAAGAAACCTCAATTATAAAAATAAGATGGCAGACACCGTCATACAGGAAGCAGCCTCTAGAAATGATTTAGGGGCTTATGTTGATGCAACATTTTTATCAACAAATCAATACACAGAAGCAATTAACAAGGCAAAGAAAATGTTAAGTATAACCTAAATCCAGCAACATTCTTTCAGTTTAAGGGTGAATCACGTACTCAATGGTATCAGAGGGAATTAAGAGGAAGTGCATTTAGGACTGAAAGCCCTTCTTAATGCAAAGAGTTGTGGGACTCCAGAATAAACTACTAAGACCTGTAGATGAAGCAGAATTTTTTACAATCTTTAAGAAAAATCTGGATGAAAAATTGGGACAACTTTGCTATAAGCTAAATAAATGGGATTGATGGACTGAATGGTCTCCTCTTGTTTGTCAAATTTCTTATATTCAGACACAGAGAGAACTTGCAGATTCCACAAGGGCGACGACTGGACATGCAATAGACCTAACCACCAGACAAGCCCACTATAAAGTTTTATAAAATCTTACATTGAAAGAATATGTTTACTAGACAAATAACTTTTTAGTAAAAACTAAATGCAAAGGTCAGTCCAACATCTTTCCTAAATCTATAAATTAAAAAGGGAAACAATATGGGAAAATGACTCGCAGAATCAAAATTTCAAAACTGTCCTGTGCAAAATTCAAAAGGGTAAGTTTAAAAACCACTAAATGCTATTTGTTCAGATATCGCTTAGTTAAAAGCCGCATTGGCTGAAACAATGTACCTTCAGGAAAATGCAGTTCATTTACTCATTAAAAAGTTCCTACGACCCCACAGACATTATAATTTTAAAATGCTGTACATATTATATTATACAACTGACAGTTACAAACATCTGGTAGGCTCACTGCATGGAACCAATGCATGTTAATCAGAAATGATGTTAGCCTGTCAAGCGCTGATGCATTAATAATGTGTTTACTGCTTTATAACTTTCCCTTCAGTTTTGCTTCGATAAAGTGCTTTTCAGGTGTGAAGACAAATTGTTGGTACTATAATGTTAAGAATGATAAAGTACTCAAGACATGTCAAGAGCAGTCATGATGCCAGCTATGAGCCAGTAGCAGTTGCACAAAAAATAAAATTAGTTAAGGATTTTTTTAAACTACTGGAGCTTATACTTTATTATTTAAATGTATTTATCTATCAATCATTTCCTACTACACTTATCAAGTTCAAGGCAACAACATCTGTTCCTAACCAGAACTACTAGAAGGACTTAGCACTTAAATTTTTAATATTCCTTTGTGTTCCTGCATTTGGTGTTGAGTGAGTACTTGATGTTAAAGTTTAGATACCTTTTAGCAGTGTTCTTTGGTGGTTGTATATAACAATATTTTGATAGATCTTCATTTTGTGTGAGTTTTAATCGTGTTCTTCATTGATATTTTATTATTACTGGTACCGAAGGCCTAATACGTTGTAAAACATGTCTTTCCTTCACTCCATCACGTTAGGTCTAATAGAAGCCATCTCTGTCTTTGGCCACCCTGCAACACAGCTGCAGCTGCTGCTATGATCTTTAGTAGCTCCTTCACTGTGGCTCCAATGACTTTTTCTTTGCTGCTTCCACATTCACACTAACTGCTCCTCCTCACACCTCTCACTTGGGATCAGAGGCAACACCATTTGCACTCATTCTTCCCTACTTCATGAACCAATCTTAACTATGATCCTTCCTGGGAGTTGTCAGGGGTCATATACCCAGGCCAATATATTTAAACAGAAGAGTGGGTTTTTTTAAGTGAAGCTCTTTAAGTGTTTGACTGTTTCTCTCTCCCTCACACAGACATACTCATCCTCTGCACAAGCCGATTTTATTGTCAACTGCACAGGGCTCAAATCACTTTGCAGTTTGCAGCATCTCTCTCTGTCAGGTCCGTGTGGCCCACCAGAATTTTTATGTCAAGCATGCCGCTGATGCACACAAAACCAATTTCATACTGCCATTCAACCTAAAAGAATGTATTTATACTGCAGGAAAAAAAAAACCTTTAGTCAGATCATGAAACGCACATGAATAAGAGAATTTGCAGGTGTTGCACAAATGGTAGGCCAGCTGGAAATCTAACCACGAATTTTAAAACCTTTGTAATGATCTCTACATGCATAGATGTATGCATATTAAAATAATTACAATGCATGCCATTTTGTGTTAAGTGTAATTGTACACACAATGCTGAAAAAAAACATGATTTAACCCTAGGTCATACTGACATTTCCAACTTCCTTGGAGAGGAAAAGATGTTTATTTGACACTTAAGCCTGCTAAATAAAATTTTGATGGTCATACAATAAAAAATGTGCACAATAATTTCACAACTTGCTTATTTGTATTTACTATTTGTAATATGGATTTGGTGTTTAAACAAAACGTATATATTTTTTAAATACATTTTTGAAATTGGGGAGGAATTCCCCCCTTAAATTTAACACAATGCCAGATGTCAGACTCCTTTGGGGAATGAAAATATAGTGAGGTGTCCAAAATCCACAGTTTAAAAGTACTTTGATATTCCTATTTCAGGTATTTTTAATGGCACAACTTACTATTTGTGATGTTTACTGTAGTTTATAAAATTTTAATACATATACTTATCACCCAGTCTTCCAAATAATGTATGTCTGCTGTTTTAACTTTCTTCAGTTTTTCATATAGTGATTTCCACTCATATTTTCACAAAAAGCCAAACATGCTAAGGAAGACTTGTATCAGTAGATAAATACCAAAAAAATCTAGCGAAGGTAAAATGAAATGTGAAGGGAAAAATAAGCATTTTTAATTTTTTTATATACTATAATGTTTTCCTTTCAATGTACTTTTTCTGCAGCTTTAAAACAGTTGAGAATTCAACATGAAGCTGCAAGTGTGACCACTGTTTATTCAAGAAAATAAGATATTTAGCTAAAATATATTCTTAGCTTGTCTGGCACATTAGCACACACACATCAAGCAGCACTTCCACTTTACAGATGCAGCATACAAGGTTCTAATCTACCACCTGATTGTCTACATGCAGTTTGCATGATCTCCCTATGTCTCTGTGCGTTTCTTCTATGTACCCCAGTTTTCCTGCACACATTCTCAATGCCTTGAAGGTTTGGTTAAACAGTTTCAGCTGCAGTGGACCTATGATGAACTGGTACCCTGTCTAGACCATTTTCCTGTATTGTGCAGAGTGCTGCCAGAATAGGCTCGAGCAGGTTTGAGAATGACTATGAATATAATTAGTCTGCCAGTGAATATAATGTATTTGCTTTGAGGTTACCATGAACTGTTGTCAAAACCAAAGGACATTTCTAAAAGACCGTTAAGAGAATGTAAAAGTAAATTGATATTATAGAATAAACTTCCTGCAAAGTCCTACTTTTTCTGCTGGATTATCTAGATAGATAGATAGATAGACATTCTGCTGGCAAATCTACAGCTGTTTGTTTAAAGTTACCCATGAGGATTGTTTCTTATCAGTTTCTGTGTGTTGCTGATTTTACTTTTCAGATCCAGGTTTAAAGGCAGTCCATTCACTATAAACATTTTAAAGAAATGGCAGCAGTCAGTTCATCAAATAATACACATACAGTACACACACACATATATATACATATATACGCACATATATATATATGTACCCATATATATATATATATATACACACACACACACACACACACACACACACAGACAGACATATACATACATACATATATATTATTATATATTTAAATATATACACACACACACACATATGCATGTATATTATATATATATATATATATATATATATATATATATATATATATATATATATATATATATATATATATATATATATATATACACACACACACATACACATACATACACACACACACACATACGTACGTATATGTATGTATATATTAGAGGTGGGCGGTATGACCAAAACTCTATATCACGGTATTTTTCTAAATTCTGCCGGTTTCACGGTATTAGACGGTATTTTTTCCCCCATGCATGAGTGGATGTTAACCACATTTTCCACTGCGATTACTGCAGTAGACTGGCTAAGAATAACTTATTCGACTGTTATGAGAATTGTACATCGTACAAAAAGACATTTTACTGTGCACACAAGTATTAATATAGGTTTGCATGGCCCCATAAAGTGATAGTTTTCAAGGGGGTGGCACTAAAGAGAAGGAATCACATTGCATGACAGATGCAGTCAAAATATAGAACCTTTTAATTGAACAAATTTTGCAAAAACTTAAACTATGATTTTGACAACATATTTTCAATCATCCAAAGAGGCATTTAGACTTAGTAAAATATCCAAAGGTGTTTGTCAAAAGTTGGATTGCACTGAACACGTCTTAGAAAAGGAATAAATAGTAAATGTTTTTTGTAAACCAACTACACTTTCTGTTAATGTTAACAATCTCTGTCCACTGACACGTTAAAGTGACTTTTTAAACAATTTTACCATCATTAAACTGCATAATATTTAAACTAATAAATAATAACAATAAAATACATAATAGTATTACTGATAGTTGCACCATTACTTCAAGGCTTGAAGCCCAGGTGCATTACACGGTATTCACCAAATTAAAATAAAATAAAACAAGTGCAACTTGGTGATGACATCTTACCAACTGTACCATCATTTAGGCAAACTGCATTAATATGGACCTTGCTTCAAGCTAAGCTATATACTGTACATAAATAATAAAAATGCAATTTGCATTTATAATGCTGTTTGTGGTATAGCCCTATGGAAGTGCATTAGGGCCACTATGAAGAAAAAAAAATATGGACACGGAAGAAAAAACAAACTATATGTTGAGAATAAATTCGACATGTTGACTTTATTCTCGACATTTCCACTTTAATGTTGACGCTTATGTCAAGATTAAAGTCGACATTTCCACTTTATTCTCATAGTTTATTTTATAATTAAAGTAGAATGTTGTAAACTAAACTTCATCCTAAAATCAATGTTTAATTTACTAGATTTTCTCAAACCCCGTCATAAGTTAATGCAGCACATCAAATACTTTGTGTTAAGTGTTCCCCGACCCAGTCGTTAATCACTACGCTTCTTAAACTGACTTCCTCCGCAATTAAGTGCAGGCGCCTGCAGCAATCACCGCACAGAATCCATTCACTTCATGATATTCCTGCTCTCTACCAAAACCCCACTTCCTATCTTTTCTTTTTCTTTCTCCACATTACCAATCACCACACGATAAACATCTTTGTGAAATTAAAACTAGTTATTAACTTAGCCGACGGAGTGTTCAGAACTTTAAAAATATCTTCGTTATACATGTTTAATTATGCCATCCATTCAGAGTTGCGCCCATTCTCTGAACGAGTCGCCAGCACATCGCAGGATGAATACAAGCAAAACATACACTAGCAAGTACAAAAACAAGTACAACTTGGCTTGCAGTATTATCCAGTAGTATAGAAACAGTATTTTACACATCTGACCTTTTAAAACTAAAGTATCTCCAGGCGACGGACGTGACTCCTTTTTTTCGGCAAAAGTTCTTCTGTTCATCATGTTCAACTTTATCGTTGGCTTCAGTTTCGGAATGCTCTCTGTCCATTTTTCACATTTCACAGAACTTTAATTTATTTGCGCATTTATTTATTTATTTTATTTTGTCCGAAATAGTCTTCCATATACCTATGCTACCGCCCACTATTTGGTGGTGTAGCAGTGAAAAAGAGCCCTAGTGCAACAAATCTGTGTTTAGCGGTGTAGCAGTGAAAAAGGTCCCCACTTAAACAGTTTCCCGCTGCGCCACGTGCCGAACGTCGTTTAGGCAATTTAAACCGGTGTTGCGGTATAAGAAAAATCCATATCATAAAAAAAATAAAAAACGGTTTTTGGTATGAACCGGTATACCACCCAGCACTAGTATATATATACACATACACATACATACACACACACACATACATACAGTGTATCCGGAAAGTATTCACAGCGCATCACTTTTTCCACATTTTGTTATGTTACAGCCTTATTCCAAAATGGATTAAATTCATTTTTTTCCTCAGAATTCTACACATAACACCTCATAATGACAACGTGAAAAAAGTTTACTTGAGATTTTTGCAAATCTATTAAAAATAAAAAAACTGAGAAAGCACATGTACATAAGTATTCACAGCCTTTGCCATGAAGCTCAAAATTGAGCTCAGGTGCATCCTGTTTCCCTGATCATCATTAAGATGTTTCTGCAGCTTAACTGGAGTCCACCTGTGGTAAATTCAGTTGACTGGACATGATTTGGAAAGGCACACACCTGTCTATATAAGGTCCCACAGTTGACAGTTCATGTCAGAGCACAAACCAAGCATGAAGTCAAAGGAATTATCTGTAGACCTCCGAGACAGAACTGTCTCGAGGCACAAATCTGGGGAAGGTTACAGAAAAATGTCTGCTGCTTTGAAGGTCCCAATGAGCACAGTGGCCTCCATCATCCGTAAGTGGAAGAAGTTTGAAACCACCAGGACTCTTCCTAGAACTGGCTGGCCATCTAAACTGAGCGATCAGGGGAGAAGGGCCTTAGTCAGGGAGGTGACCAAGTCACTCTGTCAGAGCTCCAGAGGTCCTCTGTGGAGAGAGGAGAACCTTCCAGAAGGACAACCATCTCTGCAGCAATCCACCAATCAGGCCTGTATGGTAGAGTGGCCAGACGGAAGCCACTCCTTAGTAAAAGGCACATGGCAGCCTGCCTGGAGTTTGCCAAAAGGCACCTGAAAGACTCTCAGACTATGAGAAAGAAAATTCTCTGGTCTGATGAGACATAGATTGAACTCTTTGGTGTGAATGCCAGGCGTCACATTTCGAGGAAACCAGGCACCGCTCATCACCAGGCCAATACCATCCCTACAGTGAAGCATGGTGGTGGCAGCATCATGCTGTGGGGATGTTTTTCAGCAGCAGGGACTGGGAGACTATAGTCAGGATAAAGGGAAAGATGACTGCAGCAATGTACAGAGACATCCTGGATGAAAACCTGCTCCAGAGCGCTCTTGACCTCAGACTAGGGCGACGGTTCATCTTTCAGCAGGACAACGACCCTAAGCACACAGCCAAGATATCAAAGGAGTGGCTTCAGGACAACTCTGTGAATGTCCTTGAGTGGCCCAGCCAGAGCCCAGACTTGAATCCCATTGAACATCTCTGGTGAGATCTTAAAATGGCTGTGCACCGACGCTTCCTATCCAACCTGATGGAGCTTGAGAGGTGCTGCAAAGAGGAATGGGCAAAACTGGCCAAGGATAGGTGTGCCAAGCTTGTGGTATCATATTCAAAAAGACTTGAGGCTGTAATTGCTGCCAAAGGTGCATCAACAAAGTAATGAGCAAAGGCTGTGAATACTTATGTACATGGGATTTCTCAGTTTTTTTATTTTTAATAAATTTGTAAAAACCTCAAGTAAACTTTTTTCACATTGTCATTATGGGGTGTTGTGTGTAGAATTCTGAGGAAAAAAATGAATTTAATCCATTTTGGAATAAGGCTGTAACATAACAAAATGTGGAAAAAGTGATGCGCTGTGAACACTTTCCGGATGCACTGCATATATACACACACCACAAAAGATGTTTGATACATAATCTACTAGTAGAGTGAAGACAGAGTGAAGAATGATTTTGCTAGTACACTGAGAACTGTAAAAACACAAAAATACTGAGAGGCTGCAATACAGTAGCCTGCAGAAGGAACCCTTGGTGGCAGTTAAAATATTTCAGACTGGTAAACAAGACAAGATAAACTTCACTGATTAATTATTCTTTTTACTCAACCCGACCATTTGCTTTATCCTTTCAACAATAATCACATCCTTGTAATGCACCCATTTTTAGCACTGTTGGCTCTCAGCTCTTGAATGCAGAGTTTAGAATCTGTGCCTGGTCACAGTCTATGTGAAGTTTACATATTCTCCCCATGTATGTGTGCATTCTTCTATTATGCCACGGTTTTCCATTCACTTCCCAAATATATTCTTGTTACAGTAAATTAGTAAATAATTTGCCCTCTGAGTGTGGGTGTATCCAGCAATGACCTGGGATGTGATCAAGTGTGGGTTCTTGCCTTGAGGACAGTGCTGCCATGTGTCCTTAACTGAACTGAGCAGGTTTTGGAAATGGATGGATGATACACCAAGCACATGTAAAACATGTGTTTTAATTTTGTATTATATACATAAACATACACACTCACAGACCTACTTCAAATTTAGCTCACTTCAAGAAACTCAAAGTTCTTCAGTTTTGTAATTTGAAGATATTAAGATTTTGCTAAACTCATACAAATCTGGTATGGAAAAAACTGAAATACACTTTTCAACTACCCATAGATAAAACAAACCTCCTTGTAATCAAGTGTATCCACCCCCTTAACCATTAAAATATGCTGAGGTTTCTTGCCATTGCTGAAGCAGTAAAAACAAGTTATCTACTACTGCGCAGCCTACATACATGACCATAGCTTCCTGCCACCTGCACAGCCAAAGGACTCTGGTTCTTGTCTGTGCGGGTGTGTTTTGTTCTCCACCTTAGGCCAGATAATGTTTTGTTTCAGTACAGCCCTACTTCACTGAAAATTACCAATCTATACATCAAAGGTTAGCACTTTTAACAGTAAATTACAAAATTAATTATATTTTTTTTGCTATTTTGAAGTTTTTATTAATATTCCTACTGATGTGCATTATGGTATTCATATACTTTTTAAATAGTCATACTATATATGTTCAAAGTCGTCTTTTTCATCAAAAAGTATTAATTATAATGAAAAATGATGTTACAATATATTGTAATGAATACAACCATACGGGTATGTGCAATATTGGCAAACATAATGCAACAACCTCTAGAAATTTACAGTTTACCACAAATGATAAAAATATGACAGGTATAAGATAATTTGAGCTATATGTTTTTACTTTGCATACATTAAATAAAATGAATTAGTCTTCAAAATTTATAGTACTAGGGTGTTGTACCTTGTTAGCCATTATGAATGTAGAGAAAAGTCAAGCAAAATGACACCTTTTATTGGCTAACTAAAAAGATTACAATATGCAAGCTTTCGAGGCAACTCAGGC
The DNA here is from genome assembly GCF_900747795.2 of Erpetoichthys calabaricus. Classification (NCBI taxonomy): domain Eukaryota; kingdom Metazoa; phylum Chordata; class Cladistia; order Polypteriformes; family Polypteridae; genus Erpetoichthys; species Erpetoichthys calabaricus. Next base: position 207,495,267 of record NC_041397.2, on the reverse strand, counting down.
CCCTTCTTCAGGCAAGATGTAATCAAAATTTAGAACTCTGAACTTTATGCATTTTAATCACAAAATCATTGTGTAAATGTAAAAGGAAACTCACTGCTGCTATACTGGACCAAAAAAACATCATAACTTTGATCTGCTGAGTTGGCAGTGTGTTACCCAGAAGGAGGAAGAGAAGAAGTACATAAGTTAGAAAGACTTTGCTGTTCCTAAAATAAAATCAGTTATGGAGATCTGAAAACAGAACTACATTACTGATATTTAACTTAATTAAATTTACATTAGCAAATTAAATTTCACAAAATATTTATGTGCTTAAATGACTGAAATGTCATGATTAAATATCATATATCATACAGAAATACACAGGTACATTTTCACCCATAAAGATGCCTTTGATAGTTATGAGCCCAATATAGCAGCAGTGGCCTCTAATTACCCAAAATGAACAGACCTAATCCTTAAATAAAGTTCCTGGTTAATGGCAAAAACAATACTGGCATAATCCAATGTTCTTCTGAATCTCACAGCCTGAAATGCTATAACTCCTGTTTAAGTATCCAATTTCTCTTAAGTTAAAGTCGAACTGATAGAAGATTATCTTGTATGCATTTTTTACTGACAGATAATATCTTACTTCATGTGAGTTCTTGCAGTTATTCTATTTCAATCCAACTTCTGCAATTTGTTTAGTGAATACTTTATGCATGAACTGAATTATAGGTAAGTTGCTCTTTGTCTAGTCCTTTGCATATTTTATTAGTATTTCACTTTTTCTTTCATTTTATAAAGTAAAATTAGTTAAAATACAATACTCTACAATTAAAAAGATTTCAGTATTTTCACTTATGTACCAAAAACTGGAGCCTGTGTTCAGAGGCATTCTGAGCAGGACTACTATTGAGACGCCACATCATTAATAGGTAAAACTAAACTGTTTCCCACTTGTATGTGTTGTAGCTGACAGATGATCTTTCCAGTGCTATTGAATCAGGCCCCCAGCCACCTATGACCCTAAACCCGGATTAAGTGGATTTATGAATGGAAGATCAGACAAAAGAACTTTGTGATAAGGTAATAGAAAATGAACAGTATTTCAGTGCTCTCATTATTAGTTTTCTTAGCTGCTTAACAATATAATACGTCTTCCAAATTAATAGTATCTTGACACTAACTTAAAACAGCAACTATCATGTGCCATGAAAAGGCAACCATTTTTGTCATATAAAATCAAACAGGAAAACATGTGGGGCTCTATTCCTTTGTATAAACATTATAAACCAATTTTAATAGTGTTATTTCTCCCCATTTACAGAATGTGTCACACAACAAATGCCACACAATAGGTATCCTTTCAGCCATGCCAAACCATAGCTCAAATTATTATTTGTTGATGAGGGTGTAGTGGGAAATAGAGTTGTAACTCCTGACCAGTCTGGACATCATCTCAAACACAACATAGGAACTGAGTGGTAATTGTAAATTTAAGGATTCTGAGCAATCAGTATTCTTCTGCATTTGTTAAATAATTATATAAATATAACAGAAATAATTTCATGATACAGTCCAAGCCTAGGATACTCCAGTTAAGAGTGTATTACTAAGAGTGTATTACTAGTAACTCAGTACTTTGGGATAGATAGAAAGACATCTCTCATGTTTATGCACAATGTGTAAGAATAGTACATTGTAATTATGAAATGCCATTTATACTCATTATACATCCTAAATTTCTAGAATTATAACAATGGCATACACGGATAGAAGGAAGAATGAAGGTAAATAAATATATTAAAATAAGTTTAATAAATTAATGTAATCTGGAATAAATCTAAAATTAATTTATTTAAAAAGTACCTGTCAATCTAAGGGGTTTCCCACACACAAAAACCCACAATCACATTTCATGTTCCATAAAGGGCAGCAGTCCATCACAGAACATTCTCTTTCAAAAACAGGCATAAAATCATCCTTAAGCAATTTACAGTCACCCACCTACTTAACTTGCAAATTTTAAAAGAAGTTTTGGAAGAAACTGGAGTATGTAGAGGAAAGCCACACATACAAAGGGTGCACATGCAATCACCATACGCAAAACGATCTGTTCAAATCCAGTTTTCTGCTTCTGCTGTTACCCGTGGGCGACTGCACATCTCAAACCACACCTTCTGTTTTCTCAAATTATTCTTAAAATATTTTTCTGTATTTTACAAACTAATAGACCAGCTTTCCACTTTTATATTATTATTCCAACACCACCCTCTACCATGCCCCTACAATATAATCATTAAAAGCTGTTTTATACACTGTTTATTTTTATTATCTGTCAATGCTTGCTTGTAAAGTTCTTTGACACAGGCCAAAAAGAAAAGGTAATTGAACAGGTGCAAAGACTGTCCAACCTTCCAAATATAGTGTAGTCACTATAAAAAATAGTTACAGAACAATAGTCACTTTCATCTTTTTTATCTTTTCTTTTTATTTCCATCATATACATCCTTTGTCTACCCCAGTTAATGCAACCCAAGGTCATAGAGTGCAGGAGCTTATCCTGTAAGCATCAGGTGCAAGAGAGAAACCAATCCTGTACAAACTGCCAATTAGTCTGAAAGCTATGCCTCTTCATACATTCATTTACTAACCTTTAATTTCCACCTTGGCAATACAAGGACATAAAGCCTATCCCAGCAACACTGGGTAAATGGCAGGAACCAGTCTACAATGTTAACACTAGTCTATCACAGAAGATTTTGAAATACACAAACTCACCCCCCACCTATACATGTATACACACAATATAAAGGAAATTTACAGATGTCAAACTAACAACCATTTGGAAAGAGGAAGCAAATTGTAATACCTGTAGAAAAGCTATGTGAAAACATTGAGGTTATCAATTTAAATGCATTTTAATTTAAAAATATAAAAGCATTCCCAGTTATCTGATGAGAATACATATATATTTCCAAATTTACTGCTGACTCGCTCCACTGCAGAAAAAATGGTCACCCTGGCATACGTTCTTACAATTCTAAAGTCTAATGACAGAGAGATAGCCCCTTTAACATATTACTGAAAAATCCACTTGCACAAGGTTTAATATATATACTGGCTTTGCCAAAAATGATTGGTGTCTGGTCCAGGACTAGTTCTTACCAGATGCTTTTAGCAGCTAAGAAAGACAATAGTTTGCTGTGAGCTTGATTTGAGTAAAAAGATAATGGTAACAGAGAACATACAAAATGTTTTATATTAAAAAAAAAAAAAGTTTTTTTAACCATAATTTGGACTGCCACAAAAACAAAGACAGTATTTCTTTAAACATTATCTGCATATATTTTTAAGATTACATAAATGAAACAGATCACTCTTAACACACAGAAAAAAAATCAACTGGTTTAAGACAGACACGTGACAGTGAATTTCTAAAGTGAAAATAGCAGCTTGGTTAAGCATTTTGAAGACTTCAGCACCAAGCTTGAGAGATGTCACTAGTACATCAACTCCCACACAAATATGGTAAAGGCCAACTTAAGAAAAAAGAAACAAAAAGGAGGTTGGCTTTTCGATACTACATTAAAAAATCCAAAGTTGTTACTAGCAAAAAACTACAACTGTTGAACTATAGAAAAAAAAAAACTCCCCAGTTTACAAGCCAATGAAAAGAGAAAAGTGATTTGCTTTTGTAAGATGATTAGTGGCAGATATTAATTGGTGCACATGATCATTTATTAAAACTTGATCAATAATAAACACAATGAAACTGTTATTTATCTCTATCTAGGTTAGCACAACATCACTGACTGTTTTACTTACAATGTGTCCTTAAAAAAATCACTATGATTCAAATAAGGAAAAATACACCTCATTACAACCAATGTAGTACTAAAAGAAACTAAGTTTAAAATGTAAATTTGACAATATTAGAATGGCACAGCAATATATTAAGATTATATTACATGATTGCTTGAGGCTTGCAATGTGAACTAAAGTACTAAAAACACTTTTGAGGTTATTTTTTTTAACTCCATTTAAATAAAACAATTACTGTAAGAAAAACTGATGATTAAAAGCTCTGATAACATGATGTGGATGACTAGATAAGTTTGGTCTGGTGTTATCGTGCACAAGGACAAGCATAGTAATCCCTCGCTATATCGCGCTTCGACTTTCGCGGCTTCACTCTGTCGCAGATTTTATATGTAAGCATATTTAAATATATACAGTAATCCCTCCTCCATCGCGGGGGTTGCGTTCCAGAGCCACCCGCGAAATAAGAAAATCCGCGAAGTAGAAACCATATGTTTATATGGTTATTTTTATATTGTCATGCTTGGGTCAAAGATTTGCGCAGAAACACAGGAGGTTGTAGAGAGACAGGAACGTTATTCAAACACTGCAAACAAACATTTGTCTCTTTTTCAAAAGTTTAAACTGTGCTCCATGACAAGACAGAGATGACAGTTCTGTCTCACAATTAAAAGAATGCAAACATATCTTCCTCTTCAAAGGAGTGCGTGTCAGGAGCACAGAATGTCACATAGATAGAGAAAACAATCTCTAGCAAACAAATCAATAGGGCTGTTTGGCTTTTAAGTATGCAAAGCACCTCGGTACAAAGCTGTTGAAGGCGGCAGCTCACACCCCCTCCGTCAGGAGCAGGGAGAGAGAGAGAGAGAGAGAGAGAGTTTGTTTTTCAGTCAAAAATCAATACGTGCCCTTCGAGCTTTTAAGTATGCGAAGCACCGTGCAGCATGTCTTTTCAGGAAGCAGCTGCACAAAAGATAGCAACGTGAAGATAATCTTTCAGCATTTTTAGACGAGCGTCCGTATCGTCTAGGTGTGCGAACAGCCCCCCTGCTCAATCCCCATACGTCAGGATCAGAGAAAGTCAGCGCAAGAGAGAGACAGAGAAAAGTAAGCAATCTAGCTTCTCAGACATCTGCCAATAGCGTCCCTTGTATGACATCAACTGGGCAAACCAACTGAGGAAGCATGTACCAGAAATTAAAAGACCCATTGTCCGCAGAAATCCGCGAACCAGCAAAAAATCCACGATATATATTTAAATATGCTTACATATAAAATCCGCGATGGAGTGAAGCCGCGAAAGGCGAAGCGCGATATAGCGAGGGATCACTGTATTGCGGATTTTTAGCTGGTTCGCGGGTTTCTGCGTACAATGGGTCTTTTTATTTCTGGTACATGCTTCCTCATTTGGTTTACCCTGTTGATTTCATACAAGGGACACTATTGGTGGATGGCTGAGAAGCTACCCAATCACAGCACGCGGTTAAGTTCCTGGGTGCTGATTGGCTCAGCAACAGAGCGCAGAACTCAATTACGCTTTGCATTACCTGGGAAATCTCGTCTTGCTCATTCAGCATCAATGTGTTTCACTGTGTAAAGAGTTAACTTTTGTGCTCTTTTGTGTTTATCTTTGTGCATAGTCAAGCCCTTCGTTATGGCTTCAAAATGATCTGCTCCTGCTACTGCTTCAGGGGCCGTGCCCAAGTGCCAACAGAAGATGCTAACGATTGCCGAAAAGGTAAAAGATTTGGATATGTTGAAGGAAGGGAACAGCTAAGCCGCTGTAGGACACCATTATGGCATCAATGAGTCCACGGTTCATTATATTAAAAAGGAGGAAAAGAATATAAGATCTACGGCCGCAGTATCCTTTAACTAGGGTGCGAAACAAGTTGTAAGTGGACGTAATAACGCGGTAGTCCGGATGGAATTTTCTTGCATTGTACGTATCTATTGCTGGTGGCCTGTCTATCGTAATGGCTGTAACATATGTGATATTGGAGATGTTCGATATCTTTAAAATAAAATTTAGGTTTTACTGTATATAAACAGTGTGTTTACATACATAATTTCAACGAATCTTACCTAATATCTAAGAGAATATGAAGGGTTTATGCTGTACAACTGTGCAGGAAATGTTTATAAGAGTGTGGGAGAGTTTATAAGGGCTTAAAATATATAAAAATAACCATATTATTATACAGATTTTCATATTTCACATTCCAGAACCCCCTGCGATCAAGGAGGGATCACTGTTCTCTAAAGTGTTCCGTAATCGAAATGAACTGAAAGAACTCTAGTCTGCAAGGGCTGCAAGGCAATATGGACTTTCACTGGAAAGTTTCTTCTTCAGAGTTTAATTACTGCCTTTAGAATATCTATAGTATTTATACTTTTTATTTCTTTACTTGCTAGAATTAAGCATGAACTCAGTGCATGGCTTTTACTTTTCCAAGAAAAAAACTAACTGTACTAACTGTAACATGACTTGCAATGAAGTGATGCAGTGCATAGACATCTAATGTTTAAAACAGCATGGCTCTGCAAACAAGTACACACAGGGAGAGAGAGAAAGAGAGCAGTGCATGAGCCAATTTCTTGCTTTTCAAAACTCTCTATTTTCAAAGCTATGCAGAAATAAATTTCACTTTAGGAAGGTTGGTATGATAACAGCAAATAAAAATTGGAAAATTGGAGTACAGCTGAAGTTGGATAGTGAAAGATCAAGTTTAATTTACCCATTGCCTTTCTCTACAAACTTGTTTCTAGTCAGGATCCAGGTCAAGAAGAGCCTTTGCACACTGAAAGAGTGCAAGGTTGGAAAACAGTCATAAATGTTACAAGACATCACAAGACACACTCACAATAGATACATGTAAAATCATCTGACCTCAAAGCATGTCTTTGGACTATTTCAACCCACAAACCTATTGAGAACAAGCAGATTTGATAAACACATTTTCACAGGTCCAGATAAAGCTATTCACTTCATGACCCAAGCATTGAAAGCTTGTAGCCACCCTCATTTTACACTATGATTGTCGAGATTACAGATATCCTTGTAGGTAGAGTGACCACTCAGACAGTCTCATTTTTATACCTTGCAACCAGGTTAATGGACAGAATCACAGAATTTGGCAGAATGTCCTGTTTTTAATTGACCCCTCTCCCACTCATCAATTTAATATACAATTTTACAACACACACAAGACTCAAAGGGGAAACAAAAGGGAAACTGACACCAATAGTCTATAGATTGCACAAATTCTTTCAACTGTGACAAGATGCATCTCTAGCAAAACTGACCCTGCACTTATAACATGTAAACCTGGAACTGTACAATTTGTGTTTTCTAAGATTCTGAACTGTATACATACAAAACAATACAAATTGCACATGTTTTCTAGAATGATACCGATTATTACCACACTCAGGTTAAGGCAACTAAAACCAGTAACACCTTTAACTGCATGACTGAAATCTTACAAACAGGACTTACCATAGTCAAGTTATGTCACAAAAACAACTGACATAGTCAAAACTTGAGGAGGCAAACATTAATTAACTTAAATATTATACAGTTTCTGATGTTATACAGAGTCATTATTGCCACATGTACAGAGTACAGTAAAAAATGTAATGGTGCGTAAAGAATTGCTTCACAGTATAAAGTCCTATTTAATTTTGTGTTATTAGTTTGTATTACCAAAATAAGGGTTAAAACCTGTCCAGGTCAACCTCAAAGCTGTATGTGCCATACTAGGGAAAACTAGCAGGGTAATTGTGAAGAGATTATGTAATGAGTTACATGACATTTGAGTGTCAAAAAAATTTCTTCTTCCAGAAATACCAGAATAAAGCAGTTTTATTGATCAACTTTAAATTAATAAAATTGACCTCTTACAAGATATTTCTCCTCTCTGCTGTACTTTCTCCTATGTCTGTCTTAACAGTTACATCCTGTTTGGTAAACCTTGCCTTTGTATAACTGTTCATTAACAAGACAACACGGCACTTAATTAATCATCACACCATACTTAGCATCTCGCCAGAAGCAGAGTAGATATGTAAAGAAAAGCAAAAAATAATGATGATAATGCATTCAGCAAAAATACTTATTTTGCGTAGATATAACAAGTTTACTTTCAATTGCCAATGATCACATGAAAAGAAAATGTTGAGAAAACATACAGATATATTTACTCCAAGAACAATGAAAACATCTACTCATCCATCTTCTAAAGCCACCATTTACCAGAGCTATTTTGGGGATTTTTAAATATGATCTTGAATATATGCCTCAAAGACACAGCTACTGCCGCAAGTGTTACACACATTTCTTAGCCACAGGCAGCAAGCTGCAAGATGTGAACATCTCCGAAGTCATTACTGCAAAGTAAACCAGATATATAGCATCAACGATTACCCTGACTTAACTTATACTACTAACGGCATGACAAGTCAGGCGCTCTTGCTAATCACTTTCGCTGTCTATCAGTAAAATCAAGCTCTAATCCAACTGCGCCAAAATAACATGTTAATGTGGCTTTTGGTGACAAATAGTGTGACTTTACTGTCACTTTGTAACAGACTCAGTCTTGGGCATTATTGCTTTGTAGGGAAATTAAATTTCTTTGCAATCTGCAAGCAGACCTTACAGTATATATAAGGAAAGCAAAAAGAAGTGTCATTATCCTTAATGTATGGCAGACAATTTTTGTAATGTGTTAATTTTATATGCCTGCTTTATCAAATCTGATCCACATGAAATGGAGCCTATTGTGGAAGCATATGGTGCATTACCACGGGAACCAATCCTAGATGGGTGGTAGGGCCCACTAACAACAGGATCACTACTACTCATTTGTATCAGGTCATTTTAGCGTTGCCAATTCAAACTAATCTGCATCCCTTTGAGATGTGGCAGATAAACTAGTGGACATAGGAGTGTGGGCACAAAGATATAGGGAGAATGTACAAACTCCACACAGATGATGAATGAGCACAAATTCAAAACCAGCCTCCAAAACCACGAAGCAGCAGAACTAATCACTTATAAAGTTCACTGAACCATAAATAAGTTGTAATGCTGGAGGATACCAATTTAATCTGGGGAATGACCATGTGGACTCTGCATGATCTCCTGGTATATGAGTGGTAGTGCTGGGCGGTATGACCAAAATTCTATATCACGGTATTTTTCAAGATTGTACTGGTTTCACGGTATTCGACGGTATTTTTTTCCCATGCATGAGTTAATCACATTTTCCACTGCAATTACTGCAGTAGACTGGCTAAGAATAACCTATTCCACTGTCATGAGAATTGTACATTGTACAAAAAAACATTTTAATGTGCACACAAGTATTAATACAGGTTTGCATGGCTCCATAAAGTGATAGTTTTCAAGGGGGGGGGGGGGGCACTAATGAAGAGAAGGAATCACACTGTATGACAGTTGCTGTCAAAATATAGAACCTTTTTATTGAACAAATTTTGCAAACCGCTTAAACTAAAACTTTGACAACAAATTGTCAACCATCCAAAGAGGCATTTAGTTGTATTGCACTGAACATGTCTTAGAAAAGGAATAAATGGCAAATATTTTTTGTAAACCAACTACACTGTTAATGTTAACAATCTCTGTCCACTGACATGTTAAAGTGACTTTTTAAACAACTTCACCATCATTAAACTGCATAATATATAAACTAATAAATAATAACAATAAAATAAATAATAGTGCAACTTCCAGTAATAATACTATTACATCAAAACTTCAAGCCCAGGTACATTACACAGTATTCACCAAACTAAAATAAAACAAGTGCAGCTTGGAGATGACATCTTTACCAACTGAACCGTCATTAAGGCAAATTGCATTAATATAGACCTTGCTTCAAGCTAAGCTATATATATATATATATATATATATATATATATATATATAATAAATAATAAAACTGCAACTTGCATTTATAATACTATTTGTTGTTTAGTGGGTCAAAAAAAAACAAAAAAAAAAAAAAAAGGTCCGTTTTTAAATCCAGTTCGCGATTGCTCGACTGCAGGGAGTTGATGAGGTGATTGGGGCGAGTCGCATCTGATCATTCTCAGTTGCTTCGTCGGCTTAGTGTGGCGTGTGAATAAGGCGCTGAGCCCATGGACGCAGACGTATATTTATGGGCCGGAAGGAAAAAAGAAAAGATAGAACACACGGAGGTTAAAGAAGGGAAAAGGCAGTCATGGGAGACGATCCAGACACCAGGAAGGAGAAGGCAGCACGAGCTGGGGCTCTGTGAGGGAGTGCAGGCTTAGGCGATCTAGGGGCTGGTTCACCCCACTGAGTAAGCGTGTGGAGTGGGGCGAGCGAAATGTAAGACCTCTAAATGGATCTGAGGAGTGACTGAGTGAGCACGAAGGAAGACGGGAGGTGTGCCGACCTCGGACGGTCTGGCTGCTCAGTGTGGCGGCAGCCAAAACAGGGGTTGGCAGAAAGCAGTTCGTGCTGCAAAGGCTCCGTCAGCAACGCCAGTGAAGGGTGAGCCGTGGAGACAGAAGGTGGTGTGCTGCGATCGGGCGAGGAGAGAGACTGTATTTTAACAGATATATTTATTATGGATTTTATCCCCACATTTCATTGGCTTTATGGATTTGCTATTTATTTGGGTACTGTATTTTTCTGAACACTGTCCAACGGACACTTTTGGTTTTACTTTGACTGTTTTTAACAAAAGCACTTGAGCACTTTCCAACATCCTCTGGCTTCAATGAGATTTCTCAGCTCATCTCGGTCATAACTATCGTCGGTGTTGGTTCAACAGACTCCCATGGGGGAAGAGGGAGTCGGTAGGGGACCGGCACCGTCACAGTATTACACAGTAACCAGATACATTACACAGTACTGAAAAAAAAAATAAAATAAAACAAGTACAACTTGGCTTGCAGTATTATCCAGTAGTATAGAAACAGTATTCATACATTTGAACATAATGCTCCACATCTGACCTTTTAAAACCAAAGTATCTACAGATAACAGACACAGCACCTTTTTTCGTCAAAAGTTCTTCTGTGTTATCATGTTCAACTTTATTGTCTGCTACAGCTTCAGTTTCAGAATGTTCCCTGTCCATTTTCACCGCTCAATACCTCCACTAACACATGTACTCTGTTGGATGCGTATTTTGCGGTGCACCAGTGAAAAAGGTCCCCCTTAAACAGTTTCCCGCTGCGCCACGTTCCGAATGTTGTTTAGGCTATTTAAACCGGTGTTCCGGTATAAGAAAAATCCATATCATAACAAAAATAAAAAACGGTTTTTGGTAGGAACCGGTATACCGCCCAGCACTAATGAGTGGGTTTTTCCTTGCAATGTTAGTTTACCACCTACATTCCAAGGATGTGCCAGAATGGCACTCTATTAAAAAGAAAAAGCTGAACTGGAATAGACAGGTTTAGAAAATTGAATCCACATTACTAACGGAGAATGCTAAACCGGATGGACGCAGGGACATCCGGCCATGGGCCGTAGCCGCAAAAAGACGTACTGTGCAGGCGCCCCAAGAAATGAGGCGCCGCGAGAGGCGGCCGTGACCACAGAAAAGCCGCGACCACAGAAAAAAGGAGTGAGCACAGAAAAAAGGAGTCAAAGAAATGAGGCGCCGCGACCACAGAAAAAAGGAGTCAGCACAGAAAAAAGGAGTCAAACGCAGGCGACACCTGAAAGTAAAAACTTTATGAACTGCATTAGATCCTACAATAGTTCATTTACTTTTGCATCTACCGGAGTAAATATCAGGCCACCAAAAGGCAATGGCCCATACTGCTTTCGCATATGTGGACAAATATTGCATCGCATTGGAACAGTGCACCCTGAAACAAATCAACAACGCAAATATGCACAAATCTACACACAAAGCCCCATTTCTAAATGAACCGTCCGTATTAAACATACGTCATCTCAACACGTTCACACTATGCAGCATAGGTGGATCTCATTACAATAAGGCACTATTAACCGTTCAACCGCAGAAAAGGCTCCATATTCACAGTGAGTGCGATCCTCCTTATTACTTATCCATATTTATCACGCTCAAGAACAAACAAGTCATAAATTCACGATCACGGGTACAAAACGATACAGCTCGGATAACGGGACCAAACACAATTCACACTATGCAGCATAGGTGGATCTCATTACAATAAGGCACTATTAACCGTTCAACCGCAGAAAAGGCTCCATATTAACAGTGAGTGCGATCCTCCTTATTACTTATCCATATTTCTAACGCTGAAGAACAAACAATTCATGAATTCACAATCACGGGTACAAACCGATACGGCTCGAGTAACGGGACCAAACACACAAACCCGCATGAAAAAAAACAATACACGTCGGCTCCAACGCGCTTCTGAAACTCTGGAAGAAAAAATGTCTCTGCTCCAAAAACGCAAAGCTCAACTAACACAGTTACAGAAACGAACCCAAATGGACAGACACACTGAACGTGGACGCATGCAGCGCGCGTCTCACAGTACTGTATCGAAACAGGCACGGCTTCAAAACGAAACACCTCCCGTCTCAGACATACAGAAACGGCAGCGAGGGGACAAAATAAATAAACGCAGACGTCTACACCGCGCATCTCAAATGCCGGAAAACAAGCAGGCAAGGCTCCAAAAAGAGAAAGCTCAACTGACCGACATACAAAAACGGGCAAGGCTCAATACAAACAATGCACGCCGTAAACTACAATGGGCTTCTCACACCTCACAGGCAAATCGATTACAGCTCCAAAACAACACGTCCCAAATACTGGACATACAATGACACGCCTCTCAAACGGCACAAGCAAAACATACACGTCACGGACATCAACGACAGACACCTGCTAAACGATTGCGCCAGTTAGCTGACAACGCGTTCAATAATGAGTCCACTATTCAGGAAAATTCATTGGGATTAATGAATGTCATTTGCAATCATTGTCATTCACTTAACTTCCCTGAAGAAACAACTGGCAATACAAGTAATGAATTTACACGTTGTTATCAAAACGGTCAAATTAGACTGCCTCCTTTACATTCATATCCTGAATATCTACAGAAGCTTCTAACTAACGATGTACCTGAAAGTGAAATCTTTATGAACTGCATTAGATCCTACAAATCGATATCCACTATGAACATTAACAGTGGCACTGCACATGACATCCGTCTTGCAAAACTGTTAATTATTGATGAATGTACAATGGCATCCACTCACTTACTCAACACCATTCATAAACTTCTACAAACGTTTATGAATAATAATCTTCCCTTTGGAGGAAAGGTACTTTTATTACGAGGAGATTTTAGACAGTGCTTAGCTATTGTTCCACATTCCATGCGCTCAGCTATTGTTCAGTGCACCTTAAAATACGCAGACAATTGCCATTGCTTTCAAAAGATACAGTTAGTACAAAACATGCGATGTCCACATCCAGATCATAACAATTGCTTATTACAACTGGGAGATGGTACACTCACCAATACAGATAGACTTCACCCAGATATTATTACAATTCCTCAAGCCTTTATCTGCGCCGACTTAGTTACAGACAGATTTGGAACAGCAATCTCATTAGACCAAATGCCCCTTTTAACACAACGCACTATATTATGTCCAAAAAATATTAATGTGGAAAACATAAATACCCAAGTCATTCCATTACTTCCTGGAGAGACACAACTCTTTCTAAGCTCTGACAAACTTGACTCTGATCACGACAATAACCATCTTCATTGACCTTACAAGTTCTGACCTGGAATTACCTTTTACACTTAAACGGCGTGTACAAAGAAATTTTCCAATAAACCTTTACACTGTACCACACACTTTATTGTTTGCTTTCTATTTGCATCATCTACACCTTCACACTATTCTATATCTCATTCATACATCACGCTCTTGCTCATTCCCAACACCAGGGGTTGGCGAGCGAAGCGAGCAGGGGGCGGAGCCCCCTAGTTAAATAGAATGTAATAAACCATTTACAAAGTTATGCAACATCTTTCATTTTCTACACAAATAAACAGGTTTTTGATTAAAGAGTCAAATTGAAACTGGGACTGCAATAAAAGCTGAATATTTTCTTAAAAAGCACAGACAAGGGAAGCAGAATATTTTGTTTGATTTTGACTAGAGGCTGCTCCAAAGTCGACATGATTATGTATTATACTTGTAAAAAAGACAGGGGGAAAATCTATAATAAACTCACAGCTCCAAGATCAAGGAAAAAATAGTCACCAATAAATTACAGCAATTTAAACTGTTTACAAAAGCAATAAGTCTAACTACAAACTAAGCTTAGTTCAAGAAGATACTGAAAAACACAAGCTAAAACAGGAAGGAATATATAATACAAAAGTAAAAAAAAACTTTAGACCTTGGCATCAGGAACACTATGAGGAAGTGAAACAGGGCAAAAAAGGAAACACTATACATAGAGAAGAATACACAACCTCAAGGACAAAACAAAATGTGTAAATATTCATTAAACTAATAATGGGCAAAAGACATTTTGTGAGCTGAGCAGCAGGTTGGAGTGCTAGAGTGAGCGTGTCTTGTGATGCGTTCAGAAATAATGAATAAGCATAACAAAGCAGGATGTAAAATTAATTATACAAATGGGGGAATTTAAAAGGGATGGTTGTATGTCTATGTCTGTGGACTAATGTAGCGACACTTGACCATGTAAAGGTAGCCTTAAATTTAGTTGCAGACTGTGTGAATAAACAGAAATAAACATTACTATGGTGGTACAACTATAGCACTGCTGTATCACAGGTTTCGAGCCCTGGGTTCAGATTGCAGCCTGGGCACTGCCTATGTAGATTATTCATGTTTTCTATGTGTTTGCGTGGATATTCTTCAGGTATGCCACTATTCCTTTCACATTAAATGGCATAAATTACTCCTGTAAAAGGGATTTTGTGTGGCACCCAACCAGGTTTGATTCATGCCTTGTGAGGAATATGTCCAAAACAGGCTCTAGACCCTGCAACCCTGAAATGATTAGGCAAATTAGAAACTGAATGAATGAACAGATGTACAGGAATAGATTAGATGTATTTATAAAGCAATGACCCAAGGCCATCTGCTTTCTATTTTCTTGAAACCTATATTTCCCTGCAATAATAGCTTAGGGAAATTATATTTTCAAAGAATTGCCAAGAGAATATATTTAAAGAGAGAGTAGATTTACCATTGCAGATGTAAAAACAACACATGCCAACTAAGGATAAATAGCTATTAATAAAATGACAATTAAATATAAACTAATCTGTGAATACTGAACTGTTCTTTTTACTGATCTCTTAATCATATTAATTTGAAAAGGACTCTGGGCAGGTTTTTGTAATAGTGGAATACAAAAAAAGACTGCAGCACATTACAGGCATGTTGCATCTTGGAATGCACAGGGAACTTTCTACACAATAGCATTGATCCAACTATCAAGGAGCCACAGCTTTACCAGGATTCTAAGGGCTCGTTTATACTTCATGCTCAGAGCATGAACGCGTGGCAGCCCTGATGTGTGCACCTGACGCATCTTCTGAGCAGGTCCTCAGAAATTAACGCGACACGTGCGTAAGTTGCAGTACCAGCAAAAAGTCGGGGGGTGCAGTATGATAAAAGTTGAAATGTGACATCAGAGTTTCTGTTTACTATCTACATGTGACAGAAAGTCGCTATGTGGATCCTACGGGATGGATGTGTGAGCTTTGATGTTTGATGAATGGTTCGATGTGGTGAAGCAAAATGCTGACATACAGATGCATTCGTGGTGCTTTTATATTTAAGCGTCGCATATTCCCCATCGTAATGACACGATACATTTTAAAAGTCTCACATACCATCTATTGTGCCGTCTTTTTTTTTGCAACTTCACAACAGCAACATAATGTACAGAACTGTATTTGAGCAAGAGAGAAAAAAAATAAGGACATGGTGAAAAGGTGTATTTTGTGATTAAACTGGAAATTTCAGCTTTAATCTCGAAATGTCCACTTTAACTTCGTAGTTTACTTTATCATTAAAGCAGATCGTCGCAAACGTCATCCCAGTTTTTAATCGCTACAAACTTCTGGGACTTCCTCCTGACGTGACAGCAGCGGCAAGCAGCAATAGAGCACCACACAGAACACATTAAAAGTATGACATTCCAACTCTCTGCAAATTTAGAATCTTTAGATTTATACTTGATATCACTTTCATGATGAAATGCATTAAAGTATGTATGTTACATTTTACAGATAAATCGTTAATTTCGTTTAAATAATGAATACTGTTAATAATGACACACATGGGGGTGACACGGTGGTGGAGCAGTAGCACTGCTGTCAAGCAGGGAGTCACGTCGCTGGTATTCCCTGCCTGGAGTTTGCATGTTTTCCTGCTGGGTTTCCACAGTGTGCTCCGGTTTCCTTCCAAAGATATGCAGATTTGGGGACACTAAAATGACGGCAGTGTATGTGAGTGCTTGTATTCACCTTGCGATGAGCTGATGCCCCGTCTAGGGATTGTTTCTGCCTCGTGCCCAATGCTAGCTGGAATGGGCACATCCCTGGATTGATGGATTTAATCATTAAACATCCTTTTCAGAGATGTTGCTGGAAGGTATCATCAGAATTTAATGGGTGTTCCAGGTAATTCACAACACAGCGAAGCCGAGCCTGTTCTCACCGTGATAATATCTTGCACTGCCACCTGGTGGATTCCTTCAGATTTACGTAAAGTACGCGTGCAAGTATAAACAGTAAAACGCTTATGTAGCAGGAGTGTCCACTGGAGCATGTGTCGCGTCGCGTCAAGTATAAACCTGGCCTAAGTCTTCATCATGTGAATAACAATGCAGAGCTTTAATAATTACAAATACTTAAGTAAGTGCTGCAATATTTGAAATATTAAAAAAAGCTTATAGCATATTTTTATCTGCATAAGAAACCTGGTTTGTGCTTAAAACATAAGTACAATAGCCTTACATTTTGTATATTAGAAAAATCATTTTGGACCTTACTTTAACTTATAAAATCAAAATAAGTATGGACAACTTTGATTTAGTGAGTAATCATACACAGGTTCATCGGAGATCTAATGCGGGATATTATTTAAGTAGAACTTATTTTTTTATTTATAGCAATTTATACATACCTTTCTAGTCAAAATACTGACAAATTACAACAGGTTCAAAATGCTGCTGCTCAAAATCAAATACAAACTAAGCATAATGAACAAATGACCCCTTAACTTGCTCTAACACATTGGGCTTTCTGCAGCATATTGCATTAAAACTCTATTCAGATTTATAAAGCTGTTCATTTCAGTTATCCAGACCACCTCTCTTTGTTGCTCATCTTATACCTGATTAAATGAAATCCACTTTTCCCTGGAGTAGTCAATACTTCATAAAGACTCACTCTACAGGTTCTCAGTCACTACTCATTCATATTTGTGGCACCTATTTTGTGCTTTGGTCTCTTTATGAAACTTCACTAAGTCTTAACACTCTCTCTCTCTTTCATGCATTTTTATTGGTACTGCACATTTTGATTTGATATACTGTGCAAGTAATACTTTCCATTGTACTTTGTATACATGATAATATTACTACTACAACTACAACTAAAACATCGTCCACCACCCTATTCTCTAATCTGAACCTTATGCATCAGCTGTGCAGGTCCTGATACTCCTGTATTGTTATTTTTTTTGATTATATAAATCTTCACAGTTTATCTTTATTTATGGGCTTTACTTGGATTGTTCTCAATGTAATTTATCATGTATTTAATGACCTTATTTATCATAGTCGGATATATATTTTTGTTAGCTTTGTGAAGTGCCTTGTGACATTGTGCTCTGTCAAGGATGCTAAACAACAATACCGAAAAAAAAACTGTGTATGTTTTGATTGAATTGATTATAAATGTTATCAAACAGAATAAACATATAGAGTTATTATTGTCATATACACGTGTATTACTGTAACATGCTCATTTTGTGTCCTGACCAATATATTCATTTGGTACAGAGATTATTCATATTGGCAAAAACTGAAGGTCTGTACCCAGAACCTCAGGGTTTGAAGTCCACTAATATGCCACACTGTCTGAACAATATTTTGAATAAAACAGCAGAGAAGAAAATTATACTAAAATACCAGCCAGAAAGGGAAAAATAATTCATGGGGATCAGCATGACAGAGACAGAAAAAAAGGTAAAGGTCAATACTGCAGTGGACTCAAAATCTACTGACAAATAGAAATTAAAAACTAGAATGTGGTAAGCAACTTTGACGTGGGTCATTGAGCTTAAGAAATCATGAAGGGTTTATCATGGTGAAACTATATAATAATGCAGTGTAAGCTACATGGGGAACAAAGGCAGCTGGAAATACAAACTACAGTATGAAGGGTTTTTGTTGTGTTTTCTTGCCATAATATTACTTACCAGGTAAATCAATAACCTGTAATCATAATGTGTGAGGCATATTGTTGACTACATAGTTTTGTTTCTGCATAGGTTTCATAGAACATATGACTGGCATGTCTGGCAAGTTTCAGTGGTATATGTAAAGACTGGCATTAAATTATAATCCTGGAAGACAGTAGACTATGATGAAAACTTTCACAAAATTCACATTATACAAAATATAACTGGCAATAGTCAAAAGCACTTGTAAACTGGCCTGGAACATTTGACTAAGTGGCATATTTGTTGGTGGGAGTTTGGGTAGATCTGGGGAGGAAAATCAAAGGTGTTCCAGGCCCCATAATAAAAAAGGGTCAATGGTTCACCATTTGGGAAACATCTGTATCAGTGTTTTTTTTTTCCTGCAGCACTCAATGTGCATTTCAACATTTCCTTGTATTGTTATAATCAACATGTTCATTAAACCATCGGAAACTGCAGAGAAAAATAAAGGAAGAAATGGGAGGACAGGTGGAATTGTTATTTAAGGTATTCCTATGGTGTAAATAAGGATGCTTAAAAGTAACTGTCACAGAGTAAGTTTGGTTATTAAATAGGAAAACAAAGGATATGACCTTGGATTGTATCATACAAAATACATTAACAAACAAACAAATAAGTGAATAATCTGCACAAACACATATACAATCACATACTGGCTGCTTCAGCTGCAAGTACTAAGTGCTAGGTGTTTGCAGGAGAAATAGGTCCTCTTAGTGATTTCCAGTGGGTGTTTTTTAATGAATGACTAGACTTTATTGAGCTCATTGAAATTAAAAGGAGAGATAATTTTGGTAACTTTTAGGCAAATGTGGGCATTTAGTATACACATAGCTGGGACACATTTTAGGTTCTTCCCCATGACCCTTATGCTAAGAACCTAGGTGTCAATAAAATAATTAATTTATGTAACACAAACTCTTAAAAATGCAGTATGTATGCATTTTTACAAGAAAAATAACAGAAAATAAAAATTAAAAGGGAACTCCATTGAGTTAAAAGAAAACTAAACATTCTGAAGATTCTGAAGTTGACTTCACATTAATTGTATTTATATTGTATAATCAAGGTAAAAACAAGTTCACACACTAAGGATGCCAAGTAAAATGTCTACCTCGATCAGCAGCAGGTATGACATTAGAACAAAAGATGTCAATTACAAAATCAAAGAAAGCAGAAAGGTGCTTATATGGGAGTCCAGGCTAAAAAAAATCCATTACTCATATGGAAAAGTATTACAGTTTCAGGACTAAGCACATTATTTGTCAAATGTGGGTACTGTACAGAGCTGGACTTGACATTGTGGATGCAAATTGTGCAAAAACAAATTCTTCTAGTATGTAAACAGAAGCACTGAACCTTACATTTGAAACCCCAAGGGAAGAGGACATTTGAGAAAGAAAAAACAAGAGCAGCAAGATCTAATACTTTAAGAAATCTAAATACGTATATATGCAAAGTCATTCATGCAACAAATAATAAACAGGTTTTGTACTTTTAAAATGTTTTATTGAAAGAAGCATTGTCTCATTTACTCTGTTCATATTAGATGTAACGTCACAATTTTTACCAGTCAAAAACAGATCTTGTTAGCATAACTCAGAACAACACAGTAAAGGCCTTTTATTATTTGCTATTGTCATTTGTATTAATTAAAAATATTTTGTGTTAAATATGCATTTAATTGGCACCACGGTTTATTTGCAAACAGGTCACATCTGCTTCTTCCTTTGTATTCTGCGGTTAATCATGAACTTTTCAATGACTTAAAAGCTAGCAAGCTAACTATCACATGTCAATGTATGACAAGTAGGCCAAGCTAATACAGATTTTTAATAATCCTATTAATTATTTTCCTGCCTTTGATTTATCAGTTTACATTTACCTTAAATGAGATTATAAACAAATTTCCTTTCACATTCCAAAGACTTGCACATTATACTAACTGGGAATTCTATATGGGTCTAGTGTTGGAATATCTACAGTGTGTGTGTGTGTGCCCTGAGATGTAAAGATGCCCTGTCCAGGTCTGGGTCCTCACTTGCACACAGCAGTGAACTGAACAAACCGGGCATACAAAAAAGATTAATCAGTGTATTGGGGTGAGAACCTAAAAGCTAGAAAACTAGCTATCACCGCCACAAGTATTGCCTTACCTACAACAGAAGAACAAAAATATCAGCAACATACGCAGTTTTTAATGCCTGGAAAACATCCGTGATTAAATCACTTAGAGATCTGTACATAGACAACGTTTTTGCATCCTACGAACAATTACACTCTAAATTTAACTTTCCAGCAACACATTTCTTTCACTACCTTCAAATCAGAAACTTTGTTAAACAGAAACTGTCCAATTTTCCTCACCTCCCACCAATCTCTATACCGGAAAAAATATTGCTCAGTCTCGAGGACTCAGACAGCATTTATGTAATATATAAAACTATTTTACAGCCCCTCCCTTTCAAAGATCCAAGAGGACAGTGGGAAAAGGATCTCTCACTCAATATTTCAGAAAAGGAGTGGAAAGTAGCAATGCACAGAATTCACTCGAGCTCCATATGCACAAAGCATAGAATTATTCAACTTAAAATTATATATCAAGCACATCTTTCTCGTTTAAAATTATCCAAAATGTTTCCAGGGCAAGATCCAACCTGCGAACGCTGCAATCAAGTTCCAGCCTCACTGGGTCACATGTTTTGGGCCTGCACTAAATTAACATTATTCTGGACCAAAATCTTTAAATGCCTTTCAGACAGCTTGGATGTCACAATCCCTCCTAATCCACTAACAGCTGTGTTTGGTGTACTCCCAGATGGGCTTAAAGTGGAGAAGGACAAACAAACTGTGATTGCCTTTATTACATTATTGGCACGTAGACCTATCTTGCTCAACTGGAAGAATCGTAACTCTCCTATTCTAAGTTAATGGGTAACTGATGTTATATACTATTTGAAACTGGAAAAAATCAAATTTGCACTTAGTGGATCTGTACAAACCTTTTTCAAAACCTGGCAGGATCTAATCAATAACATTTTAGAATAAGCATTTAAATTGAGGAAGCAGGCTCTCTCCCCAGTTTTGCTCCATTTATCTTTATTCATTTATTATTTTATCTATTCATTTGTCTTTACTAGCATAAAGTTTCACACTGCTGGCCTAGCTCTCTTTCTCAGGGGTGGGGGTTGATTTGTTTCAACCCTTTTTCTTTTTTTTTCTTTTCTTTTTGTAAAACTCAAGTTATGTATATGGAGTGTTATTTGATTTTAATAAATTCAATAAAATTTTAAAAAAAAATCAGCAACCCTAGATAAGTTAGGGTATAACATCAATCCAACCACTAATTTGCAGGCAACCTAGAAATTTCTAATGACCACCCCCACTCAAGTCAGGAACGTTTACATACAATCATTAACATAGGACTAACCACCTACAGGGGAAATGTAACAAACTGAAAAGTACCGCTTAAGCTTCATAGGCTTGAGTCCTAAAATGGAAAAGGAGTGATTATTATGATTAACTGTGGTAGCAACCATTTCTCAGTATTATCACATTTTACATTACTTCTTTAAAAAGGAACTAAATGATAATCAAGATAAAGTACTGCTTTTGATAAACACATATACAGTATAAAAAAAATTGAAACAATGTAAAATCCTCCCTGTGTTTTAGCAATTTGAGTAGTAAGAAAAACGCTATATAAATATAAAGAATTGTTATTATTATTAAAATCATAATAAAGAGTATTCCTTTAACTGCCAGTGCAAACAATTAAACAATAATTTCATTATTAGTTGAATATTAAAAACTATGTTCCATTTACAAATATAGCCCAAACAAGCAATACAACCACAATAATTACGAACAAGCTGTGCACTGTTAAGCAATTTTACATGTACTGAAAAATGATGAAGCATGATAAATGTGACAAAAACATATAGCAACAATCCAGCTAACTTGCTGACATTCTAAATAAAGTAAGTGTGCAGTTATAAAGCCTCTTCAGCAACAAAATACTAAATTTGAAAAAATATTCTTTAAAAAGGTCTTACATGACACTTATCAGTATTATTAAACTATTATTGCAGTTTAAAAGAAAATAGGGAGAACCTGATCTTTTTCAATGGTTAGTCATTTTACTGAAACCTATTAAATCGCCACTTTTTAAAAAAAAACCTTTAACCACGGCAATCTGATCCTTACCAGTTCATGAAATATATGTTTACTAACAGTGAAGTCATTGTATCTTTTTCTCAGCTAGCTATTCTGAAATGCAAACATTACTAATAAAACATACAGAGTTAATTGCATAAGCAGAGACAAAACTTGAAAGATCAAATAGTTTGGGGGTCTATGACAAAAGTTAATTAAATATTGCACATGGCATCAAAATAAACCACCGCCCTTGAAGACACACTGTAGGTGGGAGCCCAATTCCCTCTTCTTTGCTGAGTCAAGGATATAATTTAATTTAATCAAAGGATTAAAACTGCCATTGCAGCCCCAGTTACCACATTATGTCTTTTAACATGCAAAAATAAACTTTTGTCTGTGTTGGACAAAAAAAATATATACAACAAGACATCAAATGAAACAAAGTCACACAAGTTTTAGGTTCCAGCTTAAACATTTACAGTAGCTTCTTAAGATTATTTTATTCTTCTCAAACTGAACATGATTTTGTTTATGAGGACTAATAAACTGAATGATTTAAACAAAACAGTGCTCTATGTGTGAAAATAACACTTACAGAAACTTAACCCAAGCAACACATTTGGAACTCCAGAACGAAGAAAAATTGACCCATTGCATAATGTAAACATGCTTTCATATGTGGAAACAGTGGCCTTTCACGAATTTAAAGTACCTGTAAGTACAGTTAACTGGTTTAAATTATTTGTCTACATTAAATACTGTAAATGTATTATTTTGCAAGATAATTTGTACATGCATAAAACAAATTTTACTTTTTTCTTTATCACCATGGTCACATATAAATAAATATGTATAACAAACAAATGGAACTGTCAACGGTGTAAGAATGCATCCCTTTACCTGGAAAGAAAGACATGATTAGAAAAAATTACAAATCTGTAGTTCTACTCCGGTGTATTTTCAAACTATTTTTGTTTAAGGTTAACAAGTTGTTAATCTTTTTTTTTTCATTTTAGTCACTGTATTAGATCTGTGATTAATGTAAGCACCCCTATCTATAAATATGACATGTACAGCACAATGATCCATAAACCCATATTAACAAAATCCACATGACAAAGCACTTTTTTATATTTTATACTTATCTTATGAAAAAGATCATTAATAGCATACACAGAAGACAAAAAGACTAATGGTAGAAAAGGCAAGAAAGTGGCAGCATTTTGGACTGGTAGACCCTACTTTACATTTTTACAAGCAAGAGGCCCAAAAATATTTTAAAAGCTCCTGTCCCACTGAGTGTGGTGTGGTATTTTCTGGGAACTCCTTTAGGCAAAGTGAAGTAGAGGCCTTGAGATTCTCTTTGTGCGATGATGGCTCCAGAAACGATTCCAGCGACTGCCTGGGAAATAGCCCTTACCTAGGATATAATGGTCATTACCCGTCACAGGTAAAAGGCTTAGGACAAGTGCATCTCTATGAGATGGTGCCCTTCAGTCAGACAAAACCAATACTGACTTGCTCAAGGGGTTGCAGTTTACATCTGTTCTTTGTTTTATGTGGATTCCTGTGTGTGTCTTCCTATAAACCAACCCTTCATTTTGTCTTCTGTGATGTAAGAAAAAGTCTGTGGTACATTAATTTTGAACTGGGGGAGAACTCCTGCTCCAGTACATGCATTAATAATACTATTTATTTATATATATATAATTTTAAGAAGAGTGTCTTCTGAGAGCTGTTCCAGTATATTATATGGAAATTAAATATCAAGAAGACCTTTCAACCTAAAAATATTCTATTTTATTCATTTTTTTTTTTTTCAGCTCATATATTATAATACACATTGATGGTATCTTGAGCCGATCGCTGCTGCATTAGGTATAATCCTCAATTGACTAGTCCATTACAGTGCACAGATTTTTTTTTTTAAGATCTGCTTAAATGCTAACATAAATAACTCAACTTGTACAATACACAAGATGACATAAGATCATAATTTACTGTGTCCTTCTGATTAATTGTACAATGTATACTACTTTAAGCTGTATCAGTTAAACTCGCTATCCTAGTTCAAGGATTAAAAAAAACAAATTAGCAACTCTTGAAGCCTGCAGGAAGCAGAAACTGATATATTTACCATTTACCGCGATAATAATTTGTGAAATTAGTAGTTATCTTCAAGTCAAGTAAACAATGACAAATAAATAAAGACCGTCAACTATATACAAGTTATTTTACAGTAGCAAGAAGAGACTCATTGCCAGCATGGCATGTATTGGCTTTGTTCTGGTTAGATATGGGCATCAATCTAGACATAAAATATTGATCAAACCAAATGAGTCCACTGTGCTATCTTCCCATGGTATCAGGCTGCACAAAAACAAATTACCGCTAGAATATATTACCTCTCTAGAATATCTTAGTGTTCTGTTGCTGACATACCCAAACATCAGGAAAGGGATGTTGGAAAAAGAAAGTGACATTTCACTCACTAACAATAATCTGAAATAATTACATGGCATCAAAGCATGCACAAAATACACTTTCATATAAACTTTTCATTAAACAAGAAGGGATTTTTTAAATGCAGCTGCCCAAGCAGCAGCATGTAAACTAATGATTGTCACTTTTTAAGGTTTTTTCCCTATATGAAATTCTGGCAAATACAGAAAAATATCATATCCTTAATCAGATGATTCCCAACAAATGAAAACACTGACTGTGGTGGGTTGGCACCCTGCCCAGGATTAGTTCCTGCCTTGTGCCCTGTGTTGGCTGGGATTGGCTCCAGCAGACCCCCGTGACCCTGTGTTCGGATTCAGCGGGTTGGAAAATGGATGGATGGATGAAAACACTGAAATGTTGAATTTTCATTGAAATTTACTCAGAAATGAAAAATGTCTAACTTATTTACTGCTTTGATTTTTAACAATCTGTATTTTTTCCATCCAAAGAACTTGTTAATACACTAAGAAATTAATCAATTGACATTTTTACTAACAGTGTATCAAATGTTCACAAGACATTTTTGATTTTATGCGTTATCACCATTGATGAATAACCAACATTCCTGGTACTGTGCTAGAACTGTCAGTGACTTCCTGTGCTGTGGAGCTTAGCAAGCTGTAGTGGGACTCAGTGCCCAACTAAGCTATGATAGTTGGAATCTGAATTGTAGTTTTCTTTATTCGGTTTTATGTTTCTGCATTCAATGTTTTGTTTTTAATTTACATGTGCTCCAACAATGTACAGCACACTGGGCTTGTAGCTGGAAGTGCATTTTATAAGAAGTGTAAAATTAACTAAAAATATTTTTAAAAGGGTTACATTTTCTTAAAAAAATAACAACCTGCTTCACCATATCCCTCATCTTTCATACTCACTGCTACATCTTTTTCTGTTGTTGCTCCCACATAATATGATCACATTGGAAATGGCTCACTGATAAATTACTTAATAAATTTACAAATGTAAGAAAAAACATTTACATTTTGAAATACTGAAATAGTTACAAGAAAAATGGAAATACTCAATTTTACAAGAACTACTGTGATCACAGGAAGAAGATGGGTATGTTTTTAGGTATGTAAATGAGATTTTGGCATTGAACAGGGTTTATTTTAGTAGCAGAGCTGAGCTTAATCTAATTAAAGCAACAGAAATAAGTTGTATTATTGATACAGACCCTGGAAAGTCTTATAATAAGCTTGTTTTAAAAAGGGTGATCTTATCATTTAAGCCTTTACACATTAAACTGATTCATAACCTGTGCACTACACCAGATAACTGCTATGGTTAACTTAGTCTTATATAGACTAAGACAGCAAATTACTGTTTAACTCTGCTTAAAATATTCACAAAAATAAAATACTGACAATTTTATTCATTCAGTTAAACCTTTGTAGAAAAACTGCACATTTGAAGGCATGATAATTTTCTCAATTCAGTCCACATGGATTTTCTTCAGGTACTCCTATTTCCTTTCATATCCAAAAACATACATGTTAGAGTAAGTGACAACACTAAATACGGGCAGTGTAAGTAAATATGAGGGGGTGCTATGTTAGCATGCTCTGCAATGGACTGGCATTCTTCTCTAGGAATGGATTCAGCTTTGCAATCAATGAGACAGGAGTGATACACTCTAGCTCTCATTTAATCTATAATGGTTAAAGCAATTTCACTAAATGACAGATGACCACAAAGTATACATGTGCAGTGACGAAAGATATACAATAAAAAGATTAGAACTCTCTAATACTAGTCCTCTGTATTTTTTAAGGTTAACAGCTGAGACTGGCTAACTTATAATTCGAGTACTGATTTTGTTCCAAGTATTGCAATTTAAAAAGATACACAGATTTTTTCTTTACAGTAATTGTCATTTCTTATTATGCAATATGAACAAAAAAACAAAGAAAACCAAAAAAGAATAAAAAACAGTCCTTTGATTCTTGTGCTCTGGGTGAGACCTAAGTTGCCATCATGGAACACTCTTGCAGTTTCACCCACACAAGAAATCCCTCAGTTCCCAAAGCTCGATGCATTAACTCATTTCCCATAAACCACATTAGTCACCAAATGAGCAAAGTGAGCAATGAATTCTGGGGACACCCCTCAAATGACAATTTTTCATAATGACTTAACGAGGCAAACCTTATAACATTATTTGAATATTTTTCAGTTTCTTTTTTCCTTCTTTGATCACTCCTGCCCTCTGTTAACAGCACATCATATTTTAAGTGTATTTACTGAATCACAATTAGGTAGCAAGAAAGCATAAACTATAAGAAGTTATTGCCTAATTTTTACATGGTCGAAGGTAGGCCACTAGAACACTTCTGACCAAAAAAAAAGCACATGTATTCATTCATTCCATCCATCTGTTATTCACAGAACTTAATCTAGTCGAGTGTCTGAAAGACTGTATTCCATCCAGTTGGAAACAGGCTCAAGGCAGGAACCAACCCTGAAAGGGGTGCTAGTCCATTGCAAGGTACACATACACAAACACACTCAAATACATGTCCACATTGTTTGGTATTTCACTTGATTGAAAGATAATATCTAAAAAGCAAATTACGCCATGATTTACTGTACATTTAGCTAACCAACAGTATTGAATTACCAATCACAAATGAAGATTATGCTACATTTATATACATCTCTACATTTGGACTACCCACGAGGGCTGGCAACTACCGTAGTTTAGGGTCATAAAAATCAGTCAGCGATAGTGACTGGACCGGCAATGATGTTTTCCTAGGCAAAACACTACAGTAACTGAACCGTCTTAATCTTTACTTTCATACATTTCTGTATGGATTTGCATTTTAACATTAATCTTCAGGAATTGGCCACCAAAGCATCATTGACAACTTTGTGAAAAAGATTAATTTAAAAGACACCAACCTTTACAATAATATACTGCTCTGAGTATTCAATCCACAATCATAAAATAAGCCTATGTCATATATAATGGGCAACTTTAATAAGATTTTTGAGCTATGTTCAACTTTCCCCACGAAGACTTCTGCACACAATGTGATTTTTTTTAATACCAATTCACACAATGATTTAATAATGTACTACCTTTAAATTTAACATTTAATAATCCCCTTGAGCCTATTACACAAAACTTAGCTTTTCCTAAATGTGTGCCACATACAGTATGAAATAATTTAGTTCATAATTCAATACATCTCTCAATCTTATTAAAAACTTGGCCAAGTCTTGAATTATCTCCTGCTTGTCAGAGATTTAGGCATCCGCCATCCTTAGACACACATGCTTAAGTTGAAACTCTGCTAGACTACTGTTCTCTGATTTACTGAACACCACTTAATCTACTACAACCTCAGAACTCAATAAGTACTCTGGTGTGTTGCAAAACTAGTTTTTTGCCTTATCTTGCCTAACTAAGTTTCCCACTTCAACATTTACATAATACAGGCCCATTACACATTGTACTACTTGACACTTGGAAAGGGGAATTTATTGAATGGAGTGAGAAAATCTCAGAAGATTCAAATTTTTCTATCAGCCATTTATTAACATTATCTTTAATCATACAAACTTGCACACTTTCCTTCTGTTTATTCTAGTCAGGGTTCTAGTGGTAACATGACATGTTGTACAGATCAAGTCACGCTATCTTCAAAAGTTTTCTTGAATTCCTATTGGGAAATTCCTGGACACACCAAGAATTTGCATTTTGGTGTTTTAGTTGATCTCCTTGTTCTTCTTTACTAATGTCTAGCATTGTATAACACATGTGGGAGGTGCACAGGGGCGTCCTAATTACACACTCAAACTACCACAATTGTTTCTTCTCGATCAGGAGCAATAACCAGGTGTATTTACAGGTTTTCCCATCTATGGAGCACCAAATCCTGTTACAAACAACACAACAGCCCTGCACTAAAGCCACATCTACTCGCTGTCTCATTCTTTCATTCCTTCACTACCCAGAACTAGTGAAAATAAGTGATGATGAGAACATAGCTGTTAAACATACCTCAGACCACTTAAAAACTTTGACAAATGTAGTTTAAATGCAGCAGATGTTTTAACCACATTATTAACCCTTGATTACCTACTATCTTTTCATTTTATGTTTTATTGGCAAGGGAAAACACTACGATGTAGTGTAACTAAAAAATTTTAACTATATGAAGAACCATACTTCATTAGTAAATCTGCATTGTAACATTTTATGCTGTCCATCTAAATTACAATAATAACGGAAAAGAAACAAAAAGATCACAGTACATAAACTTCAGATTCAAATCAATTTCTACACTTATTTGCTTGAAAATGGTTCTAGAAGCAATATCAGACTGTTTTACCCAGATACAGCTGAATGGTTCTATCAGTCAGGAAATGTTAACCACATATTTTAGTTATCAACAGCTTTTTGTTTCTAGAAAAAATGCAACTGAGACAGCCTTAGAAACAAATTGAGGACAGAATTAAAAAAGTAAACTGAAGATAGCAGGG
The DNA here is from genome assembly GCF_900747795.2 of Erpetoichthys calabaricus. Classification (NCBI taxonomy): domain Eukaryota; kingdom Metazoa; phylum Chordata; class Cladistia; order Polypteriformes; family Polypteridae; genus Erpetoichthys; species Erpetoichthys calabaricus. Next base: position 207,465,788 of record NC_041397.2, on the reverse strand, counting down.
GATGTGCATTTCATCATTTATAATGTTACAAAGTTAGATCTTTCATCTTCCTTTATTTTATAATTTGCAGATTATGTAAAACAAAACAATGATATTGCAGAAAAAGCAAAAATTAAAACGTAGAATTTGTTCATAAAAATACAAATGTCACTTAACAAAAGCAGATGTGCACTAGCATAATTTATTTTTAAAATATGAAAGAATCCGATAGACAGATGTCAATCAGTATACACAAAATTCTGATTTCCTCATTTTTTTTTTTTTTATCTTTGTTAAACTTCAACATGCAATTATTCTGCTTCAAAGGTTTCTTTTTACCAAGTAAAACATATGCATTCAACAAGGGGGATAATGCAAGCTTAATCCATAATTTTGGATTCTTTGCAGCTGCCCACAAATGTAGTGTATGCTTTTATGTACACTGAGTAAGATTAGTAATAAAGAGATTTCAAAGACTTAGCTTCTTCTTTATCTGTACCTATTTCTACCTGTACTACATAGTTATTTTCCCAATGATCTAATTAGTAGTTACGAGCAACTTCATGACATAAATAATCAACAGAACAGGGAAGCTTAGTTTAATTTTTGATTTCAATGTCACAAAATATTTACTTAAGGGTTACAGAATGTCTTATCTATCTATCTGCTGTGACAGGTTGGCACATTTACAAATAGGTGATATGATACACATCATATTCAATAGACAAGAGCTAAGCCAAAGTGCCAAAAAGTTCAAATCAGGTCCACAACTATAGGAAGACTGTCCATTATGGAGTAATACTTAATCCATTTCCCCTTCTGAATGGACAACAGTATCCCATGTACAATAGACTGCAGTCCAATATGTTTCATTTAGCATTTTCTCTAGCCATGTTATATTTTACTGCTTGTCCTGATGACGCCAGAGATACTGTTACTCTTCTTTATAGTTTGGTAAAGAAAAAAGGAAAATGCTGGAAAAATTGAGAAAAAAAAACTAAATTCACATTCAGAAATACTTCAGAACAATTAATAATACAATTAGAATCAACTAAGTGTAAAACAAAGTCACACAGCTGCCATTGTAACAGAATAGGAACCAACAAAGATATGAATACACCAAAAATAACGTTTACTAGCTGAAAAAATAAAATGGGAAGAGTAATAAAAATAGAGCATATAATATCAAAGGATCAGCAGTAAAACAATACAAAACCTGCTGCCCCGGCACAGGCCTTGCACTGTCTTTTTAATGGTATAGGTCCATTACTGTCCAATTTGCCAAAATATTATGAAAGTCTTCCCTTTCCCAATGTTTGCTTCTTCTTTCCTGTTAGTGAGCCCAACCTCCTAGCTCTGGAGTTAATTTATGGGAAAAACTACTGTGTCAAGAAAAAAAAAACAAAATCATAGAATCTGTAGACGTCTAAGCCACTGCTCCCCCTGGTGGCTACTGGGAACACTGTACCACAGTACCATGGACTGCCTTTTGAAGGCCAGGATTATACTGCAGGTCCTAGAGCAGACGCGGCACAGGACTAACCAGAACTCTTGGAAGAGTTTTTTTGTATCCTTTTCCTGCCAAAACAAAAACCCTTAATTCTGCACCAAGGACTTAAATTGTATGTCACACAGCCCAAAAAGTCCTGAGAAGTCAGATCCAAAGGGTTCCATTAGATTCCTGAAGGAATCCATGTGTCAATCCCAGAGCACTTGCTTTCTCAAACAGGCAGCAGTATCCCAGGAAAATATCTAGAGCCATTTGACATACTTCCTGGGAGCGTTTGGTGCCTCAGATGGTACACTGACAGCACACATCACCCTCTGAAGAAAATAGAGTTACAAAATATTACAAACTAGTCATTAAGCCCGTTACAATAACGGGCGCTAGAACGGTAGTGCATAAACATTAGTAGGAACAGTCTATATTAAATGGCAAGGGACTTTGACCTCATTCTGTTTGTTGGTCGTATTTTTCTTTCTTTCAGCCTTTCTTTTGTTGATGTTTACTTGCTGAGCTGACCGTTCTTCGTGGGCTGCCGCCATGTATTGTGTGTCTTTAATTTTCTGTGACAGTAATACTGTCTTGTACGTCCGCTGGCTTGTACGTCCGTAACATACCTTTAATTTTCTCTGGCGGTAATACAGGCGTGCGCGTCGGTAATATGCCTTTAATTTCCTCTGACAGTAATACTGGCTTGTATGTGGCTGTAATATGACTCACTGTATTGTGTACCTTTAATTTCCTCTCGCAGTAATACTGGTTTGTATTTCTGTAAAACACCTGTAACTTTCTCTGACAGTAATATCGCGCGTCGCACCGTGCCCCCCGCATGCGCACTTCACCAGAAGACACACACACACACACGGACACCTGGACGCACACAGGGATTTTATTAAAGAGGATGAGAATATTAGTCACAATTTTTCAAATAAAAAAAAAATCTTGAGTTGAATGGATAATTTTGCTCAACATCAGAACTGGCCCAAGAAAATGATAAATGTAGAGATTCTCATACACTATTCACAAACTGTATAAACAAATTATATTCCAAGTACCACAACCAAACAGTCTCACTACAGTTGCTTTACTTTCATTTTTAGTTCAATATTACTGAAATTTGCTTTTCCCTAGCTGGAATTAAGCTATTGTTCAGAAGCAACAACAGCTCGTTAAGAGAGTGACAAATTTGACTGGGCTAAAAAGGTTTGTGACCTCACTCAACTAAACAGAACAAACATCTGTCATTCTGAAATTATTTAAAAAAAGTCTTAAGACGATTTAAAAGCAGGGTCTATAGTGTGCTTTAGCAACTCAGACCTTTCTAGTTCAATTCTCAAGGGGGGTGCTTTCAGTTCAGCACTGTGTTTGCATGCCCACATATGTTTGTGTGGGTTTAATCTGGGGAGTACGATTTCCTGTCGAAGTTCAAAGAAACAATAAGCAGCCTGGTTGACAGACAACTCGGCATGGATTAAGTTCCACACAGTTCATAGACATCCTGTTGATTTCTTGATAATCATCTGCTTTTAGCAACTCTTCAGTGTGGAAAATGGGTACATAAAATTGTATGCATCCAACCATTCTCTGAAACCAGCTATTTAAAACTTGGGATCACAGAAGACTGTAGCCTATCCTGGCACTGGGCAACAAACAGCCTACTAAGGGAGCACTAATGGGTATCGGAAACCGCCAGCAGTTCCTGGAAAGAAACAAATCACACTACATTGTGTGAAGTCAGCTTCATCTGCTCACTGGCTGAATTGACAGGTGTTAGCCTGAAGGAGTTTTAGCTCATTAACTCATAGTCATTTAAATTCAATACCATTGTTCAAGCTCCTTTGCCTATAGTGCATGGCTTATGTTCTGTATTTAAAATCATGCTAACATTTTGTATCCGGCCAAGGAGTTGCATTTATTGTATTAGCTTATAATAACCTGAAATTGAGCAAAGTTGAATTTTGTTATCTGATCTTTCTGTGTTTCAAAAAGTATTCAACTGTTTAAACTGTAGATGAATTAATTAAGTTTAATCTTATAAAATCTTACATTAAAGAAATAGGAGCTGCTTCTCTATAGGCTATATAGTGTCTGATATTCAGGTAAGCCACATTTTGTTGAAAGCTTTGAAGTAAAAAACATTCTTATTGAAATGGAAAACTAAAATAAAGGAAAATTATTCGAGCTGCTGATTAATTACCATTAACCCTTGTGATTAACACGTTAATTTTTTTTTTTATTTTATTTAATCCAGTTTTTTTGACCACACTTGACTTGTTCTTAATGAAGCGGTGCCAAATGAATCCAAGCCTATTAACAGAAGTAGCGAGTTATGGCTACAAAGGAATTCCAGACCATCTTCTCCAGCAAAGCATGTTAACATCTATAATACTCTTATTGTCTACCTCAACTGCATCAGTTTCTCTCACCTTCGACTGACTCTATACTGATTTCTCAAAATGTTTTTATAATTTTGTCCCGCTATCAGCTGTTAGGGGACCTAGTCACGTATACACATTTTTCTTTATACAAATCAAGCTAACCTCTCACCTGCAAATGTTCACTTGCTCACGAGACATAGGTGGTGCACGCCCACAAAAGTCTCCTTGCTTCAACATCTCCCTTCCCACGCCTGCTGAAGCACCCTTTTTAAACCCCAGATAGCACGCTTCAATAAAGCTGCAAAGGAGCACTTTTCAAAATTTTGCTGGCTATTCCTTTCTTGCTGCTTTCAGTCTAGCACCAGCAAGTAAGCAACCCTACAGGAAGTGGACAAGTGGTGTACAACGTATCTCTCTGAGCCCTTTTGAGGAGAGGCAGCCTTAACATGGTTTGTCCCCCTCCGAGAACGCCAGAGACCACTGCCACAATCACTGTTCTACACCCTTTCATGTGTACCCAAAGGATGCAGGTACATGTCACTTCATTGATCTTTAGGTACAAAGCTGGGGAGAGCACCAGTAAAACTAAACTGTTGTTATGCATCTTGCATCCTCACATAAAATTATTCCCTTTTTTCACAAAGATGTTGGCTGTTGTCTTTGGATACAGCATATACATGTGTGCTTTGGCTGTCTAGTAACAACTAGTAAAGTAGAGGTTAAGCAATTACATAATGTGAAATCAAGAAAAAAAGAAATGAACCAAAGTTATAGGCATGCATTTTATTCCCTGCACCTGCTGAGAGCCAAATTTAATCAGCCCAGTTTAGGGTAACATGCAGTCAGTGATCATCGCAGTAGCGCAAGCACTGGTCCTTGGCAGAACTCAATCGCACAGCAAATCAAAAAAGTGTATGCTACATGCGATCTAATAACAGAAAACTATAGGTAAAGTATCTGTTTAGTTTTAATAGTTATTTGCTATAGACATTTTGAAACAGTGTAAACCGGTGGCACAGAGGCTAATGTTCATAAGCACAAATCTATGGAAATTTGAGGATAAAAAAAAAAAGACGGTAGATGTTCTTTACTTCACAGCACAGACTAGACATGTTTTCTTAATTAAGAAGAAGTTGACCATTATATTCAAATTTAAAATACGTTTTTGTTCTACTGTACCCAATGCTAGATCTGACAACCTAACAAATAACAAAGGCTTAAAATAAGGAAGCTAAAAAATAAGTAATAAAATGAATGTCATTGAATCTTGTTTTATGTTATCATCCTGACCTGGAATGGAGTAGCAATGAATATTGCTTTTAATTCTTTGTTCAAGTGCGGGTTTCATATCTCTATTAGAAGGAAACATTACGCAAAAGTAATACATTGTTTGTAAGGCATTACATTGTATAATTAACTATATAACAAAATAAAGAATAATGTAACGTAATTATTTTTAAAAGTATTATTTCCCAACACTAGTCCCTTGTGAATGTTTGATTTCTGTATCTGGATAAACTGTTAATAATAAGAGAGCATCCCTTGAACTAGCAGTATAAAGAAATTGGTGTGCTTAAGCAATTGCCTGAATAAATAGTCAGAAAGTTAATAATGTCTAATTTTTTATCTTCATATCATCTTAAAGGCATTATTACGGACAGAGCCAATCAAAGTCAAAGTGCTAGATTAATTTGCATTGTGATATGGCTTAAATTGGAAAATAAAAAAAACACTTACTTTGAGCTGTTGACTGATTACTGTTTCACTGTTTCCTCAATTATTTCTATTACACAAAACCGTTCAATAAACTATCTATAACAATTTAATATCCATAGGCAAGGGTTAATTAAAACCTTTGTATTAGAAAGTAATCAGTTCTTTCTACTCATAGAAAAATATAAACATGCTTGAAGGAAATACAAATAAATTTGGATTAAATTTTAATCAATATGCTGTTAGTTTCAATTCTAAATTTTAATCTTGCAGTTGTGACTACATTTTTAAAATCAACAGCCATAAAAATTACAGGAAAATATTTCCGGAGAAAGTTTGTTCTATTGGAATATGACCTGTATTTCAAAGTGCACAGGGCTGAAAAAACAATTCATTACAGGGATTTCATCATTATGGAACTGAAACATAGTGCAGTCTTTCAGCATATAACAGTTGACAAAGCTGAATGCGGAATGCCAAAATCAATGGCAACACCCTTTTTTTTCCCCCCCTCTTGTTAGTATCTATGGCAGCGAGAAGTTCCAACTTTTTCTGTGGAGTCCCCTGAGTTAGCCATACAGCATCCCTCTGTGTTCTTGTCACAGACAGTGTTGGGAGTAGGGCTGCACGATTAATCTTTTTTTTCTCATGATAACGATATTTATGACCCACGATCAGTTAATAAATATCGTCGCGATTTTACAGTATAAAGACCAAACTGTTTTTTATGGGCTGAGTTTACGGTTTGGACTGCGTCACTATGACGTTACTGCGTCTAGATTGCAAGCGCTTTCTAAAGCAGTAGAAGTCAATAGCAGCAATAACAGTCAGTCAGAAAAAACATATGATGGCGGAGCAACGTGCAGAAGTGCGATCGTTAGTTCCTAAAAAGGGGTCATACTCAGTTGTCTGGAACTATTTCGATTTCGAGGAATGTGATGTTGATCAGGTACGAGTCTTGTGCAAACTTTGCTCCTGTTCCGTCCAAACATCCCAAGGTAACACAACAAACCTCATCAACCACCTTAAAAGCCACCACAAAGTACACTATCAAGAATTTCAACGACTGAAGGCACAAACAGCAACAACAAAAAATTACCAGCCATCCACAACACAGACAACAATATCAGGGACATTGTTCAACGCAATACCATATCTGCCTAGCTCGCAAAGACACCGGCAAATAACAGAGGCGATCGCGTACCATATAGCCAAGGATATGTGTCCAATAACCACCGTGAGCAGTGAAGGGTTTAACAAAATGATCGCAACACTTGATAAAAGATATAGCATTCCCTCAAGCAACCATTTTTCCAATGTTGCGCTGCCCTCGCTGTATGCGAAATGCCGAAAAGAAATAGAAAGAGAAATTCTCAGGCTCAGCCTTGAATATTTTACTGCCACGACCGACTTATGGTCAAGCAGAACTGCGGAACCGTATTTGAGCTTGACAGTTCATTTTATTGACAGCGAGTTTGAGATGAAAAGCAAGCTTTTGCAAACTTTGTTTTTCCCACAAGACCATACAGCGGAGTTTATTGCAGTGGGCCTCAAAGAAGCGATGTCCGCTTGGGGCTTGGTGGAAGAAAGACTTGTGTGCATCACAACGGACAACGCAGCTAATATGATTAGGGCAGCATCTGTGAATAACTGGCCGAGGCTACACTGCTTTGGTCACAGACTTCATTTACCAAAGGAATAATCGTCATTATTAATCGTGATAAAAATTTTGAGCAAAATAATCGTGATAATCATTTTTTCTGTTATCGTGCAGCCCTAGTTGGGAGGTTACCGTCCGGAGTGTTCACAGCTTGAATTATATCAATACCACCCCCTTGTGTCCATAGTGTGCAGTCAGTATTATTACTTCAAGGCCCAAGGAGTGGGGTCAGCATCACCCTCAGGTTCAGAGGACATGATCCTTTAGTTACCAAAAGGCACCCATCAGTGTCCATAACACAAGACTTTGTGGAGTTAGCACCACTTGAGTTAAATAAAGGCACCCCTTAAGGTCTAAAGCACAAGTCCCTTAACTTTCATAACAGTGCCACTCTGGTGGTGAAGGATTGGCCATCTCTCTCTCTCTAGCTGCAGGCTGTTCCATCATGAGTCATTCCTCTTTTAACCTGGAATATTTTTACATAAAAAAATCATAATAAAAAGTTTGAGGAAATCAGGGTCCTATTGGAAGATAAGAACCGTTGTATGAAAAATTCAAAGACACATTCAAATACAGTACTACAAAAATGTTAAAAAAAAAAAAAAAAAAAAATTTTTTAAGATTATGGTACACAGGTGTTCACTGTAAAATCTTGTTGAATTTATGAAACATGTTGAAAAACTAGTTGAAATAACAAACACGAGAGAAGCTCATCAGTCAGTACTTTTGCCAAAGGGCAAGCCAAAACTGTACCTCAAGGTACCTGAAAACAAGCAACAGACCCTTCCTGTAGCAGACCTTCAGAGCTCCACAAGTACAGCTGAAGTCAAATTTGATTGATAGTTATCCTGCCCATAGATATGCCCACAATGTTTCAAGTATGTAGTAACCCTTCTTCAAACTATGCTCTGCTGCAAGAGTGTGAGGAAAGTCGAGTAAACCAAGTGACATAATGTGTAAATCAGCTGGCTGTTCAGCTGAGCACCTGAATCACAATTTTTTCTCAAGGCCAGAAGAAATGCATGTTTTGCTGGTTTTTTTTCATGAAAAATTAAATTGTTATAATGAATTTTGTAGATTGTTGTAATGAGTTTTTCTTTAACATTGGTTCTAAAGGAAACTGGCCAGGATAAAAAAAAAAAATGTTAAAAGGAGGGTTTTATTAAAATGGTGTTAGTTCTAATGAAATTTGTCCTGTTACATGCATTCAATAAATACTAGTTATGTTTCTCACTTATAGGATCTGTTAAAAACTTTTTTAAAACCTGGATCTAATCAAAAGCATTTCAGAATAACTATTTATATTGGGGAGCAGGATTTCTTTTCCTCTTTACTACTCTCAAAGTTTTACTCTGGCTGTTGGCCTTCCTCTCTTTCTCACAGGTGGGGGTTGAATTGAATTTATTTTTGTTAAGTTTCACTTGATTGTATGGAACATTATATACTTTTAATAAATTTAATTAATAAATAAAAGATAAAACAAATAATTTAATAAATAAATACTAGTTATAATAAATTATAACATCAATTACATACAATTGTGATATGCTATTTAAAAAGTTGAAACAAAGATCATTTTAATCATTGCTGGCTGAACCTGCAAGACCATAAAGAATAAAATCAGTCTGTATCACTTCATAACTTATTTCATAGCAATGATGATGTTGTCTGCTAAGCTTGTTTAATGAACACTGCTGTTTTAATTAACCTCGACTTCTGAAGACTGCATTATCCACTGGGTGTACAGGATCAACCATAAGCTCCTAATCATTAAGGGCTTAAAATAAAATCCACAGCCTGAGAGAAGTTCTTTGCATGCGCACACACAAACAAAAATAAATTATAAAGCATGGAATTAACCCTAGTAACAAGTTGCTCATAATATCATATTTCTTATTTTTCACAGTTCGCAATGATGCTATTAATAGCACATCAAAGGCTTTGTATTTGTTTTTGCATGGTCTAAGAAACACTGGAGTAATTTGAGTTAAAGTTTGGTTTATTTTATTCCCCATTACATTTACTATGAATATTTTGTATTAAAAAAAGGAACAAAAATGAAAGTCTCAAAAAAAAAAAAAAAAAAAACCTTATATCTCAGCAGCAGATGCCAACCCTTAGAGTAACATCACAAAGCTCCAAAATGCATCAATTCACACTCACTCTCACTTTACCCTAACTGTATGTGTTTGGAAAGCAGGCGGTACTGCAATGCTCACGGGAATATGCAAAAAGTATGCAAACACCTCACAGTGGGCAACACAGCTTGGAACTGAACCAAAAACCAAGAGCTGTGAGGTGTTAACACTAACCGCTGTGCAACTGCACCCCTCCCTTTCTCAAATCTGAAAGTGCAAAATGCCACTTCTCAAAAGACAATTGCTTCATCCTGGGTATGAGGCTAATCTACATCTATCCTTGCAAGCAGGTCCTCAAACTTGCAGGGAAAACTTGGGGGTTGGTGGCAGGATTGGCACTCTAGCCACTGGGAGAAAAAAGAAGAAAAAAAAACCTCACACCATTCCAGTGTGGTGCTGAGGTGTCACCCGTTGCACAGCTGCACTCAGGTCCAATCCGGGTATTTCGTCATGTGGTGAGTGCAGCACATGCTCCCAAATCTCATCATCTCTAGTTCTGCTGAAGTATGTCCACCCCAGACATAAAGCCAAGAGCAATTAACAGTAAAATGATGATATATGGAAGCAATATACAGCAAACACAGGTTCAGAAGGACATAAATCCTCATAAACTGGAAAGGGTATATATCCTAGCCATAATGTAATAGTACAACAATGTATGCATTAAGCACTAAACTGATTCTGAAATGCAATAAAACACATATAAATAGGCATGACAATGATATAAGTGTTTTTCTGTGTACAACAGCTGTGCAGTTACCACATCATATGTAAAAGCAATGCAAATAACTTTACTGTACCTTATGACTTGTACATGTGTGGTTTAACTTGGGACACATACTTACAAGGTCACTTTGATTTGCTTGACGGGTTTGAAAAAAGTTTAAAGAAATAAAGCTTTTTTTTTTATTTTGCAGCAGCTGACTATACACCTTTCCTCCGGGCGCTCCGGTTTCCTCCCACAGTCCAAAGACATGCAGGTTAGGTGGATTGGCGATTCTGAATTGGCCCTAGTGTGTGCTTGGTGTGTGGGTGTGTTTGTTTGTGTCCTGCAGTGGGTTGGCACCCTGCCCGGGATTGGTTCCTGCCTTGTGCCCTGTGTTGGCTGGGATTGGCTCCAGCAGACCCCCGTGACCCTGTGTTCGGATTCAGCGGGTTGGAAAATGGATGGATGGATGGAGTATACACCAAGAAAAATCAAAACTACAGTATGTCCCTGGGGACTGGAGAGAAGTATACATTAAAACACTGATTACTCTAGGCTAATGGGAACTCATACTGCTTAGCTGACCTTAACTAATATTATATTAGATTTGTATTGAACTGCTTTACTTCCATATTGAGCCTAACAAAACTTTACAAAAATGAGTACAGCCACCACACAGCTATATGTATATTTGAATTAATGTATTACTTGAAGCATTAGATTTGTAACAGTCTGCAGCATCAAAGACAATCTAACACTGGGCTATGCAAAATAAATTGAACACTGTAGGTTGGCAGTGCATGTAAGATCTTTTTTAATTTCTCCTTTATGAAAATAGGAAGAAATGAATATTGGGAAAGAAAATAATGCACAGTCAGCTCCACAATGGGTCAGTGCCATTCCATGTACTATATCAGGGACCAAAAGACAACAGTAGACAGCTAATGTGAGTGTTTTTCTCCAAGAGGACAAAACTGGATTCTGAATAACACTTATTAAATACATTATAAAGACATTTATCAAAAATTTTTTTTTTCTCAGCTTGAACAATATTTCTGTTAATTACAATAAGCTGTGAGTTTTTTATTGGCTAATTCTGAAGTCTGACTGGAGTTTTAGGTCATTTTTATATTGGGTGGATTCCACCAGCGGTCTGTGAAGAGCATTATATGAAAAAAAAAAAAAAAGAATTAATCACTGTGCCAAGAATCATGTTAAATTTCACAGCATGATCAATCTTAATTTTAAAAAACACATTTACAGAAGATGTAAAATATAATAAACTAAAACTACATTATTCATTAATAACAGTGGATACTGAATACACAGATTGCTTTACCCATATCTGCTACTTTAAATATTTAAATTAAATTTGTAACAGCAATTTACATTAAAAGCTTAAATGACAAGGGTGACAAAAATTAATCTCAAGAGATATCAAGAACAGACAGTAGCAGTGAGGGTAAACCACTGAGAAAATTGCTACCAAGCTCTCATTTCTCAACAGACAAGAAGTAAACGAAAAAAACAGGTTACCCAGGAAACTAAGCAGATACTTAAGAAACGTGCAAGAGGTTCACTTCACACTCAACTAAAGTCTTTTCATAAAGCATACAAAAAGGTATGGTATATTTAAAACATGATACATTTTTTGGTGAAGCTAACTTGACCTAGTGTGGCTGTATGTGAAAAGTCCTCTGGTATTATATCTGCCGTGAACCCAATGCAGTCATATTACACTCCCGCCTGTCAGGATGGCTCTGGCTCTATTATTCCAAAGTAGAGTTTTTCCAAGTTCAAAAATGGATGGATAGACCGATGGAAGGTTTGCAAAAATGGACACATGCTTAAGGTGTCTTTCTAAAAAAGACGTGCTTTAAAAAGCACAAATTAGTCACAGATTTAAATTGTAAAATCTTAAAATAACAAAATATTAACAAAAAATATGTCCATATTATTATAAACATCTCATTTAAAATTTGACTTACAAAAACAAATAAAAAATTTATACAGAATTAAAAGTTAGTAGTGCCATAAAACAAATGCAAAAAACAAAGATCATGGGTTGTACAAAAAAAATCATCACAAAGCATAATCTTAAGAAAGGCTCAGCACTGCTTCACATGCCAGAGTTTAAAAAGGATTATAACAAACCTTTCCATAATCTCTTGAATAATTAAGGCCAAGCCATTAAGCACATAATTCCTACTTCTTTTACTTTGCAGTACTATATAAATATTAAATTACAAAAATTAATACCACCACCAAAATGCTCAATGAAATGTTTTGAAAGACCTTAAAATTAACTGAGCCTCCTTTAGCTATGGAAAGATGATAGAATAACATAATTATCTTTGCTTAGGACTAATTAGCACTACAATTTAATAAAAACATTCAATGTGGAGGAGAGAAATAATTTCAACTATCAAAAATAAATAAATAAATAAAAAATCGCATACCAATTTTTCACTGAGTGTGCCCCATTTTCCCCATGGGATACCCAGAAGTCCAGACCCCAGAATAAATAAACCCATGTGCGTTTTTCTGTTGCTATAATTAAGCAAAGCTAACAACGTAGCACACCCTTTGCTATTCACTTAAACAGAATAGTTATAAACAACAATTACTGAAGCATATTAAACAGGGTCATCATGGATCACCCAGGTGCTCCCTCTTTATTTGTTTAAGCTTTTCCTTTCTTCATTCCTTTTTGAGATAAACATGTGCAATCAATCCTTCCAAATGTGGGTGGTGTTGAGTTGCTTTGTTTCTATTCATATAAGCCCCTTTGAAACTTTACTGTTACAGACAGGCAGTCCTCAGGGTGGGGGTGCTGTTTCAGAAGGAAACGTTCACTGATTGGAAACTGTGCTTAGGGAACTGTCGGGCTCAGATGGCAACCAAATGAGGCTCAAACACTAAAAGACCTTGGAGACAAAGATCTGAAAAGCATTAGGGTCCAGTTTTCGTGAGCAGATAATTAAAAAGGTTGAAGGAAAAGGGCTAACAAACGAGCAGAAGGTTCCCCTTTTCTCTTTTCATTTCCTTTCAGTAAACACTGACACTGAAATGCCATAATAGAGAAGAGTTTAGCAGAAAAGGAGTGGAAGTCACCAAATACAAATCACGCAACCTTCAATTTAGAAACAGAAGTATGTCTGATCTGGAAGCCGCATGTTACTAATTATTTATTATATTACAACATATTAAGCTTCTCTCCAAACAAAGGGGTTCTGCTTGTTTCCCCATGAATCCCAACCACAATAAATCATGCTTCATTCGCCTCTCCACTGGCTCTTTTATGTGGTTCTGATTAGAAGATTTGTTAAAAGAGTCATGTAGTTGAACTGTGGAAATTTATTTTTGGAGCAAGAAACAAAAGCACAAACTGATAATGTAAGCAGAACTAAATACACTGAATAAAATGTGCAAAATTGCCAACAAATAGTTAAAGTTTAAGTCTTTTATACGATTCTTGAAGTAAAATTACCTTCATCTTAAAGCAGTACTGCTTAGACTAGCTAACGAAAAGCAGATATGAGTATGTTTAATATTTCATGGCATTAAGTGAGCCTTAATATCAAAGCATTTTTGAAGTTCAATGAATAAATAAACAAATAAAAATGTCCCTATTTATCATGGAAAAGAGGATGGGAAGATGAGATGAGAGTTACCGGTTTCTAATTCTTATGAATCAACAGACTGTCGAGTTTATAATTTTATCTTGATTTTTTTTACCCATTTTTTCCACAATATATTATACATAAGAATAACTTAAATAAATATAGACATTAATAACAAAATCAAGCCCTCTGACACCACAGTGACACAGTGATTAGCACTGCTGAGGACCTCAGCTGCTCATCTGTTGCCAAGAAAGCTCAACAATAAGCGTCCTTCAACATCTGCAATAAGATGCTGCAGATGTTCTATCAGACGGTTGTAGCGAGCACCCTCTTCTACACGGTGGTGTGCTGGGGAAGCAGCATAAAGAAGAGGGACGCCTCACGCCTGGACAAACTGGTGAGGAAGGCAGGCTCTATTGTAGGCACGGAGCTGGACAGTTTGACATCCGTGGCAGAGCGACGGGTGCTGAGCATGGAGAATGGAGAATCCACTGCATCCACTGAACAGTATCATCTCCAGACAGAGGAGCAGCTTCAGCGACAGACTGACAGACTGAGGAGATCGTTCCTCCCCCACACTATGCGACTTTTCAATTCCACCCGGGGAGGGGTAAACGTTAAAATTATACAAAGTTATTGTCTGTCTGTTATACCTACATTGTTATCACTCTTTAATTTAATATTGTTCTTTATCAGTATGCTGCTGCTGGAGTATGTGAATTTCCCCTTGGGATTAATAAAGTATCTATCTATCTATCAATGGCTTTACTTCTTATGAAGGCTGAGAAAGGCAAGAAGCCCATTAACCTCCCCCCATCCCACTATATCCAATTTAGAGGGAAAGCAGTCCCATCTTACACTCTAGACATCTATGTTTCTGTGCTAATCTCAAACTTCTTTAGGATAGCCCCTTTCAGGCTGTCGTACATCAAGGACTCCTCTGCTGGCATGGCCAGAAACACTGCTCTGGCTTTCCCTGTCAGCAAAGATAACAAATAGACTGCCCACTTCACCAGCCACACACTGCCGCCATCCTTTCGAAAGTTATCAAGTGTTGTCAGTGCTCTATATCCTCTGGCTCTGCAAATGGCATCAAGCAAGGATAATCCATGATTCTCTGTGGTGAACTTCTACTCCTCTCTACAGGTTCTTTCGAGACTTGGGACCACAACTACAGCACCAGACCCACTTGTCCTTGCAGCTAGGTGAAATGGTGTTGGAGGATCTTGATATGCTGCTTGAACCGCCGATCCTTGATCTCCTGAATAGCAATGAACTTATGCAAGAATGTCTCCATGACTCCGATGTTCCCAGTGCAGGTGGTTTCCTCCAAAGCCTGAGCTGTACTGGAGTCAACTCAATATCCTTGATCACTGTTCCCTCTAAGCTGTGCGCGTGTGCGCGCGCACACGACTTTCCGAACCCGCACACACAAATTAAAATAGCGCGCACAAAAATTAAATTTTTGCCTAAAATGATTTTTGGCGTTAAAGTGAAATGTTGCAGAAGGCCAGCTGTTCCGATTTCCCATTTATCGAAGCACTATAAATTTTAAATCAGGGGTGTGGCGTCGCTTGTGCAACTACGACCAATCAGAGTTGACTGACCTAGATTCCTGCGTAGCAGGCTACGGTCGGCGCTATGCAGTATCTTGCTGCCTGCGGCAGCCTATAACATCTTTGTACGAAATGCGCTAACTTTTGATTCTTTGACTTCCGTTGTATTGTTTATTTAGTGGAATCTTGGTGTTCAGCCTAGTACTTTGTAGCTAGATATAATTTTTTAAATGTCGAAACCGCAAGCGATGAAAGGTGCAAAACGCAAGAGAGCTGCAATAGCTTTTAAGTCTGAATGGCTTCTACTAAAAGATACAAATTTCAGGAAATAGCAGATGCTTCTGAATGTGAATCAATTGCTTTCAGACCTCTGAATGAAGTGCGCTGGTTATCCAGACACTTTGCACTTCAAGCAATTATTCGAAATTATGATCCCCTATTAAAATATTTTGAAGAATCCAAAGATAATGATCCTATATCAAAGTACTGCTATAAGAAGCTGAAGAGTGAACAATTTCTTATAACATTGGAAATTTTGAATGATGTCTTATCAGAAATGGCTTCTTTAACTATGGCATTTCAAAAACGTGGTTTGACGCCATTGGAAGCTTATCATCTTGCACAGGGTAAACTGAACAAACTTCGAATGCAGTACCTTGGTGAGAAGGTTAAATGGAGTGATAAAGTTAACAGTCTTCTTGACAAGGTGTCTGGAAAAGAAGTTTCCGTGGATACTAATTCCATATTAACCTTCATCAACATCCTATGTTTGCATCTGGGTGAAAGATTTCCTGAAAATGAAATTGAGGAATGGTCTGCTTTTGACTGTACAGCAATAGCACAATGCGACTGACTTTGGAATTGAACATATCCGATCTCTTTGTTTAAAGTACAAACAATTTCTTCAGGAGGAAAGTGTCATTATTCAACAATACAATGACTTTAAATTCCTTGTTGCAGAAAAAATCAAAAGCAATCTGATAAACAGCTTTCCAGAGATGACGAAATTTGCATTTCAGAATGATCAATTTGCAGAATTAGCAAAATTGATGGACATTGGTGCCACATTCGAAATGCTACCTGTAAAATATAATTACACATTATTAATAGGTATAGCATTTAACAATGAAACTTGTTTGGTTTTGATAACTGAAATAACATCGTGTTTTTGTAACTTGAACTGAACTACAACAAACATTCTGTAGCGCACAAAAATTTAGTCTTGCTTTAAAATGCGCACGGATGATATTTTTTGCGCACATAGCCTATAAAAAATTAGAGGGAACATTGTCCTTGATCAGAAATTCCAAATTCAGGCTGTTTCTTTGGAGCCATAAGGTATCTACAGTCTTTGTGTATGCTCAAACCAAAAAATAATGTTCTCTTTTTGGCCTGATCTATCCCACTTCTGCCACCAAACTGTGATATCCCATGTAGTGAAAAAAGTGGTCCCAACCTACACTCTGGACATCTGATAGTTTATTAGCCAAATGGGATCAGAGGAGAGAAGAGACACATATCCAAAATTGAAGGGTGAAAGGTGCAAGTTTATTTACAAGAGAGTTGTACAACAAAAACACAGCAACATCAGGCAGGCTTTGTTTCACAGTCCTTCAGCACAGACACTCCAAAAAGCAAATAGAAACAAAAAAGAAAAAAAATAAAAAATTGGTGTATTTACAGTAAGTACATACAGTGTACTCCTACAAAAACAACACACACACACACACAACAAAAATAAAGGCAGTCTTCCTTCTGTATACCCGGCTCAAGAAGCTCCTCTAAAGGGGAAATACAAGATAAATATGTACATACATACAAAAAAATTATTTACAAAGCCGTCAAGAAAAACAACTGCTCCCTTAAATAGCTCAGCACTGCGTAAAGCTTTTAGGTCCATTGACAACCCCTGTTTGGCCAGGAACTCCTTAAATATAACCGGCAAGATTATCCAGCCAATCCGCCACCGTTGTCTACCCTTGTACCTATCCAGGTAGCCGCAGGCATGTTCATAGCACGCCGCAACTTGGCAACATGCCCCAGGCAACTTTCGAACCCCTGCCGGTCACGCTCGTGTAAGCCCCCAGGATGGCCAACAGCTCAAGCACATTGGTTGCCAACGCTCCGGTAAGTAAACCTCATTTACTTAAAATACAGGATTTCCATCTCTTACTCAACCTCAGTTAGAAGTTAAGCAACATGACACCTTTTATTGACCAACTAGAAAGATTACAATATGCAAGCTTTCAAGGCAACTCAGGCCCCTTCCTAAGGCATGAATCAGCCAATAAAAGGTGTAATTTTGCCATATAGGCCATTATACAGGATCCACGTTTGCCCAAACCACAAGGCGGGCACCTGCTGAGACTGCCTTGCGTTCCCACAGTAACACCTTCAACCCCAAACGGTATGCGCCCTTCTTTAAAGCTGGTGTACTTTTACTCTTAAAAGTTGCAATGTTCAGTGTAGCACTGCTTTAAGCTCAACTGGTACCACCCCAAAACCCACTGCTCCCTCCCCCATCCCCACCACGTTTACAGAGGTGTTATAGAAAGTGTGCTGACCAGCTCTGTCAAAGGTGTTGCAAGGGAACTGTAATGCTGCAGACCACAGGTTACTATAGAGGATTGTTAAGACCTCATCGGTGTGTCTCTCCCCCCCATACAAAACATCTACAGCACATGCAGCCCCCGTAAGACATCCTGTATTGTGGATGACCCCTCACACCCTGCATATAGGCTCTTTCAGCTCCTACCATCTAGCAGACAGTATCACAGCATCTAAGCCACATCATCCAGACTGTATAAATGTTTGTTCCTCCACGCTGTCCAACTCCTCAATGCCTTGACACCCCCCATTACTCGCTGCTGAACTGTAATTCTGAACTTTACCCTATTTAAATCCTTGAAAACTGTCCAACTCAAATGCATACATTGCATTTTATGAGTGGTAAACACTTACTACAATGCAGATGTACATTTGTTATCTGCTCATATTGCATTTTTGTAACAAAATAATGTTGCTGCTGTTAAGCTGTTACGGACCCAGTTATACTGTATCTCATCTGCTGTACTTATTCCTACTGTTGTTGTCAACTTACTGCACACAGTCTTGTCTATTTGCACTGTACACTGTATTTGCACTAAATGGTGTATATTTTCTTGTTTATATTGTATATTGTAAATTTGCAACATGGTCCTAAAGACACAATTTCGTCTCAACCAGTACTCTGTATCTGGATAGGATGACAATAAAGAAACTTGAACTTGGACTTGAACTTTCCACCTTTTAGCACCAAGAATTTGTCATAGTGCCCATTTGAATTTGTACATTTCACCTACTGCTGCTTGTGTTTATCTCTGGAAAGTCCAGTTTTCTATCCACAGTTCAAACTATTAGAGTTAATTCTGATCTTTTAATTGACATGTCTGGTCAAGCTGCGACTCCTTGAGATCTTGAATTTAAAAAGACAGTTAGATAATAGATGAGAAGATTGTAGCATCATTGCCTTTACAGAATAAAAAACACATTGCATCCACTCCAAAAGATGTTTATTTGCTTTCTATGTCAACTCAAGTCAAAGTGATCTGCAAAAGATTCCAAACATGACTGGAAGAAAAAAAAATTACTGGCAATCTAAAACAAGTTATACACTTTATTTCAGGAATCTATTCTTATTCAAATTAAGGACAAATAGGTTTTACTTTTTTAATACAATTTATGTTCTTGTCGCTCTGCAAGTAGTTGTGTTCAGAAAATTCTTTTCAGAAACAGCAATTACGTGTATTTTCTTCATTTCTTGATAGACTATCTTTTTTGTTCATTTTACTCTGGAAGTTTTGAAAGTAAAAAAGTATTTCTTTCACTAAATCAGTGTTTTGAATAACATGTGGAGTATATTTTAAATGTGAAGTGTATGACTTCACTTATGTACAACTATCTATGGAGTGTATAAATTTGAAGCCATTTTTTCCTACATTACAGGGTATCAGATTAAATATAATGCTCAAAATCAATAGGACATTCAGATTTATCAGCTCTGGTATTAAAGCATATAATTCAAGGATGTGCTCAAACTCCTGTCTATCCGCCTAAAAGCATAGCAAAATAAAGACAGTACTCATCCAGGAGATCAAAATCACACAACTAGCTTGCACAACACTTCCTTGGAATGTCCTTTATGTTCTGTTGAACTTTGGCAAAGGACAGCTGTGTCTGATGGCAATATTGTGCTATCCAAATCTTAAAAATAGTAGGAGCTTACCTTTGAAATGTATATTCATGTATGTATTTCACATATGTTAAGCACTACATAATTTATGCTTACAGTTAATTATTGTGTGGCTTGATTATGTGGGTAACCTCATTAAACTAGCATAATGTGATTTAAGCCCGAGAGGTCTGTGTGTGTGTGTGTGTGTGTGTTCATCATAGGGCCCTCTCACCCCACTCCACCTCTACATTTAAATGCACACTGGGACCATTTAGAGTCACAAGTTAATCTAACACACAAAATTTTTGAATGTAATAGGGAAACTGGAGTCCTTGAAGAACAAACAATGTGTGTACAAAATGAGAAGGTACAATATCCATAGAGTGAACAAATGGTTGCAGATGCTAAATTCAAAATGTTGAATTCATGAGGAAGATGCACTAACTACCACTTTAAGCTCCTAGAAAACAATGGCTTGTTTAATTATCCATATTACTAACCGAGAATGCTAAACCGGATGATGGACGCAGGCACATCCGGCAATGGGCCGTAGCTGCAAAAAGACGTACTGCGCAGGCGCAAAAAGAGTCCGCGAGGGTCGGCTGAGGAGCCGAGAAAGGCGGATAGAAGAGGGCGAGAGAGGCGGATGAGGGGCCGCGAGAGGCGGACAAGACCACAGAAAAAAGGAGTGAGCACAGGAAAAATTGAGAAATGAGGCGCAAAGAGCACCGAAAAAAGGAAACGGCACATAAAAAAGTATTCAAACGCAAGCAAAGCACGAAACACATTGCACACGAAACTAGACCCAAAAAAAAAAAAAGAGGCTCGCGCACAACAGCAAGGCACCCCCCCCTACAGGCACCGGACGGGACATACATCAAGAGGGGGATTCAACAAGCCCATGGAACACAAAAAAAAGAACACAAAACCACCCCACAGACCCTACAAGCAAGGGACGGGACACACACAAAGAGGGGGATTCAACAAGACACAGGAACACAAAAAGAAAGAAGACGCTCGCGCGACAACAATCCTCAACACCCCCCCCCCACACACACACACACACACACACACATCCATAAGAAGTGACACCCAAAGCCACATATTCTAAAGTGAACATCAACACCTTCACACTAGACAGCATAGGTGTCAGCATTGGTGGATCTCCTTACAATAAAGCACTATTAACCGTTCAACTGCAGAAAAAGAAACATATTAACGGTGACTGCGATCCTTCTTATTACTTATCCATATTTCGCATGCTGAGAAAGAAACAAGTCATGAATACACGGTCACGGGTACAAAACGAAAAGGAAAGGATAACAGGAACAAACACACGAAAACGAAAGAAACAACAAAATAGACGGCTATGCAGCATAGGTGGATCTCATTACAATAAGGCACTATTAACCGTTCAACCGCAGAAAAGGCTCCATATTAACAGTGACTGCAATTCTCCTTATTACTTATCCATATTTCTAAAAGAAAAAATGTCTCGACTCCAAAAACGCAAAGCTCAACTAAAGCTTCTAACTAACGATGTACCTAAAAGTAAAAACTTTATGAACTGCATTAGATCCTACAATGGTTCATTTGCTTTTGCATATACCGGAGTAAATATCAGGCCACCAAAAGGCAATGGCCCATACTACTTTCCCATATGTGCACAAATACTGCATCGCATTGGAACAGTGCACCCTAAAACAAATCAACAACGCAAATATGCACAAATCTACATCCTAGATCCACATGACGCAATCTATCAATCAAAGTGCTGCATCGCAACAGGCACGGATTCAAAACGAAACACCTCCCGTCTCAGACATACGTTAATGGCAGCGAAGGCTACAACGGGCTTCTCACACAGCACAGGCAAATCGATTACAGCTCCAAAACAACACGTCCCAAATACTACACATGCAACAACGCGCCTCTCAAACGGCACAAGAAAAACATACACCAGGAAAATTCATTCGGATTAATGAATGTCATTTGCAATCATTGTCATTCAGTTCACTTCCCTGAAGAAACAACTGGAAATACAAGTTATACATTTACACGTTGTTGTCAAAAGGGTCAAATTAGACTGCCTTCTTTACATTCATATACTGAATATCTACAGAGGCTTATAACTGACGATGTACCTGAAAGTGAAATCTTTATCAACTACATTAGATCCTACAAATCGGTATCCACTATGAACATTAACGGTGGCACTGCACGTGACATCCGTCTTGAAAAAATGTTGTTTATTGATGAATGTTCAATGGCATGAAGTCACTTACTCAACACCATTCATAAACTTCTACAAACGTTTATGAATAATAATATTCGATTTGAAGGAAAGGTACTTTTATGAGGAGGAGATTTTAGACAGTGATTAGCTATTCTTCCAGATGCCATGCACTCAGCTATTGTTCAGTGCACCTTAAAATACGCAGACAATTGGCATTGCTTTCAAAAGATACAGTTAGTAAAAAAGATACGATGTCCAGAACCAGATCATAACAATTGCTTATTACAACTGAGAGATGGTACACTCACCAATACAGCTGGACTTCAGGCACATATTATTACAATTCCTCAAGCCTTTATCTGCGACAACTTAGTTACAGAGACATTTCGAACAGCAATCTCATTAGACCAAATGCCCCTTTTAACACAACGCACTATATTATGTCCAAAAAATATTAATATGGAAAACATTAATACCCAAGTCATTCCATTACTTCCTGGAGAGACACAACTCTTTCTAAGCTCTGACAAACTTGACTCTGATCACAACAATAACCATCTTAAATGACCTTACAAGTTCTGAGCTGGAATTACCTTTTACACTTAAACGGCGTGTACAAAGAAATTTTCAAATAAACCTTTACACTGTGCCACACACTTTATTGTTTGCTTTCTATTTGCATCATCTACACCGTCACACTATTCTATATCTCATTCATACATCACGCTCTTTGTCATTCCCAACACCAGGGGTTGGCGAGCGAAGCGAGCAGGGGGCGGAGCCCCCTAGTAAAGAAGAATGCTTTACCTTTCATAACACCTTAAATAATGGATGGATGATTTAATTTTTTTTTCTCCTGCCATTTTCTGGTTACAAGGTTGAAATATAGAGGGTTGAGTGAACTTCTGTATGTGTGTCACATTGCAGTGGTTTAGTTCTCTTTTACACATACAGTATATATTTTTGTCACTGTTGTGTTTATGTCTGTCAGCTTTTATCAATTAAATGAAAAATTGCCTATTGCATTGTACACTGCATAGGCATACACAAAATATGTCTTGTTCATAAATCATAGCGAAAATGAATGAAGATGATTTGCTTTCATAATTATAAGCAGACAATAAAGTCACACTTTATCAAAACATTAACTTGACCAATCATAACTGGACTCATTTGGGCTTTTACTTTAAATTTTAGTGTGCTCCATTGTCTTCCTCTGGGATCAATATACTGCCAGGGGTTGTAAGGTAAAAAGTGCAGGAAAGAAAACAACAAGTGATGCATGTTTAATAGTAATGATGGAAAAAACATTAAAAGGAGTAGCACGCCAATAATATTTCTCAAGTTTTGATGTGAAAACATGTTATATAATAATCCTTATTCTTTCTGTTTCAACATGCTCTGGCACACTGAACATTCAAGGTTAAAAGCTCAGACTGAAAAAAAAATGTATGAAAGGGAATTTTCCTCACTATTTTGGGAAACAGAACTGATAAATCAAGCAGTAATTATTCTTTAGCCTACATGTCTTCATCAATTAGTGTGTTGCATTCTATTGCAAAGGCACGCAAATCAACGCAACTCCATTTGGCAACCAGGTGGGGAAAGCTACTTCAAGCTCTGCCCGAAACTCTGCTTCACAGACGGGTCCTTTCATCCACAATAAAAGCTTTATTTGCTTTTGAAGAGTTTTGTCAGCAAATGATACGAACTAAAATCAGTTACTGTAGTACTCCATCAGGAAGGTTAATAAAGCAGTTGGGGGGGATGTGATCTTTGGTTACACTAAATAAATAAATAATGATCAAGTATGGAGTGAATAACAAAAAGAGTTTACAAACAGTGAGCAAGCTAAATGCCTATTTATTTTAACCATTTGAATTAACTTTGTAAAGACATTATTTTGCTTGTGTGTGAAACGCCTTGAGCATGGAAAAGGCACTCTATAAATAAAATGTATTATTATTACATTAGAACAGTATTATTCATAATTAATTATTTGAAAAAGGGTCAAACACCGTCTAAACATTTAGGATATCTTCAAGGCTAAAACCCTTCCATGAAGAATGGATAACATTCCAAGTAACTACTTAGAAAACCAAACCTCATATAACATTCTCAAAAACACTCAAACCAACTCAGGGCAGGGCATGTCTTAACAGTATCGGGTGTAAGTTGAGAAAACAAACCAAGAA
This sequence comes from Erpetoichthys calabaricus, assembly GCF_900747795.2. Taxonomy (NCBI): domain Eukaryota; kingdom Metazoa; phylum Chordata; class Cladistia; order Polypteriformes; family Polypteridae; genus Erpetoichthys; species Erpetoichthys calabaricus. The sequence goes on along the minus strand of NC_041397.2, from coordinate 207,441,884 downwards.
TAGGTGCGCAATCTATTGCCAGGCTCACTATCAAACCTCGCATATTTTTATTAAATTACCTTGTCCACTTTGCTAAAGAAGAATATACCACGCAAGGCTCCTCATTGAACTAACATCCAAACCTGGCGATGTACTGCAAGCCACACTTTTATCAGAAGTGAACCTCAAGTATTAACCACTTGCTTTTTTGCATGCCTTTTTTTAGTTTGACTATTGCTAGTCATAATCATAGCGCGTTAATACACACTTCTGTTGCTGAATAGGTTTGCGTTGCTAGGTGATACAGTACATCCCACACACTTCCTAAAATATCAAAACGACATGACCTGGAATCATCATTATGGAAAAGCGAATCACTGTTTCACCACTGCTTGTAGTAGCCAGTAATTATATAGCAGAAAGTGGGAGCGAGAGAGAGCAGGAATCGGAGCACAGTGCTTAATGGAGACATTAAACTAAAGGCACACAAGGGGGTGGAGGGGGTTTCACACAAAGAAACCCTGTTGCTTAGCAGTTTATTCCAAACCTTCCTAGTGTGAGCTTAATTGGACACATCTGAGACAGCAACCTTTAAAGCTGTCTTCATTATACCCAGGTGTGATTGATTTTGACCACTGTAAATTTGGAATCAGCTCCAGATGCATGACAGGAAGAGTGATCCTCGTTAAAAAGAAAAAAAAAAAAAGAGAATATCAAGCGGTATAGGCATTCAAAATGGAAAATAGAACAGTCAAATTTAAATCCCATCAGCTGAAAAAAAACAAACAATCAAGTGTACTGTCTATTGAATGCTGTTAGGATCAGTTCTGTGATGACTTGAACTGAATTAAATGGGTTATCTGATCGATGGATTGATGGACAGAAATATATGCCCGTGTATGTCCAGGAATAAAGCAGAAAAAAAAAAATCAACTAAAACTATTAGAAATCAAACAAGACAGAAAACATAGTAGAGCAAAGCTTTTGCAAAACGAGAGGTAAATTCTGAATTCAAGCCATTAAAGCAGCAAAGGTTCCATCCATTATCCAACCTGCTATATCCTAACTACAGGGTCACGGGGGTCTGCTGGAGCCATTCTCAGCCAACACAGGGCGCAAGGCAGGAAACAAACCCCGGGCAGGGCGCCAGCCCACCGCAGGGCGCACACACACACACAAACACACACCAAGCACACACTAGGGACAATTTAGAATCGCCAATGCGCCTAACCTGCATGTCTTTGGACTGTGGAAGGAAACCGGAGTACCCAGAGGAAACCCATGCAGACACGGGGAGAACATGCAAACTCCACGCAGGGAGGACCCAGGAAGAAAACCCAGGTCTCCTAACTGCGAGGCAGCAGCGCTACCCACTGTGCCATCGTGCTGCCCCAGCTAAGGTTCCAAACCCAAAAAATGAGAACTAAAAAAATTGCCATTTATTAGTTCTCTGCAAAATGTTTTAGTGTGCCTGAATGAAGAATACATTATTAGTGGTTTTGTGTCTTTGTCTCTACACTAAAAACTTGGTGGTGCAACAGAGGCACAATGGTCAGCACTGCTAATTCACAACAACAGAAGAATGTGTTTGAATCTCCATGTTTCCATGGGTCATTCACCACAAAGTCTAGTTTTCTTAAATCCCAAAGCACTGCATGCTAGATCAAGTGGTGATATAAAACTAGCTGTTTGTGAATCACTGAGAGTGTATGAATGCGTGTGACTTGGATTGGCATCCCGCCAAGGTAATTTCTTTCCTTGCTCCCTGTTGTTGGGAGTCTAGGATTCAAATTTATGAAATGAACAAAACGAACAAAGGTGGTGCAGATAACAGATGGATAATTGAAAAGCAAATCCATTTTTGTATTTAATTAGTAAATATACAATCTCTGATTTTTTGTTTAATTTTTTAATCACACAATACTCTAAATCAACCTAACAATATAATGGATGAACAAGAAAAACAAATACCAAATATTAATACAATCAAAAATGTATTGTTTATCTATCCTTTAACATAGACAAGATGAGGTCTACCTACTATGTAAAAGAGAAGTGTGTGTGTGTGCTGTGACGTGCGAGTCCCCGTCTTGCACCCTAAAACACGAAGCCGAGTCTCAGTACTTTAGCAACACCAGCTTTATTCAGCTTGAAACAGCAACAGCGCAGTTATTTATTGTAGCGGGATCTGCCGCTCTCCTATACACAGTAGCAGCAGTCAGGCAGGGCCCTGTGCATTTATAATGTTCCTTGTATCACCCATCGACGGCAGGCGCTTATAGCATGTCCGCGATCTTTTTGGATTCAGTTTTACGGTGAACTGCTACAGCGCTGGGAGACTGTGATTGCTTTGGGACGCTCTTCCGCGTGTCGTCCCGTTGGGTGCAATCCCACAAGAGTTTAGAAACTCACACACACCAGCCATGATTCTTTTCAAAGGTAAAGTGCAGGTTAATTTGTTTTAATGTATTTTTACTTTATATTTTGTATTAATCATTTTTATATGAATAGTTTTGGGTTGTGGAACAAATCATCTGAGTTTCCATTATTTCTTATGGGGAAATTCACTTTGATATACGAGTGCTTTGGACTACGAGCACGTTTCCGGAACGAATTATGCTCGCAAACCGAGGTTCCACTGTACCTGGGAGTATAGTTCTATAATAGGGGGCACTGAAGATGGAACAGCAGTGAATGCCAGAGGGAAACTCAAGTCAAAGTGGGCCACTTCTGACCCTAAAGTTAATTCTTGGGTTTGGAAAAGAAGAAATCCCTGTAGGGAATCTCCAGTTAGGTGTAACATTGGTGCTCTATTTTTATATCCTTTGTGTAACCGTCTTCTGTGCATTTCAGTACAAATAAACAAACTACAGTGATCCCTCGCTATATCGCGCTTCGCCTTTCGCAGCTTCACTCCATCGCGGATTTTATATGTAAGCATATTTAAATATATATCGCGGATTTTTTGCTGGTTCGCGGATTTCTGCGGACAATGGGTCTTTTAATTTCTGGTACATGCTTCCTCAGTTGGTTTGCCCAGTTGATTTCATACAAGGGACGCTATTGGCAGATGGCCGAGAAGCTAGATTGCTTACTTTTCTCTCTTTCTTGCGCTGACTTTCTCTGATCCTGACGTATGGGGATTGAGCAGGGGGGCTGTTCGCACACCTAGACGATACGGACGCTCGTCTAAAAATGCTGAAAGATTATCTTCACGTTGCTATCTTTTGTGCAGCTGCTTCCTAAAACGACATGCTGCATGGTGCTTCGCATACTTAAAAGCTCAAAGGGCACGTATTGATTTTTGACTGAAAAACAAACTCTGTCTCTCTCTATCTCTCTCTCTCCCTGCTCCTGACGGAGGGGGTGTGAGCTGCCGCCTTCAACAGCTTTGTGCCGCGGTGCTTCGCATACTTAAAAGCCAAACAGCCCTATTGATTTGTTTGCTAGAGATTGTTTTCTCTATCTATGTGACATTCTGTGCTCCTGACACGCACTCCTTTGAAGAGGAAGATATGTTTGCATTCTTTTAATTGTGAGACAGAACTGTCATCTCTGTCTTGTCATGGAGCACAGTTTTAAACTTTTGAAAAAGAGACAAATGTTTGTTTGCAGTGTTTGAATAACGTTCCTGTCTCTCTACAACCTCCTGTGTTTCTGCGCAAATCTGTGACCCAAGCATGACAATATAAAAATAACCATATAAACATATGGTTTCTACTTCGCGGATTTTCTTATTTCGCGGGTGGCTCTGGAACGCAACCCCCGCGATGGAGGAGGGATTACTGTACTTTGAGAGTTATGTACCTCATGTCTTTGTCTTGTTGGAGGTCACTCATTCTTTATCATGTACGTTGGAACCTTGGGTCATGAACGTCTTTGAACACATACAAATCAGGTTACGGCCAAAAAGTTCGCCAAATTTTTGCATCTGTTCACGACCACACACTCGGGTGACGAACAAGCCAGTTTCCGGTTCGTAGGTGCCGATGATTTCCGCACGTGTTCAGTCTCTCCCTGTGAACTCTTTGTGCTCTATTTTGTTTTCCTTCAGGTTCATACGCACCTGTGATTTACGCACGTGTTCAGTCTCTCCCTGTACAGTATAGGGTGGTGCAGACCTAATTATCCAATTTTCATTACGCTATAACTTAAGTTTATTACATAGAAAATCACCCAAAAAATCCCGGACCATCGAGAAGTGTGCGAACTGACGACATGAAGAATCGTCTTCGCGCCGAACTGGAATCGTTCTTGCATAAATCAAAGTCATCCAGACGATCTGGATCTGCAAAATTAGATCTGGACTGCATCACGCAGAGGGACTTTGTGGTATAGCGGGTCCACAGCTCATGTCAAGGCTAATGATGTAAAGCATTAAAGGATGTGTGCTAGATGGTAAAAGCAGGGGTACTAAGCAAGAAAGTTATGGATAATGAAGGCTGGAAAGTGGTTGCAAGACCTTCTGGTTGACAGGTGGCTGCATGTGGGCCCTAGACAGGGAACCTGAGGCTACATGGCAGGAGGCTAGAACTTTTCCACCTAACTGTTGGTGGGTTGCCTGTATGACCAACTTGAAGAAAAGAGTGACCTTAAAGTTCCCTTTAGGAAATGTGCGTCCAAGAGTCCTGCATGTGCAATTAAAAGGGTCAAGGGATAGAGAAATGTAGAAAAACACCAGAAGGAGTTCTAGCATGCTGTCCATATAGCAAAGGTAAACCTTGAAGTGATACCCAACCTTGGGTATCATAACAGGGACACTTTCCAACATCACGGGGAGAGGTGGAGTAAATGCTCAGGTAATGGAGGAAGAGGTTAGGGTGGAGAGAGATGGGAGGTGGAAAACAGAGTGCATATGCTACTTTGGACAAGTGGATGAGCAGCCCTACAGGAAAAGAGTAAACAACGGTTGTAGAGGTTGGCCCAGAAAGTCTACAGGATTATTATTTTCTCTGCTTTACTTTAGTTTTGTGTTTTCCCTCAACTTATGTTTTGGTACCAATTTTTATTTATTTTTAACCTCTTTACAGGTGTTCTGGATGTAAGGAGGAGAGGCAAATCTATGTGAAACCGTAAACCTAATCTATAGTATTCAGGAGTCAAAATAATCTCGTTTTGTAAAAATCAACCATACTAGTCAAATGAAAAACATAAAATATGAACAAAAACCATTTTGCACTGTAGTGTCAGCACAAGGCAGAGCTTATTTTGGCAGCATTCAATTTGGCAGAAACAAACCCCGGGAGAGATTCTCATCCATCACTGGGTACACCCCCACACAATGAGCCTATTTAAAGAGTCCAATCAACCTAATAAGAACATCTTGCAAATTTTAAAGTAAAGTAATGGGGAGTATACAAATAAAAACAACCTGGGCACAGGGAGAACAGAAGAGACTCCACACTACTGTTCTTTTTTGTTTAATTGCAAATAGAAATTTTATTTTTCAAAATCAAAGGTCGAGTGATCACACCACTGCTCATCTAGCATTTGCAATTAATTCTGGTATAGAACAGAAGCTGACCCACGGTGCATCTCCTTTATTTCTACCATCATGTACAAAAGGAACTGATAACATAAACAGATACTTTATTAGTTAAAGAAAGGATACTAATGATTAACATAAGCTAACAATTTTGTAACTAGCAGTGCTTTACAAAGTCTTTTACAAACTCAATCACCATAATTAGAGTTATCTTTACAAAAATACAAAAATTAGAACTTAATTAGCACCTGCTAGGCAGTGCTGAATCCGTCAGTGATGAGCAGATGAAAGCTTCAATTTAGAGAACACAAAAGTGCCGGTTCTTCAGCAAAACATGAAAAATACAAAAGTGAATGCTATACCCTCCTTAAATCCTGTTATAGCTTTTTAAAGCCGCACAATTTTCAGATGCTCACTGGATCGATTTTACTTGAGATGAGACACAGACTATCTGCAGCATTCATTCATATATACCTGTACTTTTATATGTCATGATGGTAAAGGCAGTCAAAAGATTGTAAAGGCAATGTAATAAAAAAAGGGTGGTTTTCTGCGGTGGGTTGGCACCCTGCCCGGGATTGTTTCCTGCCTTGTGCCCTGTGTTGGTTGGGATTGGCTCCAGCAGACCCCCGTGACCCTGTGTTCGGATTCAGCGGGTTGGAAAATGGATGGATGGATGGTTTTCAATTCTTTATATGGTATAGGGGTTTCATAAAAACAAACAAATGTGTACTTCAAGTTTTTTTTTAATGTGCCAATAAATATACTGACATTAGGTAGTGTGGCCCGGTGAATAAATAGATGAACCTTAAACTACAGTCCCAGTCTATGACACAACATATAAAAAATTGCACTAATAAACTATTACAAAGATCCTTTCTTTTTAAACTTCTTTTAAATAGGCCATTCAGCAGCTATTTCACAGCTCCAGGTACCAGAGTTCAGTTTCTATACTATCTCTGTTTTCAGTCAGTGTTCTTGTTTTCTTCCACATTCTAAACATGTGCAAGTTAGGTTGACCGATAACTCTACATGGGTCCAATGTATGTCTGAGTGCTCAGCAATGGACTGAATGCCTTGTCTGAGGTTGGTTTTTGTTTTGTAAAAGCTGCACCTCTGATAGGCTACAATCTACAACCCAGAACTGGAAGTAATTGTCTCTGAAAATGTACGAGTGGCACAGTGTGCATTACAGGAAGCTTCACTCATCAATTTTCTAATCTGCTCAGGTTAGTTTAGGATCAAATGAGCGTTTTAGCCCACATCCCTTATATGCAAGACATGAACCAACCCAGAACGAAGCATACAGCATACATGCTGTATGCGCACTTATTGATACAAGGCCAATCTAGAGTGGGCATAACTTTCACAATTTTGTGATACTGGAAGAAAACTGGAGTACAAAAACTATACTCTGAATGATGCCATATAAAATATTTACATGTCTCTACACAAACAGTATTTACAAGAAAGCCTTGCTGAGGTTTGTTTTTCTTACCTGTCACATTGTAACAACAAAATGAAGAGTTTAATGTGGGCCATTTTGGAGAATAAAGCCTATACCCTGTAAATGCCACATCCCAGCCAAGAGAATGGAAGGAGCTGGACCCGGAAGTAATGACCAGAGTGGATGGACATACAGCCCGGTGGGAATGAAAGATGCTGCAAGGGACAGGTTATTCCCCCAGGACACGAGATGGCAGCAGCCCTCTGTATCGGCACCTATTTGGGAACCAGCAGGAAATGCTAGGAGATATTGTCCAGCAACATAGCCCTACTGGGGACCATGGGTGCCACAAAGGGGGCACTACAGGGAGATGCGCTCCCTAATAAGTGGGTCTTCCGTATGACCCAGAAGTACTTCCATCAGGCAGTGGCCCTGGCACTGAAAGTAATCCCAGGTCTGTAATAAAAGGGACCTCACTCCCTTATCCAGGCAAGTCGGAGCTGGGAGGACATGGAGCAACACTCAACTGGAAGAGGGCATTGTGGTGGTGAAAGAAGAGGTGAATTGTGGAGAGAGAGAGGCTTTGTGGAGGTATGTTTAATAAACCATCCTTTATTTGAACCCGGGACTCTTGGTGTGATCATGTTTGGGGTTTTGGGGCTCGCTGACGCCCTGGTTTCCATCACAACCCTTTAGTCTACAAAAAGCATTTCACAGTTACAAAGCAAAATATACAATATGATTTAATGAACTTTAAGGAAGTGCTACAATCTAAAAATAGAACCCGTTTTTAACTTGTATAGCACCATTATCAGAAGGGCAGAGCAGTGGTGTGGTGCTTAGCATTGCTGTCTTACATTTCTGGGTTTGAATCCTAACCTGGTCACTCCTAGTCTGGACATTCCTTTCCAAAGAGATAAGTGAACATGCAGTCTTCTATTTACATTATCATAGAGGACCTTCTGTGATGGACTGGCACTCTGTTCAGGTCTGCTCCAACATGGTACCTAATACAGGCAGGTTAAGCTCTGTCTCCTGGCAGCCCTAAATTGAATAATCATTTCATAAAGTGAATAAATGGACTATTAACAGTATTGCTATCAGAAAGTGTTTAACAGAGTTTAAGATTACAGTACAGTACAGTGTTAAATTGGCATACATCAAGTACAAAGAAATGTAAAACAAGAGAAGACATAAAGTTAGAAATGCATAATACTAGTGAGAGGGAGAAACGGACACAATATCAAGGAGTCACAATTGCGCAGTTAGAAAAAAGACAAAATCAATTGAAACAAGAGGAGTTAAAAGCAAGAAGTGAATGCATAGGATGCAATAAAAGATGAATCTTCAACGCTAAAGTAAACATTAGCCCTAACAGACATGGGTAGAGGCTTCCAGTGAGAAGCAGCTACAAATTTAAAATTAATGAACATTATGAATTTGAGTTATTGATACGGAAAACTTTAAAATTTAACTGTAGAATTTTCAGAGTTTTTGACAGCATGGTGGCACAGTGTTTAACACTGTTGACTCATATATTAAGTTTACCAGAGTTCTAGGCCTGGTCTCTGTCTATGTGGGGTTTGTATGTTTCCCTGTGTTTTTCTGTAGATATTCTAGTTTTCCACCTCTAATCCCAAACTGTGATTGTTAGCTTTAGTATTCTAAACATGACACCATGCCAAGTGGGGCATCAATAGACCATCTCCAAGGTTCATTCATGCCTATGCCCCAAATGCCTCTAGGATAGTCTCTGGCACCCTGTGAGCCTAATTGGACTAAATCAGTATTAAGCCATTTTATTCTGTGCTTAATAACTCAGTGTAAGAGAGTCATCTGATGGGTAATGTGATAACTGCATCTGGTAAGAAAAAAATCCTACAAAACAAGAAACACTGCCGAATTATAAAGCTGTTTGGTACAACCCTCTAGAATACGTGTCTCTGCTGCTCACTCCATATGAAAGTAATATATGGATGACATCACAGGATTCTGGTGTTTTTACTGTTCTAAGACTCCACCATTCAACTCTCATTCAGTTTGGGGTCTCACCTATCTAGGAATCTCCACCTAGACCTATTCCTGAGCCTCTGTCCACCTCAAATCCAGAACAAGGACTCACTTTCTCTATTTCTGACTTTTTCAACTGCTCTCACGTTATTTTGAAGTTTTAGCTATGATAGTAATGACACCACCATATTATACACCTACTCAAACTGCTAGCTGTTACCTAGCCTTAAAATGTATGTTTTCTGTAGTGGAACTCTGTCTCATTTTTTCCACAGACCCTCTTTTTAATTTTATATTGAAATTATGTATGTTCTGCAAAGCTACTTTTTAATGGTGCCTGGTGTTTAGAATACTTTTGGGATCTTATTTTTACCTCCTTGTGCAATTTCTGTGTTTGTCACTCTTTTATTTTAGTTTTCAGATTAACCAAAGTTAACCAGGTTTGAAATTGGATAAGTCAATAGATGGATGGACCACAGTGTTTGATAATCTTTGTTGCTCTGTAAAGTACCTTGTGATGGTTAAAGGTGTTAATTTAAATATAAAGTTTAACTGATCAAACCACTTAATACATTGGTAGTATACAAATAAAACCTTGCTAGGAATGTAATACTTCAGAATGCAGATAGTATTAAGGCAGCCACAACTGTTAGGTCTGTTAATTGTAACAAGGTTTAGGGCGAATGGAATTTTGGCTTGATTAGAATCTGAGCAAACATTAATGGCCAGTTTAGCTATTTAGAGAGAAAAATCTGAGAAGCTTAAGAGAGGCTTGAACCTATAAAAGTAAAAAATAAAGAAGAGGCCAGATAAGCCAAGGACCCAGTTTCCAGACTCTCACCATTATTGGAGTAGCAGGCAAATGCTTTCAACAGCTACAGAACTTTGTGTCATTTAAATCAGAAAGACATGATTCTACAAATGACACAACTAGAAATTGATTTCTTTGCTTGGAACTCTTGCATTGTAAAGAAGAGCTATAAAATGAGCTGTCATGTCATGTGGATCACACAGCTTAGCAGGTCCTGGTTGTGCGAAGTAGAGAAGGAGAGAAAGAGAGAGAGGGAGTATGTACAGAATAAGGTTGAAGGCAAAAAAGTAAATAAATAAAACAAAAATCAATAAATAAATACCCAGGCAATTAGCCGCAAAACACCAATGTCTGGATTGTTCTGCTCATGGCTCAGCACAACTTCAGATTGCTTTTGTTTTCCACTTTTGTGGTAGCAACAAATAAGCAAAGGTCATGTATCTGATCACAAAAATAAGTAGTCTATGATATAAGAGATGAATGGAAAACAAAGTGTATCTTAAAGGTGATATCTGATTTTAGGTAACACAACCATGAATTAATTTTCCTTAGAAATGAGCAAAGATTTAAAGATGTAAACTGATATGTATGTGATGGAAGCCTTGTGATCATTCAACAGCTAGTGATCATATCAAGAGCAGTTTAAATTCACTCTTGAAATTTGGAATTTATGATCGCAATGTTGGCAGCCTCGTTCTTTGTAGCCAGTTTTTGCAACAAGCTCTACAAATCTATAAGATATGACACTTGGCTCAGTTTATCTTTTTTGCTTACAATGCGAGTGCCCTTAAGTATCAAGCTTTAAATGTACTAAATACACAAAAAAATAATAATAATCATGGAAATGCAAACTATAAATGTACCATATTGATTTGTAAGAAAGAAACTAATTTCTCTATATCAATGAAAGGCATTGTAAGAAATATCTAAAATTAAAAAAAAAAATCTTCACACAATTAGAGCTTAGGCTATTAAATTAAAATTTAAAATCAAGATGGACTGTAAAAAAATTTTGAGAATGCACTGACTTGCTACTCCAAAAGCTTGACTAAAACAACACAGAGATAACAATTTCCATAACAACTTCTCTCTTCTGAAGTTTTTCAGGCTCATTTAGGCAAACAGTCTAGGTGGAAATAAAATATGAAGCAAAGGTTGAAAATATTCCCTGAACGTTTACTAATAATGACTGAAAGTTCTACTACTGGAAAAACTATCTAAAATATCCAAATGTTTCAAATTTCTATAAAACAAATGTACATTAAAAATGTAACATCCACTTTGCAATTTCACTAAGGGCACACTTAAGGTTGCTCAACAGAATTTAAATGTTTTCAGTTGACTGAGTATAGTGTTTTATTATACGAGTCAGAATACAACATGAGATCCAAAAAGTTGAACACTGCCAACAGAGATTGGTCCTTTGTAAATATCCTTCCTTTTGTCATTTTTTCATGAAATGCACATACGCATGAATTATCTTCCATCACTTAAATTACCAGTTAATATAAGGTTTAAGGAATATAGTGGGGGGCAGTACAGGTTCAGGTCGGATTTGGATTGTTGTAAAGTTGGTGGTTCTTCATTGTGTAGTGTTGCCTGTACTGCCGCCATGCAGGAAAGCTACCCAAGGATCACCAGAAGGCAAACCCTAAAAAGAATACCAGCCTAACAGAGGATACACTTGCTCACAATGTACAGTTGTTACTGTAACTTGCTCATGAATGTAATAAACAAAGAAGCAAGAGAACCTGAATAAAACCAATGCTAACACAGGGGAAAAATGCAGACTTCACAAAGATCGGCTTTAATATGAACCACGGACTTGAGCTCTAAGACAGCAGCACTAAGCACTGTGCCACAATTCACATTTATTTTTTTATTTTCTACAACTTTACCTAAAACAACTGCCACATTTTATTCATAATCTGCAATCTGCAGTCTTGAGCACATTTCTCATCTAATTTAACTCATCATTTAATCCAAAGTCAAGCAAGCAAAAATTGTATTTCTTTTTTTGAGGGCTGCTTAACAAGACAACATCAAACTATAATGTGAACTTTCTTGCATAATGCCACAAGGTTAAAAGGTTGGCATATAATACAGCCTTGAGTTGTCTGCAGAGAAATAGAATGAGTTAGGAGACCGTGCCATTAAGACATCTTCAGTAGCATATCTATAAAGGGAATGCAGGCAATGAGTTGGACTTTTTACAATATGAGATCACCAAAAGTATTCAGGGTATTCAAGTATACATTTATTATGATAAACTTCTTTAATATTTAAAAATATGCCATTGCATTAGTTCTAAACTAGACTAGTTTCGGCGCCAACGAGAGTGGCAGCCTTTTCAGTAGCTCCGTGTATGACTGTATGTGTACTTTTCTAATTTTATTTTTCTATTTTTATTTATTGATCACTCCATGTGAATTTCCCCTTGGGATTAATAAAGTATCTATCTATCTAAATAACAGTATGCAAGCTATCCTTCTATGTCCAAACACTTTGAGAGGATGTTATTGGTTTTTGCTAAAGATAAACAACTTGTGGTGACTTCTTGTCAAACACAATTTTCAAACTGAATTTAATTAATAAAAAATATATAAATGATTATCTTTAATCCTTTCTGTCTGCTATCACTCATAAGGCACCTCCTTCCACAGCCCATTATTACTCCCAAACATCTTCCCCAAACCCAGTAATATATGGATTGCTAATCTACAGCAAGCAACAAGTCAACTGAATATGCCTAAAGTTCATGTACAAAATCAACCAATACTATAATGTCTGAGCAGAATGGTTTCAATGCACATTTCAGCATGTAGGTTTATTACTGAGCATGGAGTCAGACCAGTTGCACATACAGTATCACAAACTCGCCTGTTAAGAATTATTATCCACATAAACTTTAAGAGGAACATAGCTTGGGATCTCAGAAGGAGATGCAGTAAAAGCAACATGAAGCATGTAGACAATGATTGGTCATCTACAGGATAAAACTTAATTTTAGTAATGAGTTTGAAGGACACAGTTCAAATGATCACAACAGAGTTAGTGAAACTAGAAAGCAAAAGAAAGTGGAATGTGTAAGGTCACAAGTTGTATGATGTACACTGGTTGCACTGAAAATACGGAGCATTACCATTTGCAAATTAACATAACTCAGCATCTACATCCTCCACTTATATTTGCATCTCTATGGTTTAAACAGTAACTATACACTCCAATGACATTCATTTTCTTAGCCGATTCTGGGTTTTTAAATGGACAAATATAATTTAATAAAGCCTTAGAAATAACCCTACTTCATTAGTTCAGACATACTACTACATCACACACTGGAAATGTGAAAACCAATTTATTTTTCCATAAAAGGCAAATTAATTGGTTTCATTCTACAGGCTAAAATAAGGATGATCAGACATTTTAGAATGGAACCGAGAGGAACAAAAGAAGATGACAATTCTTTCTTTAATCAAACCACTGAGGTTTGTTCAAAGCACGTGTTGGGGAGGCAGATTTTTTTTGTACTGGAGCCCTCAGGCAATTTAAATAATTTCAGCTAATTATTTTTAGCTAGTTTAATTTCAGGAACAGTATTATAAAAATAAGCTTATTTCAATGGTTCTCTAAACTAATACACAGAAACTAATTTAATCCACCTTGTAACATACAGTATCTACAGCCACATTTTAAACTATCAGGAAACTTTTAAAGCATCAGACAAGGAAAAAAATAATCAAAAGGTAGAATTACAGTGCAAATTTCCAGACAGGTGTGGAGCAGCTAGTTATTAACCTGTCTGAGCACTATGTTATTCACTGCCTACAGCAATTAAATTGTAGTTTCCCTCGTAATTCAAATCTACAGTACTGTGGTCCTTTAAACACATATAGGAGGACAAAATGATAAAAAAAGATTACAATATGACCAAAGTGTCATGAGGCTATTATTAATACCAACAAAATATTTCAGCCAAAAAAAAAAAAATCACAGACACTGAGTTTCTCTATCAATCTCCTAGTTAGAACAGCATAAAAGTCAGAAACCAATATCTTTTGCTAAATATTCCAAACAAAAAAAAGAATGGAAAAAATAAAAAAAACAATAAAAGTACATTATAACAATTTTTCAATAAAATTAAATCATAAAACCTATTTCACTTTTATAACTATCCTCTTACAGAGTTACTGTTTTATTTTATTTTTTTTTTTTAAAGACAGGTTCTAAAAGAAGCAAATGGTGCTGAAGTTGTTAACACTTATCTAAGAGATGTAGTTCCACTTCCAGAGTAAACTATGTGTGTCCTTCCCATGTTTGTTAAACTAACATTTGCTGAAATATTGGTGCTAGGCTGGCTGTGAATGTACATTGGCCCCAAATTACCAAGTGTAGGTACCAAGTGTAGAGTAACAACCAAGTACCCCATCCACAAACTATTCCTGCCTCATACCCAATTTGCTGAAACCTTACAATTAGATTAAATAGTATTTGAAAAAAATGGATAGATGTAGGGTGGCATGGTGGCACAGTGGTAGCGCTGCTGCCTTGCAGTAAGGAGACCTGGGTTCACTTCCCGGGTCCTCCCTGCGTGGGTTTCCTCCCACAGTCCAAAGGCATGCAGGTTAGGTGCATTGCCGATCCTAAGTTGTCCCTAGTGTGTGCTTGGTGTGTGGATGTGTGCGTTCGTGTGCCCTGCGGTGGGCTGGCACCCTGCCCGGGATTTGTTCCTGCCTTGCACCCTGTGTTGACTGGGACTGGCTCCAGCAGACCCCCGTGACCCTGTGTTAGGATATAGTGGGTTGGACAATGACTGACTGGATAGATGTATGTTTCTAAAACAAGAACGCCGGGGATGGGGGGATTGGGGGGCTATGTTAACGATATCCTGGCAAAGAATAAAACTGAGTATTTAGATACGTTAAACCAGTGGCAGTTAGTGCATTCTTTTCACCAAGTTTCAAAATGATTATAGGAAGGAATTTGAAGCACAGAATCAGCTTAATGTTCTCAAGCAACAGTAAAAAATATGAACAATGTAAACAAAAAGTAAATACGCACAGTTTTTGATCCTGAGCTCCAACATTATGCGTTTTTCTAGAACAGCCCGTGTATATACTTCTCAAACTTTGTAACTACTTTTTGCAAATATAACTTGGCAAAAAATAACTCCATGCAATGCAAGCACAAAGAATCAAAGCAATTATAACAAAACCAATGAATACTGTCATTCAGTAGCCTCTGTCTTCAACCTCACTTGCATATTTCACAGATACAAGACACCTAGAATACACCCTTGATTCCATAAATATATATAAATTCAGCACCTGCTGCTGATGGCTAGCACATTCAAAGAAGTACTTTTTCAGATATTATTCTTATATTACAGATGAAGTACCTTGTGATATAAAAGGAACAAAATAAAAACATACTGATATATTATTCATGCATGTCTTTCTCCATTCTTATCAGTTATGCTGAATGAAATTTGTTACCCTTCCACAGCTCGATCACAAATTCAACACATACAGGAAACTCAAGTGACAACTTACATACTCTGAAGAGCAACAGAATACATACCGATCTTGTGACTGCTCCTCATACATCCGTTCCTTGCCCTCTTTAAAAAGTCGAATCGCTCTTTTTGACTTCTTCATCAAGCTGTCGATGTATATTTTGAAATATTCATTTTCACTCAGCTGTGAAAGTCTTTGATTTTCTTCATACTTGCACAATATAAGCCGCAGATGCTGGTAAGTGTCTGGAAGAATATCCAGGATATAAGGAGGACTATTTTTCAATTGTAATTTTGGATTTTGGCAGTGTCTCACCTGAATTCATTAAGAAGGAAAGAAAATGCACAGAATTACATGCAAATCACTAATATCTTAAACTTTTTAGAAGTTACACTTAAAATCATATTGTCTGAAATACTATTCTTAATATATGCAGTAGGCAGCAAATGCCTAAAGGATATTGATATGAAAACTTTGATATAGTTATAAATAAAGCATCCAATAAAATCATCATCTTATGAAAATGGCACAGAATTTTAATCTGCATAATCAAATGTGCTACTAGATAAACATGAATTATCTGTACCCCACTTTTCCAGTTCAGATTTGCGGGAACCAAACCCCATGCAGGATGCACTGGGCACAAGTCAAGAAACAATTCCTGGATAGGACAACACTCCATAACATACATCATTATGCAGCTCCTGCAGTACTGCTTTGCACATTGGAAATTATAGCTCATAAGACTACATCAGTAATGAGAGAAAATCACTACACATTGTGAGAAACCTGGATAAAAAAATATAGATAATGATATGATTGCTACTGAAAATAGACTACAAGCTCAATTTTGGCTGAACAATTCCAAGTTGATATTTTATTATTTTAATTCATTAACAATAACATTACAATGAATGTCACAAAGTGAATTTCTTTAGGTCCTGGTTACATTCAACCCTAAACTGGATAGGCAGGTTCAAAAACAGGATGGATATTTTGTTGTCTAAATAGGTACTGACTCCTTATACGCATTCCTTGGTTAATTAGGATGATTACAAACTATGCAAACTTTATTAGTAGTAAACGAAACGCTGTCACATTCAAATATATTTGGGCCATGCACGACAAGCAAGTAGTTTTTTTTTTTTTAAATACAGCCTCCCCATTTAAGTTACTTGCATCATGGAAGTCTGAGAAATGACCTTTAGGCTAACCAGAAAGTTAAATCCAGTGAAAAACAAATAAAATCACAAAAAAATCAACTGTGGATCCATGGCAGGGCATGCTTACTCATATCAGTCACCAGCGTAACCTAAAATTTTGGAGAAAATTTTAGTTACAGGGACAATAGCCAAACGTAACGCAGTACCTGAGTAAGGCTTCAGACCCAGTCTTTTAAACTTAAAAGACAGACAGCAAGAGCAGTAACCACTGCACAAACCTTTCCACCTTACCTTATCAATATATATGAGCTTTTTATTTTGAATTTTTCCATCGCTTTGTGTAAAATTTTTAAATTCACCCTTCTCTATCTAATAGTTCCAAACATCAGTCTTATTTTAAGTTTTCAGTAAGTCTTTAAGTAGATATCCACTACTCTGTGGATCCTATTTTATTACTTACATACTTAGAAAAATGTAGTACCTGTACTTCTTTAAGTTACTAAACTTTACTATTCCATGCAAGGTACTTTTTTTATTCTTTCTTTAAACGGGGGTGAAAAACCCTCATAAATTACAAAAGACAAATAAATGGAAATCAGAATAGAGACCAGTAAATAAAACTCCGTATCTTGGTGGATATGTAAATTGCATACAAACTTCATGTTAGTAACTGTAATTGGTTATACAGTGATATTCAATGTTACATTTTACTGGATGGGCATATTTGTTCTTGTTACAAAATATGCTTCCAGACCCCACAGCTAACATACAAAGCCCAGTAATCAAAACATCATAACCTTGCAGCTATACTATAAGAGAATGCTAATCGAACTATATGATTGACGCCAACAGCTCTTTCAGTGTCTGCCCATAATGTGCCTTTGATCTGAAAATTCAAATCTTGGCAAAACACCCTCTTTCTATCTGTAATACTGTATAAGTCTAACTATTCTTGTATTTGGCCTTTAGGACATTTCTCAATTTATCTTATTCCTATCACTGATATACTGTAGGGTCCTAATGCAGGTACTATCCCAACATCTCTAATATCCGTTATTTTTACATGGAATGCACGGAGTTACAATGTATGGGAAAAAAGATTTTCTTCAAACAAAAGCACTTTATGAAAAGTGCTATAAAACGCAAGACTTGATTTAATATGGTATCCCCCCCAAATGTCTTTTTGCACCTTGCACTTAAAATGTACAGAGGTTGCTCACATCCTCTGATTCTGGCAATTTTGTTGTTCCCCCACACTATGGATGTCAGGGCATTCAGCTCTGTAGCATCCACACTTTAGAATGACCTCCCTAAATTATTGAGATCAGCTGAATCAATTCATCCTTTTAAAAAATAACTTACTTCTGTCCAGTTAAGGCATTTAACTTAACCTTTAACAATCTGCCCCTTCTTTCAGTTTACTTCTCTGTCCAGATGCTTGTGGTAATTTTTGTGTGTGTTGTATCACAAATTATGTTATTTGCTCAGGCTTTTCTTCTAGTGTTGAATTTAGGATTTTACACTGGTTTATTGCTTTGTATAGCCTGTATTTATCTGTTTTTAATGTTCTATGAAGAAATTATTTGTATCCAATGTTACATATAACCTGCTGTACTTTCTCAGAATGTGTGAGGTGCAGTGATCATGGGAAATGCACTATAATAATAAAATTATTATTTTTCACAAAGTTAGGTGTGACATGAGTTTGCCATGTACTTTTCTTTCACATCTGCATGTCTTTAAAACTGGCCTTTGTTTGGTTCACTCCATTTTTTGTGCCCTGTCACTGTGATGGGACTGAAAAGGCCACAAAGTGTTTTAAGACCTGATCGACATATTTTTGTAGCTGAATGCCTGGCAAAGCAGTGTTACTTAGCCTATTATTTTCAAATTGGTCACTCTCTCCAGGCTGACTCTTCCACATTAACTACAATGTCATAAGTTTCCGATCTTGTGGAGGATCACAATTAATGTTGTATTATTCATCACAACACGAAATATATTTTTTTTTTTTCCACAGACCAAAGGGCGCTTTTAAGGCCATAACACTTATGAGATGACTTTTCTGTTTAATTTAAACTAGGCAAAAATAACGGGAAGGGCAATAATGCATAAGGGCTTTTAAAGTTAGAAAAGTTTAAATGATTCTTATTCAGAAAGAATTCTAAACTCCTTACAAAGTGTGCCCGCTTTCAAGGGGGCATGCTTGTTTGGCAGTGGATGTGGAGAGAGGAAGAAAAGTTGCCGCACGGTCCCAAAACGGAGGGGAGGTCAAAATTAGCAGATCGTTTTTGGTCAATTGCATTTCGCTTTTTTCTCTGTCGCAGGCAACAGGTAACTTTTGGAAATTGGTGTCTCTGCTTTTGCGCAGCACAAATATTACTTTGCGAGTTTTCTAGAAACCGGTCAGGGTCCAACATCCACTAACCACCCATCCCCAAATTCGAGCTGCAACATCCACTAACCACCCATCCCCAAATTCGAGCTGCCAATTGCATATCCGGCTGGGGAGCAGACAATAACAGAGCGTTTCGTGGGACGATGGGTTTCGTTTCTTCTTCAAAAATAATGGCTGTTAAGTTTGAACTCCGCAAACTAAAATCTAGATGCTAAATTGTACATTAGTCAATTTCTACCGCGCACGTAGGAATGGATCGCCTTTTAACTGACAGTTCTATGAAAAATAACAATAATTGATTCTACCAAATACTACATGAATAAACAAAAGACTAACCCGGAGCAAAAACGAAAAAAAAATCAGAAATCCACCTAGATGTGCGATACCAAGCCTCATTTAACAACCCCAAGTGACATCGACTGTTGCCAGAAAACACGCAGCTGTAAGCTTGTGCCCAGAGAGCAGTAGACACACGCACTGGCGGCTGCGCATAGTGCCAGGGCTACTGTCTGTGTGCTTCATTTGTCGGGATCCATGCCGCTTGGATGTCAGATATTAACATCCCTGATCTTCTAACCAATGTTACTTAAAAAGCAAAAAAGTAAAACCAGGAAAGCTCATCCTATCTTACCACTTTGTCCATTAGTTTCCAAGTCTTCTCCACTGTGCGCCGATCCGCGGCGGCTTGCTTCGGGGGTCCCACAGCATCCTGGATGGCGTCTATAAATCCCAAGATACGGCCCTTTCTGGGGTTCGCTCCGCGATTTCCCGGATTGCGTCCTCCGAGTGCTGTTGCCATCTTCGAGACACTTGAGAATTTGTATGACTGCACGTATCAATTAAGCATCAGCCTGATTAACTGTTCAGTAAATAGGGAAAGCGAATTGCATATGAAAGAAGACAAGTCAGTGAACTCATTCCGGCTTGTTCACTTGTTTATCGGCTTCAGTTCACGCTGTATTTTACAAACCAGTCTGTTGTTGCTAACGAAGGTTCGGATGTTTGGTTTCAGTTCAGTCCAGGTAGTTTATGCTATAAGCAAGGGGTAAACCGAGCGAAAACATCAGGAACCATGGAATTGTACAGTACATAAATGACACTTCAGCTCGGTCGTCACGCTGTCTGCTGATATACAACAAAAGATCTAAACACCTTCCTCCAAAACGACTCTGTCGGTCCAGTTTGGGGTACCACCTTTGTTGCCTCCTTCCAGTCAGTGAACACTTACTGTGATCAATCACCCCGTAATTGAAAACAAACTTCTTGTTTCCATTAAATTGATATTTTTTCACTATAGAAATCTGCGACTTTACATTAAACAGATTTCAGTTATTCCCATGCTTTATTGCCTGGCTTGAGACGTTTAAAGCACCGAGTTTAATTTACAAGCGGGTACCATCCAAAAAAAGGAAAAAGACGAAAGAAAAGTAAGCATTCAACATTTGTCTGTTAACTACTTACTACTCGCTGTCAATGAACCACAAAACGTATCAATAACCGTTTGCCAGGGCCTCATTTCGTTTAAGGACACAAATCCAAAGGCGGATTGTAGTTTTGCCAGGTGGTATAAACGTTTGCTTTTCTTCTTCTTTTGTTACAACGTTGACGCTGGAAAGAGGTTTTGTAGACACTGCAAAACTGAGTGCAACAGCGTCCCACTCATTCTCTATGTTCTCGAAAGCTAGGAAACAAGGCTTGGGTAGTATGGGGGCGGGAGAGACAAACTACATAACACAACGGATGGGTGGATTGACCTATGAGCGATCACATTTTTGCATTCAACGTCAGACATGCCCCATGATGTGAAACCGAACAACCAATCGAAAGCGATCGTGGAGGCGGGGTAGATGTTTTCCACCCTTCTGAGCTAGTTTAACACCGTATGACATTGTCCGGAATCACTGAATGGGGTGTTGCGTGTTGAAGTTGGCAGAACTAACTGGGGAGGGCTTTCCTTTTTTTTAAAAAAGTTTGTGATTCCCAAATGCACGTGGAATACAGTTGGAAAGAAGCAGCACAGTTAAAGCCAGAAAAATAGACAAGGGCCGAGTAGGTCGTTCCATTAGATTAGCGAACTGGAGAGTAATGGTAATGTTCGACCGCCAAGGCCTGAGCAAGCAGGAGAGCAAAGGCCTTATGTTGTAGTGGCCGTCCAGTTTGTTTCGTGCGCAGCCGTGGTGTGACCCTCGGTCAGAAGTCTTGTTTTAGGAAGTGAAAAGTTTATGCATCTTGTACAGCACAACTTTTTATTCAGGGATTACACTGTAACATTGGATCAATTTTGTGCAAACGCATTATGCAGACTGTTCGAAATATTACGATTTATTTTTGCTCGGACCACTGGTGTATAAAATGTATGTCACCAGCATCGATCTAGATAATATTTTAGTCCGTCTTATGTTATAACATAATTACTCTTTAAATTTTAATTTTTTGAAGAACGCAGTTGCATCACGTGAATTACAAAATCAGATATTTTATTCTTTAAAACAAGATACAAAGGTTAAATGTTAAAAGTACAGCAGCGTTAAATAAAACAAGGAACCAATAATTATTTTTAAAAGATGATGATCTGCTTTGTTGTTATTGATCAGTTAATTATGGTAATTGTAATGTTTAGGTTTGTGTATGAGAAAAAATAAATCACATTTTAATTAAATTACATATGTGCTCGTGAACAAAGGAAAAATTAGAAAATTACAAGCAGCATTTAAGATATGCTATCTAGGTTTAAAAAATAAATTTTTATTCAATGAAAAATAAATCTGTGGTTTTAAGAGATTCATATGAAAATATCCATCCATTATATAAGCTACGCAGTCTATTATAGAGTCACAATGGGCTAGAGCTTATCCAGGCAGCACTTAGTATAAGGCAAGCACCAAACCAGTCCAACACAGAGCACAATTATGCACATGTCTATGTGTACACATATGGTGCCAATTTAGAACTGCCAAATAACCTAGTAGGCAACATGGCGGTACAGTGGTAGCGCTGCCGCCTCGCAGTATGGAGACTAAAGTTTGCCACTCAGATCCTCCCTGCATGGTGTTTGCATGTTCTCACTCTGTGAGTTTGCTTCCCAGTCCAAAAATATGCATATTAGGTGAACTGGCGACGGTAAATTGGCCCTATTATGTCCAGCCTTGCACCCTATGCTAGGTGGGATAAGTTCCATCCCACATTCCTGCATGACCGTGGTCTGAATTAAGCAGGTTAGAACATTACATGAAAAATAGCCTAACACTTAAGGACAGGTGAAAAAGTAAGTACACCCCATGAAATGTTTTTTTTTTTGTTTTGTTTTAACATGCAAGGGGAACCAAAAAATTCCCAGAATTGTTAAAAAAACTTTATTATAAAACTTTCAGAAATTCTATTTTATTCACCTTCAAAATATTCTCACTGAGATTCTATACTCTTGTCTCAGCACTTCTTCAATTCCTGCTAACATTTCCTGCACTCATCTTTTGTTACCATGTCTAGAACCACCGGCCACTCGTCCTGTATTTCTTCCATGGTAGCAAATCTCCTTCCTTTCAGTCTCAATTTTAATTTCAAAAACAAAAAGAAGACACAGGGAGTGAGATCAGGCAAATACAAGGGGTGTAAAGCAACAACCACATTATGCTTGATCAAAAGCTCTAACCATACAGTGTGTGGAGGTGTGCAGTCATGTTGCAAAAGTTGCAGTCACTGCTCCAGACGTTTTTTTTTTTCTTGATACTTTCTCTTAGACAACTTAGCACTTCAGTTTAATGTCACTGATTAACATTCTGTTCACAGGGTACAAACTCTTTATAAACATGTCAATTAAGGTAGAAAAATGTGATCATCATTGCCTCATGAAAACCTGCCCTGTTGGCTTGGAGGAAAAAAATTGCTGAAGTCACCAGAACGATTAAAGAATAAATGCCAAAAATACACACTTGATCAACTCTGCACTATGCCGATTTGTGGACTTATTAACATTAGAATCCCTGAAGCCTACGAAAAAACTCGTAATCCCAGGCCACCTTAAATTCATTCTCACCTCTCCATTAGCTTCTTTTGTTTTGCAAATAGATAGATAGATAGATAAATGTGTCGATCAGCACAAGCAGCCTGCTATCCCATCTCCCCACAACCGCAGCTCAACATGAGCACAAAGTTCTCCCAGCTCAAGTCTGTTTATCTCGGTGTGAGGTGCCTGGAGTTGTATAGGGTAAATAATATATCGT
This sequence comes from Erpetoichthys calabaricus, assembly GCF_900747795.2. Taxonomy (NCBI): domain Eukaryota; kingdom Metazoa; phylum Chordata; class Cladistia; order Polypteriformes; family Polypteridae; genus Erpetoichthys; species Erpetoichthys calabaricus. The sequence goes on along the minus strand of NC_041397.2, from coordinate 207,418,855 downwards.
TATTTGGAACACATGCATTTCATGTGTGTTCCATGTCAACAACGATCTGGGTAAATGTACAGTAGGATGACAGGAAATGTGAGGCAAGAAATGTTGAACACATCTAAAACAGAAACGTTTTTCATGTTATAGTACTAATAACAAAATTTTGACATGAAGTATATAATGTGCCAAGACTGAAGTCCAAATATCAAATAAAGACTTTCAGAAAAGTGCCCTTTTATTCAAGGATAAAACCAAACAAAAAGAAATCGTGTTAGGGTATTTACGCTGATACAACCACTTGGGTGGTGCAGCGGTAAGAACTGCCAGTTCGATTCCAGGCACTTCCCAGAATTACCATTTTCAGGAGTGAGCTGCTCCCCCTGATCTGACACTGCTGTTTTCAAATAAAGACATTCTATAACAGGTGAACTCAGATGAGAATGTGGGTTCTACATCGGAGAAAGAGAACAGAAGCCATCCCCACAAGAAACGTCCAGTCATACATAAGAACAACACAGCTGGCACCGTTTCGATGCAGCAACAGGTTGGGTGTCATCCTACCAGTCAATCTGCCACACACATAATCTTCAATGAAACAGCAGGGCTTACAGAGCTTGCCAAGGTTCGTGATTCAGAGAAAAAAACTGAAAAAAAAAACGCTAACCTTTACAAGTACCATAAATTTACATCGGCTGTTACAGACTTAAATCAAATTATGTTTTTATTTTATAATATTAATAATAAGAGCATCTCACCACTCAAAATGGTAGTTCTGGGAAACGTCCAGAATCAAACTGGCAACCTCTATGGAAAATAAAAAGTCATGTATCAGCATAAATAGACATAAAACTAATTAAATAGAAAAAAGGAAAAACATTATTATTTGAATTCTTTTTGAGAAAGACTCAACATATGTGAGTTATATTTTTGTTGGAGACTTAATGTTTTCCCTTTTTTCTATTTAATTAGTTTATTTATGCTAATGCATGACTTTTTATTTTCCATTATGTGGAAGGGAAAAATATGCTGAAGATTCTCACTCCTCTTGATTATGAGTCAGCAGTTCTTACTGCTACACCACCCAAGCAGCCATGTCAGTGTTGTACCCTAATAAAAGCGCACTTATTTTGTTATTTGTGTATCTTTTGTGAGTTTATTTGATATTTGGACTTTAGTCTTGACACATTATACACTTCATGTCAAAATTTTGTCACTAGTACTATAACATGAAAAAAGTCTTTGTTTTAGATATGTGTTCAACATTTCCTGCCTCGCATTTCCTGTCATCCTACTGTACATTTACCCAGATCGTTGTAGACACGGAACACACATGAAATGCATATGTTCCAAATAACGATATATTATTCACCCTATACAACTCCAGGCACCTCACACCTAGATAAACAGACTTGAGCTGGGAGAACTTTTTGCCCAAGTTGAGCAGTGGTGGTGGTGGATACCAGGCTGCTTGTGCTGATCGACACATTTGCATAACAAAAGACGCTAATGGAGAGGTGTAAAGGAATTTAAGGTGGCCCAGGATTCCGAGTTTTTTTGTAGGCTTCAGGAATTCTAGTATTAACCAGAGTTGTAGGCACATTATATACTAGAATAACTGCACCTTATTTCAGTAATGTTGACCCAGTATATGCACATATTAAGATTTGATCTTCATTTAGACTGTGTGACCAGAGATGACACTGGATTGATGTCCCAGCCAGGATGGATGGCATTCCTTTCCAGTATGGGACTATAAAATGGATGGAAACAACTTTCCAAGACTGTTTGCACCCAGTAAGCTAGGTAGCCATGTCCCAGGATGGGTTAATCTCCAAACAATTCAAAATCAACCATTCCACTGTTCGCAAGATCATCTATAAGTAGTAAAGATTTCAAACAGCTGAGAGCAGAATGCAAGATGCTGAAACAAGTCTAACAACCCTAGAATTTCATCATGTGACCTACAGGTAGCATTAAGTGTAGCAATAGAAAGAGGCAGCACAAATTAGATCTGCATAGGAGATGTGCCAGGAGGAAACCTTTACTGTCCAGAAAGAACATTAAGGCAAGGCAAGATTTACCCATGTAGACTTAGGCAAAGACCAGGGGCCTCATGCATAAATGGTGCATATGCACAAAAATGTTGCGTAGGCCCGTTTCCATGCTCATTTCGCATGCACATTCTCACGCCAGTTCAAACCATTTCGTATGCAAGTTTTCAGCTCAGTTTTGCAAACAGGTGGCACCCAGCATCAAAGTAGTGCTCCTGTTTCTGTGTGGTTTCCCTTTATTTTTTTAGATTCACATCCCTGAAGTGGCTTTATCAAATACACTGAAATTAACTGCATATCGTTTATTAGTTTAAGACATCTGATTGTAATCAACCTGTAACAATATAATGGTCCACGGAATGGCCAAACTTTTCCAAATGCCATAGCTGCTTTAGCATTGTTACTCTCAGTGCGCCACACAGAGTATTTTAACTCACTGTATCTGAATATGGAATCACCAGCTCTACAATATGCGATCAGAAAGAGGATTTTCGGGATACAGCATCTAGCACACGCTGCCTCAGCCATGCTCACAGTCTATTTGAATTTTTCCCTTACGGCAAACGCTTCAGAGCCTTTCGTTTAGGGACTTCGCGGTTCAGAAACAGTTTCATCCCAAGAGTTCTAAACCCACTCAATCATTCCATCAAGTGCTCCCAGTAGAACTGTTTGTACTTTTAAGTACAATTACCTTACTGAAAACTTGCACTACAATTGTAATATTGCACAACCTGAGCCACTTTATGAACCATTTCACTATTTCCACTATATGTACATGCTTTCATATTGTATATTTTTCATTGTTTTTTTATCGTATTATTATTATAATTAGAGATAGATAGATAGATAGATAGATAGATAGATAGATAGATAGATAGATAGATAGATAGATAGATAGATAGATAGATAGATAGATAGATAGATAGATAGATCTATTTATTAATCCCAAGGGGAAATTCACATTTTCAGGTACTTATTATTATTATTATTACTGTTATTTTACCATTTTATAGGAAATAAGTTTATGGAGGATTTGCATATTGAATCTCATTGTACCATACAATAATAATAAAGGAATTCAATTCAATAGAAGAAGGCGCATATTTATATATGATGACGACTCGCTTCTAAGTCGACTTAGATTTCCAAGTGCTATCTTCTAGGAGCTCTTGATATAATTTTTTAAGATCAAATGCAAAAAAGTATGTATATTACATCATACCGATAATTTTTTAACTTCATTTAAGTAATGTATATTGATAATAATTAAACATGTGAGGGTGCAGTGGCTCAGCAGTAGCGATGAGATGGCGCCCCATTCAGGGATTGTTCCTGCCTCGAGCTGTATACTTGCTGGGACTGGTGCAACCCGGGATGGATAAATGGATGGAATAATTAAACATGTACAGCAAAGATATTTCAATGTTCCTTTAAAGTTTTGAAGAATCTTATTACAAAGCTGATTGTGTGGTGATTGGTTACATGGAGAAAGAAAAGGAACATAGAAGAACAAATAGAACACGAAGCATTTAACATGCCACTTTAATAACGATGGGATCTGAGAAACTCTAGTAAATTAAACATTGACTTTAAGACTGTCAATGTCAAAGATTGACTTAAGTTTATGACATTCTACTTTAATGACAAAATAAACTACAAGATTGAAGTGGACATTTGACCTTTTCTTCACTGTGTCCCTATTTTTTTTCTTTACCCTAATACGCTTCCATATGACACTCAGGCAGTGGGCTACAACTCGCCTTTTCACTGCAATTTTGATATCTGACCAGTTCTTTTTTATTTTGGGCACTGAACTTGATCTTTCAAATTCCTCCACACTCTGTATCACTTGATCGACTTCCTTTTGTTGTTTATACCACTGCTTAAGCCAACAGATAGTATGTTTTTTCTTGCCTCAACTTCGCATTCACTGAAATTCTTTTTTTCACAAGCTTTTTCCATTGTCTTTTAACTGAACACTTAATGGAAAGAGCTATTTATATTGATTTGTATATTAAAATATGCAAAATTCTAGGAGGAGTTGGGGTGGGGTGTTAGGCGCGATTTATGTAGCGGAAGTGCGTGGAAGTTGGCTTACTCACAGTTTTGTGCATCTGAATTCTTTTGTGTGTATGCACATTTCCACTTTTGTCCATACACCATGTTTTACTGTGAATTCAACACATGGCGTTATGCATGAGGCCCCATCAGAACATTGTGGCCTGGGCAGATAAGTCAAAGACAGAGTTATTTGGTCACATACATAAAGAAATGTTTGGTAAAAACCAAAGACAGCATTTGACCAGAAGAATCTGATACCAACTGTAAAGTGCGGTCATGTCACACATACAACCCACACATTGGGATACAGTTTACGGGTTCAAATAATTGTATTTTCCCACTAGACAAGGGGTTGGCACTGTACTCTAACTCTTTCTCCTCTTTTACGTGCAGAACAACTGAAGAACCGGTCCAATAATCACTTCCGGCTAAAGAATACCTCATTATGTCATTTCCAGTTCCACCCCTCAAGGTCCCACCTCCAGGTGATGTCACTCCGATACCAGAGGGCCACTTTCTTGTTACATCACTTCCTCTGTTTCATTATACTGTATATATGCCAGCCATTTCTGTATTAGTCAGTTCTATTCTGGACTCAAGTCTGTAAAGACCTATTCAATTACACCAGTACTACTAAACGGCGATGGTCCCCAACCCTTTGAATTTTTTTATGTGTGTTTTGTTACAGTGGTCAAAATATTATAGTTTAGGGCTGCTTTGCTGCATTAGGGCCTGGGCAGCTCAACTTCACAGAATCCACTATGAATTCTTCATTTTACCAGATGGTGTTTGAGGATAACTGGAGAACTGTCAGAAGATTGTAGCTCAATTGAAAGTGGACTTTGCTAAGTAACAATGGCCTTAAACATATCAATAAATCCACCAAGGAACGTCTGAAAAGAAACAAATGGAGGGTTCTGGCCAACTCAAAGTCTAACTGTAAATCAGATTGAGATGCTGCAGGAACATTTGAAACAAGCTATACACACAATATACTCCTCTAACATAACACAGATAAAAGAACTCTGCATGGAGGAGTGAGAAAAACATTCTCCTAGTCAATGACTGGGACTGCTAGACAGTCATATGAAATGCCTTCTTAAGGTAGTTTCTGCCAAAGGGGTCTATACCAGCTACTATTAGAACCAAGGGTGTACTCACTATTTCCACAGAAGGGAATGATATATCTGCAAATACATTATTGCATCATCTTTATCTAAAGGTGTACTTACTTTTTCACATGACTTGTGGTATGTGAAAAAGTTTTTTGGAGGGTGTGGGAGAAAAAAACACAAAGATATGAAGAGAACATTCTGACTGCACGCAGATCATGTCAGGGCTAGAATTCAAATTCAGAACTCTGACATTTGTGAGATGGCAATGCCAACCTCTGCCCCAGAAGTTCATAGGAAAGAAAGGTAATACAACATATTGATTGGGTTTCTTCAACACACATGTATGACATACAGTACATCTTTTTAATGAGATCCAAATTCATTCATTCTCCAAAACCGTTTGTTCCAGTACAGGTTCATAAACAGCTGGAGCCTACCCAGACATATTCTGGGAAGGTAAGGAACCAGTGCTGGACAGGGCATCAACATACTGCATGACTCACACACCCACACTAACTCAATTATATTGGGGTCATTTGGCCAAACAAACTAAATAGCATCTTTTAAATGTGGGAGGTACCTGTAGAACCCTTTGGAGATTTTATTTATGTATAGTTATCACAGTTACTAAAGAACAGGTGCTGTTGTAGCTTTTATTTTTTCTTCAGATTAATAAGCCACCACCTGAACTTTAAATTACATATTATGTCGGCATGAAGGTGCTCACAAAAAGGGTCACTTATTTTCCTCCAAGTTTTAAAAAACTTTCATTATATGCTCCCTGGAAATTATAATTTTATAACAATGATGATTACCATTTGGAAGTAAAGAGCATATGATCTCACTCAGTGATTACATCTTAGAAACAGACTGTATACACTTACTGACTGACACAGAAGGACATTGAGATGCTAAATACTAGGGCTGGTATTCAGTTATTTCATTCAAAATATGTAGTTGTTCAGGTCTGAGAGCTATACAGTATGTACATTCCTGTATGAGGTACACAGTGTTAACATGCTGTTTTAATGATCAACTGTTTATTAGACTTTTCTTCAGACTTAATAGTTATATTTCAGCCAGGGTTCTTCCTCTGACTGGGGTTCAAACGACATTTTTATATTCATTTGGTTCATTTTTGATTCCTTTGTTTTTGTTTATATTGTAGGCCATTTAGTTTCTATGTATCTGTGTACCTCTTTTATGTTCCGTGGGTTATCCTCCAAGAGGTGAAGTCACCTGTCCATCACTATCAAGGGATTGCCATAAGCCCTATAAAGGCTAGGAAAACCCACAACACCCTTGAGGTTCATTGTGGAGTTGAAAGAAGGGACCCACAAAGCAGTTAGCCTTTGAGAAGGTAAAGACCACTCTTCATCCTTGGACAGAAGACTGTCCCGTTTGTTGATGACAATGAAGTTATCCACCCAAAAATACAAATAGATGTTCCCTGAAAATATGTGCAAATAAAAGACAGCAATCTGAAAACTCCTGTGATGTTGCATAGCAACAAATGAAGTAAGGCAACTCATTTGCAGGTTCAAATTGCAATACAGAAGAGTCTTCAAACATCTTTCACACTCTGTTTTTCTACACTTTTAAAATGAGTTTGGTTACATTTCAGATTCATTACTTTTCAATATGGTCTCTCTCTCCTTTTCAGCACATTTGTAACAATGGTCTACAAGCTTTTGAAAAAGTTGTTTGTTTCAGTAGTCAGGTATGCAGCACTTTTAAACCTTATCTTCACCTGCAAATCAAAGACCTTAGCACATCCTTCAGAGATCTAGATAGATGAAACTGTGAGGACAGCAGCTCTGGACTATAGTTTGGTTAGTTGAGAACCTTGTATTCACTTTTTGTAATGATTTTCATGGTGTGGGGAACAATGTTGATACTCTCACTTTGCCTCAATATAAAAACTCTTTACTTCTATCTTCATCTCCAATTTTTTTGAATAGTTGGCCTCAGTTCTTTCTTTACCATTCTTTAATGCCTACTGCAAACAATAATTGCTATTTTACTTTGGTTCAAATTGAAGGAGGTGCAACCAAGTTCATGATTCAAAGCAACTTGCACATTGACACCAAGGTCAGCAACTGAAACAGGCTGATGGCTGGACAGGAAAATGACTTTTTGCCCAACTGGAGGTTTTTAAAGGATGAACCAGTGGAAGCCGCAGGTCAGGAGCAGTTTGAACCCTTATACGACAGCTGACAATGGTCCTCTCAAGGCATATCAGTTTCGGCACTTGCTGGGGTATATGGGAGTTGGAGTCCTGAAGTACAGCCATGTTGGTGTCCCTGGGTGCTGTTAGAGGGTGCTGTCAAGGGAGAACCTCCTTTGCTTCCAAAGGATGCAGACATGCTTCCAAAAGAACACACTATGACACCAGAAGCATTCCCATTTCCAGCTTAAAAGGAGCTCGCCATCTCACCTGGATGAGTCCGAGTTGGGAAGCAGCATGCAACACTCAACAGAAGGAGTGGAAGGAGAGATTTACTTGTTTATATTTGTGATTTGGCTGCTTTTCCACATCTGGTGATTTATTTGTAATAAAATACTTTATTTGAACCCAGGACTATGTTTGATGCTATTGTGTGTGAGGTTTGGGGCTCAATGTTGCTCCCTTGTGGTCAGAAAGTTTAAAGTTTCAGCAATGTACTACACAAAAATGGCATGGAAGCAAAAAAAGACAAGAATACATTGTCAGGAATGAGGCTACCTTGACGGATGCTGTTTGTTTTGTTATAAATACTACAAAACTAGAAACAAATGTGTAAGGAGAGTTAGATTCATAAGTTTTATGGGAAGTGACCAACGGTAGTAAAATGAATGTTCAAATAAAATAATACCTTTGTTCTTAACAGCCTTGTTCTGGCTATAAGTAAATGCAAAATACAAAATATATAGCTCCAAAACCTTAAATGATGTTACCATTTAATGAAAAAACATCAAAGAAATAGAATGCCGTTCACTTATAGTTTATAGCCCATTAAACATTCTTAGAAAGATGACATCAATGATTTTAGCAGCCAGCTCAGTAAAACCAGCTCAGTCAAGCAAATACACACTGTAATACTATTAAGACCAAAATAATGAGTAGGTATTGTATGTACAAAATTTATAAACTGTCCTAAATTTCCTTTACAGGACTGTAAAATATCTATAATAATATGCAGTGCACACACAGTGGTTACATATACATATCACAAAAGAATGCTTATACTAAAACTAGTCATTTAGCCCGTTATAATAACGGGCGCTTGAACAGTAGTGCATTAACATTAGTAGGAACAGTCTATATTAAATGGCAAGGGACTTTGACCTGTCCTGCGGTGGGTTGGCACCCTGCCCGGGATTGGTTCCCTGCCTTGTGCCCTGTGTTGGCTGGGATTGGCTCCAGCAGACCCCCGTGACCCTGTGTTCGGATTCAGCGGGTTGGAAAATGGATGGATGGATGGACTTTGACCTCATTCTTTTTGTTGGTCGTATTTTTCTTTCTTTCAGCCTTTCTTTTGTTGATGTTTACTTGCTGAGCTGACCGTTCTTCGTGGGCTGCCGCCATGTATTGTGTGTCTTTAATTTTCTGTGACAGTAATACTGTCTTGTACGGCTCTATTCAATAAGGGCGCGTAGAAAATTTAGTTCAAATGGCCCTGGAATATGTGAAGAGCAACAGGTGCAGATTTTATTAACGCGTGCCTTTATTCGCTGCGCCCAATTGAGGTCGTCCTTTTGAGGCTCGCCTTTTTGTGCGTGCCCTTATTGAAGGATACCGTCTTGTACGTCCGCTGGCTTGTACGTCCGTAATATACATCCGTAATATACCTTTAATTTTCTCTGGCGGTAATACAGGCGTGCGCGTCGGTAATATGCCTTTAATCTCCTCTGACAGTAATACTGGCTTGTATGTGGCTGTAATATGCATCACTGTATTGTGTACCTTTAATTTCCTCTCGCAGTAATACTGGTTTGTTTTTCCGTAAAACGCCTCTAACTTTCTCTGACAGTGATATCGCGCATAGCACCATGCCCTGCGCATGCGCACTTCACCAGAAGACACCCACACACGTACACCTGGACGCACATAGGGATTTTATATATATAGATAAACAGAATGATAAAGTAAAACAATGAATTCTTACATTAATTACCATGGTGAAATAAAGTTTCAGCCTTGCAGTTTGATGTTACCCGAATGTTTGGAAAATGGGCAAGGTTATGATGCAGGTGATTTTAAATTTTAATTATGCAACATGACAAACTTATTCTCAGCTACAAGTCTATTATTAGATGGCAACCTGTTACCACTGGCATAGTGAGGAAGTGGAACCTGGAGGCTGCAATGGCTCTGAATGACTGCATTCAAATGACAGACTGGGAAATGATTTCCAAGTCACATGGGTACAATATTGAAGGACTCTGTCACTGCATCACAGACTATGTTAACTTCTGTGTTGACACAGTGGTACCCACAAAGAGAATATGTTGCTTTCCATACAACACGCCCTGGATTACTAAGGAGCACTAAGGTCTCCTGAATGAGAAAAAGAGAGCATTCAAATCTGATGACAAAGAGTTTATGAAGGATGTACAGCATGTGTTAAAGAAAAAGTTGAGTGAAGGAAAGGAAGCTTACAGAGCTAAAATAGAAAACAAACTCACTCAGAATATCATGAAGGACGTCTGGAATGGACTGGGTATAATTACTGGACTCAAGCAATCCAGGGCTCAAGTACTAGAGGGGGATGTGAACAAAGCTAATGCACTGAACCAATTTTAAATAGATTTTCCCTCCCACTGCCACCTTTTTCCAAAGATCAGTCTCCCCACAACATCCCTACTACATCAACAATTCCTACCACAGCAATTTGAATGATAAGTGACAAGTTCACCTCTGACCATCAGTGTGGACTGTCCACAACTGAAGACAAAGTAAGGAGACAACTGAGGAAGCTACACACAGCTTTGTACTTTCTTGGTCTGATGCAGTATTCATGGCAGCCTCACTGAACACAAGTCTGGAAACAACAATGAAATAGGTGCACCAGTTTAATGCAGAGGGCACTCACAAACATATCAATCTATGCCCATATGTACAGCGTCAATTCATACTCACAGATAAAAGTCGAAAATTTTTTTTAAAGGAAAATAAAGTAGCCTTATAAAAATCTGAAGAGAGGAAGACCATGAAAGTTCCACATAGAAAGGGATTGAATCAAGATTTGAACCTAACTTCCTGAAACTATAGCATATTTGCCCTTCGCACTGTGCTACCCGGCTAAAAATAATAATTGGCAATTAATACGTAAAAATGATTGCTGAATAATATATTCATGCTTCCAAGCTTTTTTTATAGCTACTGTATATAAACTGTCATTCTCTGTTGCCTATTATATTGTATATGTCCTATGTTATTAAGTTTATTCTTTATTGGAAAGGATTGTTCTCGATATTTTTAAAGGCAAAATAGGAAAGTACAGTTCTGTTTGAGATATCATGATGTAGGTTTTAAAAAAAATTCTCATACGTTCTTCAGGGATAATATACATTTCATTCTATGCAGTACATGATAAATGGCAGTCGTGAATATAAACAGACACAAGGCCAGTCCTTTGCATAACGTTCTAAATCATGCACAGTTTTAATTTTAGCATTTCAATTAAAAGTGCTGCATAAAATAATTACTGCTCTACTGTATTAGATTAATTAGATTAATTAGATTACTGTATTAGATTAATTAACTTTAAAAAACTTTGAAACATCTTCTATTTCTCATTCTAATTATTTCCTTAAATTGTATAGATAAATATGTATATTTCTATATCTAACACAAATATGTAATAAATCTGTTTTATTTTCTTATTAAACAACTACAGTAATTTTTATAAATGTTGTGTGGTCAGTGTTGCAACACACTGTAATCAGGCCATGCTCCCAGTGTCTGCATAGGTCAAACATACTATAACTGAATGTATGCAAACACTAGTCTAACAGGCTTAAAGTGCATAAATATTTGAAGTAGGAGTTAAAAGCCCCAAGGCAAACTTATAACATATCTGGGTTTTCGACATTTAGACATTTGTTCTATGTTTGGACTTTTTAGATTTGTTTTTCTTTTTCTTTTAATTACTATTATTATTGTTTTGGTGCTAAGGTGTCACCCGTTGCACTCGGGTCCCAATCCAAGTGGTTCATTCTGTGGTGGATGCCGCAACACGCTATCAGCGTATTCTTCTTGGTAATGCCATTATGTTTCTTGTCTCAATATGGTCACCAAAATTTTTGTGTCAAATTCTGCGTAGCTTATTTTTTGTGATTTACATTGCCAGTGACATGATGTAGAAGACATGTGACATTTTAAGTAATCTTATTTCAGCTGTATTAATTGGTAGAACACAGTGTAGGAGGAGTCCAGAAGATCCCTTACCCAGACAGGAGGAACGAGAGAGTACTGTGGAAGGAGAGAACCTGTGATTTGTGCTTGTGCTACTTTTGGAAGTAATTTTGGTTAATAAACCTTCCATTATTTGAACCCGGGACTCTTTGTGTGCTCGAGTTTTGGGTTGGGGTTTGCTGACGGCCCAGTTTCTATCACAACAGCTTCTGGCCTCCAATATAAGATAGCAGAATACTTTTGACCTCAATGCCTTTGAATCCTTTTTTTTAAAACAGCATCAAAGATTAAATTAGCTAGGGGCAATTAAAACTATCTAGCAACTATCAGGACTTTGCAACATTTCTTTTCTGCTATTTTGTTCATTTGCTTTGACTGTAAGTTTTGACAACTTATTTTGATTTTCTGACTGTTACATGTTTCTAGACCATGAGTCTGCCAGTTCCTGTTTGTTCTTTCCATTTCTTGGTCATTTCTCTATCAAACCTATCATTCCTTGTACACCAGTTCCTTGCCTAGGTATCATAATGAAAACAGTGACAGTACAGCACAACTAGATGCCTTCTTTTGCTTTGCTGCTTAATATAATTTGATTGCTGGTATGGGTACCTTTTATGTGGAGCTTGCATATATTACTAATATTTACATACATTCCCTCCAACAATCTAGATATACAATACACTCCCAGGTTGATTGGCAACTGTAACTTGGCCAGTGTGCAGCGGTATTTGTGTGCACTCTTTGATAGTCTCTTGTTGATTTTGTGATCAAATTCCAGTTTATGCTTGTTGCTGTTATAATAAATACCAGCATCTTACAATCCAGAATTGGAAAGTGGGTAAAGAAAACAGATGAAATAGCAAATGTTTGCCTCCTTATATACTGTATGTAATATAGCTTATGGTATTTTCATTGTGCATTTTAGTACACAAAATTTTGTAGTTATTCCACCAATTCCACCTGTTCTAACCCAAAAGTATTTTTCAAGGGTTCAATCAGCAGTCAAATCATATTAGATTCAAGAATGAAAATTATTAAGCCTCCAATGTAAATTTTCCATTACACAACATGCATTCATGTAGTTTATGTGATAAATCTGAAATTGCCTATCAACAATAGATTATCATTAATTTAACAGTAGCTATAGCTGTTTCATTGAAGATTTAGTTGCTTAGCATTCTAATACTGATTGTACCTTTTCCAGACTTTCCTTACTGGTGTTTATGAGGAATGCAGTGCCTGAAATGCACACATGAATTATTTGATTGCTATAGAATAATGTAACCTTATTTGTACATTTTACAACATTAGAACAAAAGAGAAGATTTTTAGCTTTACAAGCTAGTCCATCCTATTCACTTTATTGTTCAAAATTATGTCAGATTGAGATTTGAAGGTACCTAAAAGCAAACTCTCCACCACACTGCTTAGCTCTTTGCATGAAGAAAAACTTTCTAACGTTTGCATGGAATTTGCCCTTAATAAGTTCCCAACAATGTCCCTGTGTTCTTGTTCATTTTACACTGGGAACCACTGTAATAATTTCTTTCATAATTTTAATCTCTTTGGACATGTTAACTCTTAATCTCCATCTGGTTAAACTGAAAAGGTTCAACTCCTTCAATTTCTACTCATAGCTCATTTGTCTTAGTCCTGGAGTCAGACATGTCACTCTTCTCTGGATTGTCTCTAGTGCTGCTACAATATGTCTTTTTTGTAATACAGTATTTTGACCAATACTGAACACAGTACTGTATCACCTAATATCCTATTAGCCTTCCAGATCACTTCTTTACACTGTCTTGACATGGACAGTGATGAATCCACTGTGACTCCTGGGTCGTTCTCATAAGGTGAACTTTCACGTTTCAGACTCCTGTTGTGTAATAAAATTTGACTTTTTTTTACTTCCTACCTGTGATACTTTACATTTACTTACACATTAAATTTCATCTACCACAAATCTGCAAAAATGCTGTATGCGTTCCAAGGCACCACTATTTTGAGGATTTTGCAACATCCAAGATTGAATTTATTTGCAAAATACATGCTTTCTTTTGTGAATTTTTAGGGAAAGACTACTGCTGTGTATTTTGAGTTAAATTTTTGGGTTAGCATTTCTGGTTATGCTCTTTCTCTCTTTATTGTTATTATTGCATTAGGGTTTACTATGCTTATCCAGGGCCACTTTATAACACAATTCCCTGGGTTTATTATCTTAATATTTCAAGACTGTTGAAGATGATATTTTATGCATATAATATTTAGACTTTATCAGCAATAGATATCTCTCCTTTTTAATCCTCAAACACCACTGCTGGGGGGCTTGTTTTGTTTTGGACATGCTCAGGTATGTCAAAGGACTGGGACTTTGTGAAGTGGGGTCCAGCCTCACGTGGGGAGGTAAATGGGGGGTGGGGGATAAGGGGGGTAAAGAAAGAGAGCCAGCTATATCTAATATTTCCTTTTAAGCCTTATAATTATAATTACCAACGTAATAATAGGCTGCATGGCAATAACTCGTGGGAAAATTGGAAATTAAGGTTAAAGCAGTCTCACTTCCAATTAAGACTACAAAATGACATCACAAATTCAGAATCAATGTGCCCATGACAGGGCAGTTAACTTTGTGAGCTGGAATGTTAAAGGCCTGAATCACGAATTAAAGAGAAAGAAAGTATTCTCTCACCTAACAGGTCTAAACTCTAAAATAGTATTTTTACAGGAGACCCACTTACTAAGCAATGATCAGTTCCAGCTGCAAAAAGACTGGACTGGCCAAATGTTCCATTCCAGCTTTACAAAGAAAACTAGAGGTGTGGGAATTCTCATACATAAAACAGTCTCATTTGTAGCATCAGATGTAGTATCTAAACCTGAAGGGAGATATTTGATTGTCATGGGCAATTTATTTAACTGTAAAGTGATTTTGATAAATGTTTATGCACCCAATGTCGATGATAGGGAATTCATGCAAAATGTATTTACGTCCATTCCCAATGTGAACACTTATAAAATTATAATGGCTGGGGACTTTAATTGTGTTTTAAATCCACTTAGGATTGGTCCACTTAGATAGGTCTCCTGTCACAGGGGTGATGACATCTAACACTGCAAAGACAATTACACAGTTTTTAACTGACCACAACTTATCAGACCCCTGGAGGTTTCCAAACACAAATTCAAGAACATATTCCTTCTACTCACCAGTGTATCATTGCTACTCAAGAATTGATTATTTCTTTATAGATAATAATTTCTTGCCTACGATTAAATATTGCAAGTACAACACTATTGTTATTTCCGACCATGCCCCTCTGATCTTGGAGCTAAAATCATTATGCCCCACATACTCATCTCGCAGATGGCATTTTAACCCACTTCGATTAGCAGATGAGAACTGTACAGAATTTATATTTCTTTCTAGAGACAAGTACATCCTCAGAGGTCTCTGCAGGAATATTCTGGTAAACTCTAAAGGCCTTCTTAAGAGGACAGATTATTTCATATCTTTCCCACAGAAATAAATTAGAAACCAAGAAGGTATCAGAGCTAACTAGCGAAATTACTAGAATAGATCAAGAACATGCCAGGTGTCCAAGTGAGGCTCTTCATAGGAAAAGGCAGGTTCTGCATTCAGAGCTCAGCTGAAACTGAACAACTCATTTTTAAAGCAAGACATCATTACTATGAACCCGGAGAGAAAGCCATAAGCTCTTAGCTCAACAAATCCACAAGCAAGAAGTTTGCAATGCAATCCCAGCAATCACCAACACAAACGGAGATAAAATCATTGACCATAAAAATATAATGCACACATTTAGAGACTACTATATATCCTTATACTAGCAAAATACCCGCGTTTCGCAGCGGCGAAATACTGGCTGAATAAATTCGACATTGATGTGAGCATTGAAGAAGCGGGACAGCACAGGACTATAAGGGACCACCCATCTGTTGTCGATATCTACACCTTTGATGTTAATTGTATGACCTCCATCAGCAGGTGCGCGCTGGCGGTACTGAGGGTAACCATCTTCTCCGGTCTGAGTTTCTGAGATGAACGGACGCGGGTACTTCTTAGTGCATATTCTGTTGATCATGCAGGGTGAGTTGATATTATGAGGTCCACATGGGCCGTGAATCATGGTGGATTTTACTATTTTGTGTAGGGCACTGTCAGTCTGTGGATCAGGAATTTCCGCACGGATGACTTGATTGATGAGAGCTGGTTTAATCCTATCTTTTAGCCACAATAGAATGTGTGCATGGGGAATACCTCGCTTTTGCCACTCTATGGTGTACATGTAGCAATTTGTACAGCCGAAAATGTTACTCTTCGTGAGCAAGTCTATCATTTTGCAAATTTGGAGATGAAATACACGACTTTTAAGGTCGTGGCTATCGTGAGGTTTTTGACGTGGACGGAGAATTTCAGTGATGTCAGGCCATTTAGGATTGCAAGTAAATGTGATGAATAAGTCAGGGCGGCCATAATGACGTACGTATGTCATTGCGTCTTGTGTACGCTCGTGCATATAGCGAGGTCCTCCAGTGAAGGAAGATGGTAATATCACAGCTTGACCAAGTTCTATTAAATCAGTGTCATTTTTGTCAATAGCATCTTTTAAGTGAACGTAATTTTCAGCTCGTAGTTTTTAGACTGATATAATTTAGTCGTTCGGATTCAATTTTTGCATACATATCAAGTAAAAACTGATTTAATAAAGTTCGGAAGAAAAGGCTAGTATTATCATGATGTAGTCTGATCATAAGCCGGTATGAATAGAAGTTTGCTGCAGAGACAGTTTTGTTCATAGGTAACTTACTGGTAGCATGAACTTGAGGTATAGACACAGAATAGCCGTCTTCACCATAGCAGAACATGAGATGATATTGAAGTGCATCATAGGATCTGTGGGTTTCCTTAATGCGTTGTAGTTTATTGTCTCTGGTTTTCAAGACAATATCTCTATTGTTGAACGTTTGCCCAACGATGACAACACCAACTTGATGAACTGTGGGTTTATTAAATCTGCCTTTGTGTGCATGTAATGGTTTTTTATCTGCGTGAATGACAACTTTGAAGTCTTTGTCATCATCTGAAATACTGTCCATTGTGGAGTGGAAGTCCTGGATGTAAGTGTTACAGTCATGGAGCATTTTTTGTAATTGCTTGACCAAGGGTATGTTAAGTCCAGAAAAATTAGCGCAGCGGATTTGTGCTTCCTTTTCATCGTCCCCGACGAAATAATTTTGCAAAAATTTGTGTTCCTCACTCGGCATAGGTAAAAGACTGCCAATCAAGTGATACACTTGTCCCTGAACTTTAAATGAAGGCATAAAATTTCCCTCAACGATTTGTTTAGCACCAAATGACGTCATTTGAAACGCGCTGTTGTACTTTCGAATATTGTTCAAGAAATGCTCACTTTGAGGATGTTCGCCATTTAACAGGCCCTCAAGAAGGTCAGGAAGCTTACGTAAAGGAGTGAGAGAGACTTTACCACCGTTACAGCACAAACCAGGAGACTCGCATTTCCACTTCTGAGCTTGACAATAGTCACAGTGAACATCCATGGATCCAATGTGTACTGTTTCGTCAGACTCATAATGTATGTTTGGGTCGTATGCAAATCCACATTTGGCTTTTTTGAGCCAAACCTGTTGTTTTCGTATGAGCCGCTTTTCATTATTGGGATCGTATCTAGAAACAGAAGCTCTATTAACTTGTGGATTTGCCTCTGTGTATTTAGCGACAGCGTCTCTATGAACTTGTGGATTCGCTTGCGAGTATTTAGCCACAGCGTCCCTATTAACTTGTGGATGTGCTTGCGAGTATTTAGCCACAGCGTCCCTATGAAGTTGTGGATGTGCTTGCGAGTATTTAGCCACAGCGTCCCTATGAACTTGTGGATTTGCTTGCGAGTATTTAGCCACAGCGTCCCTATGAACTTGTGGATTTGCTTCTGAGTATTTAGCCACAGCGTGTTTATTAACTTGTGGATTTTTCTGCGAGTATTTGGCAGCAGCTGCACGAAGTTGCTTCCGTCTAGCTGCATCAGAAAATCTACCACGACGTCTGATACGCCTCCTTTTTACTGTGTTCTCACAGCTTGGATTGCTGCTGTCATAATCGGCTCAAGCTGGATTTGTGTTGAACTGACATTCGGTATGTGTCAATCGATATAAGCATACAGCCGCAGCCGCACTTATGAATATGCTAAGCACAGTCCTTCACCCACGAATATTTACCTTATATGGGCAGGTACTCAATCACGTGGGAGGCGTGATGATGCAAGACGCAACCGCCTCACACGGCGACCGAGCTGCCCACTATGGCCGTATACAGTATACGAAAGTAGGTTCCAGTTATGACCGTTACGCGTAGAATTTCGAAATGAAACCTGCCTAACTTTTGTAAGTAAGCTGTAAGGAATGAGCCTGCCAAATTTCAGCCTTCCACCTACACGGGAAGTTGGACAATTAGTGATGAGTGAGTGAGTGAGTGAGTGAGTGAGTGAGTGAGTGAGTGAGTGAGTGAGTGAGTGAGTGAGTGAGTGAGTGAGTGAGTGAGTGAGGGCTTTGCCTTTTATTAGTATAGATTCTACTGAGTTTAAAGAAGACAACACACAATCTAATGCATTTCTGGATGCATTACAGATAGCACAAATAGATACTCTTAGTGCAGAGGAATTGGATAAACCTCTAGCACTATCAGAATTACTAGATGCTATAAAGTCACTTCAGAGTGGGAAAGCAGCAGGCCCTGATGGCTACCCTGTCAAATTTTATAAGAAATTCTCCACTCAGCTAGCTCCCCTCTTATTAGCAACATTTACAGAAGCTAGAGACAATCAAATTCTACATCAAACTTTTCTCAAAGCATTAATCACCGTCTTTCCTAAACAAAATAAAGACTTATTACAATGTGTATCATACAAACCAATTTCACTTCTGAATAATGATGTTAAAATACTCTCCAAAGTCCTAGCTAGAAGGATGGAGAAAGTGCTGCCTTCGGTAATATCACAAAATCAAACTGGATTTATTAAAGGCCGACACTTAGCTTCCAATCTTCGTCGCCTGTTTAATGCAGGGGTGGGCAAAGTCATTCCTGGAGGGCCGCAGTGGCTGCAGGTTTTTGTTCCAACCCAGTTGCTTAATAAGAAGCACGTATTGCTCTAGAAACACTTCTGCTTCATTTTAGTTATCTCCCTCGTTAAGATTTTGAACCCTCATTGCTTATTTAAGTCAAAAACAGCTGCATTCTTGGTTTTTAATTGCTCCTTATTAGCAATAAGATGCAAATGACAAAAGAAACCAGCAGTTATCCATTTTGCTTCTTACCCTTTACACCTGTGTGTATTTATCATGCACTATTTGGTTTAATTAAATACTTGAAAGGAAAGAGAATAGAAAAAAGTGAAGGATTGAGAATTACCCTATCCGTTTTACACTTCAAAGTATTTGGATGATATCCTTAGAATGGAAAAAAAATCTAGGATATGAGAATGACTTGACATAGCAGAGTTAAAGCACTAACAAGCCATGAAATGTAATTATTGGCAAGGATTGTTTTCTAATTAAGCAACTGGGTTGGAACAAAAACCCACAGCCACTGCGGCCCTCCAGGAATGACTTTGCCCACCCCTGGTTTAATGTAATATATTCACCAGCAAAGTCAAACACTTCAGAGATATTATTATCGTTGGATGCAGAAAAACCATTAGATATGATTGAATGGAACTACCTTTTCACTACATTAGAGAAATTTGGGTTTGGCCCGAACATTTGTGCATGGATCAAACTACTGTATACCAATCCAGAAGCTTCAGTTTGTATTAACAACATTTGTTCAGACTACTTTAAACTAGAACGTCGTACCAGACAAGGATGCCCCTTGTCACCACTGCTATTTGCAATCGCCATTGAACCACTGGCAGTTCACTATCAAAATGCTTATGAGATAAAGGGGATTATCAGAGAAGGACTTGAAAAGAAAATTTCTCTATATGCAGATGATATGGTACATTATATATCAGACCCACAAAATACTGTGCCTGCAGTCTTAACAGCACTTACAGAATTTCAAAAGATCTCTGGTCTCAGAATTAATTTGAATAAAAGTGTGCTCTTTCCAGTGAATTCTCAAGCATACAATATTAGATTGGACACCTTCCCTTTTATCATTGCAGATCAGTTTAAATACCTAGGGGTAAATATCACAAGTAAACATAAAGCTCTTTATCAACAAAATTTCGCCGTCTGTATGGAAAAAATTAAGCAATACTTGCATAGATGGTCAACCCTTCATCTTACTCTAGCTGGAAGAATTAATGTTGTTAAAATGAATATCCTTCCTAAACTTCTCTTTTTATTTCAAAACATTCCAATATACATCAATAAATCGTTTTTTAAGCAATTAGATTCAACCATAACCTAATTTATTTGGAACTTAAAACATCCACGTATTCAAAGAGCGACCCTACAAAGACCTAAGGCAGAAGGTGGCATGGTTCTATCCAACTTTCAGTTTTATTACTGGGCAGCAAACATACAAGCTATAAAAACCTGGACAGAAATAGATGAACATACACAGGCTTGGTGCACAATACAAATAAAATCCTGCAGTACTTCTTTATATCCCCTGCTTTGTGCCCCTATTAATGCAAGTTATCGCTGATATACTAATAACCCAATTGTGCTTCACTCACTCAGAATATGGAACCAATGTAGAAAGCATTTCAAGATGGAGAATCTTTTATCTGTGGCACCTCTGCATGTGAACCACCTTTTTCAACCCTCGCAAACATATGCAGTTTTTAATATCTGGAAAACATTTGGGATTAAATTACTTAAAGTTCTTTATATAGACAACATTTATATTTCCAGCAACACATTTCTTTCACTATCTTCAAATTAGAAACTTTGTTAAACAGAACCTACCAGATTTTCCTCATCTCCCACCTTCCTCTATGCTGGAAAAAATATTGCTCAGTTTCGAGGACTCATAGACAGCATTTCTGCAATATATAAAATTATTTTACAGTCCCTCCCTTTCAAAGGAAAAGGACCTCTCACTCAACATATCAGAAAAGGAGTGGAAGGGAGCAATGCAGAGAATTCACTCCAGCTCCATATGCGCAAAGCATACAATTATTCAACTCAAAATTATATATCGAGCACATCTGTCTCGCTTAAAACTGTCAAAAATGTTTCCAGGGCAAGATCCAACCTGTGAAGGCTGCTATCAAGTTCCAGCCTCACTGGATCACTTGTTTTGGGCCTGCACCAAATTAACATAATTCTGGACAAAAATCTTTAAGTGCCTTTCAGACAGCCTTGGTGTCACAATGACTTCTAACCCATGAACAGGTGTGTTTGGTGTACTTCCAAATGGGCTTAAAGTGGAGACAAACAAACTGTGATTGCCTTCACTACACTACTGGCACGCAGACTTATTTTGCTAAACTGGAAGAATCCTAACTCTCCTCTTTTAAGTCAGTGGGTAACTGATGTTTTATATTATTTGAAATTGGAAAAAATCTAATTCTCACTTAGAGGATCTGTGCAGAACTTTTTCAAAACCTGGCAGGATCTAATCAATAATATTTTAGAATAAGCTCTTAAAGCACTGAGGAAGCAGATTCTCTTTCCATTCCTTTTTCTTCTCCATTTATCTTTATCCGCCTATTAAACTCATCAATTTATTTATTTTTACTAGCTTTAAGGTTTACTCTGCTATCTTTCTCAGGGGTGGGGGTTGATTTATTTTCAATTTATTTTCAATTTTTGTAAAAATTGTTCTATTTGTATAGAGTTATTACAATAAAATCAATAAAATAAAATAAATAAATAAGATTTACAATTGTGAGTCTATTCAGACCATCTGTTCATTTAGTTAACTAAAAGCTAGTTTGTCTCAGTATCTCATCTGGTCAGTCCTTGAGTGAAGGCAGGTTATCCGTATTAAAAGCATTCTGGGTGAATAGTCCTAGATAGAGTTTCACTTCACTCTTCAAGAAAAAGTATTGAATGTGTTCTGTTTTGAATGCATTTCAGCTTATTTTTCTACTAGTGCCCTTGATTGCCTGTTTCACTTTTTTGTTGGATTCATGTTTGTTACATTTTATAATTCATACAACCAGGGCTAGGTCCCCTCATTGGTGAAGAGTATCAGATCCCATAGCCTCCCATAATACCTTTAAGTTAAAAAATACAACTTGTTGCAGTTCTCCGTACAGAGTGAAGTATAACTACAGTGTATTCTGTTTTCAGCATTCTCCAAGTTTACCAATAGAGTTGAATGTAACATTGCTTGTTTTACATTCTGCAATTTTATACTGTAGTTTTTCATCCTATCTGAAAGCCTGCTATATTTACATTTTGATTTTTTTCTACACATTGTGTGGAAGTTGAGATTTACATGCCAACATAAAAATCTACATCCTTGTCAGAATTTGCTTCCTGTATCTCAGCTTAGGTTTCCCTTTTTATGGCTTAGTACAGAGGCTAGGCATACAAAAAAGAATAGGTTACAGCTGTAAAAAGTGGGATTATTACATATTTTAAAGTGTATAGTTTTCTTTATTCGATAACCTTATGTCACCCTGTAATATTTATGGAAAATAAATGTTAAAGACATATACAAATTCTTCAAAATTCAAAGGTCTCAGGGTAAATGTCACATAAGCAAGTGTCTAACAACTAGAATTTAGCAATTTGTGGGTATAATTTAATCAAACTAATATCATCTTATTTTAAGCATACAGGATCAGCAACATTTACCACTAGAGAATACTACTAAAACAGTGTGTGGAAGAAAGCAGAACACTGTAAAAGATTAACAACAATCGCAGTAAGTTGTCAAGGTCAGCCCCTTGCAATAAAAGGAAATTGCTTCAGTTCCCACAAACCATTGATCAAAAATAGGTCTAACTATGTAAAAGAGGCCCTAAAATGCATGGCTAAATAGTTCCCAAGTGCATAATCAATAGACTGGACATAATACAGTGTGGCATTTCAAAGAGAACAACACATTGTTACTCAGGAGCTGGTGGCTCAATACTTTTGACAGGTGTTCTTTTTTGTTAATCATGAGTCTATTTGTGAATATGTACAATTTGATCCTGTTATTCCAAATAAATGTATGTAATTTGTCATCTGATTGATCAACATGAATTATTTTGATTATCTGAACATATTCTGTGCAGTGATTTTTCTGTGAATGTCCAATTTATTATGCAAGAATGAGCAGCACATAGGGCAGCAGGTTCTAGATCAATAAATTGTACACATGTGCACATTTAGTATATCCCGAATTCATCAAATGACAGTAAAATAATTCTTTTTACTGTAGTAATAAAACACTGCACTGTTTTAAAACAACTATTATAGTAGTAAGCAAAGTCTTTTTGATGTCCTGTGCCTGTACAAACAATGACAAGGTATTAGATATGAGCTGCATTATTGATCTAAAAAATGAGATCATCCTGATTCAAAGCACAGCCATTGAGTACTTGTTGCTGGATGATGTCCAGAAGTTGGAGTTTAGCTGAGGGTCAAGCTACCCACATAGGTCATAAATACACAGCAATTTTCTGAACAATAAACTGCTAGTTGGGCTACAGCTGGTCCACAAGTGCTGTAACGTAATGTTTTTGAAAGAGTTATATGACTAGTGTAGCATTTGCGTGAGGCACACAGTTCTGATGATTTTTAAACAGAATGACAGACCACCATATCCTCATAGCAATAGCCTGTGTTAGGTTATGTATCATTAACATGACGTGTGCTATACTAAAAAATAATGTCCAGGATATAAAGGGTATTGAAATAAAAGGCTTCCATACAGCTGTCATTTCTGAGTTAATGAAAAGTATGCTCCAAAATGTCTTGAAAAAAAAATTATGGGCAGGCCCTATAATGATTACTAGAATGGTTAAAAGACAAAACCGTGGTACTATTAAAAGGTTGGAGGCTTGTTAGACCACATTTAAAAATCCAAACTCTAACAAATAAAGGTGTAAATGGATTAGTCTCACCCCTTACCTCCTTACTTTACAGGGCTTATTGGTGCATGTACTCTGAGGAGTACATCTCAGGATGAAAGTTTACTTAAAATCTTCAGGATAAATAGAACTAGAAAGGAGACAGAGCGTATAGCTATGTGGACTCAAAACTCTGAAATTTTCTACCTAACAATATCCAAGATACCCCACCTTTGCCTCAGCATTTAATTACAAGACTGAAGGCTTATTACTTTAGTATAGCATAAGACTGCTTCTAACACCAAGTATATATGCATTTTTACCTTGCTTTTCAATGAATTATAGTACTGCATTTACTATAGAAGGCATGACAGTTAGTCAAAGCACCCCCTCTCAGTCTGGAGTGGAACCACATACCTAGAGGTACACATACTTGGAGGGTGACCCTCTGACACACATGTGTGACAGTGTCTTTTGTCCGCCTTCTTGGAGAGGTAATGCATTTTAAAAATGAGTTATATTCAACAAACATTTGGACCTGAGAGTCAGTAGACTTTTCTCCCTAGGAAACAAGTTACCCGAACTATTCTATAAAATTATAATCACAGAATTAGAGTATTTTATTCTGTTCCATTCCTCTAGAGTGCATGATTTGGCTCAAAATTTAATCAGCACATCATCATCTCACGATAGGCTTAACTTTCAAGTCTGGTATTTTTCTATTCAAATACCATCCAAATTTATCTCTAGACCATCCTCAAAAAACTGTGACACACAGACACACACACAGACAGACACATACCCATCATCAAAATATAAATGTTTTCGGTATCAAGGAACCATAAAATGTTGAAATTCGTCGAAAACCGGAGATAGAAATGTTAGACAAATCTAAAGTTTTCACTCCTTCTCCCATAGATGATAAGTTATGATGGGGGAGGGCGCGAAGCAAAAATGATGCTTAGTCGTAGATCAATCTCACAATTTCAGAATTGTGCTGACCTAAGACATTTGGAGTGTGGATTAAAATAATATATATATATATATATATATATATATATATATATATATATATATATATATATATATATATATATATATATATATATATTAAATTAGTATAAATTAAATAGATACTATATGTATCGTATATACTATGGTATTTATACACACACACATATATACAGTACATACAAGAAGTATTCAACCCTTGGAAGTTTTCACATTTTATTGTTATATAACATTGAATCACACTGGAATTAATTAGGCTTTAGATGTCACATCATGTCACTGCCTCGCAGTAAGAAGACCTGGGTTCACTTCCCGGAGTTTGCATGTTCTCCCCGTGTCTGTGTGGGTTTCCTCCGGGTGTTCCGGTTTCCTCCCACAGTCCAAAGACATGCAGGTTAGGTGGATTGGCGATTCTAAATTGTCCCTAGTGTGTGCTTGGTGTGTGGGTTTGTGTGTGAGTGTGTGCCCTGCGGTGGGCTGGCACCCTGCCCAGGGTTTGCTCCTGCTTTGCGCCCTGTGCTGGCTGGGACTGGCTCCAGCAGACCCCCGTGACCCTGTGTTAGGATATAGCGGGTTGGATAATGGATGGATGGATGGATGTCACATCATTAATTCAATGGAGATCACCTGTCTGTAGTCAATGGGTTTTAGCTGACTGTAGTATAAATGCACCTGTATCTAGAATGTCCCACTTGTGATGAGACAGTATCATAGCCTAACCTGCACAACAAAAACAAAAGAATACTCAACACAACTCTGTGAAAATGTGATTGAAGAGCACAAGTCAGGGGATGGACAGAAAATATCCTTTGTTATTGAATATCCCTCAAAGTCCAGTTAAATCAATCATAAAGAAATGGAAAGAGTAATGCATAGCTATAAATCAGCCTAGATCAGGCTCTTTACAAAAACTGAGTGATTGTGCAAGAAGACCACCAAGAGATTTATGAAAACTTTGAGGGAGTTGTAAGTTGCATTAGATGAGATTGGACAAACTGTGCAGATAACAATTGTTGCCTGGGTGCTTCATCAGTCACAGCTTTATGTAAGAGTGGCAAAGAGAAAATCAAAGTTAAAAACAAAAACACAATGACATCTTGGCTAAAGTTTGGTGAAGATGCATGGGAGGCTCTGAAGTCAAGAAGGTTCCATGGTCTGATGAGACCAGAATTGAGTTTTTTGACCATTGGACTAAGTGCCATGTTTGGCATAAGCCAAAGACTGCATATTTTCTAAAATGTTGCCATAAAGGCTGCATTATTCTGTGGAGATGCTTCTCTGCTGTAGACACTGTTGAAGTAAAATGAAAACAGGGAAATTCTGCAGGAAAACCTGATGCAGTCTTCCAGAGAACTGAGACTTGGTAGAAGATTTGTTTTCCAGAAAGACAACAACCCCAAGCACAAACCCAAAGCTACACAGGAATGGCTTAAAAACAACAAATATTAACATGGTCAAGACAGAGCTCAGATCTTAATCCAATTGAGATTTTGTGACTGGATTTGAAAAAGACTGTTCACTCATGATCAACATTCAAGCAAGCATAGCCTGAGTACTTTGGCAAAGAAGAATGGGGAAAAATTGCAGTGTACACACAGATTCAAGGGTGTAATTGCTGCCAAAGGAGCATCTGCTAAACTCTGATTTGCCCCATTAGCAACAGAGTCTGCTTGTCAGGACATGATCAACAAAAGCTCGCTGTGGTCAATACATGTGTTTAGGATATTGTGAGCATATGACAGGATAACTGACATCTGGATTTTGCAACATGAGTGACTTAAATTTTTTTCATGGAAGTTTTGATATAATTTGCAGGTGCTTTAACTGGGCCCCAATTCAAGCCCATTATATCAGGAATTCCTTTCTCCATTAAAACATGACATTAAAAAGTTTTCTTATCCATCACTACAAACAACAAGAGAGTTGGAGATAGAAAGTGTTCATTTTTGTGGACTGTGGTTCACAA
Source organism: Erpetoichthys calabaricus (assembly GCF_900747795.2). Taxonomy (NCBI): domain Eukaryota; kingdom Metazoa; phylum Chordata; class Cladistia; order Polypteriformes; family Polypteridae; genus Erpetoichthys; species Erpetoichthys calabaricus. The sequence continues at coordinate 207,392,273 of NC_041397.2, read as the reverse complement.
CTGCAATGACACCCAGGTCTGCATTAAGAATTATAGAAGGGTGGCCTCAGAAGTTTGAAAGGGCATTTCTGACCCTTGATGCGTTTTTTGGAAAATGAAGTGGAGCTTGACCACAACTTAAAAGCTCATTACATCTAGCCCATTACTGAGCGTTAAGTCAGGAGGTGACATGGGTTGAGCTAGTGGGAGGAATAGAGAATAGAAAGTTGAGAAAGTGCAGATGATAACATAAAGTAGAAGTGCTTGTATAGTAGTGTGGTGGGAGACAGTCAGGAATGTTCTCTGTACAGGTAGGTCTAGAGGAGCTATAGGATATGTTGTGTTTATTTTTGTACTTTCTTTTGCTCCTATAGTTTCCCCTTCTTTTGCTTCTTGGTGTGTAAAATTACAATTGTAATATTTTCCATAATAACAACTTTCTTAACTATATGACTAATCTCATGCTGGGTGCAGTACACAGCATGCCCAGAACAATACAAGTTTACTCCATGTTGAAACTGATTTTATAATTTTTACACCTTGTACAGTTCATCAGATTGTGGCAAGTGAAGGCCTATTCAACGAAAACCTACTATATATTAAAATAAGAAAGCTTAAGAGTGAATGGTGTTGGCAGCCATCAGCACACCCTGCTAAGTCATGAGAAGTTAAATACGCAATGAACTAGTGAAGAATCCTTACTTTTAATTTCACAAAAACTAATCTGATTTATTCACATAATGCACACAAAATTATTAATGCCTAGAAGTGTGAAGAGTTTTACTCTGTTTAAGAATTGATCCTCTGTTTACAAATAAATACCCCAACAGAACCAGTTTGACACAGGAGCATAGATCAGAAAGGTTAAATCTATTGTGAATAAATAAAATGTACCTTCTGTAAATTAGTAAACTTTCAACCTGGTATGGTTTATAATGGATATTGCTCATTTCCTGGAGTCATGGGGATGGGGCAAGTGGTTAAATATAAACTATTACACAAAGCTGCAAGTCAATTCCATGAATATTGTGTGATGGGAAAAAGAAAAAGAAAAAAATAAAGGATTTTTGAGCATAATAGAAAGTAATTTAACTTAAATGGAAGAATGAACCTGCTCATGCAGGTATTTTGTGTGCATATGTGAGTGCTATGAATAAGTAAAGTTTTTTATTACATAGGTCAGAGTATAATTATTTTAAAAAATCACTTTTTCCAAAGTTACAGCTGGGCAAAGCCCCTTCATGCAGTAATAGGAAAAAAGCAGGAAGTATCCATATCCAACAGGAATATTACTTTACTCTGTTTTTATTTACCTGGAGCCTAATAAATAGAGAAGGAATGGAGCCATTAACTTCCATTCTTTGTGTTTTTTTAACTTTGCATTGCCCATATTTATGAATCTGATTATAAGCTAAGCAAAATGTTAATTTTCACAGTAATCAGTATGAATTCAACCAAAAAACATGATCAATACAGGTATATATCAGGTTAAATACAGGTATATATCAGGTTAAAACATACCTTTTTACAGTAGAAACTGTTACTCTGTTGTCTCTAGCATGGGGCATTTGCTCCCTGGGATTGTGTTCTTTATAGAAAATACATGGTTACATCTGTATTTTCAAGATGTCATTTTTGTTTGCTCAAACAAAAGTGTAAAGTTATCCAAAATGAATGTAACAACTCTAGAAAGTTTGGAGAAAATATCAGGATAAATACATTTCTAAAACATATGCTGTACCCTGACAAGCTAAGGAAGATGAAATGCAATAGTGCTGAACAGAGAAGTTTATATGGTGACCTAATCCAGGTTGTCAAAAGTTCAAAGGCAATGATAAAGTTTATCCAATAAAATTAGTTCTGTTAAATATTGGATCGCATCTATAGTGGAAATTAATAAGAAGAGCATTCAGCATGGAAACTAGATGGAACTCCTTTACACAACTTTAGTGATTTTTAAAAACTGTTGGAATGAGATATGAGCTTGATGGTGTGAATAGTCTACTTTCATTCGTAAATGTTCCTTTGCTTATATTAAATAAAGGCGAAAGCCCCTTCATTCATTCATTTTTTTCCTCAGACCAATAATACCAAAATAGGGTCATGGGTGAAGGAGAAAGTAATTTCTCCAAATACTGGAGTGAAATCAGAAGGAAATTATATTTGAGGCCTATTAAAAGTCATTGATCTTATAAACACATTTCAATATAAAAAATATGCTCATAAGGGAAAGAATTCTAAAAAATATTATTTGCCTTCCTGACATCCCGTCACCCTCCTCCTTTTTCTTATACCAAGAAATGTCAATCAATAAGGAAAGCCTTTCTCAGCAATTCAAATGCATTAATACCCTCATCCAATAAAAAATACAAAAATGTTCCCATGCGGTCATGTTTGGAGGCAGGCTATATGAATGACTAATTTAAAATAAGGTCAATGTTATGCTGCCTAATTACTTTTTTATAGATTAGTATTGCCATTTGCAAGTAAAAAAAGGTAAATTATTATCATCATGGTGCTTTAATAAAACATCCTAAACAATAAATTAATATTAGAAATGTGGTCTCTGAGTCACTGAAGTATTTTAATAGCAGTACACAAACTTATATTAGTGATATTAATTCTTATGATGTAATGTTTGTCATCTGCGTATTCATCTATTTTTGAAAAACACTTTTTTCATCATAAGGTAGCATAGACTTAGGGACCATCAAACACAAAGTCCTACCTAGTCATAAATGGGACATAACGCACACTCATATTAAGCCACAAAGGTGTATCGCATGTGCTCAGTGTCCAATATTACTTAGGGTTAGTTTATTCAAAACTAATCCAAACATAAAACAAATAAACTTCCTAGCCATCTTCCAAGCATCTGTTCAGACATGATCTATCTGATATAACATTGTGGAGAACCTAAGCCTATTAGAGCCTGTCAAAGCAATTTCAGGTGTAAGGCAGGAAGAAAAAAGGTCAAAGGCAGTTCACAGCCATACACACTGAAGTTGTTCTTGATAGTGTCATTACTGTGACCATATAAAGGTTGATGTGGCACATACTGTATATACTGTATACTGTGTTCGTAAGTTTACATACAGTGGCAAAATTTGTGAAATATTAGCCATTATCTGGAAAATATAAATACTCATGCAGAAAGCTTTCCTTTTAATTTATTATTGCATAATTGTGTGTGCCCTTTTTAAATCTTAATGATAACTGAAATCACCCAAATGGGCCTGATAAAAGGTTTACTTACCCTTGAATGTTGGGGCTGATTATATACACACGGGTTCAAATTAAGGGTTATTAATGGAGAGTGTCCACACCTGTAACCTCGTTGATTGTAATCAGTCTCTGTGTATGAATAGTCCATTTAAATTCATGCAGAGCTACAGCGACTTTGCTGGACACTGAGCCATTGCGGGAGAGCAAAGGACCTGTGAGAAAAGCTTGTTGAATTATATAAATCAGAAAAAGGATATAAAAAGGTATCAAGAGATATGAAAATGCTTGTCAGTAGTGCTCAAACTCTAATAAAAAAGTGGAAAGTTAGTGGTTCTCTTGTTACCAAACCACAGTCAGGTAGAGCAACCAAGACTTCAGTCACAACTGCCAGGATTATTTGTTGAGCTACCAAGAAAAACCCACAAGCCACTTCGGCTGAAATTCAGGCTTCCCTGCAAAGAAGCGGTGCTGCTGTTTCAAGAGTTACTTGAACAAAAATGGACTGTACAGTTGAGTTGCAAGAAAAAGCCTGTACTGAGTCAATGCCACAAAAGAGCATGCTTGCTTACAATATACCAAACAGCATCTAGACATGCCTCAAAACTTCTGAAACAAAGTCCTTTGGAGTGATGAGACCAAAACTGAATTGTATGGTCACAACCATAAATACTATATTTGGAGAGGATGCAACAAGACCTATGACGAAATGTACACCATCCCTACTGTGAAGCATGTAGGTGGATCTCTGATGTTTTGGTTTGGGTCTGTGAACTACAGTGGGCCAGGTAACTTAGTAAAAACTGATGGTAAGATGAATGCATGTTACTGGAAAATATTGGAGTATATCTTGTTTTCAACAGACCTTCTATGTTAAATAAAAAATTTGGACGGCGTTTCCCCTCACCCGGACGCGGGTCACCGGGGCCCCCCTCTGGAGCCAGGCCTGGAGGTGAGGCTCGATGGCGAGTGCCTGGTGGCCGGGCTTGCCAGTGGACAAGAGGGTAGCCTCCCTCTGCCTTCGGGTGGGGGGACGGGTCCTAACTGTTGTTTGTGCATATGCACCAAACAGCAGTTAGGAGTACCCACCCTTTGTGGAGTCCCTGGAGGGGGTGCTAGAGGACATACCTTCTGGGAACTCCCTCGTACTGCTGGGAGACTTCAATGCTCACGTGGGCAATGACAGTGAGACCTGGAAGGGCGTGATTGGGAGGAATGGCCCCCCCGATCTGAACCCGAGCGGTGTTTTGTTATTGGACTTCTGTGCTCATCACAGATTGTCCATAACAAACACCATGTTCAAGCATAGGGGTGTTCATCTGTGCACTTGGCACCAGGACACCCTAGGCCTCAGTTCGATGATCGACTTTGTGGTTGTGTCGTCGGACTTGTGGCCACATGTCTTGGACACTCGGGTGAAGAGGGGGGCGGAGCTGTCAACTGATCACCACCTGGTGGTGAGTTGGCTTCGATGGTGGGGGAGGATGCCAGTCAGGCCTGATAGGCCCAAACGTGTTGTGAGGGTCTGCTGGGAACGTCTGGCAAAGCCCCCTGTCAGAAGTAGCTTCAACTCCCACCTCCGGCAGAACTTCGACCACGTCCCGAGGGAGGTGGGGGACATTGAGTCCGAATGGGCCATGTTTCGTGCCTCTATTGTTGAGGCGGCTGACCGGAGCTGTGGCCGTAAGGTGGTCGGTGCCTGTCGTGGCGGCAATACCCGAACCCGTTGGTGGACACCGGCGGTGAGGGATGCTGTCAAGCTGAAGAAGGAGTCCTACCGGTCCCTTTTGTCCTGTGGGACTCTGGAGGCAGCTAATAGGTACCGGCAGGCCAAGCGGAATGCGGCTTTGGTGGATGCTGAGGCAAAAACTCGGGCATGGGAGGAGTTTGGGGAGGCCATGGAGAACGACTTTCGGACGGCTTCGAGGAGATTCTGATCCACCGTCCGGCGTCTCAGGAGGGGGAAGCAGTGCAGTGTCAACACTGTATATGGTAGGGATGGTGCGCTGCTGACCTCGACTCGGGATGTTGTGGGTCGATGGGGGGAGTACTTCGAAGACCTCCACAATCCCACTAACATGCCTTCCAGTGAGGAAGCAGAGCCTGGGGACTCGGAGGTGGGGTCCCCCATCTCTGGGACTGAGGTCATCGAAGTGGTCAAAAAACTCCTTGGTGGCAGGGCCCCGGGGGTGGATGAGATACACCCGGAGTTCCTCAAGGCTCTGGATGTTGTAGGGCTGTCTTGGTTGACACGTCTCTGCAACATCGCATGGACATCAGGGATAGTGCCTCTGGATTGGCAGACTGGGGTGGTGGTCTCCCTGTTTAAGAAGGGGGACCGGAGGGTGTGTTCCAACTACAGAGGGATCACACTCCTCATCCTCCGTGGAAAAGTCTATTCGGGGGTTCTGGAGAGGAGGGTCCGTCGGATAGTCGAACCTCAGATTCAGGAGGAACAGTGTGGTTTTCGTCCTGGTCGTGGAACAGTGGACCAGTTCTACACGCTTAGCAGAGTCCTGGAGGGTGCATGGGAGTTTGCCCAACCCATCTACATGTGTTTTGTGGACTTGGAAAAGGCGTTCGACTGTGTCCCTCAGGGAATCCTGTGGGGGGTGCTCCTGGAGTATGGGGTACCAGACCCCCTGATAAGGTCTGTTCGGTCCCTGTACGATCAGTGTCAGAGCTTGGTCCGCATTGCCGGCAGTAAGTCAAACCCATTTCCAGTGAGAGTTGGACTCCGCCAGGGCTGCCCTTTGTCACCAATTGTGTTCATAACTTTTATGAACAGAATTTCTAGGTGCAGCCAGGGTGTTGAGGGCGTCCGGTTTGGTGGACTCAGGATTGGGTTACTGCTTTTTGCAGATGATGTTGTCCTGTTTGCTTCATCAGGCCGTGATCTTCAGCTCTCTCTGGATCGGTTCGCAGCTGAGTGTGAAGCAACTGGGATGGGAAACAGCACCTCCAAATTCGAGACCATGGTCCTCAGCCGGAAAAGGGTGGAGTGCCCTCTCAGGGTTGGGAGCGAGATCCTGCCCCAAGTGGAGGAGTTCAAGTATCTCGGGGTCTTGTTCACGAGTGAGGGAAGAATGGAGCGTGAGATCGACAGGCGGATCGGTGCGGCGTCCGCAGTGATGCGGGCTCTACATTGGTCTGTCGTGGTGAAAAAGGAGCTGAGCCGTAAGGCAAAGCTCTCAATTTATCAGTCGATCTATGTTCCTACCCTCACCTATGGTCATGAGCTATGGGTAGTGACCGAAAGAATGAGAACGCGAATACAAGCGGCTGAAATGAGTTTCCTCCGCAGGGTGTCTGGGCTCTCCCTTAAAGATAGGGTGAGAAGCTCAGTCATCCGGGAGGGGCTCAGAGTAGAGCTGCTGCTCCTCCGCATCGAGAGGAGTCAGATGAGGTGGCTCGGGCATCTGATCAGGATGCCTCCTGGACGCCTCCCTGGTGAGGTGTTCCGGACACGTCCAACTGGGAGGAGGCCCCGGGGAAGACCCAGGACACACTGGAGGGACTATGTCTCTCGGCTGGCCTGGGAACGCCTCGGGATTCTCCCGGAAGAGCTAGAAGAAGTGGCCGGGGAGAGGGAAGTCTGGGCATCTCTTCTCAAGCTGCTGCCCCCGCGACCCGACCTCGGATAAGCGGAAGAGGATGGATGGATGGATGTATGGATATCTTGTTTTCATCAGACCAGTAGCTGCACATGGGACGTGCTTGGATCTTCCAATATGATAGTGATCTAAAACACAAGGCTAAGTCGACCCTTCAGTGCTGACAGCAGAAAAAAGTGAAGGTGTTGGAGTGGTCATCAAAGTCTCCTGACCTCAATATTACTAAAAAACTTTGAGCAAATCTCAAATGTGCACTTCATACAAGACAACCCAAAAATTTTCAGGACCTGGATGCTTTTTGCCAAGAAGAATGGGCAGCTCTACCACCTGAGAAAATCAAGAGTAACAAAAAGACTACATGCCATCATTGATGCTAAAGGGGGCAATAAACAGCAGTAAGAATTAAGGGTATACAAACTTTTGAACAGCGTCCATCTCATTATTTTCCTTATTACCATGTTTTGTTTAATGGTTGTGCTATTCTTTGATGCCTTAGTTTAATTTGGATTCTGTTAAAAAATGAAATGTGTTTTGCCTGACCATACATGTTTTATTTTAAGTATGGTACACATCTTACATATTCTGCCAGGGTATGTAAACTTATGAGCACAACTATACAGTATATATATATATATATATATATATATATATATATATATATATATATATATATATATATATATATATATATAAAATCGTGAGCCTAAAAGTGCAACGATTTTGTGCAATGATTTTATGTGACGTTTTTTGTCACGCTTTAAATCAGGCTTATTTTAAAACCTACATATATATGTTTTGTATCATTCTTTTCAGAATTTATTGAACTTTAATGTGATGTTGTTAGATTTTTAGATTTTTCCTTTTTAAATTATAAACTAAAAAAAATTAAGAACTCAGGTCCAATGAGACAAGACTTTGTGCCAAGAGATTTAACCATGCCCTGGGGCGGAAATAAAAGACGAAGAATAGGACAGCTGCTGTACAGGCTTTTAAAAGTTTGAAGCGCCGCACAAGATGCAGATCATGCAGCATGGCAGCAGCAGCAGCTGATCAAGCAAAGAGGAGGTAAAAAAAAACTATTTGTTTCCCATTGTATCACCGTTTAAGAGGGGGTTTTAGAGGAGAGACTGTGTCTCCTTGGGGTGCAATCAGCCCCCCTCTTCATAATGCGAGCGGCAGAGATGCGAAGTGGCTGGTGCATAGCACAGACTGGGGGGGGTTGGCGAACGAAGCGAGCAGGGGGCGAACCCCCTACTATATATATATTGTAACACACGTGCGATTGGGAGACAGATGAAGGGCATAAATGGTAACAATTCCAAGGCAGACCAGGGAGCGGTGGGGTCCGCTGGCTGGTTGTCTCTCTCAATCTCTTGCAGATCATCCACAGGAAATCCTGCAGGGTACCAGCACCACTGATGATGTCACTTCTGGTCCCGATGATGTCACTTCCGGTCCTGCCCAGATGATGTATTTTCCTTGACTGGCCTTTAAAGCCGCCATCTTGCCTCAATAATTTTAGTTCTATGAACATCTGTGAACATCTCTGTTCAATTTAACCTCATTTTGCATCCCTTGAACAATATACGGCTGGCTGCCCCAAACCTTCATGATGTCTAAGACTCATTCTTGTGAAATACAGTGATCCCTCGCTATATCGCGCTTCACCTTTCGCGGCTTCACTCCATCGCGGATTTTATATGTAAGCATATTTAAATATATATCGCGGATTTTTCGCTGCTTCGCGGGTTTCTGCGGACAATGGGTCTTTTAATTTCTGGTATATGCTTCCTCAGTTGGTTTGCCCAGTTGATTTCATACAAGGGACTCTATTGGCAGATGGCTGAGAAGCTACCCAACTTACTTTCTCTCTCTCTCTCTCTCTTGCGCTGACGTAGGGGGGTGTGAGCAGGGGGGCTGTTCGCACACCTAGACGATACGGACGTTGCTACCTTCTGTGTGCAGCTGCTTCCTGAAGGACATGCTGCACGGTGCTTCGCATGCTTAAAAGCTCAAAGGGCACGTATTGATTTTTGACTTTGTTTTTCTCTGGCTCTCTCTCTCTTGCTACTCCTGACAGAGGGGGTGTGAGCTGCCGCCTTCAACAGCTTTGTACCGGCGGTGCTTCGCATACTAAAAGCCAAACAGTCCTATTGATTTTTTTTTTGACTGCTTGCTTTGTTCTCTGTCTCTCTCCTGACGCGCACTCCTTTGAAAAGGAAGATATGTTTGCATTCTTTTAATTGTGAGACAGAACTGTCATCTCTGTCTTGTCATGGAGCACAGTTTAAACTTTTGAAAAAGAGACAAATGTTTGTTTGCAGTGTTTGAATAACGTTCCTGTCTCTCTACAACCTCCTGTGTTTCTGCGCAAATCTGTGACCCAAGCATGACAATATAAAAATAACCATATAAACATATGGTTTCTACTTCGCGGATTTTCTTATTTCGCGGGTGGCTCTGGAACGCAACCCCCGCGATGGAGGAGGGATTACTGTATATACATATATATGTATATATGTGTGTACTATACTACACTGTATACTATAACTATATCTTGTGATATAACGATCTTCTTGAAAAAAAGAAGCGTCACAAAAACAAAGTTTTGGGGGACGTCTCCGTATAATGTCCATAGGACAAAAAAAAAAAAACACAAAAAAGACGTTTGAAGTGATCAAAAGCATATATATCTAGCAGTTGATAAGTGGTACGTAATAAGATGACATTTTTATACAGAAAACAAAATGGGGACAGGAAATGAGTTGGCGGGTTATGATGTCGATGCTGTGGGACGGAAATGATATCATCAACATAGGACCGGAAGTGATGTCATCAGAATGCGTTGGTTGTGTTGTCATCAGGAAGTGCCGGAGATATCATCAGGAAGTGCGCCGGTAGTGACGTCTCGGCAGCGATTTTGGAAACTGTAAGTGCGTTTTCTATTTTTGTTCAGATTTCCTCATTAGAAGAACGAGAGAGTCAGGTTAGTACCGTACAACAACACTTTGTCTCGCGATGTTTCACTCACCTTTAGGTTTCTGACTACCTCCTAAACACATGTGTGTGACAATCTCCACAAGCATTTATAATGGGAAAAATTCTACTCCTTTAGTCTGTTGTCCTCTCCACCATGTCAAAATGCCATAAAACAGTCAAACCTGTCCACTCATTTAACTTGAAAAGCTTATTAGACATTTGTTGGTATAATGTTAACTGACTTATGTGTTTTAACTTTAAGCCATGCTTACCACTTAGCTTGGCTTTATACTATGTCTGAATGATAAAAATGATTCATCCATCGTCGATTTTCTCAGTCTGATAACTGGGACATTTTAAAAGCAAATTTTCTATTATTTTCTATCCATCCATCCATCCATCCATTTTCCAACCCGCTGAATCTGAACACAGGGTCACGGGGGTCTGCTGGAGCCAATCCCAGCCAACACAGGGCAGGAACCAATCCCGGGCAGGGTGCCAACCCACCGCAGGACACACACAAACACACCCACACCCACACACCAAGCACACACTAGGGACAATTTAGAATCGCCAATCCACCATGTCTTTGGACTGTGGGAGGAAACCGGAGCGCCCGGAGGAAACCCACGCAGACATGGGGAGAACATGCAAACTCCACGCAGGGAGGACCCAGGAAGCGAACCCAGGTCCCCAGATCTCCCAACTGCGAGGCAGCAGCGCTACCCACTGCGCCACCGTGCCGCCCTATTATTTTCTATTTCTATAAAAATATCAATGTGGTCCATCATGGCTCAAAATACAAATGGTAGGCCATCATTCACCATCATTCTGACCTGGTTTGGTCCCAACATTGTATCTGATATTCCTAGGAAAAGCACCTTCTCTCCAAGACCTTGAAATGGATGAATCAGGTTTGAAAATGAATGAATTGATACATAATCACTTAAAATGTAATAAGTTATGCAGCTTAAAAGATTTACTTTGGAAGAGGATCCCAGAGTCTTCTTCTTCTTTTGGCTGCTCCCGTTAGGGATTGCCACAGCGGATCATCTTCTTCCATATCTTTCTATCCTCTGCATCTTGTTCTGTTACACCCATCACCTGCATGTCCTCTCTCATCACATCCATAAACCTTCGCTTAGGCCTTCCTCTTTTCCTCTTCCCTGGCAGCTCTATCCTTAGCATCCTTTTCCCTATATACCCAGCATCTCTCCTCTGCACATGTCCAAACCAACGCAATCTCGCCTCTCTGACTTTGTCTCCCAACCGTCCAACTTGAGCTGACCCTCTAATGTACTCATTTCTAATCCTATCCATCCTCATCACACCCAGTGCAAATCTTAGCATCTTTAACTCTGCTACCTCCAGCTCTGTCTCCTGCCTTCTGGTCAGTGCCACCGTCTCCAACTCATATAACACAGCTGGTCTAACTACCGTCATGTAGACCTTCCCTTTCACTCTTGCCGATACCCGTCTGTCACAAATTACTCCTGACACTCTTTTCCACCCATTCCACCCCGCCTGCACTCTCTTTGTCACCTCTCTTCCACAATCCCTATTACTCTGTATGTTGATACCAAGTATTTAAACTCATCCACCTTTGCCAACTCTACTCCCTGCATCCTCACCATTCCACTGACCTCCCTCTCATTTACACACATGTATTCTGTCTTGTTCCTACTGATCTTCATTCCTCTCCTCTCTAGAGCATATCTCCACCTCTCCAGGGTCTCCTCAACCTGCTCCCTACTATTGCTTGTAGCAGATGTAGCGTTTGTTCACCACTCGAACCCTCAGGTACCACTCTGATGACCAGGTGAATGTATAATAATTCTTCTTTTTATTATAATACTGTGCACAAAGCACCCTTTCCACCACACTACTCATATACAATTCTCTCTCTACAATAAACAATCCTCCTCGCCCAGACACTTAGCCCACCTTCCTCCCAGCTCAGCTCGGTGTCTGGGCTTACCCAGAGTCCTTTTATAGCTCCTGACCCGGAAGTGGTTCTAAGCACAACCCACAAGTCCATTTCCTTCCGGGTCAGGGCAAACAGTCCTCTTCTTTATCCCGGGAGCACGTCACTTCCTCCAGTCACGTGACTGATATGCACTCCCGGGTTATAGGGCATGCCAGAGCCCACTAGCCCCCCTACAGCGACTCCTGGCGGCCCCCAAGGTATCCAGCAGGGCTGTGTCACAACACTACAAAGTCCATGAGGCCCTGCTGGAACTCGGGGCACAAATATGCTGTCCGGAGGGCTCCTCCTAGCGGCCTGGGGGTGGCGACCGGAGTCCATAGCCGGTCGTTTGTCACACGCTACAGATCACAATGTCATCAGCAAACATCATAGTCCACGGGGACTCCTGTCTTTTCTCGTCTGTCAACCTGCCCATCACCATTGCAAATAAGAAAGGGCTCAGAGCCGATCCCTGATGTAATCCCACCTCCAACTTGAATGCATCCATCACTCCTACTGCAGACTTCACCACTGTCACACTTCCCTCGTACATATCCTGTACAACTCTTACGTACTTCTCTTCCACTCCTGACTTTCTCATACAATATCACAGCTCCTCTCGAGGCACCCTGTCATATGCTTTCTCCAAGTCCACAAAGACGCAATACAACTCCTTCTGGCTTTCTCTAAACTTCTCCATCAACATCCTCAGAGCAAACATTGCATCTGTGGTGCTCTTTCTTGGCATGAAACCATACTACTGCTCACTAATCATCACCTCACTTCTTAACCGAGCTTCCATTACTCTTTCCCATAACTTAATTCTGTGGCTCATCAATTTTATTCCCTTGTAGTTACTGCAGTCCTGCACATCCCCCTTATTCTTAAATATCGGCACCAGTACACTTCTTCTCCACTCCTCAGGCATCCTCTCACTTTCCAAGATTCCATTAAACAAACTGGTTAAAAACTCCACTGCCATCTCTACTAAACACCTCCATTCTTCCATAGGTATGTTATCTGGACCAACGGCCTTTCCATTTTTCATCCTCTTCATAGCTGTTCTTACTTCCTCCTTGCTAATCCGTTGCACTTCCTGATTCACTATCTCCACATCATCCATCCTCTTCTCTCTCTCGTTCTCTTCATTCATCAGCCTCTCAAAGTACTGTTTCCATCTGCTCAACATACTCTCCTCGCTTGTGAGTATGTTTCCATCTTTATCCTTTACCACCCTAACCTGCTGCACATCTTTCCCAGCTCTGTCCCTCTGTCTAGCCCACAGATGTCAAACTCCAGGCCTGGAGGGCCGCAATTGCTGCTGGTTTTCAATCTAACCCTTTTCCTAATCAGTGACCAGTTTTCACTGCTAATTCACTTTTTTCCCCTTTATTTTAACAGCCATGTTAGAAGGATTCAGTCCTCTGAATTGATTTGTTTCCCTCATTAAATGACAGCCAAACAGAAATGAGATGTGAAACGAGCCAACAGATGACCAGCTTAAACTGGGGCTTCAAACTCCAACTAGTTTCTTAATGAGAAGCTTGCTGTTAATTAAACCCATTATTTAATTCCACGGGTTTTTGCTGCTCTTGTTCTGCAACAGCAGACATTTCCAAAACTGTTGATTTTTTGTTTTTTATAAGAACATCGTCAAAGTGTTTTGGTGAGTTGAGAGATCAACCTTACTGAGACCATCACCTTTCTTTATTTTCAGATATTGTGTGATGTGGCGGCTTGTTTTATGTCTCATTATTGTTTGGCTGCTAATTAAGGAAAAAAGAAACAACTAAAGGGCCAGTGTCAAGTTAATTAAAAGAAGTAATTAGCAACAAAAATTGGTCACTAATTAAGAAGATGGTTAGAATGAAAACCTGCAGCCACTGCGGCCCTCCAGGACTGGAGTTTGACACTCCTGGTCTAGCCAATCAGTACAGGTCCTTTTCTCCCTCCTCAGTGTCCAACCTCTCATACAACTCATCATACACCTTTTCTTTAGCCTTCGCCACCTCTCTCTTCACCTTGCGCCTTATCTCCTTGTACTCTTGTCTACTTTCTGCATCTCTCTGACTGTCCCATTTCTTCTTTGCCATCCTCTTACTCTGTATATTCTCCTGTATTTCCTCATTCCACCACCAGGTTTCCTTTTCCTCCTTCCTATTTCCAGATGTCACGATAAACACCCTTCTTGCTGTCACACTTACTACATCTGCTGTAGTTTCCCAGCTGTCTAGTAACTCTTCACTGCCACCCAGTGCCTGTCTCATCTCCTCCCTAAACTCAACCTTGCAGTCTTCCTTTTTCAACTTCCACCATTTGATCCTTGGCTCTGCCCTCACTCTCTTCCTCTTCTTGATCTCCAACGTCATCCTACAGACCACCATCCTATGCTGCTTAACTACAATTTCCCCTGCCACCACTTTGCAGACTTCAATCTCCTTCAGATCAACTCTTCTGCATAGGATGTAATCTACCTGTGTGCATCTTCCTCCACTCTTGTACGTTACCCTATGTTCCTCCCTCTTCTTAAAATACGTAATCACCACAGCCATGTCCATCCTTTTGGCAAAATCCACTATCCTCTGACCTTCTTCATTCCTCTACTTGACACCATACCTACCCGTCACCTCCTCGTCTCCTCTGTTCCCTTCACCAATCATGCCCATTGAAATCCGCTCCAATCATCACTTTCTGTCCCTTGGCTACACTGTTCATCACTTCATCCAGCTCACTCCAAAAATCTTCTTTCTCGCCCATTGCACACCCAACTTGCGGTGTATATACACTAACAACATTCATCATCACACCTCCAATTTCCAGCTTCATTAACATTACTCTGCCTGACACTCTTTTCACCTTCAAAACACTCTTGACATACTGTTCCTTCAGAATAACTCCTACCCCATTTCTCCTCCCATCCACACCATGATAGAACAATTTGAATCCACCTCCGATCCACCTGGCCTTACTCCCCTTCCATTTAGTCTCTTGCACGCACAATATATTAACCTTCCTTCTCTCCATCATATCTGCTAACTCTCTCCCCTTATCAGTCATACTGCCAACATTCAAAGTTCCTACCCTTAGTTCCACTCTCTTTACTTTCCTCCTCTCCTCCTGCCTCTGGACACATCTCCAGAGTATAGAGTAGTAAAGGCAGTGGCAGGAAACTGGTTACATGGTGACAACATGAACTCTGTATACCTTTTCGACAAATAAACTACGGATGTTTACTGGCAAAAAAGAAACTAATGCAGAAACATAAATAGACAAAACCTCTCTTCATTATTACAGTAATGGAATCCAGGGAATCTACAAAAAGGCAGGATGACAGAAAAAAAAACATTAGAGATGAGGTGTTAACAATATTTAAATGACTATGCAGGAATAAAGGAAAAAATAAAATGAAGACAGGGGCCAGTTTGGTCAGGAAGAGCCAGGAGATGGCAGGATATGAATCAGACTTTCAGGTTAGTACTGAACAAGCACATGAAGGTAGGATGGCAGGATATAGGAGTTGTTGCTGAGGAAGGAAAGGGCAAAAATAGAGACTATTGAAAAGGGGGTTTAAGAAGGATTTGAAGAAACATTGTGTCACCAGAAGAGTTGTTCTATTCTTTCAGAGGGCTTCTAGAACTCTGGAGATCATTACCTGAGAGAATAAGGTTAACATTCCCACTATGATAAAGGATCAGGAAAGATTTGGGGATTTTAAAGAAACTGGAGGAATTGTGAGAAGATTAGAGATTCATGGCTTAAGTCCTCTACAGAATATATATTCTGTCTTTTATTTCTTACTCTTTCCAGAGTATTCTCTACACTAAATGTCAGCATTTTGTGGATTTTCCTGGGTTTAATATTTTTTTTTCTCGAGTTAGTAAATTTTAATTAATGTTTTGTACAAAGAATTTAGTTTCACTTTCATCTTTGTTGTCATTTTAATTTTTACATAATGTTTTGAAATTATTATGACTTCATCAAATTTTTTAATTTATACCAGTGGTTCTCAATCTGTGGGGCAGGCCCCCCTAGGGTGGCGCGAAGTAACAAAAAGGAGGGCACGAAGATGTAAAAAAAGAAAACAAGAATCGAAAATATGAAAAATACATCTATTGAAACCAAAACAAATTAACTTAAACTACATTCTGATACTATAAAAATAAATACAGATTTAGATAAATGTCGATAAAAGTTAAGTAGGTATAATAAAATATGCATCTATGATATATCATTAATTAAAAAAAAAATTGGTATTAGTGGGCTCCTTTCAAAAAAACATTAGGGGGGCGCGATTAAAACTGTTATGAAAACTCAGGTAGCAAATACTTAAAGGTTGAGAAACGCTGGCTTATACCATTCATTTTGGTTACTTGTTGCTTCACCATGACAACTTATTGCTATAGGATGTGTCCCTGAAGTCACAACACACAGTGTCATTAGGGACATACTATTTAAGTTAGCATTGCGTGTAGGTGTTTGTCCAAGTTTGTAGATACTCTCTAAAATCTCTTCTGTTTAGTTTCAATCTCTTGGTTACTCACATTGTGGCTAAACAATTCTTGACTTTGATTTTTGTTTTTCAAATGTGCTTTGACATATGATTGTTTGCCCTTCTGATATTGATATATGGTTTTGTTTTTTTGTTTTACACTCCATCTCTTAATTCTTTCATGTTGCCGAAGTACTTTTTCACCCTGTGGCAGTACATCCCCTGGGTGAAATTGTCTCCCCAGATGGAATAAGTTAATTTCATAGTGATGCTGAGAGGGCAGCACGGTGCTTACTGCTACACCTTCCATCAACCAGTGGCTGATTTCTATATTTTAATATTTGCAGTCCATTCCACATCATGTACTTTGCTTTTCCTTCCACATCTCAAAAATGTGCATTTTAATTTAATTGAAGACTATTAATCAGTTCAGCATACTGTGAGTGTGTTCAATAATATTATATACAAAAAGAAGTAAAGAAGTCATTATTACATTAATAAAACTCTCAGCTTATGTGATAAATTTTGAGATTCATGGTAACTAAAGACCAAATAAATTGATTTGTCATTTTAAAAATATTAGATACGTTATTATGTGAGGTCTATTTTAATAAAATTTTAAGAACTCCTATCACTCCGCTACTGTGATAATCAAATCTGGTATGTGGCTGCTGAAAGGAGTACTGAATATTTACCGTAGATACTCGCGTATAAGTCGAAAAATTTATGCCTTAAAATTCATTCAAAAAAACAGAACCGACTTATCCGCGGGGCAACACAATTGTCCATAGAATTTGGGTAATGACATTGTACACTCAACGCTTCACGGTGTTAAGTCACCGGTCATCTGCCATTTCCCATGGTCTTTGAAATAAATATAAGCCAGCAATACTATTGCTAATTAGCTAGCTTTTTTCTAATTTCATGAAATAATTCTTTAAACTGTGAAATACTTGAATTTGAGCATTAGCTTTTGCAGGTTTTGGATAACAAACATACCATTAGCTGCCACATGCAACCAGATTTGGAATCAAAAGAACCAAGGCAACGCACGCTATCAATGCAATGCAAGGGCAGCCCGCGATTCAAAAAATTTCTCTGCCTACCTGTTTGTCTCATCTGACAGTAGCTGAAAAGCAGCATCAGGAGAGAGCAGCCTGAAGTAGTCCAGCAGCGGGTGATCTGTCGTGTCCAACGGCAAGCCATGCTGTCTTGTGAAGTCCGGTAGCCAGTTTGGCTCCCACGGATCAATGTCTGGGTATTCCTCCCACGCAAACCTTGCTGCCGTAGCTGCATCGGCTGCACGAATGCGTTCAGCTGGCAGCCGATCAGCTGGCGCGGCATCGGCTGGTGTCCGATCAGTTGATGCTGGCTTCTCACTCTCTTGCTCGATTCCTGATCACTGTCAATAAAATCCAATTCTGAAAAATCAGAGTACGACTCAGCGATAATGTGCAAAACATCATCTGCCGAGTGTTTTCTTTTCTGCACTTGCTTCGCTCCCTTGTGACATATCGACACCATCTTGCCTTTGTTTACATTTCGCAACTCATGCACACGCAAGGATTAGTTGCAGAGTCAACGAGTCTAGCATTTCTCCAAGCACAGAGGGAATGCCTGTGACGTGACAGTGAGTTTTGTCGCCATTAACAGCTGATTGTCTTCCTCTATCTCTGATAGCTGTCAAGTTTTATCCATCCATCCATTTTCCAACCCGCTGAATCCGAACACAGGGTCACGGGGGTCTGCTGGAGCCAATTGTCAAGTTTTACCCTCGACTTATACGCGGGTCATAACAAATTTCGTAATTTTCGGCTTAAACAATACACTCGACTTATCTGCAAGATCAACTAATACACGAGTATCTACGGTACCTTTTTGTTGAGAATGAATTATTTTCATATTATTGGAAACGTAACATACACATGCTGTATCTGAAGTAACCAAAGAATAAGCAGAAATCAGAGTAATCCTGGAGTGTCACATGTAGTACAAGCCCCAATAAGCACACATATTACAATTAAAGCTGAAATGTGCGATACAGACTTTGAAATGCAGTCTGAATTTGTCCATGTTACCAACTAGGAGGATTTTGCATCATCTTGTTAATGCTTATTTTTAAACTCAGGAACAGAAATGATTGTAAACATTTTAAAGATGAGACATTCTGAACACTGCTGTCTTTAACCAGACACCTTTGGATGGAACAGATTTTTAACGGCATGTTCCACTTATGGACACTGCAAGCTGGACCTGCTGTATTCAAATGTTAATGCATTTATATGTAAACCTGTGGTATATCTGGACAGGTCTCACTATCTTACTGTCACCTTATCTTATTGATAGCAGCAGCTCTTAGGTTGTTGTATGCATATATATATATATATATATATATATATATATATATATATATATATATATATATCTTCTCTTGAGCTTTGGTAAAATTATTATTTCCCCTTGGGGATAAATAAACTATATCTAATCTAATCAAAGACAGTTGACCCCTTCTTTTACCTGTTATCCTCAGTTATGGACAGCAATCCCTTGTGTTTACAGTTTCCTAATGTCAAATGGTCATAAAATAGTAGAACCTGCTCACACATTTACCTTCGAAATTGCTGGCTTTATTGGCATAACAACTACATCAAATAGGAGTTTTACCTTTTGGTCATACACTTTTAAAAATAACAGTTCTTTAATGGTACTACAGGGTTCTTTACTGGGTTTTGTGGTTCCACATACAGCCATTGCTTGACAAAGCACCATTTCATTCTGGGAAGGGTCTTTGCGTATGATGTTGGTTCTTTGTGCTTTGAAAAACTTAATATGTAGAAAAAAAAACCAAAATATTTAATTGTTAGGTTGGCTACCTAGCAGTACACTAAAGAAAACCTGGTATTATATGCAGTAGGTATCCTTTTAAACTCATGAGCCATTGGTATTTCGGAAATCTGCTACATCTATTCATCTTTATTTAATGTATGGAGTCTGTTACAGATCTAAATAAATGATGGTTCTAAATGTGGATGGGTTTTTTGGGAACCAAGAGTGGTTCCCCTTTGACATCATTCTGTAGAACCATTATGGCACCTTTATTTTTAAGAGCTTAATTATGGCCAAGACTGTTTTTACCTTATATCTAAATGAAGGAATCGATTCATCCATCATCTTTTTCTGAATTTGTTAAGTGAAACATTTTAGATGTATTTTTTGAATTATTTTTGTCAACAATTAACATTACCTTAAAAATAGAAAAGTGGTCCATCATAATTTCAATAGTCAGAAGTGGGTTCTATTAATAAACATAAGAGGTGGTGTTTTGTTCTTCTTACTTAAATGGCAACTGCCTCCTCTCTGTTCTTTGCACTGTGTCTTTGACTTTGTAGGAGACAGAATATTAGTACTCACGCATTACACTTCTGATGCATTGCCTGTAATTATGGGTGGCAGGAGGCTGACAGAGAAAAGCAAGGAAGGGCTAGAATGAAGATTCCTCTGAATTCAAGCATAAACATGAATGCCACGAGCATGGCTTCTCCACTGAGACTGAGCTTTGTTTTTAAAAGCTTACAGCGCCCACACAGAAAGCAATCGTCTACAGAAAAAAACAGCAACAATTATAATTATTATGCAAATGTCTTTCCACAGTAATTGAAGATGAAAAATAACATTAAAGGGTGACGTTGTTGCTCTGTGTTTACCAGACCTCTTCTGCTTATTTTCTGCTGAAGACAGATGTGTTGCAGTTTCTTTGTAGTATGGGCGTTTAGATTTCTTTGTTCTGAATGAATTATTTGATGAACATGACTAAAACATAGGGAAATACTAAATGACTGTGTACTACTTTTTAATTTAATAATAATAATAATAGCAGTTTTGTATTAATATAGATGCAATCAAAAGGAGACTACTACTACTACTAATACTAATAACACAATTTTTAACTATTCACAATGATGCTGATGAGTGAGTATGGTGGTGCAGTACTAGTTGCACCACAGTACTAGTACTAGTTACCTCACAGTGACAAAATCATGGACTGAAATCCCAGTTTGGTTACACATTGAGGAATTTACATGTTTTCACTGTGACCCTTTACATCTCAAAGATGGACTCAAATGGACTGGCACCTGATCTTTCTGAGATTAAGCTAGTTTGATAATAATGGCCGGAAAATAGTGCCTTTGCAGAAGATCTTAGAGGCCAATTCTTTTACATTTGACACAAAAATATCTATATTTGCAAACAGTATTAGTACTTCAATAGACCGGGTTCTCTCTTCAGGGCTGTTTTCTTCTTTGTGCCCAGTAGTACCCCAAGGTCTTACAAAGAAATATACAGGTTTAGAAAGTGGATGGATAGGTTGAACATAATTAGTGGATTCACTCTAATATCAGTTAATGTAATATTTGATATATACAGTATTTAGTGACTGTTACTGAAGAGTAAGATTACTTATATAAAGCAGCAATTTTTGGTATAAAACACACTTCACTGGTATCATGCAATTTTGCCTAATGACTAATGGCTGAGCCATAACCCTAAATCTAACCCTGATGGGTTAATGAGTTGAGCATTGACCCACAAGTCACAGTTTCTTATCCCATCTTTGGTGACAAAGGGCAATCTACATGACCCATTGTAACACAGACTACATAGCATTCTCAAACCTGCTGAATCAAATTTGAAGTCACACCAGTCCAACTTAGAGTCCACTTTCACACACATCCTCAAAAACTCACTCACACTAGGGCTAATTTAGAGTTACTAGTTAACCTAAACTGCATGTTTTTGAAGGTATGGAAGCACAACTGGAGTACCTGAAATAGAACCCCACCCAAACACTAGGAGAATGTGTAGACTCCACACACCAAAAGGGGATCACACTGTGTATGGGTGCCTAATTTAACTGGCACCAAGCCCATTTTTCTTGAATATGTCGAAGAATGGAAACTAACATAAAGTTTACATCTTCTGCACAAAAACGCATTAATTTTCTGGACCAAAAGAAGCATAAACTCCTCTTTGCTAAATGTGCTGCTGCACTTTTTGTAAAGTATGGTTAGATGCCCATAATACAAAGTGCACATACTAGTACTACATAGAAACCAGCTCTCTGCCGGAATAACCTCCAGCCTGGAACTGCTTACTGGATGGAAGAAACATCAGCTTTACCTCTTTAGTGATTTTTCAAAACCAGAACAACCTTAAGTTAAACTGTTATCTTATGTTAGGTGGGTGGGACAGTGATTAGCATTGCTCCATTGCAGCCTCTTAGTCTTGGAATCTTGATATGAGGCTTTTGTTTGTCCTCCCTGGGTTTGCATAGGTTTTACCACTAGTGATGTGGGAAACAATTTGTAGAAACTGAATTTGCAATGAAATTCAATGATATGTGTCGAAACAAAATTCACAAAGCTGCAATTCACATTTAACAAACTTCATGCAATTGACACAAGAAGAAGAAAGCCGTTTAGTCCTGTCTGGAAGGATTTACATGCTTAAATTCTGCATGTGTCTGTCTGTCATTTACTATTTAAATAAAGATCTCTAGTGGAAAAAAAACTAGAACTGCACTCATTTTCTGTCATGTGTAGACATTTTGTTGAAATGCCAGACATGCTTTAGTAGTTATGGTTCCTGTTTGCCAATTATGATGACAATCTTGGTATAATTTTAATCGTAAAGATGCATTGTAGACAGAAAAGAATGAGAGATATAAATAGAATTGATTTTATTTGTGTGTGGCATGTTACATGCATTACATAGGGGCAGAAAAGAATACAAAAATGTGAATGAGGCTTTAGGAAGGAGTATTCCTTTTTTCCAACCCCAAAAAACCTTAAAATCTAAAAAAAAATGAACTGATTACAAAATCGCATATGCAACAAATTTTAGTTTATTCATATAGAAACTTGCCTGTTTCGTACATCACAAACTTCCACTAGTATACACGTTATGAATTATAGGTTAAAGAAAGAATAAAATAATTCAGATATTAAACTAATCTATTGAGAAGATAAATTGACTAAGCATAATTCACTAAATTTACTACATACTGTAGTACTTAAATGAACAAATAAGAATTAATTAAACTCACATATAGAAGATTTCAGACCTTTTCTGTCAATACATTTGAATTATTAGAAAAATAGATATTAAATTAACCAAATAATGCAAAAGGGAGTCAAAGCACCCCAAATCAATATCCCCAAGACAGTGATCAATCCTGGCCCATTTGATGCCCTAAGCTCAATAACACAAAGTACACTGCTCCTGTTCGACTTCCTCAGGCATTTTCACAGACACAAACTATTGTAGCAGACGACCGGGGACTTGCCCCACTGGGATGCCTGGAGAAGGGAAGAATCGGGAGAGGGGCAATATCTTCCTTGGGGTGCAAGAGGGCAGTTCCCCTGGATTACATCATGGCCACGGATTGGTAGCTTTAAAACTCAAGCCTGTTGGGGTCAGTGGCCACCGCCTGGGGGTGCCTGGACGATCCCGGAGCCCTGGATGGCAGCACTTCCACCACATCAGGAGGTGCTGCCGGAAGAGGAACCAAATGCACCTGGAGTGCTCCCAGGTGCCCATACAGCACTTCTGCTGCACCAGGAAGTGCTGCAGGAAGTTCATCAGAAGCACATCAAGGTGCAACATAAAAGGGGCCGCCTCACTTCAGAGCTGGAGTCGGGTGGCAGTGGACAGAGCTTGCAGGAGAGGAGTGGAGGCGGCAGAAGAGAAGAAAAGAAAGAAAGAAAGAAAGAAAGAAAGAAAGAAAGAAAGAAAGAAAGAAAGAAAGAAAGAAAGAAAGAAAGAAAGAAAGAAAGTTTATTGGGGTTTGTGCACTGTTTGTGTTGTGCAGAGAAAAATAAATAGCGTGTTTTTGGACTTCTGTGTGTCTCAGTGTCTGTCTGTGTCTGGGCATCTTTCACACTATATACATGAATATTGGTAAATTGAACCATTGAGTTTTGGTTTTCTTCTTCTTCTTCTACTTGTTCATTTTTTCCCATGTCTATTTGGTATTGATGTGCTTGATCAAGCTGCTCGAAACAGCTTGGTCCTATACTTCCTTGGCAGTTAAGCCCTTTCCTTCAGATCTTCTTTTACTTTATCCATCCACCTACGCTCTGTCCTCCCTTGCTTTCTCTTCCCCTGTACTTCTGCTCCCATCACTCTTGTTCCCACATATTAATTGTCTCTCCTCATCACATGTCCATACCACTTCAACCTACTTTCTTGTACTTTCTTAGATATCCCTCCTGCTTTTGTTGTATCTCTACCTTGATATGATCTAGCTGGTTTACCCTCTGGTGGTTAGATTCATTAACCCCTTGCTTACTACAACATACTCTTTCAAAACAAAAACAACTGCAAAGTTCAGGAGTTGGAGCTCACAAACATTTAAGAACTGTAACTGATTAATATAAAAAGAAAATTGTTGCCTTTTCTGCTGACATAGTTTATCAGTTGAACAAATGTTGTTAAAAAGGTATTTAATTGGAATGTTTAATTGGTAACCTAAAGAGAAAAACTAGTTTTATAAATTCTATATATTGAAACATTTTCCCCTATTTTTTAAAAGCACATACAGTATTTATTGTCTTCTTTCTGCATTAAAAAATATGTTGTCTGACATATCATTAATTTATGTATGCATAGTGACACATTCCTGGATACCAAGTAAAACAATGAAAGATATCATCAACATAGTAACTTAAAAGAAGTAAAATAATAACTATAATAATTAAAAAAAAACAAATGTGGAAAAATATTTAAGCTAGAGCTAAAATAAATTTAACCTTTCTGGAGATCCTGAAAGAAAAATTCTATTCAGTACTGTTATTGTTATCACATAGAATGTCATTAGACATAAATATTAAGCCTGATCAGGCAAAATCTTAGATGAATGGGCACCCATCAAGCTACTGCAATTAGATAATAGTTATGTTATTCCAATGTTGCATACAAATATTTTTAAAAACTGTCAAGGTTTCCACTTTAGCTACACAGATTAGTAGTTCAATTCAAGTTTCTTGTTTCTCCTGCCTTGACTTCCATCTTGAGTTTGGTATTTTTCAAGTTGAAGTTATTCCTTCACAATCATGGTATATATTAATTTGTTACATGAAACTGCATTCCAAAGTGTCCATTTTTCAAGCCAAGAGTGTTATCAAATATGCTGGCAGCTCTGCATCATTTGTTAAAAGCCGAGGCAGAATACATTTGTTGAAGAAACAGAAATGCAGAGACAAAAGTAGGACAATATGCAGCATTAACCTACAAAAATTTGGGGTTGCAAATGTGGAAAATGTCAAAATTCCACTCACAACAGATGCTGTAAGCAGACACACAAATAGATAGATAGATAGATAGATAGATAGATAGATAGATAGATAGATAGATAGATAGATAGATAGATAGATAGATAGATAGATAGATAGATAGATAGATAGATAGATAGATAGATAGATACTTTATTAATCCCAATGGGAAATTCACATTCTCCAGCAGCAGCATACTGATACAATAAATAATATTACATTAAAGAATGATAATAATGCAGGTGAAAAACAGAGAATAACTTTATATAATGTTAAATGTTAACGTTTACCCCCTGGGTGGAATTGAAGAGTCGCATAGTTTGGGGGAGGAACGATCTCCTCAATCTGTCAGTGGAGCAGGACATTGACAGCAGTCTGCCGCTGAAGCTGCTCTTCTGTCTGGAGATGATACTATTTAGTGGATGCAGTGGATTCTCCATAATTGATAGGAGCCTGCTGAGCGCCCTTCGCTCTGCCACAGATGTTAAACTGTGATAAATAAAATGATAAATAAAATGTTAAACTGTGTTAAATGAGATGCATATCCTTACTTCAAGAAAATGTTACCAAGAATCTGTGATAAAATGTATTACTTCCAGTTTACTTTTGCTTTCACATGCATGTCTCAGAAATGCAAAATGCAAATTTTCTTAAATCAAAACCTTTGCTTCTTCAAAGTGGATGCATTCAGTGAGTTTGTAGGCTTTTGTTCACATTTGGACCATTTTAACATGGAAGAGTAGGCTTAGTATTTTTTAATATTAATAAAACATTCTTCACTTTACAATATTATTTTACATGGTATACAATTAATATATACAATGTGTCACACATGCACACCATAGGATCACTTTCCGGGCTCACCTAAGGTATGTTATAAAACCCCAGGATGTGCTGTCACTAACAGTCTTGTCTCCTTTATCCCTCACAACCTCAAGAAACCGCGCTTTGAGAGCATGGGGTCTAAATGACCCGGCCCTTCTGGTCCCTTCGGTATAAATGGTAGACATTCCTGAAGGTGGCATCTCATTTGGACCTAACCTCGCTGGACAGAAAGTCTGTGAGAAAGCCACAAGAGCAATTTGATTGTAGTGCCATCAAGCACATGTTTTGTTTAGAAGCTTGCTTTTTTTTTTTTTTTTTTTTTGCAAATTAAATGGGGTTTTGCCCGGTCGGCACCCCAACTACTCCTAGATTCACCTTTTCTCATCCATCACCATGACTTTGAAGAAATAACTTTCACTTGAAAAGTATCAAATTTATCCTTTCACTTGTGTCTTTGTGCATGAACTTCACTGTTTTCCTGAAACTAAACTTGTTCTGCAGGATTCACATGATCAATGTTTTTGAGAAGACTGAAGACTTGGACTTACGCAAGATTGCTCAAAATCTAGATGAGTTTCTCTTGCTACACTAATGTATTGTTTCAAAAATTCTCAGAAGTCTTTCATATGTTATAGTAACAAGACAGGTATTGGCTTGCTGCAGACTCTGAGGAGAAGCTAGAAGAAGAAACAAAATTAATTTTATAGATAACATCCATTGACTTTTTAAAAATGCTGCCAGTTTTTACGTAAATATATTTGAACAGATGCCAGCTATCTTACTCTGAATGCTTCAGCAATATAAATAAGAAAAAACAATTCAGAATCTGGACATCCGCAAAGCACAACAAAAAAAATTTCTCAATTTTCTAAGTCTGACCATTAAAAACATAATTATATTAATGCCATGTCACAATTAATGAAGCTCCCACAAATCTTGGTATCTCTGCTTGTTGCTAATTGTTTCTGGCTGTTGAGCCTCTACTAATGTTGATTTAAAGATGCATCATCAAGCTGTGATTTATGAGGAGCTAGAGACTTCAACACAGGGTAAGGCTTTACAAATACATTGCACCACCCCCTGATGGGATCTGATTTGCTTGTCATAAAATGCTCTAGCAATTTCTTGTCACGTGCTTCTACCAAACAAGCCTAGACAGGCCTACTTCAACCAGATCAATAACTGAAATGCAGTATGGAGTAATGGAAAGGCATCCTTATGAGCGACATCAGCTAGCTTGATCAAAAACCTCTGAGGTAAAGGTGATAACGATAAGTCTCATCAGAAGAAGAACTAACCTATTGTTGTTTATAAATCTATCCTTCCTCTGTTTAATACACTAATCCAGTTCATGGACAATGGGGTCTGAGCTAAGGCAGAAACCAGACTTGGAAAAGATGACAGTACATTGCAGGGCACACTTATGCACACCACTACACTCACTTATACAGTATAGTATGGTATTTTTGGAATAATGGGAGATCAAAGTATTCTGAGAAAACAGACACAAGTACAAAATGCAGATTTCACAAAGAATTTAAACTAGGAGTCTGGAGTTTTGCCGCATAAGTACTAACAATTGCAGAAACAACTTTATTTGTCCCCAGGGGGAAATTTAGCTTTTTACTCTTTAAGCTCTTTAAATAAATAAATACACAAATAGGTAGGTAAGTAATTAAATAAATAAATATACTCACACATACACTTTGGTCGGAACACACACCAGAATGACTATAAAGCAAGAAAATTCAAAAGAAAGAAAAGTTCTGACTTGGCTGTCACAGTCCCAGTAAGGCATTATGTAGATGTATTTCTGTTGGCATAAAGGAGTACCCAGTAGCATTTCTTGACACACATCTGCTGAATAATTTGTTAGTTGAAAGTCCTGTGTTTGTGTGTCAGAGAGAGGATGTACAGTCGTCCCTCGCCATATTGCGGTTCACCTATTGCGGCTTCACTGTATCGCAGGTTTTTTAAATAGAAGTGATTGCCCGCCTATCGCGAACGTTCCAGACCCATCAGCGATAGGTGAAAATCTGCGATATAGAAAGACCACATAAATAAACATTTTTATAGTTTAAGCCTTAAAATACCCATCTCACACACTTTAAATACATGTAAACTTATAAAATACACTTTGTTAGCACATATGATATGTGGATGTCGGGCTAAGGATATGAGTAACATCTCTCTATTATAAAACATTTTAACTTGACGCAAAACAAGGCAGTGAGACAAGAAAACAGCTGCTGTACAGGCTTTTAAATTATTGAGACACAGAAGGACAAGCAGCAGAAAGCCAGCACAAAGTCCACTTGTCCTTAGCGTGCATTCAGCTTAAATCACAGCAGACCCCCCACCCCCTCCCCAGTTCACAAAGCGAAGTGGCAGGAGTGTAACGCGCAACTGGGGAGAGGGAGGGGGGTTTGAGCGAACGTGCGTTCAGTTCTCAAACCCCCCCCCCCCCTCCTCCTCCTCCTCCTTCAGAAGACGCAGAGCGACAAGCAGACATTTTGGCAGAAGCAGCACAAAGTCCACTTCTGCTTAGCGCGCGTTCAGCTGCCCCCCTTCACAAAGCGAGTGGCAGACACATCGACATCTGATCGCTGCGTAGTGTTGCTCTGCGGTTAAGAGTGTAGAAAGTGTTTAAGAGCGTTTATAAGAGTGTGGGAAAGGTTAATAAGAGAGTGAGAAAGGTTTACTGTATAAGAGTATGGGAAGGGTTTATAAAGCCTTAAAATATATATAAATAATAAAATAAATATAGGTCGCTACTTCGCGGATTTTCACCTATCGCGGGGGGCTCTGGAACGTAACCCCCGTGATAGGTGAGGGATGACTGTACAGCATTGTTCATAATGGCACTCAGCTTTGTTTTAATTTTCTCATTTGCTATGACCTCCAGGGGGTCCAGAGTGCATCCTGCAACTGAGCTTGCCCTTTTAAATAGCTTGTTCATTCAGTGCGCCTCTCTTGAAGTGATGGTACCATCCAGCACACTACAGCATAGAAAATTACACTGACCATCACAGATTTATAGAAGACTAGGGGGCTCCGCCCTTGCTCGCTTCGCTTGCCCACCCCCGGGTTTGTTTTTCCGGATATAAAATTTAAAGAGATTGTTATTTTCATGGGAATTTTTACAAAAGTTTTAAAGTGAAAATAATGCATATGTAACAACAATAGATGTCCTTTATTTCTGGCCCCGGGTGTGGTTAAATCTCTTTCTCGCAGAAACACTGCTTGCGTTGAGAAGGGGGAGCGGCTGAACGTACGCTACGGAGATGCCATCAGATCAGCTGCTGTCTTTCTGCTGCTGCTGCTAGCGAGCGTCCGTGTTCTGTTTGTTGTGCTGCGTGTCGATCTTTTAAAAGCCTGTACAGCAGCTGTCCTTCTGCCACTTCGTGTATCTGCCACTCACATTGTGAAGGGAGTGGGGGCTGAACGCACGCTAAAGAGAAGCGGTCGGTTTATCTGCTGGCTTGCTGCTGCTGGCGAGCTACGTTTTCTGCTTGTTGCGCTGTGTGTCAATCATTTCAAAGCCTGTACAGCAGCTGTCCTTTTGCCACTTTGCGTTTCTGCCATTCACGTTGCGAAGGGGGGTGGGAGGGGGGCTCAATGCATGCTATGGAGAAGCGGTCGGATCATCTGCTGGCTTGCTGCTGCTGCTGGCGGTGAGCTGCGTGTTCTGCTTGTTGCTTGTTGTTGTTTTAAGAGCTGGGAGCACATGAAGTGTGTCTGACAAAAGCTTTCCAACAACTGCTAGGTTAGATGTCTATGAACATGTTTTAAATGTTGTCTCACTGCCTTGTCTCACGTGACATTAAAGTGTCTCTCGCAGGACATCAAATTGTCTTCCAAGAAGATCACGTCTCGTCTCCCTAGTCTCCCTCCCAAGATTTTTTTTTATAATAGAAAGATATGAAGGATGGCACTTCCCATATTAAAAGAACACAGTCTCCTAAGGAAAAAGAGTCTGCTCTGCAATGTCTCATATAGTTCCTCTGTGTTCTGAGAACAGTCCAACTTGTTATTAATGTGGACCCCCAAGTGCTTGTAGGAGTAGACCACTTCTACATCCACACCTTGAATAATGACCAGACGTACAGGCTCTTTGGTGTGGCGAAAGTCAATAACCAGTTCCTTGGTTTTGTTGATGTTAAATTGCAGACAGTTCTCTTTGCACCAAGAAACAAATGACATGACCTGTGTTATATTTATAGTCTGAGGTGTACAAAGAGAAAAGGAGACAGGACTGTTTCTTGTGGTGCTCAGTGTTGCTCACATCTGTATCAGAAACACTGTCCTTGAGTCTCACAAACTGTGGTCTGCTGACAGATAGTCCATTATCCAAAACACTCATCAGCCTGCATATTTCTGAGCACACTGCTTAACAGGGATGCCTGTATGGTATTGAAGGCACTGGAGAAATCAAAAAACATTATCCTCACAATACTGCCAACTTTGTCCAGGTAAGAATAAGCCTTGTGGAGCAGATAGATAACTGTCTCTTCCACACCAATCTTTGTGCAATAGGCATACTGCATTGTGTCCAGGTGGTCTACCCCAAGAGGACTCATATAGTCCACAACAGTCTCTCAAAGACCTTCATGATGGACGTAAGTGCCACTGGTCTCTAGTCAACAGGTGAAGAGGCGCCTGCCTTCTTTGGAGCAGAAACAATGCAGGATGTTTTCCACAGCAGTGGCACTTTCTGAAGCTTTAGGGACAAACTGAACAGGTGACAGAGGATACCACAAAGTTAGTCAGCACAGACCTTAAGAACTCAAGGACTGACTCCATATGGTCCTGCAGGTTTTCTTGTGTGTAGCTTCCTCAGTTGTCTCTTTACTTGGTCTTCAGTTGTGTCAGTCAGAGGTAGAATTATCACTTGCCATTCCAGTTTACATGGTAGGAGTACTATTTGAATGTACCACCGTTCCATCCCATTTATGAATAAATAGTAGGATTGTTTTTAAAAATCAAACATCTAACTTTACCCGGGACAAGATAATGTCTAAAAAACAAACTTGTCTTGCTGAAGATTAGCTTAATTTTTTAAAATACTTGCTGAGAATAAACTTAACATTGCATTTCTGCTTTATTCTATCTCTTAATAAATTCAAGGTTAAGTAAAAGAATTGTACAAATACATGCAAAAACAAAAAAGGAATACCTGAACATCTTCAGAAGCATTACCTATTACTGATTCTTCTTTTCAATTGTACCATTGTACACTTATCTTAATTCAATGGTAACAAAACAATAATTTTAAGATCACATTCTTTCTCTTTGACGTATCACTTTTTCTAAATTGACACAGAAAAGAAAGCATCTCTGATTTTCATTCACTACTAAACAATGCCTCATGTCAGCGGGGAGTGCTCAAGGCTTTTATCAGAGCTTTGATTGACACAAACAATCTGCAATTTGAACCAAAGATGGGCAAACTGGAAAAAGCTATCTTTCATTGTTTATAATAGTAATATTTCTAAAAAAAGATTTAAAGTTTTCAAAAGAAGACTGTTTTTCAAAACGGTATTAATAAACATTCACACACATATATTGTCAAACATATAAACCCAGGCAGCACTTTACTGTCTCTAGCCAGTTACGTCTCACACTGAAAAATATTACGGTGACATAGTTGATAACTAAGCTTTCCCTTCTTTCCCATTAGAATGAAGGAGGAAAACCCAGGAGCACTGATGTCACTTCACTGTACACCTGGAAGTTCTTCATCTATTCAGGTCCTTTCATTACCCAAAGAAAGTGATGACCAGAAGATGGCATTCATTACAGAACCAGGAGCTCAATTATTTTTTTTTAACTAAGACACTCTGTCCCTTCCTTTTTTCCAAAAGCTTTGTGTCATTTAATGAGAGGCCTGGAACCCCAAAACATTGTTTTCTTTTGTACTATAATATATATATATATATATATATATATATATACTGTATATATATATATCTATACTGTATATATATACAGCCCATGCCCACGGTCCTCTCACCTCTCATTCGTGTGAATGCTTTTGTCAGACACAGTTCCTGTGGTCTCAGCTCTTATAAATGTTTATGTTTTCCTCACTTTAAGTTCCCAATAAAGTAAGACTTATTATGTCCAAATCTTATTGAACAATTTCATCTCGAAGGGTTATCAACAGAAGAAATGAGTACAATAGCACAGAGAAACGATGAAGTCAAACGAATTAACGTGAAAATTGTCAATCAATTACACGGCAAATTGTTTAAATGCGTATCAATAGACTATCCTGAAACAGTTGGTGGTGATGGTACGGAAGATGAAAACATCATCTTACAATATCCTGTAGAATACCTACAACCGTTAACAGCATCTGGTTTTCCACCTGCTGAATTACTGTTGAAAGAAGGATGTATTATAATGTTATTGCGTAATTCATGTATGAGTGATGGGCTATGCAATAGGACAAGATTAGATGTATTCAAAATTGGTCGAACAATTCTAACATGTAAAACGTTAATGGACGACAAGAAAGGTAATGTAGTACATCTTACGCAGATAACATTAGACACCAAAGGAGATCTTGATATGCCATTCGTATTAAAACATTTACAGTTTCCCATTAGAATAGCTTTTACTATGACAATTAACAAATCACAGGGACAAACATTCGAAAAAGTTCGATTATTTATTAGAGAGAAAGAAAAGATATATTCAGTCATGGGCAGTTATACGTTGCGTTGTCACGATGTAAGTCCAAACACGGAAAGAAAATTCAATGCGATATTGATGAAAAGTTAATTCCAAATATTGTTTTTACTCAAGTTTTACAGTAAAAGTGTAAGTTTAAAAAGTATTTGCGTGTTAATATCAAAGCCAAACAGAACGAAAACGTATAACACAACGAACACCCCTAAAGCAACATGAAACATAATTTTCTTTCAATTTATTACTTTTTAACTATTTTTTTACTATGGTTAATTACTTGTTGTAATGTAAAATAGTTAGTTCTATTATGCATATGCAACAATTTCCATGAAAATAACAATGTTTAAATTGTGCATCCGCTTCGCCATAATTTAAAGTCAAATTAAAGTCAAAACATCTACAGGCAAACTTAAAGTTCAGCTGAATTACAAGTAAAAATGGTCTCTTTTAGTTTATACCAATATGAAGAAGATGTGAATATTTTGCGCGGTGTTAATATGACATTCCATGAGATGTCATCTGACAGTCAAAGGAGAAACAAATTGATGACACCTATAAAGAAGTTTATAATAGCATTGCAGGAAAATTTCAAAAATCCAAAATAGATTAAAAAATTAGCAGGTCACGGCAGTACCAATTTAATCGGAACAGGGACACTCCATTGGCTCCTATCATCGCAGGCAGTTGGAGACTGTATGTGACATGTTGCCACATGGAAACCACCTCATAGACCGTTGGGTGCACAAGAGGCCTTTTTTCCTATCCTGTTGTTTGTGGATCTCCTGACAGCTGTTTGGGTAGCTTCAGTTTTATCCTCAATAGGTACTGCTCTGTGATGGTGGCAAGGTTTCACAGTGTCAATGGACCAACTTAAAAAGCTCCTCCATGTTCTTCCAACTATAGACATGCAGAGAGATTCTTAAAGCATACACTCCAGCTGCTCTGCAGCCACATGCTTGACCAATTGCTTGGCTAAGTTCTGATGCTGATGGTACCATTTGGCATGAATTGGGCTCCCTTATTTTTCAATTTCACCATCAAAGTTTGTTTGAATTTAGAGCTGCCACATCTTGTCCCTCATGGTCGGGAGCGACTCAAGCACTGTTTAGAGGTTCAGCTATTTGGACGTCATTCAGCCAATCTGCACAGCTATTCCAGTAGCATATCTGACCTGAAAACCAGATACACAAAAATACGCTCAAAGGGTTTGTGTGCCAGGGAGCTACACCATTTAAAAATAGTTCTTGTTGGCTTTTAAAGCCTATCAAAGCCTGGCAAGCTTCACTCTGATAACAGCACTGCTGTTCTCTTTCACTGTTGCTTGTCAAATGACACTGGAGGTTTTTGATTTTGCTGATATTTATGTCAGTGGGGGCAGCAGAGGCAGGCTAAGGCATGGCTTATTGTGTTCTGATGGCTACCAACTATATTTCTAAGCTTTGACACTGCATACCCTGTCGCTTTCTTTATCACTCTTAATATCAGATGTTGTTTCTGTGGTTTTTGCTGCTATCTATGACACCCATTATGTACTCTTTCACTACTTGCTGTTCTTATATTTAATATTTATTCATGTTTACATGACTCCTAAGCTTTGATATTACATACAGCTTTTCTACCGTTACCTCAGAACACCTAGGTGGGGCCTGAACAGTGGTTCAAGTCCTGGGGCCCCATCCCCCCAGGTCCACTCCATCCATTGTGTACCTGCAAAGGCACATGAGAACAGATGGAGCAATTAAAGCTGTCCTAACCTCAGACATCTAAGAAAGTAAAGATGCTGGTGAGCTTTTTCACAAGAGTAAAGCTCTCGGGAGTGGTCTACCCTAGACTTTCTCGTATACTCAGATATGAGGATGGATATTTTAGGAGTAAACCGCAAGACAATGATTATATTTTTATGTCATGTACATAAAGAACCATCAACATCAAATCAAATCAAATTAATAATACAGTATATTGAATAATTATTTTAAAAGTAAAGTTGAATAAATTGGACTCTCCAGTTGCATGAATAAAAAGGTACCACTTCCGGTTAGCAGAAATAGCTCAAATGTTGATAGAAATCTACATTTTGTACTTAATACTTTTATGCAAAATTTGGTTGACCTAACTCAAAGCGTACTCAAATTACCGTGTCTACATACACACACACATACGCACACACATAGACATAATTCCAAAAATGGTATTTTGGACTCAGGGAGGTCTAAAACATTGAGATTCATCAAAATTGCGAAATCTAATTTTTGGATGATTACAATACTTTCCCTACAAGAAAGAAAATTGGACTCAGGGAGGTCTAAAACGTCAAGATTCATCAAAGTCTCAATGTCGAATATTTGGACGATTACAATTCTTTCCCTATACTTTGCATACGAGAAAGTAAAAAAGTGTGGTGCCCATTTTGGCATGCTCACTCCAAGGAATTTAACGGTGCTCTCCATTTCAATGGCAGGAGATGGCAGTGTGGTTTGCCTTCTGTTTCCTGTAGTCTACAATCAGCTCCTTGATTTTTTCTGACATTTTGTCCTGGTAACATCTGTAAGCTGTCTCGTCACTCTTGGCGATCAGGCCTATGACGGTTTCTGTCTTTTCATCCCTCTTGTCTATACTCATTCCTCCTTTGTGAGAAAGGCAGGCAAACTTTAGTGCTCAGGATGCAGGTGTGAAACAGCAACACGGAAGAACTCATAAGTGGTGTTTCACAGGAAGAGAGTGCTCAGTCAACAGGACACAATAAGGTCATCTTTGAAATCAGTCTCAGGGATTTCTGGTAGCTGGACTTTTATACAATGAGACCTGAAAGGGAAAGGTCTACAAAGATTAAAACGTTTCTTAGAGACAGCAACAGGGGTAATCTTAAAGATAAGGGAACACCTCTTAAATATTTTATTTGTTGCAAGAGACTGAAAATCCAGAAATGTGTTATTTACAAGCATAAGTTTTATAAGAGTTATGAGTTTTTGTCTGGTGTGTGTCCTGCAAGAGGACAGGAACTTTTGGATTACATTAGGATAAGTTATTTTACCAATCATTGCTTTAGCTGAGCTGCTGAACTGACATATACAGTGGCATGCATAAGTATTCAGTCCAGTGGCGTAGGAAGGCCGGTGTGGTGGGTGCGGTCCGCACCAGGTACCAGCTCTGAGGGGGTGACAAAAAATTGCCGGTTTTGTATTAATGCGCCTTTTTGTTACATAAAATAACATGTCAAATAATTTACAAGGGCTTTAACAATCCCTAATTGCAGCAAATTGCGGGTGAACGATGTGATGCTGTAATGATTTAGTATTATTGTGTGGTGCGTGGGGAGAGGGGGTGTTCTGTCTCGTTTCTTTTGAACTGTACTGGTGCTCAAGTAAACAAACAACCGGTCCTGTGACTCATTGTCTCATCCATCCATCCATCCATCCATTGTCTCCCGCTTATCCGAGGTCGGGTCGCGGGGGCAGCAGCTTGAGCAGAGATGCCCAGACTTCCCTCTCCCCGGCCACTTCTTCTAGCTCTTCCGGGAGAATCCCAAGGCGTTCCCAGGCCAGTCGAGAGACATAGTCCCTCCAGCGTGTCCTGGGTCTTCCCCGGGGCCTCCTCCCGGTTGGACGTGCCCGGAACACCTCACCAGGGAGGCGTCCAGGAGGCATCCTGATCAGATGCCCGAGCCACCTCATCTGACTCCTCTCGATGCGGAGGAGCAGCGGCTCTACTCTGAGCCCCTCCCGGATGACTGAGCTTCTCACCCTATCTTTAAGGGAAAGCCCAGACACCCTGCGGAGGAAACTCATTTCAGCCGCTTGTATTCGCGATCTCGTTCTTTCGGTCACTACCCATAGTTCATGACCATAGGTGAGGGTAGGAACATAGATCGACTGGTAAATTGAGAGCTTCGCCTTGCGGCTCAGCTCCTTTTTCACCACGACAGACCGATGCAGCGCCCGCATTACTGCGGATGCCGCACCGATCCGCCTGTCGATCTCACGCTCCATTCTTCCCTCACTCGTGAACAAGATCCCGAGATACTTGAACTCCTCCACTTGAAGCAGGATCTCGCTACCAACCCTGAGAGGGCACTCCACCCTTTTCCGGCTGAGGACCATGGTCTCGGATTTGGAGGTGCTGATTCTCATTCCAGCCGCTTCACACTCGGCTGCGAACCGATCCAGAGAGAGCTGAAGATCACGGCCTGATGAAGCAAACAGGACAACATCATCTGCAAAAAGCAGTGACCCAATCCTGAGCCCACCAAACCGGACCCCCTCAACGCCCTGGCTGCGCCTAGAAATTCTGTCCATAAAAGTTATGAACAGAATCGGTGACAAAGGGCAGCCCTGGCGGAGTCCAACTCTCACTGGAAACGGGTTCGACTTACTGCCGGCAATGCGGACCAAGCTCTGGCACCGATCGTACAGGGACCGAACAGCCCTTATCAGGGGGGCCGGTACCCCATATTCTCGGAGTACCCCCCACAGGATTCCCCGAGGGACACGGTCGAATGCCTTTTCCAAGTCCACAAAACACATGTAGACTGGTTGGGCAAACTCCCATGCACCCTCTAGGACCCTGCTAAGGGTATAGAGCTGGTCCACTGTTCCGCGACCAGGACGAAAACCACACTGTTCCTCCTGAATCCGAGGCTCGACTATCCGACGGACCCTCCTCTCCAGGACCCCTGAATAAACTTTTCCAGGGAGGCTGAGGAGTGTGATCCCTCTGTAGTTGGAACACACCCTCCGGTCCCCCTTCTTAAAGAGGGGGACCACCACCCCAGTCTGCCAATCCAGAGGCACTGTCCCTGATGTCCATGCGATGTTGCAGAGGCGTGTCAGCCAAGACAGTCCTACAACATCCAGAGCCTTGAGGAACTCCGGGCGTATCTCATCCACCCCCGGGGCCCTGCCACCAAGGAGTTTTTTGACCACCTCGGTGACCTCAGTCCCAGAGATGGGGGAGCCCACCTCTGAGTCCCCAGGCTCTGCTTCCTCATTGGAAGGCATGTTAATGGGATTGAGGAGGTCTTCGAAGTACTCCCCCCACCGACCCACAACGTCCCGAGTCGAGGTCAGCAGCGCACCATCCCCACCATATACAGTGTTGACACTGCACTGCTTCCCCTTCCTGAGACGCCGGATGGTGGACCAGAATCTCCTCGAAGCCATCCGAAAGTCGTTCTCCATGGCCTCCCCAAACTCCTCCCATGCCCGAGTTTTTGCCTCAGCAACCACCAAAGCCGCATTCCGCTTGGCCTGCCGGTACCTATCAGCTGCCTCCAGGGTCCCACAGGACAAAAGGGTCCTGTAGGACTCCTTCTTCAGCTCGACGGCATCCTTCACCACCGGTGTCCACCAACGGGTTCGGGGATTGCCGCCACGACAGGCACCGACCACCTTACGGCCACAGCTCCGGTCAGCCGCCTCAACAATAGAGGCACGGAACATGGCCCATTCGGACTCGATGTCCCCCACCTCCCTCGGGACATGGTCGAAGTTCTGCCGGAGGTGGGAGTTGAAGCTACTTCTGACAGGGGGCTCTGCCAGACGTTCCCAGCAGACCCTCACAACACGTTTGGGCCTACCACGCCTGACCGGCATCCTCCCCCCACCATCGAAGCCAACTCACCACCAGGTGGTGATCAGTTGACAGCTCCGCCCCTCTCTTCACCCGAGTGTCCAAGACATGTGGCCGCAAGTCAGATGATACGACCACAAAGTCGATCATCGAACTGAGGCCTAGGGTGTCCTGGTGCCAAGTGCACATATGAACACCCCTATGCTTGAACATGGTGTTCGTTATGGACAATCCGTGACGAGCACAGAAGTCCAATAACAAAACACCGCTCGGGTTCAGATCGGGGGGGCCATTCCTCCCAATCACGCCCTTCCAGGTCTCACTGTCATTGCCCACGTGAGCATTGAAGTCTCCCAGCAGAATGAGGGAGTCCCCAGAAGGTATGCCCTCTAGCACCCCCTCCAGGGACTCCAAAAAGGGTGGGTACTCCGAACTGCTGTTCGGTGCATACGCACAAACAACAGTTAGGACCCGTCCCCCCACCCGAAGGCGAAGGGAGGCTACCCTCTCGTCCACCGGGGTAAACCCCAATGTACAGGCTCCAAGTCGGGGGACAATAAGTATACCCACACCCGCTCGGCGCCTCTCACCGGGGGCAACTCCAGAGTGGTACAGAGTCCAGCCCCTCTCAAGGAGATTGGTTCCAGAGTCCAAGCTGTGCGTCGAGGTGAGTCCGACTATATCTAGCCGGAACCTCTCAACTTCGCACACTAGCTCAGGCTCCTTCCCCTTCAGAGAGGTGACATTCCACGTCCCAAGAGCCAGCTTCTGTAGCCGAGGATCGGACCGCCAAGGTCCCCGCCTTCGGCCACCACCCAACTCACACTGCACCCGACCTCCTTGGCCCCTCCCATAGGTGGTGAGCCCATGGGAAGGGGGACCCACGTTGCCTCTTCGGGCTGTGCCCGGCCGAGCCCCATGGGTGCAGGCCCGGCCACCAGGTGCTCGCCATCGAGCCCCACCTCCAGGCCTGGCTCCAGAGTGGGGCCCCGGTGACCCGCGTCCGGGCAAGGGAAAACGGCGTCCAAAGTTTTCATTCATCATAGAAGGTTTGAACCGCTCTTTGTCTCATCCCTCACCTAGGACCAGTTTGCCTTGGGTGGCCCTACCAGGGGCATAAAGCCCCGGACAACAGAGCTCCTAGGATCATTGGGACACGCAAACCCCTCCACCACGATAAGGTGGCGGTTAAAGGAGGGGCATTGTCTCATCCCTGTCACAAATATATCATCGCCCCAAGTTGTTCTGGGCAACAAGATGATATTTTTAACCCGAACATCATAATAATATAGTTGGCGCGAAATGTTTTAGACAGTGGGGTGGGTAGGTATTGTCCGCTCTAGAACCAACCATAAGTTTACTTTAGGATTGTTCTACAAGTGAACGGACAATATCTCCCTCCCCATCCCACTATCTTAAGGCCCCTATATATACAAGCTGGGACACACGACGAAATCATGTGTCACAATTCTGGTTAATTGGTGATTTGGCGTAATTTTTTTTTTTTACAGAAATTCCACGCCTAAGAAGATTTCTAAAAGCCGCCAAAGTTCCAAAAGAAGAGTCTCTTGGTTGGATTTCCTTAAGATTCTTAGAGTTTGTGGTTGAATATGAACTTTTAGACTCTGTTCCCAATCTCACTTTAGCATTAAGATTTTTCTTAACTTTATGTGTTTCTGTTGCATCATGTGAGAGGAGTTTTTCGAAACTCAAACTAATTAAGAATTATCTCAGATCCACTATGAACCAAGCAAGAATCTCTAGCTTAGCCATTTTGTCAATTGAAAATAGTGTAGCTGAAGGTATCGATTTTGATGATGCAATTTCAAAATTTGCAGAACAAAAAGTTAGAAAGAAGAGATTCTAAGTATCATGTTAAAGTACAGTTTGTTGGATTAGAGCCTAGAGAACGAAACTAACTCCACCGTTTGGAAAAATGCCGGTCCCAAGCCCGGATAAAGGAGGAGGGTTGGGCGCCGGGCTAGCAACCCGGCTCCGTAAAAAAAAAGCTATTGCTATGGAAACAACAAGCAGAAACCAAAGAAATCAAGAATCTCAGCCGGGACGCTCCGATTCTGCATGGATGATGACGATGGAGAAAAGCCGGCAGGCTGTCCAGAGTCCGATCAGAAGAGGAATCGTCTCAGCATCATCAACGACAAAACTCGCAACGTGGAATGTTCGGACGTTGTACCAATGCCTCAAATTGGCACAACTGCTTCGCTAGTTCGACAACTATGGTCTGGACATTTTGGGCATAAGCGAGATGAGATGGACAGGAAGTGGACGATTGGCCAGCGAGGGGAAGACCATCCTATACTCCGGCCATATTGAGCAGCATGCGGCTGGCGTTGGGCTCGTCCTGAACCAGCTGGCTGCACAAGCCCTGCTGGGATGGAAGCCAGTCAATTAACGAATCATCACCGCTCGGTTCCAATCGCGGCACTCGAAGACAACCATGGTCCAAGTATATGCACCAATCGAGGATGTGAAGGACGACGAGAAGGACGCTTTCTACAAACAACTGCACAACACACTCAATGGCATTCCGAAGCACGACGTCCTTATTCTGATGGGAGACCTCAACGCCCAGATCAGCGATGACCGCCGAGGATGGGAACATGCGGTTGGTCCGCATGGATCGGCGGTGGACACCAATGATAACGGAGATCGCCTGTTGTCCCTTTGCAGCCTCCTCGATATCACCATCGGGAACACGTATTTTGCCCATAAGACCATTCACAAGAAGACCTGGCGCTCACCTGATGGAAACAACAGCAACAAAATCGATTATATCTGCATTGGGAAAAGGTGGAGATCATCACTCCGGGAC
Source organism: Erpetoichthys calabaricus (assembly GCF_900747795.2). Lineage (NCBI taxonomy): Eukaryota > Metazoa > Chordata > Cladistia > Polypteriformes > Polypteridae > Erpetoichthys > Erpetoichthys calabaricus. The sequence goes on along the minus strand of NC_041397.2, from coordinate 207,351,778 downwards.
GTGATGGTCTATCATGGTGCCGATATTGGATTGGACCACCATCTCCTAGTGGCCGCGGTTCGGCTTAAACTGAAGAAGACACAGGCACAGAAACCTGCCTGACCGTTCGCCATTGAGAAGTTCAAAGATCAAACTTCTAGCGACCTCTTCCAATTGGAATTGAGGAACCGATTCCAGTTGCTGCAAGACGATGTAGGCACCGACATTGAGGGCCAGTGGACGCAGATTAGGGATGTCGTAATTGAAACTGTTGAGGATGTCAACGGACGCAGACGAGGGACGCAACGCAAATGCTGGATCCGGAACCACACGTGGACATTGATCGACAAGAGAAGACAGGCGAAGCACCACCACGACCAATCGAAGACCGCCAGTGAGAAAGAAGCGACCGCCATCATATATCAAGATCTCGATCGTCAAGTCAAGCAGGCCTGTTGAGAAGACAAAAAGGCATGGATGGAGAAGAAGAGTGCTGAAGCCCAGGAGGCCACTGACAGAAACGATGCAAAGACGCTCTACCGCATTGTACGAGAATTGTCTGGCGCCAAGAGCAACGCCAATGTGCCTATGAAGAGCAAGAACGGAGATATCCTCCTCAGCAAGGAAGATCAGAATGCCCGTTAGATAGAGCATTTCTGCGAGACCCTCAATCAGCCAGCTCCGGACACAACCCACGATTTCGATACAATCGTTCCTTCCGAGCCTCTGGATATAAATGTGGACGGAATCACAACAGCGGAAGTCAAGAAGGCGATTCGAAATCTCAAGAACAATAAGGCCCCGGGGTTAGATAGGATCTCAGCAGAAATGCTGAAACATGGTGGAGACAAAACGATCCGACGATTGACCTGACTGCTAGATAGCATCTGGCGGGAAGAATGGGTCCTAGTGGACTGGAAACGAGGCGTCATTGTCAAGCTGCCAAAAAAAGGGGCCCTCTCTGACTGCAACAACTGGAGAGGAATCACGCTACTATCGGTGCCTGGAAAAGTGCTTGGCATCGTTCTGCTAAACCGACTCCGTCACGCTATAGACCAAATGCTGCGAGAAGAACATGCGGGGTTCGGGCAAGGACGATCGTGTAGTGAGCATATATTTTCGCTCAGGAACATTATCAAGCAATGCACCGAATTCCAAAAACCGCTCCTGATAAATTTCATCGACTTCAAAAAAGCCTTTGACAGTATCCACTGTAAATTGTTGTGGTGCATAGCCTCACTCTATGGCATACCCCAGCGCTTCATCTCCATCTTCAAGAATCTGTATCAAGGCTCAAGCAGTTGTGTGAAGACCGAAGAGGGCCACACGGATTTCTTCGATATCGAGACGGGTGTCTGCCAAGGTTTCGTCCTATCACCTTTTCTCTTCCTCCTTGCGATCGACTTTGTCATCAAATGCGCAATGGACAACGCAGGTTTTGGTATCAGCTGGAAAAACCAAGCTCACCTCACCAACCTGGATTTCGCGGACGATGTAGTGCTTCTAGCCTCGACCAAACCATCCCTTCAACGAATGACCATCTCACTGAGTGAAGAGGCTTCGAAGGTGGGTCTTCGCATCAGCACTGAAAAGTTGAAGATCATGACCATCAACCGAAGGACCAGCGCAGGAATCAAGATCGAGAATAAGCTGTCAGATGAGGTCGACCAGTTTACATACCTCAGGAGCGTCGTGGCCAAGGACGGCGGCACGGATGTGGACGTCAGCTACAGAATTGGCAAGGCCTCAGTAGTCTTCCAACGCCTCCACCAAATTTGGGCATCGGCATCAGTCTGCACGCCCATCAAGATACACCTCCTCAACACCATTTTTATTCCGACAGCCATCTATGCTAGCGAGACGTGGAAACATACGAAGCGGGTCGCCAGGAAGCTGAACACATTCCAACAACGCTGCCTGAGAAAAATTCTTCGAATCTCCTATCGCAACCGCATCACAAACAATGAAGTTCTAAGAAAAGCAAACACTTGCCGACTGGAAGCGATTGTCACCGAGCGCCGAATGCGCCTTGCAGGGCATGTTCTCCGTCTACCAGAAAATTGGCACCCGAAGACTGCGATGTACTGGGTTCCTTCGGGGGGGAAAAAAGGAATATTGGACGACCAAAGATCACTTTGAGAAGAACCCTGCATGAAGACCTCAAGAACATCGACATCAGTTAGCAAAATATGAATGCTATCGCTGAGGATCGACCTCGTTGGCAGATGCTTGTTGCCCGATGTGCGGAAATGCACGGGAGGAACTAAGTCTAAGTAAGTCTAAGAACGAAACTTGTAAACAATTGAGTTTTCATTAAATTGTATTATAATAATAATAAAGTTATGCACTAGGTACTATCACTATGAAAAAAGATTTCTTACATTGTACATTAAACTGGCTTATTAATAAAAAGGCATTTTACTTTTTTTTTATTCATAAAAAATTGTTTACAAAATAATTAACATTATGCCTTCTTTACTTAACCAATTGAATAAAAAATTGCTTTCTCAATAAATTTCATTTTATATTTTGGTGGACATGGGGGTGACAAGTTTAAACTCCGCACCGGGTGCCACCAGACCTTGCTAAGCTACTGATTCAGTCTCCTTGAAAGTGAGGATAATTTTCTGCATGATAAAAAATCTGCACACATACAGAATTTGTCCATTCGGTATTTTTAATGTGAACCCTTATGCTGTAACAATATACAGTATTTCCAAAGTCAAATTAAATCTTTTCTGTAGAAATTTAACTGAAAAATAAACACTCGAACATTAGTGTTTGCATAAGAATTTAAACCTCTGAGCTTTGGAAGCTTCAAGTTTACACAAATGACAAATTAATCACAAATGACACAAAGGTGACAGTCATTTGACCATAATTAAATATAATTAGGTACTACTTATGAGTCCTTCATATGTCTCTGGATATAAAAAGCACCTTTTGTAAAGGCCACAGTCTTTGTTGGACAATCACTGCAAAAATTAAGATGAAGGCACATTCTGCTGATGTGAGAAACAATGTCACTGAAATGCACAAGGCACGAAATGGCTACAAAAAATTATAGAAGAGTTTGAATATACTGTTAAGGACTGTTGGATCCATCGTTATCAGGAAGTGGAAGGTTCATCACAGCACCCAGACTCTTACTAGAACAGGCAGTCCCTCAAAACTAAACATCAGTATAAGACATTGACGGCTGAGACAGGCTACTAAAAATCCAACCGTCACACTCAGAAGTCCGCAATGCTCTTTGGCTGAAACTGGAGTGAAGGTGCATGAGTCCATTTCTGATGGTATTACCTCCTATCACTCCACAAAGAAACAGAAAGGTGTTGCAAAATTTCATAACACTATTATTGTTATAGTCAAAAATGTAATTGTCAAAGAGGTCAGTACTTCTTACACCCAAAGATTTATTCGTTTGTGTTTGTTATATTGAAGAGATTTCATGGGTGTTATTTCTTGGTTATGTTTAGAGGAATGGACTTGTGCAATGCCACACAGTGAACCAAGGGTGACAAAAGACACAGTAACTTTTTAAAATGAAATATTTTACTGTAGTCTTGATGCCAAACTGGCTTTAGTTCTACACATTTTTCATTTTTTTATTCAATATTATTTAAATAATTTTTATATCCAAACCTTTGCTTTTTGGGGAGACTCAAATACATCAACATGCACTCACACTGATAATACTTCTACTACTACTACTACTACTACTACAAATCAATTCTTACAGTATAATATATGACTGTAGAAACAAGAGCTATAAGAGCTATAGTTATTCCTTGACAGGTTCTATAGTTTCTTATTGTTACTATAGTCTGAACCATTACTAGGACAGCAGAACTCCAGGATTACAAAATTGCCCTTCTGGAGTCAAACACAAGCCCAACATATCTAAGCCACAGAGAAACCTCCAGTTCAACATTTCTTTTTAAATATGTTGACATCCCCTGGTGTCTCTTGTTGGAAAGCTCTTCTTTCCCCACCTCCACTTCTCTAATTAAAAAGGAAGAACAATAATTTAGAATGAACACTTACTTGCTACTTTAGATTTCACCAAGAATGTATGAAATAGAGAATATAACATACAGTATTATTATTATAATATGCACATAATGGTGTGCACCAAGACTGGCTAATGTGGAAATGTTAGCCACCATGGAAACGTCATGTTTCCATGGTGAAGTTCCTATTTATAAGTATGAACATGGCATGAAATTAATATACTCTTGTACAGCATGTCACTTTTACCTGCGCCTTGAAGTGTCTTGAAGTACAATTTTCAACTAAAACTAACCTCACATGAAATGTGCTCTACGCTTTGTATAATTAACACCCGTGTGAGACTCCCAAAACCATTTCAATCGCTGTTACAATTTGTTCTTTGTATAATGGAAGTGATTACAAACATTCCTCCTATCAGATAAAATGTGACATTCTAAAACCCACTTTACAAAAGCCACAATACATCTGCTCACCACACTTGGTATTTCTAATTTTAAGGTGGCCCGTTGCATAGGGGCACCCCAAGGATTGGTGTGGGACCTCCACTCTTCTCTCTCTACACCACCTTACTAGGCCCCATTATCCAATCCCTTGGTTTTTCATATCAGTGTTATGCTAACGATACACATCGGTACCAGTTGTTACCTCCTGAGGACAATACAATATCACCTAGAGTCTCTACATGTCTTACTGATATTTCAACCCAGATGAAGGTCCACCATACTACAGAACAGCCTGGCAAAGACAGAGCTTCTTGTTATCCCAGCCAACCACTCTGTTCAACTCATTTCTGTCGCTAACACCTGCCAAGTTAGTATGCCACCTTGGGGTGGTGACTGATGAGCAGCTATCTTTCTCTGACCACATTTTAACTGTCTCTTATTTATGCAGATTCATTCTATATAACATCTGCAAAATCAGACCTTATCTGACTGAGTATGCAGCACAACGTCTGGTCCAAGATTTGGTCTTGTTGTGTGTGAATTACTGCAACTCACTGATACAAGGAGAACTCACATGCTATCAAGTTACTGCAGATGGTCCAAACAACGAAGATGGGAGCATGTTACTCCACCCTTCAGGTCACTACATTGGCTCTCTGTAGCAGCATGCATTAAAAAAACATTCCTCTTTCATGTTTTGTATAAAAGTTGTATAATAAAAAATATACTGATTTTGTGAATGTAAAGTTTGAATATTTAGGTATCACAGGGAAGGGCTTCAAATGATACAATTTACCTTTTCCAAAGAGTGCTTCACATGTGATAAAGTGTTTAAATTGACTAAACTAAAATTTGGAAAACAAACTTAACTAGAGAATTAAATACTGTGCCAATGCCAAATAGGACTATTGACCTACTATATGCAAACGTTAAGGATGCATACAGCGCCACCCCGCTGCCTGCGCTTGGGAAAGCTGATCATAACCTAGTTCTGCTTCAGCCTCACTACAAACCCAGAGTGAGGGAGCTACCTACAACCACATGCTCATTCAGGAAGTGGTCCCCTGAGGCAGAGCAGGCTCTGAGAGACTGCTTTGGAACTACAGACTGGGATATCCTACAGGGATCATACAGTGAGAACATTGAGGAGGTTGTTGAGTGCACTACTGACTACATCAACTTCTGTATGGACATTGTAGTTCCAGTAAGAACAGTATGCTGCTATGCTAACAACAAGCCATGGATTACAAGTGACTTCAAGGGCCTTTTGAACCAGAAGGAAAGGTCTTTTAAAGGAGGTGATCAGCAGGAGCTCAAGCGCGTGCAGAAGGAACTCCGAGTCCTGCTCAGGGCGGCAAAGGAGCAGTACAGGAGAAAGCTGGAGCAGAAGTTGCAGAATAACAGCATGAAGGAAGTGTGGGATGGAATGAAGATCATCACTGGCTGCAGCTCGAAGCAGGGTGCCACCATCGAGAGAGACGTAGAGAGAGCAAACCAGATGAACAACTTTTTTAACAGGTTTGACCACCCTAACCCAATCTCACCTCGGAGTACTGCACCCTCCACCCATCCTTCTACTGATACCAGTATAGGAGAGAGTTTCCCCCCACCCACAATTACAGCAGCCTAGGTAAGCAGAGAGCTGAGGAGACTTCTTGCCAGCTAAAGCAGTGGGTCCAGATGGAGTATCACCACAACTGCTGAAGGCCTGTGCGTCGGAGCTGGGGAGTCCTCTACAGCACATCTTCAACCTGAGCCTGGAACAGGGGAGAGTCCCGAGGCTTTGGAAAACATTTTGCATCACCCCAATCCCAAAGGTATCACATCCTAGTGAGCTGAATGACTTCCGGCCTGTCACCCTGACGTCACACGTGATGAAGACTACGGAGCGGCTGCTGCTTCACTACCAGAGGCCACAGATCCGCTACACCCCTGACCCTCTGCAGTTTGCATACCAGGAGAAGGTGGGAGCGGAGGATGCCATCATCTACATGCTACACCGATCCCTCTGCCACTTGGACAGAGGCAGTGGTACTGTAAGAATTATGTTTCTGGACTTCTCTAGCGCCTTCAACACCATCCAACCTTTGCTCCTTAGGGACAAGGTGACAGATGGGAGTAGATTCATACCTGGTGGCATGGATCGTGGACTATCTTACAGACAGACCTCAGTATGTGTGTCTCGGGAACTGCAGGTCTGACATTGTGGTCAGCAACACAGGAGCGCTGCAGGGGACTGTACTTTCTCCGGTCCTGTTCAGCCTATATATATCAGACTTCCAATACAACTCAGAGTTCTGCCATGTGCAAAAGTTCGCTGACGACACTGCTATTGTGGGCTGCATCAGGAGTGGGCAGGAGGAGGAGTATAGGAACCTCATCAAGGACTTTGTTAAATGGTGCGACTCAAACCACCTACACCTGAACACCAGCAAAACCAAGGAGCTGGTGGTGGATTTTAGGAGACCCAGGCCCCTCCTGGACCCCGTGATCATCAGAGGTGACTGTGTGCAGAGGGTGCAGACCTATACATACCTGGGAGTGCAGCTGGATGATAAATTGGATTGGACTGCCAATACTGATGCTCTGTGCAAGAGAGGACAGAGCTGACTATACTTTCTTAGAAGGCTAGCGTCCTTCAACATCTGCAATAAAATGCTGCAGATGTTCTATCAGATGGTTGTGGTGAGTGCCCTCTTCTACGCAGTGGTGTGCTAGGGAGGCAGCATAAAGAAGAAGGACACCTCACGCCTGGACATACTGGTGAGTAAGGCAGGCTCTATTGTAGGTATGGAGCTGGACAGTTTGACATCCGTGGCAGAGCGATGGGTGCTAAGCAGGTTCCTGTCAATCATGGAGAATCCACTGCATCCACTGAACAGTATCATCTCCAGACAGAGGAGCAGCTTCAGCGACAGACTGCTGTCAATGTCCTGCTCCACTGACAGACTGAGGAGATCGTTCCTCCCCCACACTATGCGACTCTTCAATTCCACCTGGGTGGGGGGTAAACGTTAACATTATACAAAGTTATTGTCTATTTTACCTGCATTTTTATCACTCTTTAATTTAATATTGTTTTTTATCAGTATGCTGCAGCTGGAGTATGTGAATTTCCCCTTGGGATTAATAAAGTATCTATCTATCTATCTATCTATCTATCTATCTATCTATCTATCTATCTATCTATCTATCTATCTATCTATCTATCTATCTATCTATCTATCTATCTATCTATCTATCTATCTATCTATCTATCTATCTATCTAAATTTAAGCAAAACAAATGAAAGCCTAGTTTTTATATCCATGTTCCCCAAAATGGCTGGTGGCATTTTGTACCCAACAGAGTCACCTTTGTTTACAGAGATTTTGTGTAAAATAAATATTTCTATTTATAAAAATCTAGATTTGCCCTTTTCATGTTTCGCTGGGGTTTAAGTCCCCAGTGGGGCATTTTGAGTCATTTTTAGGGCTTATTGTGCTCAGCAAGTTCAAGTTCACAACAGATAGAGGTGTTGGAGAATATCAAGAACTTGGTATTGAACTTGGTATTTCAACTCAGCCAAAGCCATTTTAATAAATATTAATTTCCAATCATAAATATCACAATTGTATTTAGCTTCTGATCAAATAAAAAGATCATGGTGAAAATGCAAAACAAACACCTATACGTAATGAATCTACCTCAGCTTCACAGCTTTGAACTTAATGATAATGATGTCTCACAAAGGGTTGCCATTGTAACCACTTTTTAGACCTCAAAAACATTTTTTATATATTCTTGCTCTATTCAAAATTCTTTGAGTTTCTTAATGTTGAAGACTTAATAGGTAAAACAACAGAAGCAAAGTTTTAAAAATTTAATAATAGTGTCCAAACTGTATTATCATGGGAGTTCCACAGAAATTTAGTATAACTGCTTTAAAACATCCAATGCATATGGCTATTTGGCTGAAGCCACATCGACTAATAAGATGATATTCAACTAAGAGAACCGGTTAAAATATTCATATCTTTACTCTTACTGCTCTGAATCTTCACTTTATCTTCTTTACTTTCTTATTATTCTGAAAAAAATAATTATATCACATCTCCATTTAATTCAAAACTCTGCTGCAAAAGTCCTTATACAAACCAGCAACAGTAAGCACAACCCATCCATCCTGCTTCGCCTTCACTGGATCCCTGTGTCTTACAGGATCGAGTATAAAATTCTAAACCCACAAAGCTTTAAATGGCCTTACAGGAGAGTACATCAGTGACCTCCTCCATCACTATGCTCCTGTTCGCTCACTAAGGTCCTCTGATTCTGGCAGTCTTGTTGTGCCCCACACTAACCTGCTCTCTGTTTGTGACAGGGCCTTCAGCTGTATAGCACCCAGACTTTGGAATGACCTCCCGAAATTAATTAGATCAGACAACTCCATTCATTCCTTTAAAAAGCAACTTAAAACTCATCTGTTCAGGAAGGCTTTTAACTTAACCCTAACACTCGGCCCCTTCTTTCAGTTTACCTCTTCTCTGTCCAGATGCTCAGGATAACTTGTGTGTGTGTGTTATATCACAAATGATATGATTTGTTCAGGCATTTCTTTTAGTATTTTATATAGTATCGTAATCTGGTTTATTCTTTCTTTTATTCTATTTAATTCTTTTGTATATCCTGTGTTTATTTGTTTATTGTTCTATGCAGAATCTATTTGTATCATTTTTTTCTAAGTGCCTTGAGCATGGGAAAAGTGCGATATAAATAAAAAGTATTGTTTTTATTATTAAATACAGTATTTTTAAAACAGATGGCAATTTCAATATCACCTCATAGACCATGCTACTGTGCTAAAGAGTTGTTTCTTGGAGCTCCATTATATAAGTAAAGGCTATCAGAACTTAAGAATGCAACTTTAGAAAAAATCTTTACACAAAACAAAAATCAAAATGATCTCATTCTCTCCTCTAGTTCCATTATGGTTGCTGGTTTCACATTTGTCTATAAAAAATTGTATCTGAGACAATGTTTAAATTTTGGCATCCTAAAAAAACAAAACTACAGTAAAATACAATTGTATTCTCTACTCATATATCCTCTTTAGACTCAGGTTAGACCAATTTTTAATATACAGGGTCTTAGAAATGCTTAAAATCTTACTTATTTTTTGCGAAAAGTGATAAAATATAATATAGTGACCCAAAAGGGCTACACAAATACACAGAAAAAAGTCTGACTTACCATAAGCTACCCTAATTCATAAGAAATGTAATAATTTACTTCATGAGGTAATTATTATTTTAAGTATTTGATGCAACTATTCTTGTTTATTATGTACTTCTACCTCATGAGACAAAACTAAACTGAAAGATGAAAACAGAAGCACAAAACAGGAATCAAAGTCAAAATCTTAGCAAATTTGAAGAGGGAGTTTCTAATAATCCTTACATTGCGTTTCATATTGTTTTTTCAGAATTGATCCAAGACTACGGTAACAAGAGATACATGACACTGTTGAGATTCAGCAACACCAAAAGATGGGAGAACAAGCCACAAAATAAACCAAAGCCAGACCAGGACTCCACTAGGCATGAACCTCAGGAACTAGGCTGACTCCAGGTAGCATCAGCCCAAACTCAAATGCCAGCATCTTCAGCCTGCACAAGCCAAAAATTGGGCTCATGTTCTTAAAGTTCAAAATGCTCAAAATTGTGCTTCAGGAGATTGTTATGATTTGGATTCATTTTGCCTTTTTTTCTGAACTTTCTTAAAAACATTTAGTTTTCATTACAGATTTCAGACATTCATTTTTTTGTTCTGAAGTTCAAAGTACTCACATTTTTCCTGAAACCATTATTTTTTTTTTGTTCATGGTAGCCACCATTTTGTATGTTTCTGGGGAGGTTGCCAGTGATGGATAACCAGTGATATAATCAGGTCAACAGTATAAAAGATTGCACAACACACTTCCTGTTTATTCAAGAATGCAGATTCCAGTAAAACTTTTTCTTCTGTGTTTCATTGCTTAAAAATTCCCAGTTTAGATCATTGTATTCTGTGTTATGAAATGGAGTTTAACAAAAGGCAAAACAATGTGAGGCCTCCAAAAACAAGCTAGGAAGCAGGCCAGAAACCTACCTCATCTGCCCAGCTGAGGCAATCTTGAGTTCTTGGAGCCAAGGAGCTGGCAAAATTACCATAAATATCTCAAAATAAAGTGAAAGTCACCATCAACCTCCATCTTGTGCAGAAAAAGGACAACAAAGAATCTTTATAAATAAAATATTTATTACAAGAAAAAGAGCAGAGGCAATTCCAAGCAAACAAAGCCCCAGTAGACAGTTCAGTAATCAGAATCATTAAAAACAGGCCAGAAATGCTCAAACAAACAATAAATCCTACTAGAAAAATTGATACTCACAAAACACCTTTAAACAACAAATCCTTACTCCTGAGCTGTGTCACAAAGTTTAAATAACATGAGTGAGGCTAACGGGGTGAAGTTGTCAGGGTGGCCCCGTCTCCTGGGGCACCACCCACAAAGTACAAAAAGCATAACTACTATGGGGAACAGCCTGGACACAGACAGGTGGACACCAAAGGTTCAAGCACCACCACACGTTTATTATACATTTTTATATTACAAGTGCACACAACCCACTTTCACCCCCAAAGTCCAGGCCTCTCAATCACAAATGCCTCTTCTCCTGACCCCCTCCACTCCTCTCCTGCAAGCTACGTCTCTCTTCCTGCCGACTCCAGTCATCGAATGGAGGGAGGCGGCCCCTTTTAAACCCACCCGGAAGCACTCCAGGTGTCCCTGATCTTCTTCCCCCAGCACTTCCAGGTGTGGCGGAAGTGCTGAGGGCCAGGGCTCCTCAGGCATCAGGGCACCCCCTGGCGGTGACCACGGGCTCCTATAGGGTTGAGCTTCTAAGCTCTGTTCCCGTGGTCCCCAAAGCCACCAGGGCGGTTGCCCCCTCATGGTCTGGAGGGGGTGTAATACCTCCTCCGGTCCTTCTGGGTGTCCCGGCTGGGTACCATCCCCAGCCACTTGCCACACTACATTTACAGAGACAGTACATAATTACAACATCACATATAGATATATGAAAAATAATAATTCAAAATCAGAATTAAAATGGGTTTAATTGACCATGTATTTTTTTGTGCCAAATCAAATACAATCTATCTCCCTAGACAGGACAGGGAGAGGATGACCGTAAAAATTTGGCTTAAAGGGCTATAGAAAGCATATTTCCTTTATAAATAATTTATTTTAAAAAATCAATAAGGAGGAACAAAATAGCAAGGTGGGATAAAAAGAGCAAATATAAGGCAGAAACATTTTACCTAAAAATTCACAGGTAGTACAAAAGGTAATAAAACAAAAAGAAAATTCAGAAATCAGACAGATGTTTACTCAAGTTTGTTGCCCTCTTTTGTAAGTCACTTTGGATAAAAGCTTCTGCCAAGCATATACATGTATATTTAAATGTAAATCCAAACAATACTCACAATTATTTATCTTTATTCCACATCACTTAATTATTCTTTGCCCTTAGCCAAAATAAACAGGCTGAGGGTGGTCCTTCAGCAGTGATGTCATGGTGGACTCATCTCCTTGGGTTCCAACCGCAGAACACGAGGCATTGTAATAAAGAAACACATATACGCAATACATAAATACTAGACAACATTCAGACAAAACAATATCGCATACAAAAATTAGAAAATGAAAAAAACACATTTAAAATGATAATTCATACACAGACATTACAAAAAAGGAAGAAAATGTACTTAAACCAGGAATCTGACCCTGTTCTAAAACATAACAGCCACCATTTTAAAATAGCAGAGAATGATTCCTTAACATGTCATGTGACTTCCACAACATGTGGCTGACAATAGGAATAGAGAACACGAACACCATAGCCACAGCTTCCCAGAGACAACCACACAATAAATTAGAACCTGGCACGATGCCGTGGTGACATCACTGTTAAAGTGAGAAAATAAAAAAAATTAAATATATGTAAAAAACTTTCAAATATTAAATGAATTGTCTCAAAGGAAGCAAAAATACAGATTAATGACAACTTCAGGGTCAGCATTAATACAATATGTCAGTTTCAAAAGAACCCCAATCTTATTTGCTTTATTCTTTGCAGAATAATTTCACTCAGTCATTGTTGTAGTCTGCTTTGGGTCTGTGTTATTTCTTTCTTTTGTATTTTCTTTTCACAGCTTTTTCTGAGATGTTCCATTTTAGCTTCATTTTTGCTTCCTCTGTATTCTGTAATTTTGTATACATATTTTGTAATTATTCAATAATTGTTCTGTAATTGGTCAATAATTATCAACTACCTTGATTTCTTTTCTTAGTTCCCTATGTCCTCTTTTCTATGTTAAGTGTTTTCTTTATTTGATAATGGAGGAAGAAAACTCCTAATAGAATTAAAGAACTTGGGTGCTTTAATTAGTCTCTTTGTAGCACATAAAGACTATTTAATGCCCTTGCTGTCACTGCATCAGTGCAGTGGCATTTGTTAGTTCCTACCTTTGTTCTTCTGCCCCTTTTTGTGCTCTTGTTTTATTATTTTATTTGGCTGAGTATTAGGATTTTCAATTAGGGGCTGAGGATTTTATGTACATTTTTCTGTTAGTTCCAATATACTCTTTTCCTTTCTTTTTTCGAAATTTTTTTTTTGTATTTTAAATTTAGTATTTTTGGAATTTGTATAAGTTTGCATTGCAAACATTGAAATTAGCATTTGTGAATTTTGTGTTTTGTTTACGTGTTTTTAAATTAATTTATACATTTACATTATTCCTATTGCCTTAGAAGATGCAGTATTGTTACAGAAACCATAAGAGTAATGAAAATAGGTTATTTAGCCCAATATACCTTGTCAATTTCTATTCAACCAACATTATGTAAAATATCATCAAGTCAGAATTTCAAGGTCTTCATAATACTACTACTTTTGTAGTTTATTCCATGTATGTTGTGGCAGACGCCCCTTCACTGTATATTCAGGGGGAGCAACCCTGGACGGTGCAATACCTTTCACTGGATGCTTGGTGGCCACCCCCCTGGGTTGGAGCGGTGCCTCGGTTTCCTGCAGGGTTCCATGGGAATTGGAGTTGGGTGCAGCTCTGTTGGGTCCCACAGGCACCACCAGGGGGACTCCTGAGCCTGTCTGGGCAGCATATTTGCCACACCCGGGTGCCCAATAAAAGAAGCCAGCAACCACCACTCAGGAGCCAGAATTGGGAGGAGGAGGACGAGGTTGCCAGGGAGGAGTGGTGGAGGAAGAGAGAGTGCTTTATTGTGTGTTTTATTTGGGGTTTTATGCTTGGGACTGTGTACTGCCTGTGGGACACGGGGAAGACATGCATCCACAGGTGGAGAAAAAATAAATCGTTTTGTTTATTTTACGTGTGCCTCCGTGTCCAGTCTGTGTCCGGTGCCTATATAGCTCCTTTTCACAATGTATGGTTCTCTATGTGATGTTTCTAAAATTTATGCAAAATGTTTTTTTAAACAACTCCCTTCTTATGCCTCTATGCTATAGTTGAATAACTTTTTTTAAAGTAATAGTTGACATGTTCAGTACTTATTTCCTTACTAATTAAAAATGTTTCTGTTTTGTCTGAGTTTCAGCTCCATTTGCTTAAAATAAAAAGATTCACCTTCAGTCATTCCCAGCAGCTCATACTATGTTGCCCTTCATTAGTTCATCTCTAGTGCGGTTATATCTTTTTTGTAAAATGATGACAAAAACAGCACACAGTATTCCAAATAAGGTTTCTTAAGTGAAATTTATAGTATTTGAATAACCTCCCTTGATTTGTATTCAACGCATCATGCTTCATCCAACCTCCTATTAGCCTTTTTTATTGTATCAGTATTCTTTCGGGACGTGGAGACTATGATTCTTAAGATGTACTATCATAAAGTATACTTTGAAGTTTCATGTCAAATATTTTTATTTCTTAGATATAACACTTGTTTGCATTAAATTTAATCTTCAGTGAATCTGCCCAAGAATTAATTCTGTCCATGTCCACTTACAACAATTCTGCTGACTGCAGAGTACCTGCTATTCCACTTATATTCAGGCAGTAGGCATTCATCAGTCTTCCACAGTAGAGGCACCATTTAAAGGTCCTGGGAGACACACAACAATCTTTTGTCTACACAGCACTGAACATGAGCTGAAGGAGAGCAATCAATCCTAATTTCTGGTTCTGATTTCTCTCAGCATCCTCAGTGACATTCGTGGGCCAATGTGTCCTTTGGACACCACTCATTAAGTGATTCACCAGCCCACTTACCTAACGAAGGCAGAAAGTACCAGCAAACAAAATGCCGAAGAGTTATGGGGGCGGCAGGATTAGCCGCCCAGATTTACTCATGGCCCAATTGTGTTGTTTGTCTCAGAGCTATTCTAATTAAGAAGAAAACATGTAACGGCACTGACACCATCAGCTAAATTCAGGCAGTCACTAATAGTTGGCCATATGTGGGAGTTAAGGTGACAGGGATGGCATTTATAATTGGACACATTCTAATACATAAAAAACACATATATTAACTTTGGCCACACTTAAAGTGTAATTCTGACAGTTAATGAAACTGCAGAGCTGAAGTTCAATTAATATTTAAAGTTACTACGCAAAAATGCTCTTATAACTGCAACCTTTGATTTTTTAGTGGACATTATGAGTCATAAATGAATCATAAAGAATTTGAAAAGTCACTACTTCCAAAAACAGTAAAAAAAAAAAAAAAAAGCGAATTAATCAAGTTTTTATTTTCTTTCTGATCTGGACTTGGCTGACATATATAAGAAGAAGAAAATATAATTGTGAAACCTGAACTTTTTTGTTTTACTTCATATGTAAAAATTCTACTATGAGAAAACAACTGGTTTGAAAGGAGAAACTTGTCATTTAACTCATTGTTACACTGCAGACATTTCCAAATCAGAGCAAGAGAAAAGGCAGTTTACCTCAGACCTGCACCATAATGCTAAGGGGTGTCAGCATGAGATCATGTAGAAGGGTAGCCAGCAGTCATATGAGAAATCTGAAGAGTCTCATTTTCCAGTGACTACTGTATTCTGCTTTGTAGTTCTGTAGAAGTATGAAGGCATGTCAAAAAAAAGATGTTGCCATGTGCAGAGTAGCCAAGAAAACGTCGGTCCTCACATAATTAAGACTTGCATGAAATGACACGGTGGGAGAGAACTGCCAGTGAAAGATCAGGAACAACAGAAGCACAGAGCTGGAAGGGGTCATATTTAAAGAGGGCCTACAATATGGAAAGGAACTGTGGACTACAAAGGGTCCCTAGGGGGGCGATCCTCTTTTTATGATTAGCGGTATCTCTGCTCAGGGTGGTGTCTGCACGTCATCCTTCCCTGGATGCCTGTGGCAAGGCTTTAACTACAGATCTTTAGATTATAAAGTAGCTGCCTATGCTACTGTCCCAAAAACAAATGTCCTTTAGCATGGGATCAGGGAGGGTGAGGACATTGCCATGAGCAAACTCCTGAGCATAAATAATCAGATGCCCTACAATTTAACCAGTGTAAATGAAAGCTACAGGGAGGCTAATTTAAGGATGGTTTTACCTATTAACTTTTTATTTTTCAAAACAGAAGAGATTCCAAGATAGAGGTGATAACATTCTGTTGATGATTGTATGGAGTGCAAAATTGGATTTCTCTTTTAATATGGCTCAGAGCTCATGGTGCCAATTGCTCTCTTACATTGATTGACTATGTGGTTTCATAAAAAAATCAAAATACAAAAAGAGGTCTCCCAGCATACTTGGACTCATTCATTAGGTTACTTTTTTTTTTTCTTTATTTTGTCTTATACGATTTCTCGTATTAGAAATTTGTTAGTTTTCGCATACCCCTTGGGGTCAGAGCGCAGGGTCAGCCATTGTACAGTGCCCCTGGAGCAATTACAGTTTAAGGGTCTTGCCCAAGGGCCCAGCAGAGTAGGATCTCTTTTGGCAGTGACGGGGATTCGAACCGGCAACCTTCTGGATACCAGCGCAGATCCTTAGCCTCAGAGCCACCACTCCACTCCTCAAATCACTATTTATGCGATTGTCACCACGGGAAAGAAGGAGAGAAAACAAATCCCTTGCTTGCTTTAACAGTGGAAAAACGTTAAAGCATTCAACCAGATAAGAAGAATAGGTAAAAATTTTCATATTTTATCCATTGTGCATATTTATTTTCGGTTACAAATTGGCATACACATGGATTTTCTTAGCATGCATTAGGTGATTTCCCATTCTAACTTCTGGTGTGCTGTTATCATGCACTGCTAACAGACACTCTGTTGTCATGCCTGCTTACTCTCAGTGCTACAGTCTCCACTTAGTGGTGTTGGAAGGAAGCTCATGCTTGGGCATCTCTGAACACAGTAATCAGCTGCTGCTGAATAAGCACAAAACCCAAGCCAGGAATAATTTTCCTTCCTGTGTCTTTCTTCTGATCTCAATGGTAAAATCTTTGTGATCATGTTGCCTTAAAGTAGATGAGGTATCAATGCATTCATCTTTAGTCTACTTTGTGTATGTTAATGTTCTTATCATGCATTGGGAGTGGAATTCAAGACAGCCAGGAGTACAGAGCCAGAACAAGGATTCTAGATTATCCATCCATCTTCTTAACCTGCTTATCCAGGGCAGGGTTGCAGGGAAGATGGAGCCTATCCCAGCCCGAATTAAGTGCAGAAGAGGAGCAATTCGTAAACAGGGAACTTCTACTGTATATTAAGAGGCTTGAATTCTGACTACAGTGTTTTTTCTTCATTTAGATGGTAAGTCTTAAAAGACAGTATCGATGTATTATCTTTGCTGAACTTCACCTATTTATCTGCAGCTTCAAAGTGTAATATTACATTTTTACACCCTATCATGGCAGTACTGGGTATAAGGCAGGAGTTACAGTCGACAGGGTGCCAGTCCATAATAGAGCCACTCATAGACGTGCACAAGGCCAGTTTGCAAACAGCAGTCAATCTAACCTCGGAGGAGAACTGACCAGCATGCAGCAAGTTGACTCTTGCTGGCACCATATGAGAGTATGTCTGGGCATTGTGTTTGTCTGTACTATCTATGGAAACCTAAAGTCTATCCCAGTAGCATTCGAAACAGGATAGATATTAGTTCTGCAAGCCAATATGTGAGGGTCAGTTAACTTAATACAAGCAACTTTGGGATACGGTAGTCAAAGTAATGTGCCTGGAGAAAAACCCACACAGACAAAGGAAGAAAAAGCAGACTTGCACAGAGAGTTTGCATGCCATAAATTGAAACCAGATATCCGGACCTCCGAGGCAGGGGTTCTAAACACTGCACCAGAGTGTCACTCTACAAAAAAGACAAATTCTTTAAAAAAAAGAAGGTATCTTCAAAGAAAACCATTTTTCATTTTTACATTATAGCTTTTTTTATTATTATACATTAAAAGTGAGATCTGATTTATACTCTGCAAATGTGATAAGGTTATACTTGCTAAGAAGTCACTTTTGTGAGAAAAATTTTGTCTTTTCAGAGGGAGAATATGGAATGCTTTGACCAAAGATAAATATTGGTAATGCTTTTCTAACTCTGTCATCTATCATTAAAAAATGTCACATGTTGAGTACACTGCAATAAATGTAATAAAATATAATGAGCTTTAATTGATTTATACCATTAAGGATATACTGCATTGAAAAGAAAATTATTAGGAAAAAAACACTTGTGCAATCTGAACAGTCTATGTATTATGCATGAAGAAAATACATCATCATATTCTGGGAAAATTGCCCTCATTTTCATATGTAAACAAGGTCAATTACAAATGATTTTCCAAAAAATCTCAAGGGCAGTTAAATTTTAATGAAAGTCAGGAGACAAAATAACAAATTAATGCATGATGGGAAATTCAGTGCACTAATTGGTATCTGCAAATTAGACACACAATAACCCCTCATACACACACCGCCACTCTCAAAATGCTATTTTAAAAGACATTAAATGCAAAATGAGAGATACCTTTGGGAAAATCATGGCGAGTCAATATATTATACTAGATAACAGACCCACTTTTCAGTCCTGCTAACAAGGTCACATATGAGCCACGGTACTCCAAAAAAAAGGGGGAAAAAAGCCCACAGGAAGCTTGATTGCAGTACATTATCATGATGTGTGTGTGTGTGTGTCAAGTGGCTCCTTCATTTTTGGACAGAGTCTGCATTTGCAGGCAGCTGTTAATGTAACCCCTTAGAGGAAAGTTTCCAATGGACTAGAATTTGCTGTAAGACATAATTAATGTACAATTTAGTTTCACAATAAACTCCATCACATGTAGAAAACCAAGAGTTTGAAATTGACTGCAAAAATAATGTACAATTATTTGAAATCATCCATATTGAAGGTTTAAGATTAATGTGTGGGACAAAGGCAATGGGGTTGGACCACAGCTCTTGGGTGTCCAGTGTCTGCTTCTCTGTTCTGTAGATGATGGCACAACATGGCTACTATATTATTATTATGCATTGTGGCCTGTAGGGGGCATAGCAGTTCCCCAGACACAACTGCACCGCAACACCCCCACATTCAAATAAACTTATTTTTTTACCTTCCAACAGTTTCCTCTTCCCAATCAGCATAATTCAATGCACAATTCTCCTGTTTGTTTCTTTTCATTCCTCCTAGGCAAGTGTTGTCCACCTATACCCTTCTCCAACTCCCGTCAGTGATGTAAAGTGGCTCAGAGAACACTGCACAGAGAAAGCACTTATGGGTCAGGTGGAAGACCCCCAAAGTAGGGATAGCTGCTTTCTGCAGCTTCCTCTGATGGCACTGCACCTTGCAGGGCTGCCCAACAGCACTACAATAGCACAGAGGCAATCCAACAAAGGGAGGCTGCCATCTAGTGCATTGGGGAAGTATACAGCCCTGATAGGTGGTCTCTCCCCCTGATGTTCCATTATATGGGCCTTCTCAACAGGCAAGGGTACATCTATTCCATTCAGGAAGCCACTTCATCCCTGCCTTCTATTGCAGCCTATAATACAACATAAATTATATGGCACTGCAAATAAGTTAAGATTAAATTTTTGGCAACATTTCAAAGTTAATGAAGATTTTTAGGTTTCAGATCAAATCAACAAAACTCTTACTTCAGCTTGTTTTTTATATGCAGTACCACACTTCTCATTGAGAAGCATCACATGGCTATACACATTTAAAAAATAATAATAAAAAAACAAACAACTTAAACACAGAGAAACATGAATATAAACCATTGTGCAGAACATATACTTAAATATACACATACAGTATACTTACACAGCTTTTAACTAAATTAGGTTTTTAAGACAATTAGTAATAAAATAAGAAAATATTTCAGACAAATTGGCAATCGAGGAGACAGGAAACAAAGCCCAACTCCAAACAGGTTCCAAACATAACCAACCTTCAGAGCCCAGACAAAATCTGTCTACCATAGACCTGATGAAACATGACAGACTCATGACAGATCTATCACTGGTACATAAAAATGGTAAAAGGGCTATAAGCGCCAATTTAAATAAAGCAGCATACAGTTTTAGATCCATTTCTGAATTGTGTACTTGACAAGCACAACATGCAAGCTTTTCACGCATGAGTGCTTGAGGATCACCTTTCATACTCAGACAAGGTAATGCAGGGGGGTGGGGGCACCAAACACTTAAAATGCTGTCTCTTGTTATCTCCGTTGCTGTGAGAAGCCATCCGGTAAGGGCACCTAAGCCACAGCGACATCCAGCTAAACCAAGCCTCTTCCAGTCTGGATGACATATATATCGAGGGCCCCCAGAAGATGGTGTCTCAGTCTGAGGAGTGCAGTCCAGCATGATGATGGAGCTCCCTAACCCACACCTGCTCGATAGATCTAAACTTTATGTTATGAGAAGCTGCAGAGGATGGGGAGGCATCTGTTATGCCTTATTTCTGTTGCACCACTGCACACTTCTTTTAGTTGCGTTTTTTCAATTTGGGAAGTAAATGGGTTGACCCGATTGTTCCCTCAGCTTTTCTTCGGTGCTCTTCTCCCTCATTTGCACATCACAAAGCCAAGAAGGTTGTGAGTGATTTCTACTATGGAAACTACACCTAAATGTAAAGTTGTGAACTCAAAATACCGTTAAGTATGAATAAATAAATACATGCCCAGTATATTGCGAGGATTGCCTAGCCATTCAACATTGACATGCGTGATTACAAAGTGTCAAAAACCCACACTTGCAGTGTAGAGTAAGCTGAATTCAGAAGTGTTCAAATTGAGAAAAAAACATTTTGATACATTAGGAAGGTAACAACAGGCATACTTCCATTTTGTTTCAAAGACACTGCACCTGTTTAGAGGGTTCTGGCATGGAACCAAGGTTATCGTGAAGCAAAACTCGAGCTGTTTCTTGAGGTAGACATTTGCAATGCTGAATATGCATGATTCATAAGGTAACATTTAAGAAAACAAAATTACTAAGAAAACAGTTTAGGTTTTTGGCATACACACTTGCTTTAGCAGGAGTAAGTAGGGTAGTGGTTTTTGGCATTGATATTCTTGTTAAGCAGAAGTGGGAAGACTGTATTTTATTAGACTGCTCGTTTACAGTACATACACTTGTGACTCAGTGTTTTGGCTCACTTCTTTTTTATTCTTGACTTCCTTTCAAGTTGCCTGAAACTAGTTAGCAAGAGAACCTGCTCAGAAAGAAGACAAGCAGTCATATCAGTGACCTTCTCCTTTTTAACATGGCAAACCTAGTGCAGTGTGTTGACCATCAGGCAGTCAAGGTGCATTTTAATATTCTTAAATTCTAAATTCAGTTGGCCCTGTACGTAAATGAATAACATTTCTAATGTCAACTGAATTAATAACACAAGATATCACTCAAAAAAAAAATCAAGTACTTCTAAACACATACTCTTATTGGTCTACACTTTATTTTTAAACATCCTTGTTACTAAAGATACAAGCAGTCTCTTGGATTACATAGTTTATATTCTGTATTGCAGTGTTTTTATATTTCTCAGACTCTTAGAATGAAATTAGTATTGCTCAGGGTGGAAATGAGGATGAGTTTGACCATTAAGTGTCTTGATAAAACTTTTTTAGGACAAGTGTGCATTATTCTTTAAACGACCCTAATGATATGCTTGCTGTTTCAGTTATCCATTAAGATTTAACTTTCTCTATATAAACGTTTTTCCAAGCGCTGCCATGGAATTTGCCCAGGCCAATGCACCTCTCTTGTGATTCCTAATCTGTTGTTCATTTTTATTCTACTTAATATTTTTTTCCTAATAGTTTTTAAACCTTGCAGTATTTAGTTTCACTTTCATTTTGTTCTTATTTTTGATTTGGGGCTCTTAATATATTTTATCACTCTAAATTTTGGTAAACAACAACACCGTCATCTTTTTAGTAGATGCTGTCATTTTGTGTTCCCATTGTTAAGACATAATTGCTGTTGTCAGGTATGTGGCCCCGGAGGATCAATTCCATACTATTATCGCTATGACAATTTGTAAGCCAGTGTCAGCAATTTATGTTTGTCCAAGATTTAGGAGTTAAAGCTAAGCTTTTTGAAATCTCAGTATTCAGACCCTTTTGGTTTGATTCTTTGATTTTGATTCTTGTGTTAACATTTTAAATTGTTCTGCCAGCAAACTGGCAGGTAAACTTTTGAGAAAAACTGAGAGATGCATGTAAAGACAGCAAATAAGGGACAACGCTGGGAAATCAAAAGCAACCAAAACCAATGCATGGACAGCAAAAAGGGGTCAAAGCCCAGAGATCAAAAATAACAGCCAAAAACCAAAATGTGTGACAAAATTAAAAGTCAGAAAGTACAAGCAAGATCAAAACTGAACAATAGAAGAGAATAGAGAAGAATTTTTGCAAAGGTATTTGGAAGTCTTTAGGTATCCACAGACTGAATAAGGAAAACCTTTTATCCCTTCGTGTCAATTACCAACAGGTCACGACCATTGAGGCCATGCCCCTAGAAATGTGAGATGTGTATCTACACAGGTACCCAAAATGGAGGAGATTGTGGGACCTAAAATAGTATCCAAGATGTTATATAAAAATTACACAACCTCTACACCACTAGGAAAACTGAACAAATAATGACAGGAAAGGAATCATTGATTTCAAAACCCAATTTAAGTACAAGATCATGCCACTTAGCCATCAAAATGAGCTAAAAGAACCAACAGCAAAAACAAATCATGACAAAACTCTAACAACAAAATACTAAACAAATGAGTCCAAGGTTCGAAAATCTAGGCCTCAGCTTAAGATCTATTGCTTAGAAATGGGCTTCACCCAAAACTTTAAGTAGCCTTCAGCACAGAAAGGGGAAACCTTAGCCACAAAACACTCCTTAATGTTCTGAAAATCAAAGAATTAGTCAAGGAAGAGTGAAATAGTGTAAAAATTCTGGCTATTTGAAAAATAATGAAGATTTATCATAAAGAATAATTAAATACCATACAAAATATAAAGCTCTTCAGTGGGCTGGCACCATGTCCGGGGTTTGTTCCTGCCTTGCACCCTGTGCTGGCTGGGATTGGCTCCAGCAGAGCCCTGTGACCCTGTGTTAGGATATAGCGAGTTGGACAATGACTGACTGACTGACAAAATATATCAAACAGTTAATAAAAGCTTTCCTAAAAGGGTAGCTCCGAAATAAACAAAGCCAAATCCAGTATCCGAAAATCAGAAATCAAAAAACAGAACAAGAAAAAATAAAAAACAGATAAATCAACCAAAAATGGTACTTACAAAGATCCATTCATCCATCCATTATCCAACCCGCTGAATCCGAACACAGGGTCACGGGGGTCTGCTGGAGCCAATCCCAGCCAACACAGCGCACAAGGCAGGAACCAATCCCGGGCAGGGTGCCAACCCACCGCAGGATACACACAAACACCAAGCACACACTAGGGCCAATTTAGAATCGCCAATCCACCTAACCTGCATGTCTTTGGACTGTGGGAGGAAACCGGAGCACCCGGAGGAAACCCACGCAGACACGGGGAGAACAACTTACAAAGATTCCACTACAAAACTCAACATCAATCTGGAAGAGCTGATCCTCTTCTTGGATTTATAAAGACAGAGGCTGGTCCTCCAGCTGGGCATTATGGTGACCTCACCCCTGATACTCTATCTTATGTTAATAGGGCGTATAACTAAACACATCAATAACTAATAAACAAAGCAATATTCCACATATGAAGGGAAAAAACAATTTACAAAGCAATCGTTAACTAAACATAAAAATAACACATAAAACAAAATTTTACATGCACCAAGAGAAAAACCTTGGCTAAACTATAACAATTATTTATTAAGCTTTGCCACATTCATTTGACTTTTTGGTCATGACCCTCACTAGTGTATTGCATACTCTTCATTTCCTGGTCCTTTTTCCTTTTGTTTACATGGCCTGCCAACGTTTCCATCATTTATAGACCATTTCTGAGCTGCTTGTACTCACCAATCCCAACATCTATTTCTATTGCGGTTCAATCCTTTGGATATTTTGTTTGTGGCTGCTAACTGGAAGTACGCAAAACTAACTATTATACTGTCACACCAGTGATGTCACACATTGCACACTTCCTGGTTTTTGAAAATGTTAGATAAATCCAAATCAAAAACTCATGTGTTACAGAGATTGTGTTAGATTTAAGTCCTGAATTTTTGCTTGATTTGATTTATGTGTTGGCTTTTAATTCTCTTGTAATGACTTTGACTTGTTTGTTTGACAGCTGTTTATCCCCTGATCCTTTCAAAACTGCCCTAGTGGTTTCCCCTAGTGATCTGCTGGTAGATCATACCACCACTTCAGAGGAACAGACATTTGGAAAGAGAAAAAACAATGGTCATTTTATCAGGCAGGTATCTGTTACCAAAATGAGTAAAAAAAAGAAGATCAGCAATAACCAAAAATTGAATCAAAAAGGTTTCAAGGAATCGTAATCATCAACAAACTCAGTTTAAAGTTGTCCACTTATTATATGTTACCCCCTGTAAATGATATGCTTGGGGATTCTCATCTGACCCAAATTGCCAGTTTTGCTCCCTGCACACCCACCCCAAGTACATTTATGCATATGTTTTGGGACTGTCCTTCTGTGTTTAGTTTTTGGTCTGGGGTGTCTGATTTTCTTGCTCTCCATTAGCATTCCCTTGCTTCTGCACATTTTCCTACTTCTAGACTTTTCCTCACTTCATTTATGTATTATCCAGCAAAGGCTATTTGTATTAAGGTGCCCTTTCCTCTCACCGGAAATCTTCTGATTCTTCTTTTTTCTGTCTGGAAGTGTTCTTTTCTTAATCTGATCCTTTTTGAGTTTTCAGCAACGAGTATCAATGGTGCGTTTGGCTTACATATCGATAACTGCACAGACAGGGTATAGTTGGCCTGAGCACGGACACCCCCTATTCCTGGCTGCAACCCTAATCTTTAGCTGTTCTTCTCTTTATTGGGGTCAGTGCTGTGATGCTCCCTCACTTGCTGGTCTTCTTGGGCTTTTTATTCTTTTGTAGCCACTATTAACTTTAATGTAGCAGGGCTGGCTTGGATTGCGCTGTGTTATGGGGTGGTAGGGTGGGAAATGGGCATCTGAGCATGGGGTTTAATTTTATTTTACTGCCTATTAGAATGGCTTATACTCCCCTTTAAAGTGTTTGTTTTGTATTTCAATAAAAATTGATTGCAAAACAACAACAAAATATATAAACAGTTCTACATACTAATCTGAAGTCTTTTCCCTAACTATACTAAAGCCCTGTTTCAACGGCATTGGTTTTACTCCAGGAGGTGGGGTAGCGTTATCATTTCTGGGGGACCTCTTTAAATTTTAAATCCTATTCAGATGGGATAAGTTTTACACCAGGAGATGAGGTCAGTGTCAATGGGCCAGTAAACACGGGTACTCTGTACTGGCATTTCCCTGTTCTTGCCTTATGAATACCGGTAGTTAATCTATGCATGCCGGTGCCTACTGTCAGTTTGAACCACATTAGCAGCCCTAATTTATAACAACAATATGCCCTTTCACACCTACAAGGGGGACACTCCACTGCTTTTTAATATAAATTATGCATATCAGCACGCCTTCAGCCCTCCACAGGTAAACCATCTAGCACGAAGTACTGGCACTTCTTTTTTTCCCACTTCAGGTCTTGGGTAAAGTTATTATTAACAGATGACCTCTGTAAGTGTTTTCCTATTCAAATTGCTCAAATGATGCTATAAAGTCACTTAAGAGTGGGAAAGCAGCAGGCCCTGATGTCTACCTTGTCGAATTTTATAAGAAATTCTCCACTCAGTTAGCTCCCCTTTTATTCACAACATTCACAGAAGCTAGAGACAATCAAATTCTACCTCAAACTTTTCGACAAGCATTAAGCACCGTCTTTCCTAAACAAAATAAGGACTTATTACAATGTGCATCATGCAGACCAATTTCACTTCTGAATAATGATGTTAAGATATTCTTCAAAGTCCTAGCTAGAAGGATGGAGAAAGTTGGTAATATCACAAGATCAAACTGGATTTATTAAAGGCCAACACTTAGCTTCCAATCTTTGATGCCTGTTTAATGTAATATATTCACCCACAAAGTCAAACACCCCAGAGATATTATTATTGTTGGATGCAGAAAAAGCATTTGATATGATTGAATGGAACTACCTTTTCACTACATTGGAGAAATTTGGGTTTGGCCCGAACATTTGGAAACAATTAAGCAAGACTTGTATAGACGGTCAACCCTTCATCTCACTCTAGCTGGAAGAATTAACGTTGTTATGATGAATATCCTTCCTAAGCTTCTCTTTTTATTTCAAAACATTTCAATATACATCAATAAATAATTTTTTAAGCAATTAGATTCAACCATAACCTCATTTATTTGGAATTTAAAACATCCACGTATCCAAAGAGCGACCTACAAAGACCTAAGGCAGAAGGTGGCATGGCTCTACCTAACATTCAGTTTTATTACTGGGCAGCAAATATACAAGCTATAAAAACCTGGACATGGACACAAATAGATGAACATACACAGGCTTGGTCTGTAAAAGAAATAAAATCCTCCAGTACATCTTTATATTCCCTGCTTTGTGCTGCAATAAATGCAAGTTATCGCTGATACACTAATAACCCAATTGTGCTTCACTCACTCAGAATATGGAACCAATGTAGGAAGTATTTTAAGATGGAGAAGCTTTTATCTGTAGCACCTCTGCACAAGAACCACCTTTTTCAACCCTCGCAAACATATGCAGTTTTTAATGTCTGGAAAACATTTGGGATTAAATCGCTTAGAGATCTGTACATAGACAAGTCTTTGCATCCTACAAACAATTACATTCCAAATTTAACTTTCCAGTAACACATTTCTTTCACTATCTTCAAATCAGAATCTTTGTTAAACAGAACCTGCCTGATTTTCCTCATCTCCCACCTCCCTCTATGCTGGAAAAAATATTACTCAGTTTTGAGGACTCAGACAGCATTTCTGCAATATATAAAACCATTTAACAGTCCCACCCTTTCAAAGATCCAAGAGGACAGTGGGAAAAGGATCTCTCACTCAACATCTCCGAAAAGTAGTGGAAGGTAGCAATGCAGAGAATTCACTCGAGCTCCACATGTGCAAAGCATACATTTATTTAACTCAAAATTATATATCTGCACATATGTCTCGTTTAAAATTGTCCAAAATGTTTCCAGGGCAAGATCCAACCTGCAAATGTTGCAATCAAGTTCCAGCCTCACTGGGACACATGTTTTGGATGTGCACCAAATTAACATCATTCTGGACCAAAATTTTTAAGTGCCTTTCAGACAGCCTTGGTGTCACAATCCCTCCTAACCCATTAACAACTGTGTTTGGTGTTCTTCCAGATGGGCTTGAAGTGGAGAAGGACAAACAAACTGTGATTACATTCACTACATTATTGGCATGCAGACTTATTTTGCTCAACTGGAAGAATCCTAACTCTCCTCTTTTAAGTCAGTGGTTAACTGATGTTTTATATTATTTGAAATTGGAAAAAATCTAATTCTCACTTAGAGGATCTGTGTAGAACTTTTTCAAAACCTGGCAGCATCTAATCAATAATATTTTAGAATAAGCTCTTAAAGCACTGAGGATACAGATTCTCTCCCCATTTCTTTTTCTTCTCCATCTTTATCCGCTTATTAAACTCATCGGTTTACTTATTTTTACTATCTTTAAGATTTACTGTTTTAGCCATGCTCTCTTTCTCAGGGGTGGGGGTTGATTTGTTTTCAATCCTATTTTTGTAAAAATTGATCTATTTGTATGGAATGATTACAATAAAATCAATAAAATAAAAAAAAAAATTGCCCAAATGGGGCGGCACGGTGGCGCAGTCGGTAGCGCTGCTGCCTCGCAGTTGGGAGATCTGGGGACCTGGGTTCGCTTCCCGGGTCCTCCCTGCGTGGAGTTTGCATGTTCTCCCCGTGTCTGCGTGGGTTTCCTCCAGGCGCTCCGGTTTCCTCCCACAGTCCAAAGACATGCAGGTTAGGTGGATTGGTGATTCTAAATTGACCCTAGTGTGTGCTTGGTGTGTGGGTGTGTTTGTGTGTGTCCTGCGGTGGGTTGGCACCCTGCCTGGGATTGGTTCCTGCCTTGTGCCCTGTGTTGGCTGGGATTGGCTCCAGTGGACCCCCGTGACCCTGTGTTCGGATTCAGCGGGTTGGAAAATGGATGGATGGATTGCTCAAATGGCAGAAGTTTACTGACACATTGAATTGCATGGGACTAGTTTAACCTGAGGTTACTTTTACTAAAGTTTTATAGAACGTATGAGGCTCCATAACCTTTAGAGAGATGTGAAAGCAAAAATTTGTAAATAGTTACTAACATTGATTAATTCGGATGGGACTAAAATTACAATGGTCATTTACAAATACGGTACTTACTTGATCCCACCTCCTAGGTTGGGAGCATGTGCTGATAATGTATTGCTGCACCCACCACGTGATGAACCACCTGGATTGGGAACCGAGTGCAGAGGTTGACGCCTCAGCACCACACTGGAAAGTGTAAAACTAATCCCATCCAAATAGGGCTTATGAAGTATAATATGATTTATTAGACTGAGAAATCAGAGCTTCAATGTCTGTGAAAGCACATTACTGTCTTAAACAGTGGTAATGCAATGACATCATGTGTGATGCTGCCAATATTTAAGTGATAGCAACAGGATGTCGTTGACAACAAAAATATACTTACAGCCATTTAACAAAATTAGAAAATGACAGTGTCTGCTAGAAACCAACCCATAAAATGGTCCTGCAATGACATCAGTATACTAACAATAAAAATTGATAACGATGTCCAAAACAAAATAAAAATACAAGCACCTCATGTGAAAGGTATGTACACACAAAAATGTTAAAATTATAACATTGAGTACCAGTCTTTTAAGCTTTATTTCCTCTTGCCTCCATCATGAGACTGATGCATAAAGGGCATTGCTTAGCGAATGCTCAAATAAAAGGGGCACGTTATTTTTTACACATTTACACATGGCAATTTTTGAAAGTAAATTTACCCCCACCCTGTGTTGTTCAGTAACTGGAGATTATACTTCTGCCATAATAAAGTGATCGACAAAGGGGAAATTTTAAGATACTAACACATTTTTATTTTAAGTTTGAATAACAATAACAATAATAGCAGCACATAATAATGCTGTTTCACGTATTTAAATACAGCTAATGATGATCAGCACACTGAGTTGATAACAACACATCAATCAGTGAAATACTTGTTCTTGTATTTCACCAGCAGTTTCCAACATTCTTGACACATTTGTTGAAAGAGCAAGTTTCATGTCATCTTTAGAAAGTAATTGAGATCTTTGTGATTTCAGCTTTTTTAAGTAAATTAACCCTCTGAGTAAAAGAAATGTATGCCCAGGGGCTCAATATACCCTCAGTTTGGAACCCCTGGGCTAGGCAAAAAAATGGCATCCAAAAAGAAGAAGCATTAATTTAGAACACAATTTCCTGTGACACATTAACTCTTTGAGGGCTGAATATTTTTTCCAAAAAACTCAGTTTTCTAAAAAGCAAACAAAGCAATGGTTTCACACATAAATCAACTTAAAACGTGTTTTGCTGCATGCTGTGGCTGCTGTCAGTGTTTGTTCGGGGTCTTTGGCAGGCACGGGGGCAGCTCGATGACTAGCAGGAATCCACGATGGGCACAGCAGTAACAGTCACAGTGTGACGCAACCTGGTTTGTACCTCTTGTCATCATAAGTGGCAGTCCTCAAAGATGAATGCTGGCGTAGGCACATCAGCTACACGAACACAGTCAGCACCTTGATCAGCTGATGTTGGTCCCTCCATTTTGTTTTCAATCCCCAGATCACTTGCATCAAAATCCAACAACTCAGAGTCTGAGTTCAGCGATGTGATACGCAAAACATCGTGCACAGAATTTTTGACTTTGCTCTTTCGCCAGATGTCAATGCCTTTTTAGAGGTTGTGTGGTCTGTGCTACTCATGCACGGGGAGGAAATCTCGGTCAAATCAACGAAGCTAACTTTAAAGAGAGCAGAACTAAAACATATCTGTGAGTTTTGTGACAGTTTACACCTGATTACCGTCACCTACCCCTGAATTTCGACAAAAGTTGACATCCGCCCTGAATGAGTTAATGTGCACTGCAAATGTGAAAAAATATAATTGACTTGAGAATAAAAAGCAACTTATTTTTAAGGGAAGTAACATGAAATAAACAGAGAACTAAACAATCAGCATCTTTAAGACCAAAACTAATATATAGCCAGTGCTTGAATTGGAACGAAATTAATGATGGTATTCTGTTTATGGTGATACACTAGAATTCAATCGAAGGACAGGAAGGGAGTATCCCTCCCATGAAACTTCAAGACACCAAGTGATATAATGGCTTACTAAATAAAAGATGCCGGTACTCCAGGTAGGCCCCCTGGTAAACTTCGAGCACCGCAATACAATAATATTTGATTGAAGAGAGGGGAAGGGGGTCTCTTCGAGCAGGTATAGTGGATCAGTATGCTAAGAAGAGGTGCCAATACACTAGCTAGAAATTGGAAGAGGTGCTGGTACTGCATTCCAGTGGGTATTGGCCCACTTCAAATACTGCATACAACAATAGTAACGAAGCTAACCTCGACAAACTCACAATAAGAGAAGTGTTCTCAACTGAAACCAAATAAACAATATGTGGTTAGCCTAAAAAGCCTAATAATTGATACCCCTAAAAACGATCACACTGAAAAGAAGGAGAGCTGAGAGCAAAGAGGGAGGGTGAGGTAACATTCTCTATCATCTATACAATATTGTTCAGTCCTAAATTTTGACCTCCAGTGCAAAAATCGTTATTTACCTCTTTGTAGCTTCATACTTTTTCTGTAATGTTCCAGCTTGAACAATTGACAGATTACAGAAAGTTAAAATGTTGCTGTCAGGGTCAATGAAGTTATCACTGCTTTACTGGCTTATTCACTCTGGCTTTCTGTTTGATATACAATCCTCATACTCTTTTGTAGACTAATAAGAGTGTAAATTATATCTCCTGTCGAGACTGCCATCTTGGTATAAGCCAGAGTGTCACCTAACTTTATTTGATACTGCCTTTTCCAAGGACCACCAATCAACCCATGTATTTATTTGTATGGTGGCATCATAAACTCTCTCTTCTATTTAGGTCGGCTGCTCCTGTATTGAATTATTTATTGTGTCTGCCATTCTGAAGCTTTTGTGTTGTTTATCATGTTTTAATGTTAATAAATTCCTGTGTACTGGACATTTAGTTCATTATTTTACATTCAGACCTGATGTGAAAAACATTTCAGGCTGTACTCCAGAGAGCAATAAAATGTATTCTGAATTGCTATTATCTTTACTTCTGCATTCTTATTTAGTGTTGGCTTGCTGTTTAATTTGTAAAGTGTCTTGTAATGATGCTTTCAGTGAAAGGTACATAAACACATTTTTGGACTCGCTTGATCCCATTCTGCAGCGCTGGAATAACCTTGAACCAATAACCAGTCCATCACACATATGCACACACACACACACACTGAAACCAGTTTAGTGTCTCCAGTTAATCTAAACTTTAGGTATGTGGGAGGAAAATCCAAGCGTACACAGAGAGATCATACAAACTTCACACAGAAAAAGACCAGACAGAGCATTCGATCAAGTTCACTGAACCAATGCTGCAGCAGCTTTAAGCATAGCACCACAATAAAAGATGGCAAATGAAACATTAAACAACTGATACAAGTTGAAATGGAAGCAATGATTTCTTTTCCATCCATTCATCCATTATCCAACCCGCTATATCCTAACTACAGGGTCACGGGGGTCTGCTGGAGCCAATCCCAGCCAACACAGGGCGCAAGGCAGGAGACATACCCTGGGCAGGGCGCCAGCCAACTGCAGTACGTGCACTCTCACACACACACACACACACACACACACACACACACACACACACACACACACACACACACACACACACCAAGCACACACTAGATAGATAGATAGATAGATAGATAGATAGATAGATAGATAGATAGATAGATAGATAGATAGATAGATAGATAGATAGATAGATAGATAGATAGATAGATAGATAGATAGATACTTTATTAATCCCAATGGGAAATTCACATTTTCCAGCAGCAGCATACTGATACAATAAATACTATTAAATTAAAGAATGATAATAATGCAGGTGAAAAAAAGACAATTTAGAATCACCAATGCACCTAACCTGCATGTGTTTGGACTGTGGGAGGAAACCAGAGCACCCGGAGGAAAGCCACGCAGACATGGGGAGAACATGCAAACTCCACGCAGGGAGGACCCAGGAAGTGAACCCAGGTCTCCTAACTGCGAGGCAACAACGCTACCCACTGCGTCACAGTGCCACCCTGATTTGTTGTTTTCTTTCTTAATTATTTGTAGCTACTCTTCCAAGAAGCTTTAAAATTGTAGCAGGGGGAATTGCTTAGTTGATTAAATCAATGGCTGACTGAAGGTTACCATCTTAATAAACAAAAAACAGCGATTCAGACAAATGATAAAGCTGAATGTGATAAAAGAACAAGAAATCTTGAAGGACTGAGGCAGATTTGACTAGGGGGCAATGCAGTTTAAGGTAACATGAACTGAGTTCAAATGTATTGTCACCTGTGCAGAGTATCCTCAACCCCACAAAATTCAGTTCAGTGTTATGAGGGCCAGAGTTTGCCCTGAGGTAGGAATCAGCTTTACACAGGGTGACAGCTAACCACAAAGCCTAGTCGTCCAATCACTTACTCACTCTCACAGGGTTTATAGTTGCATTTAACTTACATTGCACATGTCTTTTGGATGTGGGAGGAAAACTGGAGTAGCTGGAGAGAATTACACACAGTGTGTAAATTTCTCAAACAGACAGAGATGGCCTTTGAAGCTGGACTGCTATCCACGGCACCACATTGCTGGCCATTGATTAAGATGGAATATAAAAACAACTAAGTGTTTCATAACATTTATATGATTTACAGTATATGCATTGAATAATAATATGGAGTTAGCGTAGGGCTGCGACAGAGCACATCTGCAATCGAAACAAAAGGATAAAGGTTATTTCCACAATAAAAAGGAAAGAACGTTAAATACACAACCTTTCTGCTGTATAACCTTCATTAGGTGTGCAACTAAGAAGAAAAGAGCATGCAACATACATAGGATGGGAAGGAGGGAAGAAAGCCATGCAGGTGAAAAGATGAAAGTTGAGAACAAGTTGCCATTAGAGGGAATGATTAAAAAATTAGTCTGTCATTAGGACTTGGAGAAATGTCTGGCCTCTGTGTGAAAATGTACTTTGCTTCCTCCGTTTTTCTTTGAAAAGTGTCTTTGAAGCCCTGTGAAAGAGCACAAACAGAGAGATCAGTGTGGCTATGATCAATGGATGTGAGATGTTCTACTATAGGCTTTGTAAGATCTTTGATTTTACAACAACAACATTTATTTATATAGCACATTTTCATACAAATAATGTAGCTCAAAGTGGTTTACATGATGAAGAAAATAAAAATAAAAGACAAAGTAAGAATTAAAATAAGACAACACTGATTAACATAGAGTAAGAGTAAGGTCCGATGGCCAGGGGGGACAGAAAAAAGAAAAAAAACTCCAGGCGGCTGGAGAGAAAAAAATAAAATCTGTAGGGGTTCCAGACCATGAGACTGCGCAGCCCCCTCTGGGCATTCTACCTAACATAAATGAAACAGTCCTCTTTGTATTTAGGGTTCCCACTAGAAGGACTTGATGATGATGGTCATGCAGACTTCTGGTTTTTAATCCATCAATGTAGGAACATCATGATGCTTTAATTAGGTGGTGGAAAAGAAACAGAAGAGAGAGTAGGGGTTAGTATGGATGTTAGAGCCACCATAGTTATTATAATGAATTGAATATACAGAGTATCAGGATTAAATTAAAGTGAAGTTATGAGAAGGCCATGTTAAAGTAATGTGTTTTCAGCAGTTTTTTAAAGTGCTCCACTGTATTAGCCTGGTGAATTCCTATTGGCAGGCTATTCCAGATTTTAGGTGCATAACAGCAGAAGGCCGCCTCACCACTTCTTTTAAGTTTAGCTCTTGGAATTTCTAAGCAGACACTCATTTGAGGATCTAAGGTTACGATTTGGAATATAGGGTGTCAGACATTCCGATATATAAGATGGAGCGAGATTATTTAAGGCTTTATAAACCATAAGCAGTATTTTAAAGTCAATTCTGAATGACACAGGTAACCAGTGTAGTGACATCAAAACTGAAGAAATGTGCTCGGATTTTCTTTTCCTAGTTAGGATTCTAGCAGCTGCTTACTGCACTAGTTGCAAACGATTTATGTCTTTTTTGGGTAGTCCTGAGAGGAGTGCGTTACAGTAATCTAGACGACTGAAAACAAAAGTGTGAACTAATTTCTCAGCATCTTTCAATGATATAAGAGGTCTAACTTTTGCTATATTTCTTAAGTGAAAAAATGCTGTCCTCGTGATCTGATTTATATGGGATTTATAATTCAGGTTACAGTCAACAGTTACCCCTAAGTTTTTTACCTCCATCTTGACTTTTAATCCTAATGCATCGAGTTTATTTCTAATAACCTCATTGTATCCATTATTGCCAATCACTAAAATTTCAGTTTTCTCTTTATTTAGCTTGAGAAAATTACCATTCATCCGTTCAGAAATACAAAAAGACATTGCGTTAGTGAATCAAGGGAATCAGGGTCATCAGGTGCTATTGATAAATAAAGCTATGTGTCATCAGCATAGCTGTGGTAGCTCACGTTGTGTTCCGAGATAATCTGACCTAACGGAAGCATGTAGATTGAGAAAAGCAGCGGACCCAGGATAGAGCCTTGTGGAACACCATATATAGGATATCATGTGTCTTTGAGTTGTAATTACCACAACCAACAAAGAATTTTCTCCCTGCCAGGTAGGATTCAAACCAATTTAAGACACTGCCAGAGAGGGGTGGAATGAGAGGACCAGCGGGATATAAGTTTCATTATTGGAGTTCTTCATAGAGTGGATGTAGTGTAGTCTACTGCTGGCTTGAGTGGGAGCCCAGTCCACAATATTAGAAGGGTATCCTCTGTCAATGACTCCTTACTCTGAATGCTTCATTACAGAAGTTAACCTCATCACTGTAGAGATGGTGAAGTTTAAAACACTAGAGAGAAGGAGCTACAGTATAGAGAGGATAACTGTGTGAGTCAGTTGGCTTGTAATAGAGGTTTTAAGTTCTGTCCAGAAGGACTCTCAATACCCCACAAACCTATGTCTGCCTATCTTACACTAATATTTTAGCACATGCTAAGGTTTTAAAACCTACTCAGTCTTACCTACACTAGCAACAGCACAGGCAGAACTTCAGAGAAGATCACCTTGTTAGTTTTGGGCCTCGGCTTGGCCTACCTCTTTAACACTTTGAACACTGACCTTCCCATCCTTTCCTGCCCATAACCCTGGGCTCCCCAACAATTTTCAATGATTTTTGAAACGTCATATTTTGAACTTGAAAAGTAGTCACTAGCTTAAATATCCTCTGAATCAGATTCAACTGTTTGGCTTGTTCATCTGTAAATTTTTGCCTTTTTGGCTGTGTTTTGTCTCTGGTACCTGTTTTACTACAACTAGGTTTTGGAGCAGCCGACTACTCAGTTCTTGCCACCTGCTGCAGTACTACCTACTGCATTTTTTGTTTTGCTTGACTCAGTTTTACGTTTCAGCATGATAAAGCAATCAAAACCACGCTGAATTTAATGATCAAACGTTTTCACTTTCACCTTATAAACCCACATGCAAAAACAAAAGCAATTCTATTTTTGGATCTGCAAAACCAAGTGGCATCAGTGGTGTGCGCGATGTAGAGAATAATATTGCACTGGCCGGTATAGCAGCCTGCCGCGTAATGATGGTAGATGGGGAGGCCGGTAAATTTGGATTGGAGAACTTACAGCCTGTCCCTATGTACATCATTTGTTCCAACATGGACAGTGACCAGCTGAATCTACGTCTGCTCTGGCCAAGAGGAGATCCACCTATCCACTTTTTCAGTGAGGTCTCCCACCTCTGCAATTAGATGACAACACACCTTACAAGACTCTGTATTCCTGGAGCAAATCCACATCACAATCCTCCTTGAGGTTGAACCCCTTTTTCTGGGGACTGGTTTTGAGGTAACTTGTTGGTGCTCCTCATTCCTACCAATCACTTCAGAGTTTTCAGAACCACTGTCTAGTTCTGTAAGTTCCTGAAAATGGTACGTCATCTCCAACTCCATGGGTTAATTTCCTGGAACAGTGCACACATCTTGTCTTTTGCTTATATCCAATTGTGACCTACCTGTTTCCATAGCTCTCTGGTCTTGAGTCTCCTACCGCAACACTTTCAAGGTGTGTATTTTCTCCTTAAAAGACAATTGGGCAAGATCTACCAATTCCTTACTACAATACAGGCTAGTCAACTGCTCCTGAAGTTCAGTGACCCTGAGCTCAAGGTGTTGGATTAGCTAGCATCTCCCATGGATGTAAAACACCTAGGAACAGACTTCCTTAAAGCCAGCTTCCAAAAAGACTAAAATCATACAGGACTTGCATTGTATTGACTTCATAATTAAAATATGGGTGAGTTAATCCCTTTTAAAAATAAATACGAGTTAAATATAAATTATGAATAATATGTTGTTTGAAATGCTGTTTCCTAAATTATTTCTATCCAGTTATTTTGTGTGATGTATGCATGCTGTGGCCTGCAGAGGGCACTCCAGCCGACCAAACCCAACCCAGACAGACATAGATGCAAATTCCAGCACAACACACATTTTTATTTACAAGTGGGAAACGCTTTTCTTTTGTTTCTCACAGCACAGTACCAAACGCACAGCACAAATAAAGAGCACACAGGACTTCTTTTATTGGATCCTGGAATGAAGGCAGGAGGCTTCTTTTATGCCTCACACAGGAGCACTTCCGGTGGCCCATTAGCATGACCCGGAAATACGTACGGGTGAGGTGGAAGCCTAACAAAGTAGGGCTCTGCAATCCTTGCAGCATCCCCTGGCAGCAACCCCAGAATGCAACAGAGAAACACCAAACTCCAACTCCCAACTTGCCCAATGCTGCTGCAACCCAGGCAGGGATGCCATCTAGCAATCCATGGGAGGTAATGTCCTGTGCCTGTTTTCTCCAACTGTGCTTGTATAATCTAGGTGTCCCGGCCAGGTAAGGGCCCTGGCCTCCCACCTAAATGGTCTAGAGGAATTTTTAGATATGATGTTAGGTGGATGGATGACGAAATGGTAGAGTGATGCAGGTCCATGTGGGTGTGAGCTCTGAACTGGA
Source organism: Erpetoichthys calabaricus (assembly GCF_900747795.2). Lineage (NCBI taxonomy): Eukaryota > Metazoa > Chordata > Cladistia > Polypteriformes > Polypteridae > Erpetoichthys > Erpetoichthys calabaricus. The sequence goes on along the minus strand of NC_041397.2, from coordinate 207,314,318 downwards.
CTGAGACATGCAAAAGTAGTTCCTCATTTACACCCATTGCTTCAATATAGGCACAAGCTATTTCATATCACAATTGATGGATGGGTACATTTTAAAGCAATCCTTCATTTTCTTTCCAACAAACAATAAAAATTATGAGAATACAAAAACGAAATTACATTTGAAAGAAAAGGGAAGCTTGGCAGACCTAATATTGTGGTAAAGAAAGGGATACTACTATGTGAAAAACATCTCATTATTTTTGCTCCACGTGTGCTCTACTAGCTTCAAATTAGCGGGACTCATTTTATAAAACAATGATTGAATGAAAGCAAAAATGACAAAATGTAGCAAAAAAAAAAATCCCTCAGAGGCAAACATGCAGATCATTTCCAGGTGGTTATGAGTTCTTTGAAAAGTATTAAAAAAAATCCATGCAGTGCATCTTGTTGTTTTCTAAATGTCATCATTTCAGCACCCATGGGACAGAGCTTAGTCTGACTTCAAGCCAGGCATTTATGCATCTGCTTAGTGCTCCTTTGTAAAACTGAGTGCCTTAGTAAATATGTATGACATTTGAGGAAGTGCAAATATGCTCTAAATGGGAATGGATGCATGCACAGTCTTTGAAACTGGGCTAGAGTCCAAAAACAGCTGTCCAACATGGACCCAAGCTGAGGGAAGTCAAAAACATATGGGCTCCACAGAAAGGGTCTGCTTTTATGGTGGAGGGTTGGACAGGAAATATTCTGGCCAGTCTAATTTGAGGCAGATGGGTCAGGCGTGATAATGCTCTCTATGTTATACAGCATATGGGCCGAAGTTCTGTTTGAAAATACTGAGCAAATGCTTTTCAGGCTGTGGCCTCATGTGGTTTCCTGTGTAAATTGTCTAAATGTTTTCTTTGTGTAGGACAGTGATTCAACTTCATAGACTTTGCATAAGCTAGGATATAAAGAGGAAAGAGGAAAGGATTTCAGAACATAGCCCTTCATTGGGAATTATATGTGCATTGTCTGTTCGTAGTCTAATCAGCTTATGATTATGATTTAGCAAGGCTGTGTCAACTGTTTGTATCTTCACAATTTTAATATAAAGCTATAATGGAGATATTGGTGGTAATGGCAGACTGGACTGTGTTGATGCTAAATTACTGAAAAGTATGGAGGAAGAAAAATGGATTGTGGAGGAAATATTCTGAAGAGGTGCTCTACAAGATATACAAGATAGATATTGGAGAAATAACAGGGAGGATTTACATTTACCCACCATATCATTTATCATACCTTCTTTCTGGAACTTTAGCCACCTTCTTCTGGAACTATCAATACTCTGAATCTCCGTCTTGGCCCCATAATTTCCTAAAAGGACTTTAGAAGATGAGAGGCAATCATTCACACCATTTAACAGTTTGGGATGTTTGTTAAACAATTTACTCATTTGCTATAAGTAGCTTTTCAAGATAAACAACTGGGTGTCGACTAAAGTGAAATCTACTATATAATAAAACACTAAGATCCATGTGTCCAGTCCCTCAGAGAAATCGGATTGGTCAGTTTGGCTTTGGTGACGCAAACAAAGAGGAAGTGCCAGTGTGAGATGTTAAGGTGCATGCTGAGAGAGTCGCATTCAAGCACAGAAATGATAAAACACGAGGTTAGTAAGGCACCTCAGAAATAATTTCAGAGTCTGAGTATGAGAAGCCGTCTTTACAGGAAGACTCTTGAGAAAGGGAGTGTTGGGAAAGTGTGGTTCAGACACATGCTAATGTAGAGGATATGTGCTGAAAGTAAACTTTGGGCATGGATGGTAAATATTTTTACATTATTTTATTACCTGTCTGTATTACCTGTCTTCGATGGGTACTTTGGCTGGTAATTTATACTGATCCAGTCAATTTTACTCTATATTCTATTGAAGAACTGCGTCCTGATTTCTTTTTCAATGAATTTGCATTCTGTTATTTTTGTGATGAGAATGATGTCACATTGCTAACATCTTTAACCAGCAGAACATCAGTGCAGAAAAACATGAAAAATGGAGCAGCTATTGTAATCGATATAGTGTATATTGCAATCTGGAGTTTTGTCTTATTTATGGATGATTTTACTGTTTTGGACTGTTTATTCCTGTCAATATTTTGATTATTATGACAGTGGTGTTTTTAACCTTTTTGTTTTGCTTCATTTTCTGCCATGTTGTTGGTAGCAACATCGTCAGCATTGGTCACAATACTTACCTTTAAAGAGTTGATAGCTTGTTAACCTTTTATCCACATATTGTTTCAAAGATAACACTTTTTTGTTTTCAAGTAGTTTTTGTATTAGGGAAAGGACATACACTAGGGACTGAGTATTTCAACTTTAAGTATTTTTAAATGTTACATGGATTTGGCTTTTGTTTTTTCTAAACCTTTTAATTGTTTGGTTTATGACCCCTGCCTGTGTTCCATGTGTTTTTTTTAATCATTCAATCTATCTTCACTTCCCAGCCCATCTAATTTAACTGATTTTTGGTTTTACTTTTTCTATCAGTCCTGAAAAACAATAATGCACTTCTAGTTGTCATTTTTGTAGTTGGACAGTATATTTTAGCACTGTGCCACGACTTCAGTTTGGCACTTTTTTGAAATACTATTTTGCCACTGTTTCATGATATTTTTCTAATGACTATGGCCACATGGTTTATAAAAATGAAATCCATTGCCAGGAGTGTGATGGGATAACATTGATTTCACGCAACCTCGATTTAATGACAATGATGTACAATACAAATCATGTGTGCTTTGGATTTAAATTCCTACCTATGTTAGGTATGGGTAGAAATAATAGCATTGATTTTTGACAACTATTCTGATTCTGTATTTAGACTTTGATGCTCAATTCTTCCTGCTTTTTCAGCTTCTGGCTCTAACCTTTGTATTTGATCTCAGTTCTGCCTGCTCCTTTCTTGTACTTCCAATTGGTTGCATCCTTCTGTGTCAAACACCAGGTATCTTTCTTTCTTGATCTCTTTTTCAGTACAGAAGATGCTAAAAGGCGTTTCCACAAAGATTTTAGTACTGTGCTTTCTCTATTGACTTAATTCTGTTTCCAGTTGGTATGTTCGTTTCAGTGTTTAGATGAGGATGTACTGCAGTTAGGATAAGGCAGACGCGTTGACACAGATTAGACTAAAATATTAAAAAAAGCAATTGTAAAAGTAAAGCACAAGACTGAGAACACAACAAAAAACAACAAAGCTTTAGAAGACTATAAACAGATGGGTGTGGGACAAAAACCCCTGTGATTACTGAGTGTGTAAATAGTTATTATTTGAAAGACAGCTGCGATTCTCAATAGTAAAATGAATGAATGGAGTATTAAGAAAGACTAATGAAAACTAAACTGGACTGTAAAACCTAGTCCTTCTTTACAATTAAATAATTAGATCTCACCATTGTATAGAATTACATTGTTAAAATAAATGCTGGGAAGGATAAACCAAAATGTCTGTAGGTTTTATTTTAATAGTGTCAGTAATGCAATCTAGTTTAAAAAAATTTTCAAAGAATAGTCGGATAAGTGAGGAGTTAATAACTAGAGAAAACTCTGTCAATATGCCAGTGGCAAACTGTTACCAAAAGTCTGAATCAAAAAACACAAACTAAATGTGCTGATTCTAAATTCTTTTATATGTCGTGCTTTTTAAATTGTGAGTGTTCTTGACAGACCAACAGGCAGTTTGAATAGAAGACATTTTTGTAAAGGTTTGATCAAGAAAGAAAAGAGTACTTTCTTTTTAAAGGGAAAATGTAAATTCATAGTAGAAGGACTGGTAAATTTTAAGTAACAGGAACATCAAAGAGTAAAGCAAACTAAATCAAGGGATAAGACTAATTCAGAAACCAGGAAACAAAGAAAATGTCAAAAATCCAAACTAAAATTCTTTGGCGGGTTAACCCAAAAACAAACAAGAGCACAGGTAAATGTTAAAATTATTCAAAAGCCAGGATATATTGCATATCATGCCACATCTTAAACAGCCATTGGCCAATGACATCACGCATCATGTTGCTGTTGGTCATGTCATAACAACCACCTTTGGGATTCTAGACACTATGGCCAGGGTCGAGAAAGTTTGCATCAATTGAAGTTTCCTACAATGAAATCACCTCACAAAATGTCAATGTCATAATAATACACAACAAACAAATATGAAAAAATGAATTATAATTAAAAAATAATGTGTGGAAATCATTAACAATTTGAAAATAGTAGGATTCATGACAGTGAGAGTTTTCTTTTTTGAGACACCAGTTTATGCGCACCTCCATTTTTATATGGGGTCAAAATGATAACATCAAAGGTAATGAATCATATGCCTAGCAAGTGCCAGGCAAATAAAGTTGTTACTACAACCATTCAGGCACGCCTGTGCAAACCTGCACATACAATGGCAATGACAGAAAGGAAAAAAAAATGATGCTGCAAACAATCACAGATATAAATTTAAAATAAATTAGCAAACCTAAAGACACACAATTACTGTGCCCAATTTACTTGGCTACGTTTTACAATGTTTCTGAAAACACTGTAATGGGAACAATAACAGTGAGATCTGCCCCATACAAGAGAATAGACTATATAAAGATGACTATATAAATAACAGTGTTATGAAGTCACAACTCAAAAGAGTTTAAAAATGATGCAGGCCACAAAATACACAAAAAGTCCACACTTTGAGGGGTCTCATGTATAAATGGTGTGTACACAAGAAAATGCTGCATACGCCTGTTTCCCTGCTCACATCGCAATGTATAAAAACTAAACTTGGCGTAAGGCCACGCACATTTTCATGCCAGCTCAATTCCTGCAGTACGCAAGTTCTCCGCTCCGTTTTGCAAACTGGTGGCACCCAGAGTCAAAGCAGTGCTACTGTTCCTGTGTGGTTTCCCTTTATTTTTCAGATTCAAATCACTGACGCGGCTTTATCAAATGCACTGAAATTAACCGCATATTTTTTATTAGTTTAAGGCATCTGATTGTTGCTATTCCCAGTGCACCACTGAGTATTTAACTCACTGTATCTGAGTGTGGAATCACAAATCTACAGCAGCTGATCGGATTATCAGGATACAGCATCTAGCACACACTGCCTCAGCCATGCACACCGTCTTTTTGAACTTCTCCCATACAGTACGGCAAACACTTCAGAGCCTTTCCTGTAGGGACCTTGCGGTTCAGAAACAATTTCATCCCAAGAGCTCTAAACGCACTCAATCAGTCCATCAATTGTTCCTGGTAGAACTGTTTGTACTTATAAGTACAATCACCTCACAGTAAACTTGCGATACAGTTATAATATTGCACAACCTGAGTCACTTTACAAAGTACGTATTTACATATGAAGACTACTGGCTTCTAAGTCGATTTAGATTTCCAAGCGCTATCTACTTGGAGCTCTTGATATCATTTTTAAGATAAAATGCAGTAAAGCATATTTATTACATTATACAGATAAGTTTTAAACTTCATTATAATAATGTATATTGTTAATAATTAAACATGTGAGGACACGGTGGACTGCGGCAGAGATGAGCTTGCGCCCATTCAGGGACTGTTCCTGCCTTGCGCTGTATACTTGCTGGGATTGGCACGACCCTGGATGGATAGATGGATGGAATGGTTAAACATGTACTACAAAGTGTGGAAAGCATACCCCCGGACACAGACAGACTGACACCAGAATGTCCAAAACACACTTCTTTATTTTTCTTACAGCACCACAATGCCTTCCTCCACCAAATCTCTTCCTTTCTCTTTCTCTTCTTCTTCTTCTTCTCTTTTGACCTCCACTCCCCACCTCACAAGCTTCGTCTCCTTCCTCCCAACTCTGGCTCAACTTCTGGAGGGAGGCGGCCCCCTTTATAATAACCCGGATGGGCTCCAGGTGCTCCGTCTGACCTCACTTCCTGGTGTGGCGGAAATGTCAGGAGGGCACTCTGAAGCACTCCGGGTGTCCTTGGAATTTTGTCCGGCAGCACTTCCTGGTGTGGCGGAAGTGCCGCTCTCCAAGGTTCCCACCATGTCCGGGCGCCCCCCTGGCGGTGACTCCGTCTTCGCAGAGCGTTGAGCTTTACAGCTCTGTGACCCCCATGCGTTCCAGGGAGGTGGCCCACCTGCGCTCCAGGGAAAATATTGTCCCATTTCCAGTCCCCTGGTTCTTCCGGCGTCCCGGCGGAGCAACGTCCCTGGGCGTCTATGACAGAAGATATTTCAATGTTTCATAAAAGTTTTGAAGAATCGCCATTCAAAGCTTACAGATGGCTTGGCATCTATTACAGAGCTCATTGTGTGGTGATTGGTTACTTGGAGAAAGAAAAGGAAGGACAGGAATTGGGGGTTAGTACGTTTGAGAGAGACAGTACTGCTGCAGTAAATTATTTCATTGAAGGTCGCGCACAGCGCTGCAAACATCTTGCAGGAGGCAGGAACAATCTCTGGATGGGGCACCAGCTCGTCACTACCATTGCACCACCATGTCCCCATGTTTAATACATGCTTTAATTCCTATCATTATGAAAATGATATCAAGTACACATCTTAATATTTAAATTGTTCAGAGAGCTGAACTATCATGAATGTAATGTATTCTGTGTTCTGTTGGCGGAAAAGAAAGCCTGTTTAAGAAGCAAGTAGTGATTCACACACATAGAGCACATAAAAGAACACATAAAAGGAAGCATTTAACGTGCTACTTCAGTTACGATGGGATCTGAGAAGCTAGTAAATTAAACGATTTTACAATGAAGTTTATGATGTTCTACTTTGATGATAAAATAAAGTACATGATTAAAGTGGAAATTTCGAGATTAAAGTTGTCATTTGGACATTTTTTTCAACTGTGTCCCTGTTTAGTTTTTCTTTTCTCTGTACCCTAATAAGCTTCAATATGACACTCAAGACGGTTGGCTACAACTTACCTTTTCATGGTGACTTTGATATCTGACCTCTTCTTATTTATTTCGGACACTTTGTGAACTTGAAGTTTCGAGTTTCTCCGCTACTCTGTTACTCGATCAACTTCCTTTTGTTATTTATATCACTGCTTAAACCAACAAATAGTACGTTTTTCCTTGCCTCCACTTGGTATTCACTGAAATTCTTCTTTTTCCCCTGTGCTTTTGCCATTGTCTTTTCACAGAACACAAAACATAAGGGGCTATTTATATTAATTTGCATATTCAAAGAGGCGTAATTCTGGGAGGAGACAGGCAGGACGGCAGGCGCAGACTGGGATTTATGTAGTGGAAGAATGTGGAAGTTGGTGTATGCACAGATTTATGCATCTGGATTTTTTTGTGCATATGCACATTTCCACTTTTGTCCGTATGCCATGTTTTAGTGTGAATTCTACACATGGCGTTATGCATGAGGCCCCAGGACATCACTAATCAACCTGAAAATAGGCCTATTCCCAAACAGCCAGATCCCAAACTGAAGAGGCAGGCTTTTGGGCCTGCACAGACCCAAAATTGGACAAAAAAGTTGCAAAAATACTTTTAAGTATCCAAAATAAACTAATGTGTCCCTCAAAGAACAGTAAACTATTAAATCTCTGACTTAACTCTTTCAGTGCAGATGTCAACTTTTGTCAAGGACGGGTTGACAGTGGTAATCAACTGCAGATGGTGACAAAATCGGCTGTTAGGTTTTAGTTGGTCTCTCTTTGGTAAGAGGAAAGTTAGCTTCATTGGTTTGACTTAGATTTTGTGTGCTTATATGAGTATTGAGGTGCAAACAATGGCAGAAATAGTATCAACATCTGGTGAGAGATTGAAGCCAATGTGTAAAGCAAAATACTCTGTGGATGAGGATACATGGAGAAGAAGAAAGCAAAAAAACTTCCAAGATTGGGGCAATAGTGGAAAAATAAACCTCTGGAGGGCCACAGAGTCAATGAAGGTTCTGATTGGGGCTCTCAAGAGACTGATCGAGGGGTCAGAGTGTCTGGACTTGCAAATATCCTAGATAAAAAACAAGATCCAGGCCTTTAATGACCTCTTGGGCACAGCCATCAGCAGTGTGTCTGTCTGAGGAGACAGCTTTACCTTGTCGAGAGGTTTACTTACCTCGGCAGTGACATTCATGTCCCTGGTGACTCTTCCTATGAAGTCAGTAGACGGACTGAGTGAGCATGGGGGGGTGGGTCATGATGTTGCTGGAAAGGGGTGTGTGGTACTCTTGATATCCATGCAAAAAGATGAAGGTCCAAGTCTTTAGAGTCTTGGTGATTCCTGTTTTGCTCTGTGGTTGCAAGACATAGATGATATCCAGTGACCTGAGAGGAAGACTGGACTCCTTTGGTACTGTGTCTCTTCAGAGAATCCTTGGGTAACTCTGGTTTGAGTTTGTGTTGAATGAGCGGTAGCTCATGGAGTCCTGAATGAGGCACATTACCTGCGTTGTGAGAGAGTATCAGACACAGCACTATGGCCATGTGGCGCGATTCCCCCAGTGTGAGGACACGAGTGGTTGGACCAGGACAAGGGGATGCCCATGTAATACCTAGCTGCGGCAGATAGAGGTTCATTTCTTGAGGGTGGGACTGGACTGCATGTCTGCCTGGGGGGTTGCCAACCGGGATCCCGAGTGGTTTTGTCGTGTGGAGGGCGCGGCAACATGCTATACCAGTGCGTGCTCCCCAACCTGATGTGACCTGAGGGCCACGGTTGGAAGTGAGAAGTGAACAATCAAATAGTGAAGTCTGATGGTCAGTTTCTGCATTATAGAAGTCAGAATTGCCTTGGCCAGTGGGTCACCCACCCTCCACAGGGCACAGTTGATACAGTGATCAATAAAGGTTTCCAAGGCCTCCTCATTTCCTCCAGTACCCCAGGTGACTGCAGAATAGAATACTTTGAGCACAGAGAAAGCAATGGAATAATTCCCATTACTTATTTATCCATCAAAGAGCTAAACTTATCATCAGATCACTATGTTATGTTTTAATTACTAGAAAAACAGATTCAAAAAATGAGTTCTAGAAGTTTTTTGAAATGTTCCACAGATTTAGCCTGGCATTTTTCTATTGGAAAATTATTACAAATTTTAGGTGCATAAGAACAGAAAGCTGCCTCACCAGTTTGTATGCTAAGATCTTGGAATAACGCGCAAACCAGTATTTGCAGATCTAATAATGAAATTTAGTACATAAGGAAACAGACCTTCAGAAATGTAGGGACGGTTAAGATTGTTTAGAGCCTTATATACAAGTAGAAGTATTTTAAAATTGATTCTACGGGACACTGGCAGCTAATGTAAAGATATTACAATCTTTCCCAATTGCTTAAACACATTTCACTGAAAGTGCCCCCATTCCCTCAAAAGTTTAAACACCATGTCATAACATTTCAGTCATCTGTGCAAATCCCAGACTTCAGCCCAAAAGCAAACAGTCAACTCAAAATCATTCATTCTACCACTTAAAACAAACATTTCACTTAAATGACATACACAAGCAAGCAAAAATGATCACACACACGTACAATGACCACAAGACAAAACAAGGATCAATTCAGAACACTACTCTAAAAGCCTGATACAACCAGGAACCATATATGTCAAACTCATCAAGATTTCTAGTGAAAGTACTCAACATACAATAATGAACGTGTACAGATACATCATATGCATGACCAAGTTTCAAATTTTAATTTTTCTCAAATGCATTGCTCCAAGTGCAACAGTATGTAAATTAATGCACAACGAAATAAAAAAAGTTACATACAGGCTGTAAAACTAAAATAAAAAGTCCATCAAACAAAACTGTAAGAAAATGTACATGAAGCTCATGAATAATGTCTGCCAAATACTGTACATTACTGACATTATTCATCAGCATCATGTTTCCAGGCTGGGTCAGGCCACATAACCACATTCACATCACACAAGATGTTTGCTCTTCTAAGGCAGCGAGAGAAATATACTTGGCTGTGTCTCATCCAGGCTTGGATGAACTCTAAAATGATATCCCCACAAGCTTCCTCCATGACCCACAGAAGAGTCCCTGCATCATAAGGATTCTGGTCATAAAGCTTCCACCACCATGCTGAGAAGAATTCTTCTCTGGGGTTGAGAAATGGGGAAAATGCTGGCAAGAACAAATTGGACAAAAATTGGAAACAAACTGGAAAACCTGGGATGATCAGTGAACCAGTCACATATGGTTTCAAATCACAATGTATTGTGACAACTCTGCCCTTCCATCCTCATTTTGTGTTGTCGCTCAACATTCTCCAAAAGGTGATCTAGGAAATTCAACAGATGTTCTGTGTTGTAAAGGCCCCGAATGACATGGTGGTGGAGAACCCCATGTTCACTGATGGCAGCACACATGGTCACATTGCCTCTCTGCTGCCCTGGGATTTCCACAGTGGCACGCTGCCCAATAATGTTGTGGCCCATTCTCATTTTAGTGAGGTTATATTCAGCCTCATCAATAAAGATACATTCATGTGGTGTGTCTCTGGCATCAAGCTCAAAAATTCTCTACAATGGAAGGGCAGAGATAAGCACATTGTAAAAAGTGTGAACTTTGTATGTACACTAAATCAGTATTGTACCTTTTACTGTATCATGACCTGGTACTACATACTGCATGAGGTTGCAATGATCTTACGTGTATATATTGCAGGCGTTGTTTCAATTTGAATTCCTTTCAAAAGGGACTTTGTATACCTGCTTCATGTTCAGGATGTTACAATATACAATGCAGTCAATAGTAGAAATGCTGATTTGATTTATACCCTGGAATGTTTGCTCATCTTCTGTGATTCTGCTCTGAATTTCCTGGAAGCGAATAATGGTGTTGGCCACGACTACATTCACAACATCTTGTTCGTCTGACAGTTGTCGTTGTCTGCTTCCACTATGAGGTCACCTTTTAGTTCTACACACATAAAAAACACACACACAATGCATCTTTGGGAGCTGCAATCAATGTCCAGTGTACAAAAAAAACACTGTGTAAGATCTTAGTACAGTGTAATTTATGTGTAGGATCTATCCAGTACTGGCAATATGAACATTATTCTAAAGCTCCAGAGAGACTGTCCATGTAATTACCGGTATTCAGTGTAGGTCTGTTAAGTGCCATAAAGGTAAAATGCTTTACCTGCTCTCAGTTGTGAAGCTACAGACTATGGAAGCCACAGTGTAGCGACTGAGATTCAGAAGCGCTTGTTGTCCATCTTCTCTCATTGTCAAACAATGGACAAGCACATGGTATGAATATCATCTTATATTACAGTTCATTGCTTTCCTTTTCCTCTTCCTTGTCCTTGTTCTCATCCGCGTCCGTGTCTGCATCCGTGTCCGCGTCCCTGTCTGGCTCCCTGTCTATTATCCATTGTTGGTTCATGCAAAAACAGCTTTAGTAAACACACACACAGCTGTATTTAATAATAATAATAATACATTTGGGTGGCGCAGTGGTAGCGCTGCTGCCTTGCAGTTTGGAGACCCGGGTTCGCTTCCTGGGTCCTCCCTGCGTGGAGTTTGCATGTTCTCCCCATGTCTGTGTGGGTTTTCTCCGGGTACTCCGGTTTCCTCCTACAGTCCAAAGACATGAAGGTTAGGTGCATTGGCGATTCTAAATTGTCCTTAGTGTGTGCTTGGTATGTGTATGTGTGCCCTGCGGTGGGCTGGTGCCCTGCCCGGGGTTTGTTTCCTGCCTTGCGCCCTGTGTTGGCTGGGATTGGCTCCAGCAGACCCCCGTGATCCTGTAGTTAGGATATAGCGGGTTGGATTGATGGATAATACATTTTATTTATATAGCACCTTTCCCATGCTCAAGGCACTTCACAGAGTTTAAGAAAGAACGGTAGGGAATACAGTATATAGCATTGTACTAAACCAGATACATAAACAAAGAAGAGTAAATTTACAGAAAAGCCTAACAGACAACATAATTGATGGTCTAGCACACATACACAGGTTACATGAGCATCTTGACATAAAGGTAAACTGAAAGAAGGGTAATAAAGTCAAGTAGAGCTAAACGCCTTCCTGAACAGATGAGTTTTGAGTTGTTTTTTAAAAGAATTTATGGAGTCAGCTGATCTAATTAATTTTGGTAGGTCATTCCAGAGTCTGGGCGCTATACAGTTGAAGGCCCTGTCACCCATGGAGTGTAGATTAGTGTGGAGTACAACAAGATTACCAGAATCAGAGGACCTTAGTGGGCGGACAGGCACATAGTGATGGAGAAGGTCGCAGATGTAGTTTGGTGCAAGGTCATTTAAGGCTTTGTAGGTTATTACAGTTTTTCACAATTGCTAACACACAAAAATGACATGCATAGCACAATTATTCAAACTGACACACAGAGAGCAAAACCTCTTCTCAAGTCTCTAAAACTCTAAACACATTTCCTGCTTTACACACATTTTGCAATTCAAAATGGCACTTTCTAAATGCACTGAACACGGTTCTCTGCATAAGACACAACAATCTGACATAAAGTCACATGTTTGCCATTACAACACACTGCCATTCAAAAGGACAGAACATGAGCTAATTGGCCAATATATGTGCCACCTGGCCAAACACCTCAATGGTTAATTGTTACCACTTCAATCAAGAAGTAAGCACTATAAAAAGACCGCAGGTGAGCACCTTTTTTTCAAGAACAATGGAAGACATTGCAGAGAGAGGAAGAGGAAGAGGGAGGGTGAGGATGAGAGGGGGAGGAAGAGTGAGAGGTAGGGGTAGAGTTGGTATAGGAGGTCATGGGCGAAGAAGACAGCAACTGTCAAATGAAATCAGAGCAACCTTAGTTGATCATGTCATCAACCATGGGCTGACAATGCAAGAGGCTGGACATAGAGTGCAGCCCAACTTGAGCCGTTTTACTGTCGCCTCTGTCATCCGGACATTTACACTGGAGCACAGGTATGCAACCAAAATGTCTTTCACACTGTGTAGTACACCCCATGTCATAGTGTATCAGTTGGGTGACACCTGTGTACTTCATGAATGGCTAATGTCATACACTAACTGTACAAGTTTCCTGTCCAATTTACTCTACTGTGGGGGAATCTTTAGGCTGCAGTGTCCAAGCCCTATATTTTTGTTTTTTGTTTTTGTAAAGGACTGAGAGACGCAACCATGGTGGAGGAAGGGGCGAAATGTTCACAGGGGTACAGGAAGCTGCCATTGTAAACTTGGTCTTGGAGAACAATGAAATCAGATTAAGAGAAATTCAAAGCAACATCATCCAAGACAACACCATATTCACCAACATTCAACGAGTCAGTCTGTACACATTGGCTCGCATTCTCAAGCGAAACCAAATCAGCCTGAAACAATTGTATAAAGTGCCTTTTGAGAGAAACTCTCAAAGAAACAAAGAGCTCAGACGAGTATATGTGGATGTAAGTACAATATTGACTGCAGCACATTACACGCAACATTGTTTCCCAGTGTACTGGATAACACCATATTGACTGATTTTAGTTCATTGTTTTCAGGGAGTACTGGAAATGGATGCTCATGCAATCCCACATGAGTTCATCTTCATAGATGAGGTTGGTTTCAACCTAGCAAAGACCAGAAGAAGGGGAAGAAACGTCATTGGCCACAGAGCCATTATAGATGTTCCTGGCCAACGTGGTGGGAACATCACAATGTGCGCTGCCATCTCCAATATGCATGGTGTCCTCCACCGTCATGCCAACCTTGGACCATACAACACAGGCCATATTCTAACATTTCTGGACAGACTCCATAATATTCTCATTCCACCAGAGCGTATGAATGATGCAGACCATGCAAGAACCCAGTATGTTGTAGTATGGGACAACGTGAGCTTTCATCATGCAGCCCCAGTCCAAAATTGGTTTGCTGACCACCCACTGTTTCTCGTGCAATACCTCCCACCATTCTCACCATTTCTGAACCCCATAGAAGAGTTCTTTTCGGCATGGCGGTGGAAGGTATACGACCGGCAGCCCTATGTGCGCATGCCTCTTGTGCAGGCTATGGAAGAGGCATGTGATGAAATTGATGTGGGTGCGATTCAGGGATGGATAAGGCACTCAAGGCGCTTCTTCACTCGATGTCTGGCAAGGGAAGATATTGCCTGTGATGTGGACGAGGCATTGTGGCCAGACCCAGCTGAGAGGCAAGATGCTGCCCAATTATTTTTCTTGCCTCTTTTTTTTCTATATATTTCTTCTGCACATTTTCTTTTTCAGTTTACTGTTTTTTCTGAGCATATTTTTGTTCGCTCCAATGTAAATATATCTGCTGTGCATATGTTGCACTGACTTGTTTGGTGAAAAATAAAAAAATAAATGCATGTGTGTGTATCTGCAAATATTTCTGTGCATGTGAACACTCCAATTTTCTACAATTTGGACTATTTTAGTATTGTGGCAGAGCATACTAAAGATGAGAGTGCTTTTCATTTTACCCAACAGTGTGTAGTTGGTTAGACAAAAATCTGGTGATATAACTGACATGTGTGCCATTTAGTGCAGTAGTATGATTATGGTCATTATATATGTAGTTTTGGTTGCAGTGTTTCATTTTGCAGGATATGTGAGGTGTTTTGCTCTTTGGGTGAGGTGTTTTGTGAATTGTGCTAAATGATTTGCAACAATGAGCCTTGTTGTCAAAATTGTGCTTTAGCAATTGAAAAAAACTAATAGAATTTTTTACTCGATCCTGTAAGACACAGAGAGCTAGTGAAGGCGAAGCAGGATGGGTGTTATGTGCTCGCTGCTGCTGGTCTGTGTAAGGACTCCTGTAGCCGAGTTTTGAATAAGCTAGAGCTGTGATATAAGATTAGAAGGGGCATAAGCAGTCAGTAGCTTAGCATCAAGTGTGAAGCAATTTGACATGCAGTGTTTGCATCTGGAGAGCTGAGTGCTAATTGAGCTTAAGTTTTGACACCTTATGTTTATTTAGAGAGAGGATTGTTTTCAGATTGCTTGTATGGTTATAAGTGTGCTTTACCAATGGGATTTGTGTTTGAAGATCTGCTCAAATGGAGCAACCAATCTGTGATATGACACTAACAACAAGATCACAGTTTTTAATTCTGGAAATAGTGTGATAAGTTTCAGGACTGAATTAAAGCAAATGGTTGTCTAGCTGACTGTTCAAGATAGTCTTTAAGCAATTGGGAACAACTGTAATATTGAGGACACATGCACAAGTTTTTTCTTTTTGGTTGAAATTGTTGCTGCTGCATTCTGGACAAGCTGCAGCCGATTTATGTCCTTCGTGGGTAGTCCTGATAGGATAATGATGTACAAATGACAAAGGAACCACCAGCTGTTCAGCTACTGTACTTCCATTTAAACATGTGTATCTGCATCATGAAGTATCCATGTGAATACAATTTTTTGTATCTACAATGCGATAAACATTTGTCTTAACAGAGTGAAAGCACTAACCAGCCATTTAATTAAATTCCAAGTTTCATTATCTGCGAGGCCTGACTTCTAGAGTGGTGGCTCTGAGGCTAGGGATATGCACTGGCAATCGGAAGATTGCCGGTTCGAATCCCGTAAATGCCAAAAGGGACTCTGCTCTGTTGGGCCCTTCAGCAAGGCCCTTAACCTGCAATTACTGAGTGCTTTGAGTAGTGAGAAAAGTGCTATATAAATGCAAAGAATTATTACAAAACTGGTTGAAACAAAAACCTTCAACCACTGTGATTGTCCAGGACCAGAACTGAGTACCTCTTATCTAGTCTTTTGTTCAATTTCTTTTTCAATTGATTGCTTTCTTAGTTGCATTTGTTTAAAATGCACAGATTTCAGGAAATTGGGGGTGTGTTTTTAGAACATAACCCTGTTGGCGCTGCCTTTTTAGCAGTGGATTTCAGCCGTGTTCACTACAAACGTTTTAACAAGTTGTCCCCAGACATGGATTCTCATTTAAAAATCTCATCTGACCCTGTGAGACTATAAAAAGCCAAGCAATTCTTCAAAAAGATCTACACCCCAACAACACTCAGAGATGCTCTGCTGGAACCATTTTGTCTGTGGTCCCACAGTACTGACGTCATGATGGTCGTGCCTCATGGAGGTTCCATTCACAAAACACAAGAAATGTATTTTAAATGCAGCAGTATGCAATATATAGGAAATTATCAATATTTACTTAAAACAATATATGCAAACATGTTATAAAAACAAGAAATGCAAAATATTAACAGAAAACATAACAAAGAAAAACACAAATAAGCCAGAGAACAAACCCTGGCTGTAACATGAGAAAGAAACCCTACCTTAGCTACTTCAGTTTGCGTAATACAGCAGGCATAGTACCTCATCTGCCAGATGGGAGGGCTTGTCCTCTTGACAACAGCGTTTCGATAACCTCCCCTACTCACCTTCTCTTCTCTCCCACTGTCTCTATATCTAGACGGAAACCTCCTGATTTTAATTCAGTGGTATTACTTCTGCACAGCCTCTGCCCACAGCTCCCTCTAGTGGTCTCAAGTTTTTCCACATCTGTGATGGTTTAGGTTGGCTCCACTCAGCACGAGCACCCTGTCCTCCCACCACTGCCAGTCCATCTGCTCCTTCCGGCGAGAGAACATTCCTGAGTCCAATGGTTGCTCCTACTACTTGGTCACTTAGTCCTGAGCGCTGACCACACACGCGCCTCCCTGGGGCTCCATACCTGTCCATCTACTTCCTTTCTTTGCACCAGTTCTCTCTCTCACTCTCCTGCCTCTCTTCTTTTCACTTTAGCCTACGTTCTCTTTTGTTGTTTTTTTACCCCTTTAGTTCGTTCTCCCCCTCTTGCACTCGCCCTTCACTTTTTAAATGCGGGGGCATGGCATAGCTGTGGCAATCATCAGTTCTCGGTGTCAATTAGGGCATCGCACAGGAAATGCTCTAGCCACGCTATTACGCCCCCACCTGAAGACAAGAGTCTGTCTGATTATTTACTTAAAACACCAAGTAGCCGTGGACCTCACTTTACCACAATATCCTATAGCCAGACTTGATAATTAAATGATAACCAGCCAAACTTGGTAGCATTTTGGCAGCCAACTCATCATGCTAAGCAGCAGGTGCTCGTAAGTTCCAAGCAGGAAGCTTCTACCAAGTGGACTAGGCAGTTGTCTTATGTCAGTACTCACAGATTAGGTTTCTCATATTATACCCTGGTGGTCACTTACAATGACACTTGAAAGAGACCACCTGCCACTATATAATTTATACAATTTATTTTTGTATAGCCCAAAAATCACACAATAAGTGCCGCAATGGGCTTTAACAGGCCCTGCCTTTTGACAGCCCCCCCCAGCCTTGATTCTCTTAAGAAGACAAGTAAAAACTCAGAAAAAACCCTTGTAAGGAAAAAAATGGAAGAAACCTTGGGAAAGGCAGTCCAAAGAGAGACCCTTTTCAAAGGTAGGTTGGGCGTGGAGTGGGTGTCAATAAAAGGGGATAAACACAACACAATATATAGAAAAGAACACAAGTAATCCTCAATACAATATAATAGTGCAATAGAAATATTACAAGTACTGAGCAGAATTCAACAGTAGATGATATTACATAATATGGTTTGGATTTGTTTAGAGTCCTGGAGACCTCAGCCATCAAGCTGCCTCTCCCTATTGGCCATTCCACAGCTGAGTCAGCGCTGGGCCAGCCAATCCGATGAAAGGACCCCTCAACCCTACAATTCCTGTGGTTCTCCATCAGAGATTACTTTACTTTAGGCCAGGCAAAACAACTTGGCAGTAGGGCAGTGGCACAAACTGCCACATTTGAGTACCAAAAAGAGAAACAGAATAGGTGAGGGTACTAGTGTTGATCATGCTTATAAAGTAAGGCTCCTGCTAGGGCATTCCCCTCTTACGTGCTATTGGCATACAGAATGGCATGTGCCTTCAAGCTGACATAGTAAGTCAGTGGTAAGGGTTTGACACAGCACCCTTGCACTTGTATAGTTCACCCCTTCACTGTTGCTGTGGACAGACTCTGCTGTCTTTACCATTTTCATTTAATATTACTGGCAGACTGTCCTTTCTCGCTTTGTTAATCTTCAGGTAATGCTGCTGTATGTGCTTCACCAAACCCAGATTTGTCCATATTTCCCCCTGAAGATGTTTGCACCTTCTCCTCCTGTGCTGCTCTTCAGTCAATGCTTAATTTTACAGTATGTTCATTTCACAAACACAGCTACCATGCTGGCTAATTATGGTTGTTTCTAAATACTGCTTTTTTTCACAAATTCACATATGCGACCCTTAATTGCATATTTAGTATAAATTGCTATACAAATTAACACATTTTTCTTACGCTGTTTAATCCCAAACTGTTTAATTTCATTATTAAAACAGCAGAGCAGCTCGAACTAGATGACAGTGGTGCATCTACAAATACTAACTCAAAAATGGCTTACATGTCTGAAACTGAATAAACCCATTAAAGCGCAGAACACCCACCAAGCTGAGAGAAAAAGTAAAGAGAAACACAAGTGGGTTTGGTCAGCAGACAGCAGCTTGGCTTCTAACTTACTCTGCTTGAGACATTTCATTAGAAGATATGATGAACACTGGAAAACAAAATTAAACATTGCCAGAACATATATGTGGTTTCTCATGTCCCTTGACACTGAAATATTTTGGGTGGTGTAGTGTTAAGCACTGCAGCCTCACAGATCCAGTGTCCTGGTACCAAATCCCATGTCCTGGTAGCTGTCTGTGTGGAGTTAGCCTCTGGCAATTGTCAGCTGTGAGAGTGGGTGTGTGTAAGAGTCGACCCAGTGATGGATTGGCGCCCTGTGCTGGGTTGGCTCATGGTTTCATCTACAGCTGCCAGGAAAGGCTCTGTCCCCCATGATGCTCAATTGTTTTAAGCTGGATTGTAAATATTACATTAGCTAATACTGAAAATTTACACGTAATACAGATATACCAGAGGCAGCAGGATCCTATGGAAGGACCCCAAAGCTGGCAATATGAAAGTAGAATGGCTGTAGTATGATTCAAGATAGGGAATGCAGTGTAAGCCATTTCCAAAACACAATTTGTTTCTATTTTTGCTGTATTGTATTTTTAGGAAACTGTTCTTCTATGTCCACCATGCTTCTGGAGTTTCCAGCAGCTGCATACACGCCACTTGTATTGCTAGAAAATGCAGCAGTAACAGTCATTTCTCTTGTCAGTGTTCATTCTTGTTTTGTGTAAATCCTTGATTGTGTTTCTCTGCTCCTATGAGTATTTTTTTTTTTCCATAGCAAGTTATCAAAATCAAAGAGTAGTCGATCATGTGAGTTCATGGAAAGAAGACCTTTGAGTTATAAGAGGGCTCAAGGAGGCTCACATTGGGTTTGTGCAGCTGCCACTTTCACTTTAAATGCTAGTAAATAAGATTTGCATAGCACTCGGTGTAGCAGTCAGGCCTAATTAATAGAGACAGGCGCACTAGTAAGAGAAAGAAGGACTTTAGAGATGCAACAGCCAATGGGGGGAGGAAACGGTGTAGAGACTTTCGAAGAAACAGCAGTTCATGCAACAGTGCAACAGAGTTTGGACTGAAAAACACCAGGTGTGTGGTCCAAAGACCTCCATTAAGTCACTGTTCACCCTTGCATAAGTGTCTTAACCCGCCCGAGTTTGCGGATTTATGTTGTACTTTGTACTTGTGGTTTTTAAACCCCTTTCGATAAATACGATGTGATAAAATGTGAAGGTAGTTGAAGGGTACAGAATGTTTACAGTATTACAGTATGGATTACAGTATGTTCAGAATTCTGCTGCTCGTTTACTTACAGACATTAAAAAATCTGCTCACATCACTCCTGTCCACTATGATTTGAATTAGTTACCAGTTTCTTCAAGAATCAAATATAAAATTATTCTTCTCACCTTTAAAACCCTTCATGGGTTAGCCCCTCATTATCTGTCTGAGCTGCTGCTTCCTTACGCTCCTGCCCATGCATTAAGATCATCGGACGCTAACTTACTCACTGTACCTAAACACAGGTTAGTTACTATGGGGGGCAGAGCTTTCAGTGTGATATCCCCTAAAATTTGGAATTCTCTTCCTCTCAGCCTTCATGAGGAAAAATCTATTATTAATTTCAAACTTCTGTTAAAAACACATCTTTTCAATGAGTATTATTCTTTTTCTTGTATGTAATTTCAACTGTCTTGTTAATGTGTTTATTGAATTGTAAAGTGTCCTTGAATGTATGAAAGGCACTACATAAGTAAACCTTATTATTATTATTATTAATAATGTCATGTCAAGAACTGCAAAGTGCAAGGATCAACTGGGCAACATACCTATCTATTTAATGTATAGTGCCTTTCATATCTATCTATCTATCTATCTATCTATCTATCTATCTATCTATCTATCTATCTATCTATCTATCTATCTATCTATCTATCTATCTATCTATCTATCCAAGGTCTTTCTTATTATTCTTTTTTGGCCTGTAGGCTCTTATTCCCAGTGATTAATGAAGCAAACAGCAATTCATCTTATTTTTAAGAACAAGAACATTACAATGACATGCTACTCTATCATAGATAAAATAATAGCATAGTGAATACAAAGGAGAAAAACAAAACAAAGTTTAAGATTCAACTCCTATCCTAGAAAAATAGCAATCCTTTAACTTGTTTATACCAAAAACTGAGCAGCTCAGCAGCACTTGGTCAGGGCTGTTCCCTCTTGCCTGTAGGGATCTGGGATTACTGATCTTATTATTATCTGTATGGAATCAACATGTCGTCCTTAGGTACTCATAGAGTGCTTTCGTTTTCTGCCACATCCCAAAAGGAGTAAGATAACTGGAGACTTTAAATTCGGTCTTGGTATGAGGTAGTGAATGTTGGAGTGTCAGGGTTGTGTGGTATAGCGTGTCCACAGCTCCCATCAAAGGCCATTTTTTAAAATAATTAATCACCGCGCTCGCGGCTTAGTGAGGGGGCATGGTGGTAGTGTGGCTGAAGTGGTTCTCAGGGCGATTTGCGGTGTGGGCGTTTCTCACCTAAGTGCACAGGTGAGAAATCATCTGCATCCGTGATTGTTCCTGGGGCTGCTAATTTTCCACAGCTGCCATGCCCTCTTGATATATAGAAGCGCGAGTCGGCTAGGAGAAAAAGGAAAAAATCGATCGGAGGTTGTAGGATTCAGCAGGACGCAGGGGAGAGAGAGAGAGAAAGCCGGTGCGGGACAGCGAGCAAGAGAGTTCAGGCTAGCATGCAGCTGTGCAGGAAGCCTGGGTGTTGGGCCGACACCCGGGAGTAGTAGTAGTGGCCGCTCCCGCTGAGTGATCATGTAGCGGGAGTGACCAGTGATGAAGGGTGGATGACTCTCCACGTAAAGCCGCGGAAGGCAGCGGGCGTCGGGACTTGGGACGTGGTGTCCCCAACGTGAGAGCCCTGGTCGTTGGGGAATCCCAAGTCGCTGTTCGGTGGTGCCTACCAGAGACAGGGATCGGTGAGGCAATCCTAACAGCTGAAGTAGACAGAGTGAAGGACAGCTGCAAGTAGGGTGACTCCCCTGTTGAGAAACCCAGACGGGGGAAGCAGGGGAGCCACCAGGTATAAAGGCACCGGGCTTGTTGTTGTTTTGTTTTAAAAAGACTGCTTCCTGCCTTATTTTAACCTCATTGTTTTTAAGAAGACTTTTTTCTATTGTTTTTAACCTTCACTTTTCACTCTTGTTTTATGGATTATTTATTTCATGAATACTATTTGAATCACTGCACCTTATTTATTTGTACATTGTTTTTGTTGTTTTTAAATAAAAGCGCTTGGCACTTTTATACACCATCCCCCTTGCTATGTTGTTGCCTCACTGCTTAGCTCGTCGGTAACATTACCGATGGTGTCGGGTTAAGAGCTCCCGGACAGCAAATGGGAGTATGCAGCAAACCCGCATCGTCACAGGTTTGTTCCTGCCTTATATCTAATGCAGCTGAATTAGATGTTCAGATGCCAAATGATAACATAGACAGGTTAAAAAAACTGATTAATGTTAGGTCACTTTAGTATTGTGGGACTACACTGTGTTTTGTACTCTAAGATCATGAGACTTCAGGTGAAGCCTGGTAATATGAGCTTAATAATACCAGTTCATTATTTCAGGTAGACTAGCCATTGGGAGAAAGGACTATGTAGTGACCCCTAGTGAACATGTTGAGTGTTTAAATGCACGGACAACATTTCAGCCATCTCACATCTATAGCCACATCAGTCTCACAGGGCATTCCTCTTCAATAACTCTTTGGTAGAACTCCTTGGTAGTTCACAGACAGATGTCCTGACATTTTCCTTTAGCATTTGCTGGTATAATTCAGAATTAATTTTCACGTCCACTATTGCAAGCTGTCTTGGCCCAGACGCAGCAAAACAGGCCCAACTACCGCAACAATGTTTCACAGATTGGATGAGGTTCTTATGGAATGCAGTATTTTTCTTTCTTCAGACATAACACTTCTCATTTGAACCAAAAAGTTCTGTTTTGGTCTCATCCATCCATAAAACATTATTCCACTAAAGTTTAGGCTTGTCCACATGCTCTTTAGCAAACTGTACATGGGAAGCAAAGATTTTATTTAAAAGCAGTGGCTCTCTTCTTGCAACCCTGCTATGCATACCACTGTTATTCAGTGTTCTCGTGGTGGTGGACCCATGAGAGATGCTTTCAGTTGCTTAAAAGTTACTCTTGGTTCTTTTGTGACTTTGTGGACAATCACACACCATACTCTTAGAGTTATCTTTGTTGGATGACCACTCCTGGGGAGATTAACAATAGTCTTAAACTTCCTCCATTTGTCTGTCTGACTGTCGATTGGTGCTGTCCAAACTCTTTACAGATGGCTTTGTAGCCTTTCCCAGCACAATGAGCATCAACAATTCTTTTTCTGATGTCCTCTGAAATGTCCTTTGTCCGTGGCATGATACACTGATACTGCACAGACGAAGATGAAGCTGAAGCACTTGATGGGACCCTGTTCTTTTTTTATTGTTATTAATTAAAAGCAAATAACAATCCATACAATCAAGTCAAACTTAACAAACCAAAATTCAACCTCCTCCCTAAAAATAAGAAAGGAGATCCAGCCAACAAAGCAAATCTTTGAAGCAGCAAAGAAGGAAGAGTATCCTTTTCCCCAATATAAAAGCTTATTCTAAAATGTTATTGATTAGATACTGCCATATTTTAAAAATGTTTTGAACAGATCCTCTGCGTGAGAATTTGATATTTTCCAATTTCAAATACTGACTTACAGGTTATGGGGTGGGATTCTTCCATTTGAGCAATATAAAAGTCTATGTGCTAATAATGAGGTAAAGGTAATTACAGTTTGTTACAACCCCTGGAAAAAATGATGGAATCACTACACCTGGAGGATGTTTATTCAGATGTTTTACTTTGTTGCAAAAAAATCCAAATCACAGATACGACACAAAACTATTTTATTCAATAGCTGAACATTCCGGCATTGTAAAACAAACCTCAACAAATTTAAATGAAATTGGTGTATTTAATGTCACATTTTTTGCTTAGATCATCCATCCATCCATTTTCCAACCCGCTGAATCCGAACACAGGGTCACGGGGGTCTGCTGGAGCCAATCCCAGCCAACACAGGGCACAAGGCAGGGAACCAATCCCGGGCAGGGTGCCAACCCACCACAGGACACACACAAACACACCCACACACCAAGCACACAGTAGGGCCAATTTAGAATCACCAATCCAGATCAAGTAGATTAAAAATTATGGAATCACTCAACGATGAGGAAAAATGATTTTATCATTGGTAGGCCAAGATTGAAAACTAGATGCAGATATAACCTATAGTGTGCAGTGTGAATATAACAATTGTAACAAAGTATCAGGAGTATTGTGTGATTGAAGAATTAAGGCAAAGGTTAAAGGTAAGGTTAAGACAGTCATTACACCAGCAATGATGTATGGAGCTGAGACATGGGCAGTGAAGGGAGAGCTGGAGAAAAAGTTAGGTGTGGCAGAAATGACAATTTTGAGATGAATGTGTGGATTAGTAAAAAGAAAGCACAGATAATTAGTGGTACAGCAAAAGTAGGACAGATATCTAAGAAAGTACAGGAAAGTACAGTACATTGAAGTGGTATGGACATGTGATGAGAAGAGACCATGAATATGTGGGCAAAAGAGTGATGGGAATTGAGTACAGGTGAAGAGAAAACAAGGGAGGGCAAAGTGGAAGTGGATGGATAATGTAAAAGAAGATCTGAAGGAAAAGAGCTTGACTGGTGAGAAGGTGCAGGCCTGAGCTGTTTGGAGCAGGTTGATCAAGTACATTGAACCCCACATAGAAGTGGGGAAAGAAGAAGTAGAAGAAGTGAATTCACAAACTACAGACACAGAAAACAGAAGCATGTGATAGATAGATAGATAGATAGATAGATAGATAGATAGATAGATAGATAGATAGATAGATAGATAGATAGATAGATAGATAGATAGATAGATAGATAGATAGATAGATAGATAGATAGATAGATAGATAGATAGATAGATAGATAGATAGTGTAAGAAAGGCGCTTTATTGTGCCCGACCCGACACAGACTGGCCCCGGAGGTACATATAAAAACAAAGAAACTTTTATTTTTCTTCAGCTGGAGTGCACTCCTTCCCTGTAATCCCTCCAGCCACAACAAAGTCTCAAGTACAGTAAAACCACACTAACACTCCTTTTCTCTCTTCCACCACTGAGTGGTGGTCGCTGGTTCCCTTTTATTGGGTACCAGGAAGTGCTCCAGGTGTTTGATTGCCGACCTCTGGCTGCACTTCCGGGTAAGGCGAAACCAGTGTCCTAAAGGGGCCAGCCGCTCCTGTTGCAGTACCCCCTGGCAGCGTCTGCAGAACCCCAGAGAGCTGCACAGAACTCCAACCCCCATGAAGCCCTGGGGGAGTCCGAGGCACCACTGCAACCCAGAGAGGCTGCCATCTAGCATCCAGGGGGGAGATACTGGGCTTCCCACTCTTGTCCCCCTGGCAGATGTGGTGTGGCCCGGCCAGGCATGGGCCCCGGCCATCCGTCACAATAGATAGATAGATAGATAGATAGATAGATAGATAGATAGATAGATAGATAGATAGATAGATAGATAGATAGATAGATAGATAGATAGATAGATAGATAGATAGATAGATAGATAGATGCTCTAATTTTACTAGACGTTTGACAGCATAGTTTTACTCATTTATTTCATGCAATTTAAGAAAAGATACAGTAGTATGCAATATTGTTCTGTGCTGCCTACTTTTCAATCCAGTTACTGACATAAATAAATATAAATCAAGCACAGATATAAATATACATAGTACATGTATTAATTTAATGTGTTGATTTGCTTGATCAATGCTGTGTGAAATTCAGAAACTTTAAATATGTGAAGGAAAAGGCTCTTAAAGAGTTTTGCTACAAAAGAAACAAAATGTCTTTTTTCAAACAGTACAATATAAAAAAACACAAGAATGTGAGAAACTGTAACTCTTCCCTTGATTGGTTGCTTCACAAGTAACTGACATAGCAGCCTCTCTCTCTTCATGTTACTCTGCACCCCTCCCCCATCTCTATGTAGGTTTTCTCCAGCTATGGCATTTGCACCCACATTCCAGAGGTGTACAGATTGGCATCTCTAAATTGGTCATATAAAGGAGAGTATAAGCATGAAAATGATTTTTGGAAATCCAGACTGCAAATGGTGCCACTGTCTGCAGTGGTACTTAATCAAGCATCAGTCTCTGCTAAATGGCATTTTACTTGATGACACATCACACAACAATAGCAAGACATTCCACCAGATTGCTACAGCCTGTGCTTGTCTTCTGAGTGGGTGCTTCCATTTATCTCCTTATTTCCCATCTGTTCCACTAAAGCAGTGTTCATGAGACATAATGAATTCCATTATCTTCCTCATATTGCTCAGGTGTGTGATGCTTCCAGAATATGACTGTGCTAACTTGAAATTCTGCAAACATATTGTTAAGAATTAGACCAAATACACAAGCATAAAATCCACTGGCATAGTTAGACAGTAATTTCTGTGAATTGGAGAAAGTGTCAAAAATGTCATCCCTCATTTATGAAACAGCATGAAAATGATTTGATACTGTTCTGAAAAAAAATGACACCCATGACTGTGACATATGAGTTCCAGTGTGATGTTAAACTTTTAAGTAACTTAATGGTTGACTGTATGTTAGAGAAACAATTGTAGAGGTGGGACGTAAGTTGCTTTGACACAGTATACTGTGGGTGGTAAGGAGTGGGCTGAGAAACCCAGAATCAGCACTGAGATCAAAACTGAAATAAGAAGTAAGGTAAAATAAGAGAATTATGTATTCAATAGGACTGCAAATCCAGAAACACAAAGTTGTGATGTCTGTGAAAGACAAATACACAACATGGCAACAAAATGATATTACACAAAAAAATCCTAAAATGTAAAGGCACAAATAAAACAAAACTAGAATAATATTTTTGTAAAACTCACACTGGGAACTTGTGTTTGAAATCTCCATGTACCCATATTGGCTTTCTGGCCTTTTTCTTTATCACAAAGACATATTTTTTAGGTTAATCCCTCATTACAAAGACATATTTGTTAAGTTATTAAGTGGCGGTCAGTTGACTCACTGTGCCAGGGTATGGACAAGTGTGGAGTTATGTTCTTCTGGTTACAAATCAGGACGGGTCTAATCCAGGACCCCACTGCTGCCAGAAACCCTGAACTACAAGTGGGTTCAGAAAATGTATAGTTGGGTAAATGAATGAGTGAATGGATGAGCATAAAAAATTTGGGATATGAGAGGAGACCGTTCAGTCCATCAAGCCTGTTTGTTTAGCTAATAGCTAGGTTATCCCAATACCTCATTCAGAGTCTTCTTAAAGGTTGTCGAGGTTTCTGCTTCAACTCCATGTCTCAGTAGTTTGTTCCAGAGTCATACAACTCTTTGCGTAAAGAAGTGCTTCCTGGCTTTAATTCTAGATGCACTTCCCCTTAATTTCCACTGATGTTCTCGAGTACGTGATTCACCCTTAAGCTGAAAGAACTCTGCTGGATCAGCTTTATCAATGCTTTTAATGATTTTGAATACCAGGATTAGGTCCCTACGCCGTCTCCTCTCCTCAAGACTAAACAGGTTTAATTCTCTGAGTCTGTCACAGTAGGACATGTCCTTAAGTCCTGGGATGTACTTGGCTGTTGGCCTTTGCAAAGCTATAAATGCTGCCATGTCTTTCTTGTATTGTGGTGACCAGAACTGCACACAACAATCTGGATGCAGCCTTACTAATGTATTAGATAATTTGAGCATATGGTGCCTCAATTTTTATTCAACAGTTTTTATTATATAAACTAACATTTTATTGGCTTTTTTAAATGCTTCTACACATTACTTAGACAATGAAAACATTGTGTCAACATAAAGCCCTAAATCCTTTTCAGAGGTTGCTTTCTGTAGGACTGTGTCTCCAATCTTGTATTTGTAATTGATGTTATTTTTGTCCGAGTGTAGTCCTTTGCACTTTTTTACATTAACTCCACTTTCCAAGTGTTTGCCAGTTGTAAAGCTTCTACAGGTCTTTTTGAATTCTTTTTGCTGTTTCCTTAGCATCTCCATCCCACCAATTTTAGTGTCAGCTGTGAATTTCACAGGTTTACTAACTATACTAGAATCAATGTCATTAACATAAAGCAGAAAAAGTAATGGACCCAGACCCCTGAGGGGCATCCGCAGATAACCTCGCTCCAAGTGCAGCATTCTCTTCTTATCTGTACTCTTTGTCTTCTGCTGGTTAACCAACTAGAGGTCCAGCTTTGTAGGTTACCTCTGATGCCTACAGCCTTTAGTTTCAGAATTTATTTTTGGTGTGGGACCATATCAAAGATTTTTTAAAAGTCTAGGTAAATTATGTTGTATGCTTTGGTCTTGTCGATTATTCTAGTTGTTTCTTCAAAAAATCTTAAAGATTGGTTTTGCAGGATCTTCCTCTCATAAACTCATGCTGGATTTTATTTAGTATATTATTTTCATTCAGGCACTTTTCTAATTTATTTCCATAATTTTGCATGGCAAACTTTTCCTTTCTCACCTCCCATTTCTTCCACTTAAATTTCCCTAGCACACACATCATTGGTGTGTGCCCTGAAAAAAATATACAAACATAATGAGAACATAAACTCCACCCAGATAAGGCTGATTTAAACCATGCTGCATTGAAGCAACATCGCTTATCACTTAACTTCTATGCCAACCTGGAAAAGTCCAGTTTAAGTAAATTAGCCATTAGTAAATTCGAGACTAGATGAATTCAAAGAGAACTAAACTAATGTGATGCCCAACATATCATGCAGAAATCTGGCCTTTGCTCTTTCTTCCTTAATAAATGGTTCAAGATCACTTTCAAAGAGCAATATGCCATAAATCTGTGCAATAGGCCTGACATGTTGTTTCTGTCCCTACATATTGTAATGGATGACTCACATGGGCAGGCATCCCGGCCAGGATGAGACAAAATTCCTTACCTGAATGGGAGGCCAGCCTGATCGGAAGCTCAAGAAGAAAAGCATGGGGTTTTCCAACCTTGGCCAGGAAGATGATAGAAGATGCCAGTTTGAAACTGGGTACACTGGCATCCCGGCAGGGTTGGATTGAGGACTGAATGTGATAGAAGGACCAGTGGAGACAAATGGTCAGGGCTACATGCTCCCCCAATATGTTAGGTATCAGCATCCCTGGGCAGCGCTACCAGTATGGACACCCACAAGGCATGTTGGGAACTGTAGTCATTTTGGGACAGCCTTGTTGGGTTCCTGAGGGCCACCAGAGGGTGTTGTGAGAATTTATGATTCCCTACTCTTGGGAACTGCCACTCGATCTGGAAATTGTTTCCGTCAAGCTATGCCCTAGCACTGAAAGTACTCCTGGGTCTAAAGGAAGCCTCTCCACCTCATCCAACTGAGTTGGAGTTGAGAGAGAATCTGGACAACACTTGCCTGGGAGCAGTGGAGGAATAAGAGAGAGACAGAAGAAGAGAAGAGAACATTTGTGGTTACATATCACGTAAGAACCATCTTGTAAGGTATTTGGGTTAATAAACCTGTTTTATTGTACTGGGACTTGTGTAGTTGTGGTTGTCTTTGAGGTTTGAGGTGCTGCAAAGCCCCCTACTGGTCACAATATGCAGTAATTAAGTTAAGAACAGGGATTTTTTTTTTTGCTGTAGACAACAGAAGCCATGAAAGTGTTTTTGATCAATTTCTGACTTTCTTTAGCAATGTGGTTAAAAAGCAATAGTCAAAAGAACCTACTGCTGAATTACCTGAAGCACCGAAGGATCACTGAGCTTAGAGCTCAGAAATGAGAACTGGGTATACTTTGTAACAAAATAAAAAAGACATGTATTGATACTTGGGGCACCTTGTTGGCAAACCCCATATATTTCAGGGCCAAAAGAAGAAAAAAGAAGCAAGGCAAAAAAATAACAAGCAAAGAGTGTTTTCCTAGATGACTGTCAGAACTTGAGCGATCCAAAGATGGCGGTGTTGCCCCTTAAGAGGGGGCCACATGGGCAGAGGCGGGGCCAGGAGATGGGAACCTGGAAGTGACATCACTAGTGGTCGTCCAATCTGTTGGAAGGAAAGGAGGTAAAGCATTAGGCGACATGTGCCAACCCTTGCTTTGGGGTGGAATTACAACTAGATGAGCCCTCAAGCTGCCTCTGAAGTGCTTGTTTGAGACAACATGAATAGAAAAACTTTCATCTTTCATCTAGCTACCTGGTATCTCTTTTACTAGTTTTTAATTTTCATAACGTGCTTTATGATACATTTTTGAATATGACAGACAACGACGACATATTTTTGAATATCACCGACAACAGCACCTTCTAAGTGGTTCTTCCAAGAAGAATGATATTACTGAAACTGATATCAGAAAGAAGAAGAGACAGACCAGTGAGTCAGTGGAGTTTATAATTAAGCATTTTTTAGAGGACCATCCCTAAATTCATGACAATTACGTAAATATACAAAACCATTTGAAAGTTTAGAGTCAAATAGAAATGTTAATATTTTTGATGGAAATTAATACTTCTTTATGAACGTGCCATTAAAACTGTGTCACACACGTGCACATGGGAGGCAGCTAAAGGGGTTGAATGAGGGCAATTTCGAATCAGACCAGGATGTGGCAGAGTGCACTGACTCTTTTTCTCCCTTTCCTGCAGATCATTCACGGGAGATTCCACCTGGTCCTCTTGACGTCACTTCCGGGTCCGAGCCTATGGAAGAAGACCTTGCCAGCTCCGGCCCCTGTGATGTCACGTCCGGGCTCAAGCCTATGGTTAAAGACCCCTGTCAGCCCGACCCGTTTGACCTCACTTCTTGTCTTCCCCTTTAAAAGCCTCCACCTTTTCCCTATTTCCTCAGTTCTGTTTTGGACTCGGTTTTGTGCACAGCAGTGCTGTTTACATTCTTGCAACTTTGCAGCCAGGATACCAAATATACGGTTGGCTGCCCCAAACCTTGCTATGACTCAGAGTGGAGTTTGTGACAACTGATTAAACATTAAAGCTTCTCTGTGGTTCCAAGGTGTACATTATGCAGTACTTGAGCAGGAAAAAGAAGAATGGAATAACATCACATTTTCACTGTGTTGTTGCTTGTTGGCATGTATTTTGCTGATATGCCTACTTCCATCTTTACCCCGTATAAAATCTGTTGTTCAGCTGGCTTATATTGAACCTTTTTAAATTCAACAACCTTCAGAGTAGTTTAGAAAAGAAGCCAAAGTGGTGAGATATTTGGGGGTAATGAAGGTAAACATTTTAATGAAAGAGCCAGAGCTTTTTTAAATAGCTTATAGAAGTGAATATTTTTCTAGTCATTAGACACCTAGAGAAAGGTGACATTAAGAGCAAAACGGGCAAATTGGTTTAAGCGGAATCTGTGCTCTTCTGTCTCTAGGTAGCTTATGCAGTAGAACTAAACACAATTGCTAATAGCAGAACTCATTCACTCTGAGTATTCATTGCTGTAGGGCAAAAGCCATGGTTGCTTCATCTCTTTCCTTTTGCTTTTCGTTGAAACTTAATGAAAGTAACAGGAAATCCCCTTGTGGTGTAAAGTTTTCAGAAATCACACAGACAAAAGCAGTTTTGTGAGTTTACAGAACAAATAACTTCAAATTCAGTTCAATTTAGTTTATTCTTAAATAATGTCTTAAAATAAACATAGGATCAGAGTGCATACAGATACATATACTGTAGATACATAACATAGTACACTTTACAAACCTAAGCATCTATTTAAATAAACAGCCTTGGGAAAATAAGGCAAAATGACAAAGGCGTCGACATTTTTTCACTCCCTTCACAGAGCCTGACACTCTTTTCTGCTCTCAGACAGTTTCAGAATTCATCAAATGTGGAGAATTGCATTATTTGAACTGGTCATAAAAATAATAGAAATAGTAAATGTGAACACAGGCTGAAAGGTCTTGTGGCAAAGCGTATAATGTGAGTTTGAAATTGTGTAAGATGTGTCCTTTTGATTTGTCCTTTCACACCATGACCATATCAAGTAAAAGATCACAGAGACAGCGGAACTGATCGGCTGACTGTTTTGTAGACTGCTGACAGTGAGGATAATAATTATAAGTTAAATGAATCATTCACATCCACCCCCTCATACTTTAAACAAAACATCAATACATGTAAACATTTTCTTTCACTTGTAACCAAAAGGGCATACCCCACACACAATTGCACCGACACAGTCAAGGGTTCAAATAAAGTATAATTTATCACACAAACGTACCTCATCCAGGTTCTTCAAACACAAATAAAATCATATCCTTCCACAGTCCTATTATCAAGCCTTGTCTCCTTCCTGCCAACTCCAACTTGACCCATCTGAGGGTAGGTGGTCCTTTTTTATGCCAGAACCTGGAGCACTTCCAGCTCCACCACACTGCATGATGGTAGTGCTTACTGGTTAGGTGGAAGCCCCTCAAAATAGGGATAGCTCTCCCATACATCTCCCCCTGGTGGCCGCAAAATTCCCAACAGGTTTGTCTCACAAGACTATGATTCCCACCACACCCTGCAGGTGTATGTATGCACTGGCATACTGGTCCATGAGCGCCGTCACCTAGCATATCAAGGAAGTGCAAGGAAGTGCAGGACCTTGAATGGTTGTTTCCCTGATCCATACATTTTATTGTTCTGTCCTCCCTTCCAGCCAAAATGTCAGTTCAATATCCCCTCCTATTAGATGATAAATATTAAAGTCTTCTAGAAACTGCTGCTGGCCTTTAACTTTTTAGTTTATTCCATGGTGTCAAACAGATTTCTGGTTACACTGTAAATAATTTAATCATAGTATATTTTCTATTAATTAACGGGGTGTCTCATATACAGTATGTTTCTTTAGAATTGGAAACTAATTTTTGAATATTTGTAGGCAATGGCAGGCACAATTGTGCTGTTGTGTGCACCTTTCTGTTTCAGAGATTGTTTTGGTAGGACACATTTAAGAATAAATTAGAGACCAGGGGACAGATCTATAAAACTTGCATATGTACAAAAAAATGGTTCAAAATGTTATTACATAACTTTACATGCAAAAATAGGATTTATAAAAGAAAACTTGATGAGAAAACATGCATACATTAACAACAACTCTGACATATTCATATAAAATATAAAAATCCGATTTTAAAGAAAGTGGGAAATGACTACACCCTTTATCAAGCAGAGAAATGCAGCGGAACCAGCTAAATGATAACTGATGTGTATAATAATTCACATCACTGAGCCGTTATTATAATGAGCATCGACGTGACAAACCTCTTACTTATTCCCAAACCCAGCATGAAGCCCAAGGAGACCAGGTAATACAAAAATGTGATCTTTATTACATACAAAGCATACAAGGAATTCAACAAAAGTCTATGTGAGAGTCTGTGGGAGACAGACTTTTTATTGTAATGCATACACATAGCAATAAATGTGAACTGAAATGTGAAGTACACATATAAATAAAAGGTAGACAAAACACTGATACCTTTTTGGGCCTCTTATACACCAGTGCACATCCAATGTCTATACAGACATGTGGTAGGGCTAGTCATAACCTTTGTACAATGGCTAAGCACTCCTTCCACACCTTCTGTTCCTCTGGCCATGCTTACGCCCACCAGTGGAACACTTGTCCATCTCATTTCCCAACACCATGTCTAAAGGATTGACGACTGTAAGGGGCTTTTAGGCTCAATCAGTAACAATATATGGAATATATTTGAATACTACACTGATTTATCAGACGGTTATAAAGGGTTAGTCTATGTACTTGTATGAAATTGTCATGAATTACAAGAATCTGCTGATTGAAACACAAACCAGAGATCATTCCGAGGTAACTGCTCTAATTAAACCTAGGGTCTGGAATGCCCTCTGAATCTCCTGGGGCTGCCATCCTCACTCTCCCACTACTAGCACCCAATATACCCAACAGCCCAAAGTCAGGTCATTTATTTATATAGCACATTCAAAATCAATAGAAGTTGACCCTCAGGCTCTGTTGTGATGTGAGATTTTACATATAACTTGTATGTCTTTATTTGTAATTTAGGCATAGCATTTTAGTGTCTACCCCCCCCCCCCCTTAGGAATGGGTCTGTTTGAATTTTACGACAGGATTTGAGGGATGTGTCTTCAACCAGTTTGCCAAGTGTTTCTTTGCTAAAGTCATTTCTACCCCCGCAAATAGGCTAAGGTGTACTTTAACATATGGTTTGGGGGCAGGTGTTAAGATGTTCTATTTCCCCATTGGTCCGAGGTATGGCTGTTTGGAATTGGCTTGGATCAGAAGCTTTTAAGTACCATGATGTCCTATTGGCTCTAGGGGTTGGACAGAACATCTATAAATGTATGTGTTTAACCTCACAATCTCTCTCTTACCAACCAACATATGATGAAGAAGTATCTCTCTCTTGCTAACCTGTGATGATGAAGACAACACAATGAAGAGCACAGCTCAGCAGCCATTTTGAACAGACATGTGGCTGAAAGCTGAGCACTAATGATGCCTTAACTAGAGACATTTAAGTAACTACAAGTCTGTGTGCTGCCTGAACTACATATCATCATTTAATCAGGTTGTATGGTTGCCAATATTCAAATATACTTTGCATTTTGTTATTATTTATGAATATTATCAATAATACGTTGTTTAAACTGTAACTTAACTTCTGCTTGTCTTTTTACTACATCTAATTGCCTGAGGTTATAGATATAGAAGGGAAGGTGGGGATAAGTTATATACAATAATACCTTATAAACAGTGGTAAGTCTGTGAGATTAGGCATTCTAAGGCTACATATTAATAATACAATAGGGGAAAGTAGAGCAATATATATTACTCTACCAAGACAAAACAGCCTCAAACTTCAAGCTCACATGAAAGCAAGGGAAAAAGCTGGGCCTTTAATTCAGATTTAAACGTATCAATTGTAGGGCAAGACTTAATGTTGGACAGGAGACTATTCCAAAGTCTAGGGGGAGCAACAGAGAAAGCTCAGCCACCTTTGGTTTTGAGACATGAGTGAGGAACTGAGAGGAGCTGTTGTGAAGATGACCTAAGTGACTGTGGGGCTGAATATAAAAATATCAGATCTGAAATGAGTGCTTTAAAAACAAATAGAATTTTAAAATCAGCTCTGTATTTCACAGGTAACCAGGGCAAACGAGCTAGAACAGGAGTGATATGCTATCTTTTCTTTGTTTCAGTTAAAAGTCTAGTAGCTGTATTTTGAATCGTTTGAAGTCTAGAAAGTACGGAATAGGACAACCCCATATACAAGGAATTACAACAGTCAATTACTTCAGTTTTGTTTTCATTTAATTGAAGGACATTCCTTGCCATCCAACGTTTAATACCATCTAAGCAAGTGAACAGGGGTGAATCTGTGTCTGGGGGTGAAATATTAGATCTTATGTTGGTAATTTAGTTAATGAAGAAACTCAAAAACCTCTCACAGGTTTGAGCGGTAGAAGCAAAAGTGACAGCAACAATAACAGCAGGAGGATTTAAGATAGAGTTAATTGTGCTGAATAATATTTTAGGTCTGTAAGCATTTTTATTAATTAATTCAGTGTAATATTGTGCCTTAGCTGTCTTAACAGAGCTTTGTTAAAGTTTTAAACAAACTCTTAAAATTTCATATGAGACCTGAAGTTTGACTCTTTTCCACTTATACTCTGCCCTTCTGAAATCTCGTCTAAGAACACAGGTGAAGTCATTCAGCCAGGGGGTGCCAACATTCTTTACCTTGGGTGTCTTTGGTTTAAAGGGAGCTATATAATCCAGAGTTTGAGAGCAAAATGAGATGAAAAGAGAGACTAATTTCTCAGTATCAGTGCATGAGAAGAGGGTATCTGACATATGAGGTGAGTGAGCAAGCATAAATGTATTAGTAAAATGAGAGGTTGTGGTAGAGATTATTGATTGGATGGGGAAATGGGCATGGGGCCTGGAGAAGGTAGGAAGGGGACAAGATAACATTGATTCAAACACAATCATAAAATGATCAGAGACACCAGACTCAATAACTTTGAGTATAGAGACAGTGAAACCAGCTGATACCACAAGATTAGTGTATGACCCTTCTGATCTTTAGGCTCTGATACTGACTGCATAAGATTAGAAGAATCCACAAAAAACCTTATATTTTTAAGCGGTAGGCAACCCTCAGGTAGGGTGTCCTTACCAAATACAGCGGGAGTCTAAACATACTGCTAAGGACCCACTTCAACTAATGTAGGAGTCATTTAATAAATTATATTTCACTTCCCACTGCAATCAAGGTCCTGACTAGTAATGCCTTTGTAAATGAGAACACAATATTTACAAAACAATTATGGATGTGTTTTGGCTATGAGTTTGACGATACTCCCTCAGAACACAACCCGTTAATTACCAATATTGAATTCTTCACATTGTAGTATAATCAATACTACTGCCTTCAATTATTTCTCTTAATGTCTCATAATAAATGTTGTAATAACAAAGCAGAGACAGTGAGAAGTTTTGGGACACCTGTAGGCAAACCC
Source organism: Erpetoichthys calabaricus (assembly GCF_900747795.2). Taxonomy (NCBI): domain Eukaryota; kingdom Metazoa; phylum Chordata; class Cladistia; order Polypteriformes; family Polypteridae; genus Erpetoichthys; species Erpetoichthys calabaricus. The sequence continues at coordinate 207,278,183 of NC_041397.2, read as the reverse complement.
TGTATAATTAACATCTCAAAAACAGATACGTAAAATGTGGGTATAGTGTTAAGTTATGTCTTTTCAGGCAGGAATATCTGGGTATGACTACCAAAGAAGACACTTCTTCCAGTTAAGAATGTTTCAGGCAGGAAGAGGTGGGTCCAAGTGGACAGACATAGGAAGCAATGTCAGTGGTGGAAAAGCCATCAATCTTCCAGTCTTCATAGAGAAAGTAGAAGATGTTATCGTAAAGTGTCAACCTCTGGAGTGGCGGAGGATTAATGTCTCCAGAGCCCTTAAGACTAGAATTACCAGAGCCTACGAAAAAACTCGTAGATCCGTCCCACCTTAAAATGCTTCGCACTTCTCCGTCAGCGTCTTTTGTCCTTTAAATGTGTTGATAAGCAGCGAACATAAAGCAGTCTGCTATCACATCCCCCCACCGGCACACAGTTTTCTCAGCTCAAGTCTGCTTACCTACTTGTCAGTTGCTTAGAGCTGTATAGAGTGAGAAGTCATGCAAAATGACACCTTTTATAAATACTATATCGTTATTTGGAACATTTGCATTTCATGTGTGTTCCGTGTCTACAACGATCTATGCACAGTAAGCATATCGTTAAAACAGAAACGTTTTTCATGTTTTAGTAATAATTGACAAATGTAGGCATGAAGTGTATAATGTGTGAAACCTGAATTCCAAATATCTTTATACACTTTCACAAAAGATAAAAGTATAACAGAACAATGCGCATTTTGATAGGCACAGCGTAACTAAATCCTCGGTGCAGTACAGAACAAAAACCAAAAGCAGTACATCTTCAAAATGTAAGTCAATGATATTTGGAAATGCTAAGTAAACAGGAAATAACATTCAATGGTGCAGTGAATGGTGAGTTCTTGTTAAATCTTTTCCTTATATTTCCAAAATAATTTCATATTATAATTGAAATTAGCAGAAATCGGAAACTTGACTTGCAATGAGTCGTTATATACCCTGATACATGATAATTATAGTTATTTTGACATACAGTATTCCCTCGCTACTTCGCGGTTCACTTTTTGCGGATTCACGACTTCGCGGGTTTTTAAATACAAGTGATTGCCCACCTATCGCGGAAATTATGTTTCAGACCCATCAGCAACAGCAGAAAATCCGCGATATAGAAAGACCATATAAATAAACATTTTTATAGTTTAAGCCTTAAAATACCCATCCCACATGCTTTAAACGCATGTAAACTTATAAAACACACTTTGTTAACACATATGATATGTGGATGTCGGGCTAAGGATATGAGTAACATCTCACTATTATAAAACATTTTAACTTCACGCAAGACAAGACAGTGAGACAGGAAAATTGGTGATGTACAGGCTTTTAAATTATTGACAGGCAGAGCGACAAGCAGCACAAAGCCAGCACAAAGTCCACTTCTCCTTAGCGTTCATTCAGCTCCCCACCCCCTTGACAATGCGAACTGCGCCTCCGGGGAGGGGGGGTTTGAGCGAACGTGCGTTCAGCCCTCACACACACACTCCTCCTTCTTCCTAACATGCAGAGTGACAAGCAGGCATTTTGGCAGAAGCAGCACAAAGTCCATTTCTGCTCAGCGTCAGTTCAGCTGCCCCCCTTCACAAAGCGAGTGCAGACACATTGACGTCTGATCGCTGCGTGCAGTGTTGGTCTGAGGTGTTTAAGAATGTAGAAAGTGTTTAAGAGCATAGGAAGTGTTTATAAGAGCGTGGGAAAGGTTAACAAGAGAGTGAGAAAGGTTTATAAGAGTGTGGGAAGGGTTTATAAAGCCTTAAAATATGTATAAATAATAAAATAAATATAGGTCGCTACTTCGCGGATTTTCACCTATCGCGGGGGGCTCTGGAACGTAACCCCCGCGATAGGTGAGGGATTACTGTACTTCTCAATGGCAATTTCAACTTACCATTTCAAGCACTACTGTCACAAACCAATAACATCTGAAGTGCACAAGGAAATCAATTATATTATTCTTATTAAGCACACCACTACTTAAAAGCCTAATTACTATACAAACATTAAAAATGCAATTTGAAGAATTTGTATTCTGGGATAAGCAAATCCCTGATACACAGGTTACAGTTGGTCCAGAATGCTGCCGCTTGCTTTCTGGTTGGGGCAAGAAAGTATGATGCTGTTTCTCCTATTTTAGCTTCTTTACACTGGCTGCCTATCAGTTTTCAAATTGATTTTAAAATCTTGTTGCTGGTTTTTAAATCTTTACATGGGCTTGCTCCTGCTTATTTATCTGAATTGTGTGCTTTACACCAGCCATCTAAAGTGCTGAGATCTTCTGGTCAGCTGTCTCTTGTTGTCCCTCGTACCAAGTGTAAAACTAAGGGGGACAGGGCTTCTGCAGCTGCTGCTCCTCACCTGTGGAACTCTTTACCTCATCACATAAAGGAGTCATCTACAACTGAACTGTTTAAAACAAGATTAAAGACTCATTCTATTCACTTGCATTCCGTGACCTACAGTAATACTGATGGTTTCCTCATTGTGATTATATAACATCACTTATATTTATTATTTATTTTATTTTTATTTATGTTCATATATTTTTATTTCTATTTATGTTATTTATGTTATTTGTTTGTTTTTTCTTTTATTCTATTATTGTAAAGCACTTTGGCCACAGCAGTCCTATGTTGTTTTAAATGTGCTATATAAATAAATTGACATTGACATTAATATAAAACAAACACATATTGCTTCAACCTTATGCAATAAATACACCACATATAAAAACACACCGTAAAAGAGAACTGGATTAAGAGTTGATGGTGTCTTGTGGTATCCTGCAGGACTCAGTACTGCGATCTTTTCTGTTTTCACTTTACATGCTTCCATTGGGAACTATCTTTAGAAAACAACATTCATTTTCACTTGTATGCAGATGATACCCAGGTAGACCATTGTTTTAGACTAGATTATGTTTCTCTCATAGTGTCTGTAGCCTCCTTAACATTATGTTTACCCCTAGAAAAATGAGACAAAAACTTTTTTCACAATAGCAATTGTTTATGCGTAACAGAAATATGTAAACATGAAAACGTTAACATAAACACAGAAGGAAAGGTATGTCTAGTGCTCATTGCTGTAGTGATGCAGATTTAGTACACTTCCTTCGAGTAATGCATTTTAAAACAGTCAGCAGGTTACATTCTGATGTCACAATCGGAACAGTACAAGCAGGTTTCTATGAGAACGTTCCTTATAATATTTTTTCTGTCGCTTCCACATGTGAGGGTAGAATACCAATGCCTGATCCACATGATCAATATGTGTTAATGGAGGATACCACAGCGCAAGGCTTAGTGACTTGCACATTTCTCCTGACACAAGCAACGGTTGCTGCATTGTGAGCAGTGCTTGGGCGGCTTAACATCTTTCTTGTTCTTCTACTAGGTTGCAGTCATTTTGCCTTCTTTGCCATGTTACTTGCAAAATAGGGAAATTTCAGGTGAATGATTTCACCAGATATATAATGGCAGTTCGGTCATACAGTGCTGTATGCTTCAGTTTCAACATCCACACCAATGTCTGATGACTGATTCATATTGTCGTCACTTTAGCTTAATTCAACTAATGGTTCTGTTTCAGTGTGTTCTAAACTGGCTTTACATCTTCTCGTTTATATGCCATTCTGCCCACACTTCCCACTCGTGAATATTGGTGCGATACCCTAGTGCAAGACAGTAAACACCCCTTTTGCAGGACATTGTCACACACATGCCCACACTTATTCATACAGAGTCAATTTAAAGTCACCAGCTATGTTTGATTAGGGTGATGCATTTGTTTATTAACAAAAAAAATGTATAATTAAGCCAAATGTATTGTGAGCCCATTAAAAGTTTACATTTTAAGTATTTAAATAATTCTTGAGTAAATTAAACAGACTGTATACACATACTTAAACAGATATTAAATGATCAAATAAAATTGTACAGCAGGGCAATACTGTTAGTTGTAGACAAATATTTTAAGTCATCTGTGGCATGCAATGCTAATAAATGTTGCACCACTACATAAGTAAAAGACACCCACCCAAACGTAAAAAAGTTGCTACATGATGTTTGAAAATGAAAGACCCCTGCTGTAAACTGTAGCCATTTATCTCCTGACCACAATCCCACACTACTCCCTACCCATCAAGTCACTGGAATCCTGCAGACACGACTACAAGAATGCATAGTTGTCACAATGTAAACCTCCCCCATTTTGCTTATGAAGTTTTCTAAAGAGGTCCCCACTAAAAAAGGAACGATAAAAAAAGCAATAAACCAGTAGCCCATCAAACACAATAGCTGCATTTGAATCTAAGCTGAATGGTTCTGCTATTTTTTAAGCAAAAAATATGTGTTTCTAGTATAATCTGTGTGAAACGCAACATTTAGGGACAATGCTTCAGTCGATTCAGTTAAGCAGCTTCATTTGTTTATGTTAGCATTATGTAACGTAGTTTGCATTTTCTGAATTTTAGGTATAAACATATTGTTTTGCTTTTGCTAGTTGTTTCATTTTACTTCATTAATAACTTTCAGAAATGTATTTTTACATACAGTAAATTTGGCAGCTTCTTTTCACACCAAACCAAAATTCTCTAGTATTCCTTACTTGTAACTTCTTTTCTTAGACTGTACTTGAAGAAATAAAGAAACAAAGCCAGATGAGTTCAGAAACCTAAACTTTCAGTAAGATGAATTTTAGTGCAATAGTTGCAAAGTTCAAATAGATTTGTTTGAGAAGCGCAAGCCACTGAGGGCTCTTATACTACAACCAAAGCATGAATGCAAAGCTAATGGTGCCGTACAGCATTATTGTCAAACCGTGACAAAATGACACTCAATCTAAATAAACTTTTAAATAGATCAGTGAATTAAAAGTATTACATGTTATCATGTGTATGTTTTGGAGCTTGTTGAATCTTTTTTGGCTTATACAATGACTCCAATCTCATCCAACTGGTGTAACATAATGTAGTGTGATGTGATCGGTGTATGATTTGGGGTGTTTTCAATTTTTGGTGCAATTACCTTTTGCTCTCTTCTCAATTTTGAAGTCTGTTATGGGCACAAATTCATATATTCTGGCATTCATTTGTAATGTAGACTTCATGTTTAGTTATTAAATGTGATTTTAAATTATTTCCAGTGCCATTTTGTTTCATCTAGAGCACCACCTTTTTGCGCCATTATCATTAAGATATGATGATGGTTGCTATTGAGTGTGGTCCTAGAGGTTGCATAATTTATATCACCTGAACATGTGAGTTAGATGTGTCAACATCCAAGTTTACGGATAAATCAAACCAAAATTCTATATGTGTGTTTAGTAGTGCTACTTAGATTTCACAGTTCTTGACTGTTTCTTAATCTGATTCCTGGCTTATGATTTCAATTTGACAAAAGACAGGTTTGATTCTTGATTATGACTTTCTGGTTTGTTTAACTGTAACTGCTACTTACTTTATGTACTGTATACATGTGCACTTTGCAGTAACATCAAAGGAAAAACTGTGAACGGTAATAATTAGAGACATAACAGAGTAGAGCCCTTTCTCCGTTCTTGCTTTATGAGTACCAACAGTTAATTTATGTGTACCTGTGTGTACTGTCAGTTTGGACTACATTAACAACCTTTATTTATGGAAACAATATATCCTTTCACACCTATAAGAGGACGCCCTCTACTTTTTAATATAAATAATATGTATCAGCACGCCTTCGGACAACTTAGGGTAAATCCCCCTGTTATTTAGCACACAGTACTAGCAGGTCTATTTTTTCCACTTCAGGCCATGAATAAAGTAATAATTACCAGAGGTCCTATGTAAGAGCTGTTGTCACGCACAAGCGTTTAGGGAGCAGCTTAAAGATCTAAAGAGCAGCGCGAAATCACACATCAGGGGAGGATGGCAGTGTGCTAACCTCTCTCTCTTTGTTCCGACAGGAAAGACAACAAAATGCAGCCTTGATCCCACCCAAATACACCTAGCCAGCAGAACAAGCCACTTCCGGGTTCCTTCCTTCCCTCTGGTCCCCCAATGATGATGTTACCACATCCCACCTACCTCAGTGGTTCCTTTACCAGCATTCCCGTTCCATTTCCGTCCCCACAGCATAAAATGTCTGCCCATCAACATGTAAACTGTTTGTATTGTGTTTCATGACTGACCAAACTTTGGAAAGCAAAATCGATTCTCAGTATACGGGGACGGATTCCCCAAATCTTACAAATTGTCTTTATGCTTCTTTTACACTGTCCTGCCCAAACTGCTCAAAAGATTGAAGTTTACTGACATGTTGATTCGCACTGGAATAATTTAACCAGGGATTATTTTTTACAGAATTTTTATAGAAGGTAAAAGGCTCCATAATCTTTTGGAACAGTGTCTTCTCCTTTTTTTGGGAAGAAATTTCTTACAACTGGTACCTCAATCAGGAACAGCATATTTCACAGGACTTTAGAACAATTCTTTGAAAGGCCATGACAAGGTGGAAATTTTTTTTTTTTTAATAGCTGCCCGAAATGGACAAATCACAACAAAAGAAGAGTTTAAGTTTCTGTATTTATATATTTACCAGTAACGGCGCACTGCACAAATACACTTGACTTGAGCATTCATAGTTTTCACACTCTTTCTCTGTACGTTTAGCATTCATTTGTTCAGAGGTTGATGCGCTTGCTACTTCCTGAGCAGCTCTTCTTTTCTCCACCATAGCGGCCCACTTCTTCTCTTCTTTCGTCAGCATCTTTTCGTGTTAAAACTGATTAAATCAATGTTTGTGTTGCAATTACTTAGTATGTTATCTTTAATTTTTCACATTAGCTGGCACTTAAGTCTGCCTTCTGAAGTCTTAATCTGCCTCAAGAATGATTTAAGATATGAAGAGGTAAGGGAAGTGACAGCGAAGGTGGTAGGGATGAGAATGGAGCCTGTATGCATGCGCCGCATGGCCACCCTGCTGGCCGCTGCCGAGAGTTGATTCTACAATAAAATAAAATAAAAATAAAAAGAGGAATATCCTTGGAAGTCAATCATCACCCCAAAAGCAGACAGAAGATGTCTTGTAGTATACTGTATGTGTATCAAATTTCAGGTCAATAGTTCAAATGGTTTGCGAGCTACAGGTGATTTAAAATCCTGGACAGACAAACGGACAGCCACCGTAGTGTATTATACAAGAAGATTCCACTGAAAAGTGACTAGTGTCATCCTTGACCTTCTTACTTTTCGTGCCTTGAATATAAAAATTAAGCTGATAAACATTTCATTTGGTTCCTGATTGAACTCTGCAAAATACATATTTTCACAGTGTGATTCACAAGCATTCATGGTCTATACCAGCAGTAGCTGAATGTGGTAGCGGTAGCAACACACTATGCATAAGACACAAAAACTACAGTGTTATATGCATCAATTCTTGCCTTTGACTAATCGTCCAACATGGAGTCTTAAAGCCAAGCCTCCAGATAAAGGCAAATTAGAGGCCTTCACTTGATACCACATGCTCCTCAGAACCTGGCAGGTTTCAGGAGTGAAACTTGCATCAGGCTAGCTCATTTTTTGTGAACTACCTGTAGGATTTTTGTAATTGTTATGGATTTCATTGTATTCTACTGTCACAAAGAATTAGGGTGTTGTACCGTATTAGCCATTATGAATGTAGTGAAAAGTCAAGCAAAATGACACCTTTTGTTGGCTTGCCTGAAGAAGGGGCCTAAGTTGCCTCGAAAGCTTGCATATTGTAATCTTTTTAGTTAGCCAATAAAAGGTGTCATTTTGCTTGAGTTTTCCCTACTATCACAAAGTAAGACACAACATAAAACCAAGGGGTGTGTTTGCACTCATAAAACTGTTATCAGTGAGGTTGTTTGCCATGTGTAGTGATCAAACAAGAGCTGCTTTGTTTAAAGTGGCTACTTTGCACAGCAAATGTTTACACTGGAAGAAATTAAGAAAAAAAGCTCCTGCTGCTGTCAGGGCAACCAGGTGATTCTGTGACTTCTACTTCTTGACACTGCAGACTTACAGGGTCAAAGAAAAAATTGAGCATTAAATCTTGGCTTCTAGAATACCAACTGCAGTAATCCTTTGGAATTTCCAAAGTAGGTTCAGAAAAACAGTTTGAGGTAATTTGATCTTTTTTCTTAAATTAATAATTTCTTAAACAAATTTACTTTTTTAATAATAAGTGTGTTTGTCATAAATAGACAGGGACTGGTGCGACCCTGGATGGACAGATGGATGGAATAATTAAACATGTACTACAAGGACATTTCAATGTTCCTTAAAAGTTTTAAAGAATCGGCATTCTAAGCTTAGAGATGATTTTACATTTATTAAAGAGCCTATTGTGTGGTGATTGGTTACGGGGAGAAAGAAAAGGAAGGACAGGAATTGGGGGTTAGTACGTTTGAAAGAGACAGTACTACTGCATTAAATTATTTCATCAAGGGTCACGCACATCCCAGCAAGCATCTTGCAGGGGGCAGGAACAATCTCTGCATGGGGTGCCAGCTCATCGCTACCACTGCTCCCCTATGTTTTATCCATCCATCCATTTTCCAACTCGCTGAATCCGATCACAGGGTCACGGGGGTCTGCTGGAGCCAATCCCAGCCAATACAGGGCACAAGGCAGGAACTAATCCCGGGCAGGGTGCCAACCCACCGCAGGACACACACAAACACACCCACACACCAAGCACACACTAGGGACAATTTAGAATCGCCAATCCACCTAACCTGCATGTCTTTGGACTGTGGGAGGAAACCCACGCAGACACTGGGAGAACATGCAAACTCCATGCAGGGAGGACCCGGGAAGCGAACCCAGGTCCCCATGTCTCCCAACTGCGAGGCAGCAGCGCTACCCACTGCACCACCATGCCGCCCCCTATGTTTTATACATAATTTAATTAATTTCATTGTTAAAATGATATCAAGTATACATCTTAGTATTAAAATTGTTCAGAGAATGTCATGAATGTAATGTATTCTGTGTCCTGTCGGTGTAAGACAAAGCCCGTTTAAGAAGCACGTATTGATTCACACACAAAGAGCACATAGAAGAATAATAAAATATGAAGCATTTAACGTGTCACTTTAGTTACGATGGGATCTGAGAAACTCTAGTACATTAAACATTGATTTTAAGATTAAGTTTATGATGTTCTACCTTAATGACAAAATAAACTACAGGGTTAAAGTAGGCATTTCAACCTTTTTTTCACTGTGTCCCTATTTTTTTTCTTTTCTCTGTACCCTAATACACTTCCATAAGACACTCAGACAGGCTACGAGTTGCCTTTCCACAAAAAAAAGTGCCCTTTTTTATTTCGGGCACTGTGTGACTTTCTGAACTTGAACTTCCAAATTTCTCCGCCACTGTGTTTCACTCGATCAGCCTCCTTTTGTTGTTTATATCACTGCTTAAGCCAACAAATAGTATGTTTTTCCTTGCCTCCACTGAATGGGGAAGATTATATTTATATTGATTTGCATATTAAAATATGTAATATTCTGGGAGGAGTTGGGGTGGGACGGCAGGCGCATGCACGTGCATTACATTTCATGCTGACTGGGATTTATGGTGCTGAAGTGCATGGAATTTGGCTTATGCATGGTTTGTTGTATCTGAATTTTTTGTGCGTACACACATTTCCACTTTTGTCCATACGCCATGTTTTAGTGTGAGTTCTTCACATGGTGTTATGCATGAGGCCCTTAGTCTGGTATTTGTGATCTTCTGACCACTTTTCAGCATTTTGTGTCATTGATGTTGCCACCTCGTATGACAATTGATCATATGCATTGATGTTACCAGTCTTGTAGGAATCGATTTAGATGGGACATCATGGAAGGATACTGAGGTGACACTACAAACTCACTGTTGTCTTCTTTTAATACAGCCATTAGGGCTACATTCCAAAAGAGTTCCACCAACCTGGCAGTAACATTGGTCCTTTTGATACCCATGGTATTTTGCTCCGAAGAAAAAATGAAATGGTTTCAAAATAGACCAACGAGTGACAAAGACACATCACTGAAAACGAAGCATGGTCTTTCACATGTGATTTGTTTTGTTTCAATCCTTTTCCTATAGCAATTAAGGAGACAAAATAATCTGTTTAAAATGTGAATTGCTTATCATGTAAAATTTAAATTACTTTTCTATATGTGCTTGACAGAAGGAGAAATCTTCCAATCCAGCCTTACATTTACATTTAAGCTAATCACTACCTTATGTACATCGTTGTACGTAGTTGTAGTTTAAGGAATCAATGTTCTAAAACAATTAGAGACTTTAATATTCTAAGAGATGAGAGTATGTGTCTATGATACATAATGAATGACTCTTAGAAACTCTAACCAAGCTCTAAACATAACTACTTTTGAAGAAGGGGAATTTATAACTTGAAACATCTTGTCAAAGAATAAAAAGCAATGGATTTTTATTTGTTTAGTTTTTTAGAAAATGTTTATATAAACCATCTTTTATTGTTCAAACATTGTCTTATCCTTCAAAAAACAGTTTATGCTTTGTAAACTGGTAAAGCTCTTTGATTCCCCAAACCACTACCTACTTTAAGACTTTGCAATTAGTGGACAGGATGATGTTGGAGTTTAACAGCAGTCTACTGTGTGGAGCAAAAAGTCTAAAGTGGCTACCAGTTCTGCAGTAGGAAAGCAATGAGTGACTGTCTGACCAACACTAATGTTATAGAAGGAGAATTGCAGTACTTTGAAAAAAGCCATGAAAAAACTATTACTTGAAATGACTGTATAAAATCAAAAAATAGGTACACTTTAATTCATTTATTCTCCATACCCACTCACACCAGTACTGGGTCTTGACAGATTGAAACCAATTTTGGCAACATTGGAAAGAGGGAAGAAACCTGGGACAAGGTGTCAGTTCACCACAGAGCACACGCGCTCACTGTTACAATTTTTACTAATGATTAGTTCTGTCACGCATGCGCATCAGAGGGTCACCTTCCAGGCTCATTAGAGGCCACAAGGGGGACAGTGTTTTTGATGGTATTGTCTCATTTTCCACTCATAGCTCACAGAATATTAAAATTAGAGTAAATGACTCTACCCCTTCCAGTCCAGTGACTATAAAACCAAGACGCTCTTGACAGGAGTCATCTCATTCCAGGAAGAACAGCCAGCCAGACTGAGCTCCAACCTGCCATTGTGACATCTCTACAGAGCCTTACATCAGTCCCAAGCCTTACTTTTTTGTTTCTGTTATTTATGCCATTGAACAGCTGTTTACTTGGTGGGACTTATTAGTTATTAAAAGGATCGAACCCCAACATCTCTTTGGTGGATGTGTGTGTTCCATCAATCAACGACATTTCCCAGTTAGGGTTCTTTTAAATGCTGAATCTGATTTGTGCATATATTTTATCATAGAAACTGAAGTTATCAGAATTTTGCAACTTGATTTTTCAAGATTTCAACCATGACAATAAACAATGTTTGCTATGGTATGCAGTCCCAGAAGTTATGTGGTTGACATCATCAATACGCCAAGAAATGGTATGTCAGATGTGTCCACTATCAGAGTTTCAGCATATTAAAGAAAAACTTATCTTTGTGTGTATGTTAATTGGATATAAAGTTTTCCCAGTTTGAACATTTGCTTTGATTTCTCTTAACATGATTTTTGGGATTTACATTTAGGTATCAAACTTATAGGACTGATCTTTAATTACTACTTTTTGTATTTTTATGTTTCTTCACCTTGTTGTCCCTTTAAACTTCCTGGCTTCTCCTGTGCAAGGCTAAAACTCACACATCTACACTGTAGTGTGCAGCAATGCAAATATATAAGCAATAAGTAGTACATAACCATGATTTATGTTTTAATTTGTTATGCAAATATATAGATACAGTATCTATACATAAGACAGATAGATATTTTTTGCTCAATTTCAATGTTTTAAACATAGACATATAAAAGTAGTTTAGCTTGTTCTGGGAATATGAGACACTATAAAGAGTTTCAAAACAAAGCCTTTTGAGATGCAAACATCTGGAGAGAAATTAGAAAAACAAGACTACCATAAAGTACCAGAATATTGTAGGCAAATTGAGAAAGAGTGTGAAGAGGGATGAGTATGGAGTTGTGTTAGTTATTGGGCAAATATAGGAATAAGATTTTAATATGAAAAGTAAAGGGAGAAAGCATTATCCAGTTCTGCTGCTGGTTAATTGCGTTTTCATCAGTTACCATCGGAGCACTGTCTTGTTCAGAGTCATCATGCCATCTAGCATTTGAATCTCTTTTCCAAACCCACGGCTGAAAAGTTGAGAAAACTCAGTGGGAGACAAGAAACCTTTCCCTTTTTTCTGTTGTAGAAGAAACTTTTATTATATGTTGTTGATGTTCTGCCTTCAAAGCTGATTCTTTCAAGATGTTAAACCAGCATTAAAGGATAAGTTGAGTGTTTGTTTAAGTGTCCATGTGTTTCCTCCTCCAATGCTTGTTTTGAGGTGTTGTGGGTGTTTTGGGGGTAGCATTAGGCCAAAGATAACAACTTAGTATACATTTGTCCCCTGTAAAATAAATGCTCTCATAAGCATGGGCATGGATGCACATTTCATACAGAACACACCAAAGGCCAAAGTTAAATCTGGAGCACAAGACCTCTGATTGTATAAGGGTATCCATTCATTTTCAAAGCTATTATTCCATTCTTTGTCAAACCAGCTTAACCTATTTAATTATGGGTGGGCTTTGAATGGGGCACCAATCAATTCTAGTGCACATTAATGTGCACTCCATACTCATGTACACAAAACTAAAGGGAAGTTAACGACTAGTCCATCCTGCCTGTCTTTAGGATGATAATGGGGTAACCCATGCAGCAGTAGCAAGGCCAAAAACTCCAGTGGATGACAGGCAATAACTCTGAGACCAGAAAAATAAATTACTCATAGTAGAAATATTGTTAAAGCACATCATATCTGGGGTGCATCATATCATATCAATAACTTTGATTGCTCGTAATAGACCTATAGAATTTAACAACAGGACAAAGGTGTCCAAAATGGCTAGCTCAGTCATACTCAATAACTGTGTCTACAATGAGCAAAAGCAACAGCAAAAAATGCAAATATTCAATAGGCCGCCATCTTATAAGTCAGTAGAAGACACAGAAACGTTCAGCCTATTGTATGTTACGGAATGTAACGATTAGTAATTTTTATTATTAATTATTATTATACTAATTACTAGGGGGCTTAGCCTCCTGCTTGCTTTACTCAACAACCCCTCCCCTCCCCACCAGCACAATGAGCCATTGTGAAGAGGGGGGCTGAACGCACCCCAAGGAGATGCGCTCGCTCCTCCGAAACCCCTCTTAAACGGTGATACAATGGGAAACAAATAGTTGTTTTTTTATACCTCCTCTTTGCTCAATCAGCTGCTAGCTTGCTGCTGCTGCCGTGCCGCGTGATCTGCACTTCATGCGGCGCTTCAAACATTGTACAGCAGCTGTTCTTTTGTCTCACTGCCTTGTCTGTCTTTACTATCATTTTTTTGAGACTTTCGAATTTTCCTATTCCTTTATCTCTAACCTGCTCTGAATGTATATTGCGCCAATGTTTTTGAATTCTTTACAACGTGCTACTTTGTCTTTTTCCGGCCCCGGCTGTGGCTAAATCTCTTGGCACAAAGAGAGCACAGGAGCATTCCAACAACTGAGAGGTTAGATGACCGTGGTCTTGTTTAAAAATGGTTGTAAGTAGGGCGTGACTTGCAAAAGTCACCGTCTCAAGGGACTTGCTTCCAAAGGTTGTAAGTATGACGTGACTTGACCATCTTGCAGAATGTGAAAGTGTCTATCTGTCTCTCTTCAAAAGATCATGTCTCGTCGCAGGCAAAAATGTCTCGTCTCGTCCCAAGATTTTTTTTATAATAGAGAGATTAGTATTAATTTTATAGATATATGCTTTTTTAAATAGTTATGCTCTCATCCACTTATTTTCTTATTTTTTATTGACTATTATTTTTAAACAGGAGAGCAGTAAGAACTGCATTGTTACAGCCCCCTAAGTACATAAAGTGCTAATTATCATTACTATTATTATTCTTTATTTGGCAAACAATTTTACTTATGGTGATTTGACAGCATTAAAAAAACAAAAATGTCAAACTGAAAACAAAATTATATAGAGCGTTCTGAATTAATTACCCATTAAAAAAAACACAAAACAAAGAGTTCTTCCCCTTTTCAGTGTCATCATTAAATAGGCTCTGGTGCAGTCAGTTATCTTTAATTAGGGAAATACACCATTCCCTGGAGAGCCTTACACTTTGCTATTACATCACTCTGCAATATGAACATCACGAAGACTGGTGAAAATTCAAAACACGTTTGAGATAAGGATATTAAACCACCAATCAGGAGAAATGCTGAAGAAAATTTGCAAGGCATTAATTTTGCAGCATAGGCAGGCCATTAGACTTACAAACTGATTTTGAGTTAGGAGCTGATCCAGAAGCGTCAGTCTATTTCTCTTGCTACTACACCACATTGCCGGCTCAGTATGGTCCTGCTGTGAAGATGTGATTAGGCTGTCCTCAATCACAATATAAGCAAGAACAGAACAGGTTGAGAAGGCCAAACAAACTAAGGCTACTGATATGTTTAAAGGAATTACAGCCTTCGATGGCTGTGATAAATGGAATTACACAAGTAACACAAACCACTGGCTTTCTTGGGTGATCAATAATTTGAAAGTCATTGTTGAAAAAAAAAGTTACAGTTTATCAATCATCATTTATCAGAAAGCAAGTGAATTATGGGCTGAATAGGAAAAGATTTTGATGCAATGACGAACAGTTCATACTGTATTATCTAAAAAGCATTCTGTCAATATGAAACCTACTTGGTGGTGATAACTTCATGGGATGTAAAGACTTCTCAGCCTCAGAGCTTCTCAAAAATGGATATGGCGAAGTAAATAGAGAACCAAGCTTGAGCCATTTTGTATAGATGAACAAGCAAATTTTTTGACCTAGCCTCCATTGATAAGATAACGTCTTAAAGGCTCATATTTGCCAAATTGGAGTTGTGAAAAATAAAACCAATAGAATCCTTTTTTCCTATTTTTACATCAGATTAATTTGAAATGATATCTAAAATTTTGGTTCACTTGCTTGCACTGAGCATTTTTTTCTTTTAATCAATAGAGACAATAATCTCAATACATTAAGATGTAGCATTAAAATGCTACAAAATGTGAGACAATCCAAGAGATTGTGACAGTAACCTCTGGTCTTTAAGACTTTTAGATGGTTTCCCCTTCTTGAGAACACCTTGAAGTCTTGAAGAACCAGTGCAGTTGCCATCAGGATGGTTGCCTTTTGGGGATGTTGATTACTTAATGATTCTATTTTTTCTCCACAGATAATGATTATTGGGGCACAGGTACCTGACCAGAGACATCTTGTTGCAGAACTTGTTTTTCCTTATGCTGAAGGACAGTTCTAGGCTCTTGTATGCCTTAGTGAAGATTCAAGTCAACAAGTCAAGTCAAGTGGCTTTATTGTATACCATCCATACACAGTATACATAGCATACAATGCAACAAAATAATGTTCTTCAATGCTCCGGTGCAACATATCCATAAACAAAAAGTGCAAGACAAGTAAAGAACTATAGGTAAATAAAACACCCAAAAATCTAAAGGAATGGGTAGGAATAAATTGAAATATATAGTCAGTACCAAAACAATAAATAAATAAAGAATAACAATTATTAATAGTAAAAACAATAGAAGTAACAAGTTTAAAAAATGTACTGAATATAAATAAACTTCTAGGAGCAGATCTGAGACCAGGGGGGCAGCACAGAGTTTAGAGTTCGGACAGCATAAGAGCAGAAACTGTTGCAGAACCTAGCAGAACTGGTTTGGATGCTACAGAAGCTTCTGCCAGGTGGAAGTGGAATAAAGTGACCAAGGGAGGGGTGAGAGTGGTCCCGCACAATACTGTAAGGTTTACAGATACAATGCATTACAAAGATATCTTCAATGGAGGGTAAAGAGGTCTCAATGATATTTTCTGCTCTGTGCACTGTATTTTTTTCATTTTTTTTCTTTTATGTATGAATTAATGCATTTATTATTTTTAATAATATTAAAAAGTGACATCTTGAATTAGTTGCCATTTTAGGCTTCCAGAGAGGCACTATATAATTTTGGTAAAGGAACCCATGGACATTAAAGACTGGATATCTTCTCAGTGCATGATGTCATCACGGTTCCATTATAAAGCAAGCATTGTGGCGTAGTGGTTAAGGTTTTGGACTTCAAACCCTGAGGTTGCTTCTAATGGTAGTGTATGACTATGAGCATATCACTTCACCAATTGAAAAAGAAAAAGAAATGCGACCAATTGTATCTCAAATATTGAAAGTCACCTTGGATAAAGGTGTTAGCCAAAAAAGTAAATAATAATTTAAAGAGATTGCAGCATGTAGCATCTTCAAACATCCCATCTTGTCTCAAAGAAACATTCAAACGCCTCCTTAATTAGGTGGTAAAAAGAAACTTGGAGGTATGGTCAGGTTATTTTGGTGTCTTGTTTTTTGTATTTTCATTTTGACCTTTGTGAGTTTTCATGGTTTTCCTTTTGACTTTTCCTTGTTTTGACCTGTAACCTGCTCAAAGACTTCACCTCTTGGTTATACTTTCTTTCAATATAACTACCCTTATTTGATTTCTTGTAGGGCCTAGATTTATTTTCCATGGATAAGTGAACTCTACAGATTCATTACCAGTTTGGTCTACTCTCGGACCTTAAGTTTAACACACACATACATAGATATACACACAGACCTTAACACACATAAGTCCCGTATGAATGACGCATACACAGCCTGTCACTCCCTACCATTTTAACAGACTTACTTATCATTGGCACAAACAATGTACAAAAGCTTAAAAATATCTCACTTTGGTTTCCAAGAATATACTGTATTTAAACATACAAAGGGTCAACATCCTTGGCTATAGGCCATTTATCAACCATTGATGTCTTACTTTCACTATACTGTTCTTTCTGGAGTTCCCCTCCTCAGCCTGATAAACCCTGCAGTTAGGAGCGTATGGCAACTTCTTACTGCTCCGGGTGCTCTTAATATTTACTTTATTAAGAGGGACGTTCATAACATTTCCACACTTTTATATTTTCGTTGGAAACAATGAAGGTGGGAGGAATAGTAATTGGGCAATAAAAAGTTGGTACGACGCTGGGAAAATTACGTTGCAAATGAACTTGACTATGAAGAAAAGTGATGTAATTTGTTTTTGAAATTCTTAATAAACAGTGTTTCAAAAAGTGAGGAAACTTTTTGAACGTCCCTCATACTTAAAATACCCTAGATATAAAGACAGAGTATAGAAATTTAAAAGCAATGTGGTATTTATTTATTCCCGCCTGGGATGCACCTTCTGCATATGTTCCGGGGGAGCAGCTATGGACATCTCACTACCTCCCCGGGACGCTTGGTGGCAGCCTCCCTGGCTGACGATGGTGCCTCAGTTTCCCGCAGGTGATCAAGCACCTGGAGCACTTCCGGGTGGGCTATAAAAAGGGCCAGCATCCACCACTCAGGAGCCAGAATCAGGAGGAAGAGGACGAGGTTGCCTGGGAGGAGTGGTAGTGCCAAGGTGCAGAGAAGAAGTGTGGTTTGTGGTATATTAAGTGCTTGTGGGACTGTGTTGTGGCTGGAGGGATTATGGGGAAGACGTGCCCTCCAGTTGAAGAAAAATAAAGAACCTGTTTATTTTATATGTACCTCTGCGTAAGTCTGTGCCGGGTCGGGCGCTATATAGCGCCTTTATTACAATATATATATATATAGCATTTAGGAAAAGCTTACAAAGAATGTCAAGGATTGGAAGTTGTTCTGGGGCGGCTTTTGATCTAGTGATCTGTGTTATTCATAAGATGCTTTTGCTGAAATTCAGATGAAACAGATGTCTCTCTGTCTCCTTTTCTGACATTTCCTTTGCCCGCTCCCATTGTCTCTTTTGTTGTTGCTGTTTCTTTATTTCTCTCTGCAGGTCCATTGAAGAAGCCCTATTTATATTAAAATTTTGCATGGGGCTTCGTTACTTGTAGTATAGGACAGGGGCTTCATGATATGGAATATTACACACATTTGATTGACTGGCTGTCAATGTTCTGTTTCCAAGTGATAAGGTAATCAACACAGCCTGAGGTAAACCATCGAAACAGATGTTACAATTCAGGAAGAGAAGATGCTGTGATGTTAATTTTCTCTGCAAGTGTTGAGTTCATCTTGTTTTTTTACGAAAAAATAAAATATACGCATCTACAATTTAAAACTGAAAATCTGTCGTTCCAGAATGCTTTATAAGTTGGAAATGTTTTAAATTCTTTTTCACATTATATTACATTTTTTCTGTATTTATTTTTACATTGTGGTTTTGAATTATGTAAAATCTGTTTCTGATATGGTTCTGTGTTTAAACATTCATTTAAAGATGTTCAAACATTTTCATGTTTTTCCATAATGTTTTACTATGGATTTAGATTGGATTAGATTAGATTAGATTAGATTAGATTAGATAAACTTTATAAATCTCATGGGGAAATTCAGATTTTTACAGTAGCAGAAATATACTAAATAAGGATACAGAGCTCACAGGACAGATAATACAGCCAATCAATAAATAAATAAACCTAATGAGTATATTGGGTGGAAGCACCGAATTGCCTGATAGCAGAAGGCAGAAAAGACTCCCAGAGGTGCTTCTTGGCACACCATGGTGCAATCAGCCCATGGCTAAAATTGCTCCAAAACAGCGCCTCCTGGAGGGGATGGACAGGATTTTTCATGATGGCATCCAATTTTGCATTCATCCTCTTTTCCACTACAGCTTCCAATGTGTCCATGGTAAGGGAGCAGGCTTTCTCAATAACTTTGTTTGGCCACTGTGGATCTTTTGAGCTCAGGCTGCTTCCCCTGTCAACAGCACATTGGTTACTATGGACTGGCAGAATATTTCCAGCAGTTTGCTACACACATCAAAAGATCTGAGTCTCCTTAGCAACTACAGTCTGCCCTGACACTTCTTCTACGGTGCCACTGTGTTGTCAGACCAGTCCAGTTTCTGTTCTTTTTTTGCTTGATTTGTTTCAGTAACTACAATGTTGTTAGGCATGGATGACAGGAGGTGATGTCAGTGGAATGTGGGTTTAAAGGTCAGCATGAAGACTTCCTGGTTATCTGAGTTTGTGCCTAGAAATCTTGATTGTAGTGAGTCGTAAATTTTTTTCCAGTCCAAAGATAAGAATGCTAACCTAACAGATATACCCAACCTATAACAACTAGAGGCCAATGACTTTGTCTTTTTTGTTCTGACTTTACAGCATGATGGCTTGAATATCTTACTGTCAAACTGGTTTTGATCTTCAGAGTACAAGGAGAGCAACAGAACTGCCAGAAGCAAAATAACATGGATTTAAAGAGTGATGACACAACCCTTTTGTGCTTATTGTTTGAATGGTAAAATGATCTGCTTATTTGTCATTGTGCAGAGCAACTGCAGTCATGTGACATGCAGTGACCTCAGTATAGGGACAAATATGGTTGGACATCTTCCAGAGGGCTTCCCAATTGAAGACCTTCCCCATATAGGAGGATCATTACACAAATTTCAGTGTCCTCACTAAGACAAATAAGACTACAGTAGAGTCAAAACTATGATCCTAGAGGACAAATCCTATTTGTCTATGAGAGACAGTCCATCACTCTAGACAAGTCCTCTACACCCAGATATTAGGGTGGCCAGAAGAAGCAGCACAACAATCACCCTGAAAGTCTAGTAGACCCTAGCTATGGAATGTTCCCAACGGCACAATTTCATCTAAATGAGGCAGACCTAAGTCAGGAAAGGGTATGCAGAGGCCACTCACAAATGGAACCATTCTGTCCCCATTGTTCAAGATCTCTGGTTACAGGATTGAACTCTCCATTATTTAAGGTCACACAAGTAAGCATCATTCTTGCTTCAAATGACCAGAAATTACTTTTTTACGATTAAGTGTAAATGTCCTATTCGATTAGGAAAACTGTGGACATGAAGGATTTGGATTTAATGAGGGATCTGCATGCATCCTACATGAGGATTTGCACAGACGGACATGCAGTACAGCCTGGTCTCACACATTTTGTAACAATCAAAAAGTCAAGACAGGCAACCAGTAGACAGGTATAAAGAAAACAGCTACCCTCTGCATGCATACTGAAGGATAATAAATGGTAAATTCTGGAATAAAAACTGAAGGTAGTGAAAGTTGGAATATGAGATAGATATATTTTTTATAGCCTGCACATATAGCATGCATTTATTATCAAACCCACTGAATCCTTACCAGAAGCTGAGCCTTTCCTGGAAACATAAGGTAACAAACACCCATGGACGGGGAGCCAGGAATTTGTATAAAAATTTGCCCTTATACTTTCTTTCTTTCTTTCTTTCTTTCTTTCTTTCTTTCTTTCTTTCTTTCTTTCTTTCTTTCTTTCTTTCTTTCTTACAAGTATTCACAGCTATGCCGTTTGAAAACATTTTGTAGCAATAATAATAAGTCATACAATACCAGTCAGTGAAAGCATAACATTTTTTGTATCCGAATGCCTATAGTATAATGAGAGCCAATTATGACTTTATGATTATAATGGCAGTTGTACTTACATAAGGCTGTGTCTCATAGTTTTGAAATGATCCTTTTCAGTGAGTTCATTTCCAAGTGTTTTTTGTTGATTCTGTCACAAAGTAAGCCTACAAAAAAAAGTGAAAATTAAAAAAAAAATAATAATCTGACAAAGCTGTAACTTCTTATAAATATTAATCATCCATGTGGGCATGAGTGATGCATTTGACATTTTCTATCTTGGGCGTTTTTTTATTTTAATTAAGTAACTGAAAATGCTGTGCTAGAGCCAGGTCAGATTATAATAAAGCAGTAGGTGGACGCTGAACACATCAGCCCTTAAAAGTTTGGAAATGCATTAGGTTTTAGAATACTTTGTGTATGTGAGCAACATTTTCAGTTCCATGAGGTTTTAATATGTTTATTAATATCTGAGCATGACAAATAGAGACATATTCTGCAGTATTTTTTTCCACTTTAACTTTATATGCTGACAAAAATTATAATTATACACTTAATTTAAGATTGCATATTCTAACTCTAAAATTTGAAAATTGCAGAACAGAGAGTAAACATTTTGCAGGCAGTATACTGGTTCTTCTTGTATTTTGGCTCTGCCCAAATATCCATCCATCCATCCATTATCCAACCCGCTATATCCTAACTACAGGGTCACGGGGGTCTGCTGGAGCCAATCCCAGCCAACACAGGGCGCAAGGCAGGAAACAAACCCCGGGCAGGGCGCCAGCCCACCGCAGTCTGCCCAAATAAATAAGGTGAAATATTGGAGTGTTTCAAGGTGCAATACCTCTTGGCTGATGCAAAAATGTTAGGAAAGGACTATCCACACAGTAATGGAAATCATATGTCAGCATTTCTGAAAATCTATATTTTACCCATCCAAACTGCTATGTGAGGTCCTACATTTTCAGATTTTCAAACTTTGGGCAAATTGTTTGAAATGACATGTTTTTGATGGTTGAAAATACTGTTTCAGTGTGGACAGAAGGTAAAAATGAATTAAAAAAGATGCATTTTCATATTAATGTAGACTTGGTTGTATTTCTATGTCCAATATGTAGTTATCAACAGTTATTAAATGTGAAACTGTCCAGAGCTCTGGTCTTATTTGCGCCATCATGTCTTAGATAGGTGGCAGTTCCACTTGAGCACTAGCAAACAGTGCCATAGAAAATAAGCTTTAGCTGTATGTTGTAAGCTGATAGCCAATTCTAAATCAGACTGAATGTTAATGCTGGACAAGGTCAGGTCAGTTCACATGCACTATTACACCATTTGTCGGCCTGACATCACATCCAGGACTAGCTCCTGCCTTGTTTTTCAGGCAGGCAGCTGGACAGTGAGCCCAAGCAGGGGTATTTGGCCGACACTCCGTGGGGCAAAAGGAAGCGGTCGCTCCAGCTGAGTGATCAAGAAGCTGGAGTGACCAGAAGAAGGACAGCTGGCCGCGTAAGGCCGAGAAGGCAGCGGGAGTCTTGAGGCTTGGGCGGTGAATTCCCTGACATGGGCTTCCTGGTCGCCATGAAAGCCAAGTCTCGGTCTGGAGAGTGCGCGACTGAAGCCAGGGATCGGGAGGCCTCCAGACCAGAAAGAAGAAGGAAGGACAGCTGCAGGTAGAGTGGCTCCCCTGTTGCGAAGCCTGGATAGGGAGAAGCAGGGGGGTCACCAGTTAAAGAATGCACCGGGCTTGTTTTTAAAGAGACTGCTTCCAGCATTGTTTTAACCTCGTTGTATTTCATAAAGAATTTTTTCTATTGGATTTTAACCTCCACTTCACTTCTGTTTTTATGGGATTATTTATTTATTCAAGGATTCTAAAAGCACTGCACTTTATTTAATTTGGACTTTGTTTTTGATTGTTGTTTTGTTGATTTTTATAAAAGCACTTGGCACTTTTTGCACCATCCCCTTGCTCCATTGTAGTGCCTCACTGTCGTGCTCATCGGTAACATTACCGACGGTGACGGGTTTAAGGGCTCCCGGAAGCGAGATGGGAGCATGCAGCGAACCCGCATCATCACAGACTTTACCGGAAAACTGTAATCTCCTCTCCACCCAGTTCCTCCTCACTTCCTTCAGAACTCGACTCATGCAAGGTTAGTTTTCTTGGTTGTTTATGGTTAGTTTTTGTATAAATTATGGATTTTTCAAATGTTCATGTTCATTCCCTGTGCTTAAAACTCATTAAAAAAAAGTGTTTACAGCGAGCGGTTCGTAAGGCTATTAGTGTAAACTCTTGCAATGTTAGTTTTCTCTGTTCAAGGTTTTCTCAGTGTTATTCAGTGTTTTTACATTTAGTTTACTATGACACTGTGCATTCTATGGTATTATTAACTATTTTTGTTATTAAAAATCTTTAAAAAAATATTTACATACAGTTCGTATGGTCCGAAACAGATTAATTGTATTTACATACAATCCTATGGGGGAAATTACTTCGGGTCACGACCAAATCGGGTTGCGACCAGAGTTTTGGAACGAATTACGGTCGTGACCCGAGGTCCCACTGTATACTGTATGGTTTGAATCTGAATTGGGCATTCATCTGCATGTTTTCGCTATCTTTCTCAGAGATCCTGGTTTCCTCCTGAATTGCAAGAATTATCATCAAATTGATTACCAATGTTCAGATAATGTGCTGTTTGGCACATTATGTGCAGTCTGTCACATTTTGTGAAAAGCTGTTTTGTTGAAATTCATATTCAGATTTCTGACCATCATTGGCAGCTCATATGGCAAAAAATGCAACTGGACAATTGATAATCTTTGATATTTCTACTGTAATACCCAACATCTTTATTTCAATAAAGCAATTTGAATAAAAAAGACATTTGTATTCCTGTTGTCAGCAACTAAGCCTGCTCTGTTTGTGCTTCAATGAAGGACCACATGAGATTACCATTGATATACACTCATAGATATCCTTAAGAAGGAAGTGTACAGACGTTTCTCTGTGTATTGCCTTGTGTTTCTTTTATGTTTGTATTTCTAGGAAACTCATCAGCTGGTTTGAGTAAGTAAGTTTATAATGTGTCACTGGGGAGTGGTAAAACAAAATGACTGAATGAATGCAATGTGGGATAGTAAAAATTCATGGGTAGAACTGAGCTAATTGAACTGAGTTGTCACTAAAATCTGCACAGACTTTTGATTATTTTTTTGAAAAAAGTAGAATATTAAATTTGGTAGTACCCTATGTTTAAAAAAATACCCGACTAAGGAAGCAGCAAGTACAAAACCCTGACTCAGTACTAGCCTTGACATTTATAACAAAAAAGCCTTCATAAATTCATTGTGACAGATATACTTCTAGGATTTCATTTTGTCAGGAGCCCTTAGCCTCTGGAGTGAATTGTGTCTCTCTGCCTTTCAAATGTCAGACAGCTTTCTAATAATACAAAGTCCAATTAAACTTTAACTTCAACATGCGATGGATTGCGTTGCCTTTTTCATTTCACCTTTGTCATCTTACATTTGCATGGTGATGAAAAGATGATTCAGCAATGACAGAAGACCATTCAAAGCATTACATACTGATGACAGGGAAATATGTAAAAGTTGTATGCCTGTTTAAGGTGCCTTCACATTTCACATTTTCTGAAGTTCACTTTAGTTCAAATCAAAAATCGAGGAATGTCAGACAAGCTTTAGGCTTACTGTAATTCTCCCATACACAGAATTGCAGTCATGAGGATACAGCTGCCAACACTGGCTCTATTGTCTGCCCAGAGTGTATCATTAACAAACTGTTCAAGATAATAAAATTAAAACACTACCAAAAAGCTTGAAACAAAGCTGATAAGAGTGTGGGCAACAAAAATCAAAATGAGTTTCCTATGAAACCCGAATGAAAAGACAGAGCAACAATAAACCACTCGCAAGCAGAACGACAGAGACCAAAAGAAAGCCTTGTGAAAAGAAAAGAAAATTTGCACAGGATTTATCTGACATTTTTCTTCAAGACAAAACAAGAACACAAAAGTTGAAAGAACAAAAATCTGTTATTTCACTCTGTTTTTTGTTCACGCTTGTAAACTCTTCTTCCGCCAAAGAAATCGAGGGGGGTATGACTCATTCCAGCAGGGCCCACAGTCTTGCACATTTCCCCCTCACTCCCACCACCACCATATCAAGCCCCAGGCAGAAGAGCTTTGAAAAGAGACAGAAAGGCACAATGATATTCAAGTGTTACAGCATAAGGCTAACCAAAATGGATCTGTCTTTTATCTTTTTGAAAATAGATGGGTCCTATGGGGTTTTCTGTTATTTATTTTGTTGTATAATAGTAGAGGTGTATATACTGTGCAGATAGATAGATAGACAGACAGATAGATAGACACCACAGTGGAAAAAAGGATTACAAGTCAGAAAGAGTGACACTGCTCAGAGGCATTTAATTACACAACATTGTTTTAATTATCTCCCTCAATGTCTCTTCACTGTGTGTAGGCATTTTTTACTCACAGAAAGAAAAAACAGAAATAGGAGAGCTGATGCAGTATCCTGTGGTGTACCTCTAGAAGACACTAAGAAAATAAACATGACTAGTAATAAGAATAATAAGTGGAAAGTTGCTATGAAATGCGACTTTGGAATTCAGTTTGATTTGATGCCACGCAGAGGTGGTATGACCAGAGGCCTGTGATGGTCTGGGTCGGCTCCAGGAGCCTCTAGAACTCTGAACCATTGATAGTCATAAACCGAGATGAGTCGGGCAAACAAGGACACATTCATTCAGCAACTGCAGAAGTGTCAAGTTTGTTTCTTAAAATTCAACATGCAAACAGTGTCTAATAGTTAAGTGCAAAAAATGATGTTCTTTAAGTAAGTAATCTAATAAAATCAGTGAATAGTCTGTGAGTTAAAATTTCAATAATCCAAAAATAAAATTAGAGGCATTGGGTCCTTAATCTTTATTCCATCTGTCAACTGAACCTGGCATAACTTCCTCTCTATCTCCCCAGCTCACCCATAGCTTGCTTAGCCGGTGGAGACTCCAGCAGCTGCAGTCCTCCTTACTGACCCTCTCATTAGTTGCCTCTGTTGCGTCGACCAGATCAAATGATTCATCATTGCACTCTTGGCAACCCTCTGATCAGTAAGGAGGACTCCATCACCATTGAACCTGCTCCTCCAATAAATCAGCAGTGATAATCTGCCCTTAGAGCACTTCGAGCTATTGACCGCTCTGCCTCCTTCCTCTCTTTCTTGCTCACTGGCTCTCTTCAGGCACCCAACACTGCACTTACTCACTGTCTTTCATTCTTCTTTCTTTGAAGTCCCTCCTTCTACCATGCGGGCTCTTCATATACTGTCTGATTGGGCACAGGTGCTGTCCTCCACCTACTTTGAGGTGTAAAATGAGGCACTTGAATGACCCGCTGACCCGCAATCAGTCTGCACACTCCACATTTTATTTAAAAATCGTACTTCACCACGGAGCTCTTATCACAATGCCATTCATCAGCAGACCTGAGTGGACGAGAAAGAGCATAGGAACTTATGAGTGTCTCCATATACATAGGTACTGACCCATTGACTACTTCTTAGGCAAGCATTAATAATAATAACAATAATAATTATTCATTACATTTATATAGCACTTTTCTCAGTACTCAAAGCGCTATCCACAGAGGGAGGAACCGAACCCACAATCTTCCACAGTCTCCTTACTGCAAAGCAGCAGCACTACCACTGCACCACATGTGATAAAGCATTAAGGATTTGAAGTTAATATCTGCTGCTACAGTGAGCCAGTGTAGTCACCTGAAAAGAGGAGTGACTAGCACCTGTCTCAGCATGACAAGATCAATGCCTGGACCAGAGTTGTGCTGCATATTCTGTGAGATGCACCCTGATCTTGTTATACAGAGTAAACCTGCAAAAGTGAGATTTTGTTGCATTTAGGAGTGTGCAATATGTATCATCTACGATAATATCTTAATTGTTGTTTTAGTGGTATGCGAGCAGAAAGTATGGATTATTGCAGAAAACAATCATAAACACGGTTTGAGAGTCAACGCATTCACTTTCTCATGTAACCTAACCGGATAGACTACTGCGCATGTGCAAAACAAGCGCATAGACGTGCACTGTCAGCGCACCAGACCATAACACTGACAGGCCTTCTGTGTGTGGGACAGTAAGGAGATTACTGCTCAAGGACCTGAGAGAGCAACAAGGAGTGTATGGAGCTGAGGTGTGTGCATTCCTGCCTCAAGCAGCCCCTCTGAGAGGGCCTTCAGCACAGGAGGAAATGTTGTAACATGTAACTTTGCTGCTCTGAAGCCAGATGCTGTGGACTGACTGGTGTTTCTGTCACACAACTTGAAATTTCCTCAGTAGAATTTTACAGTTTCTCTTTATCTGATATCTTTGTGCAATATTAGGCAGAACCAGAAATTAGTCATTTGTTTAAAAATGTTATATTTTTGTGGGGGGTTTTTTTGTATTTTTGTGCAATATATGACAGACCTTGTTTACAAATGCTGTAGTTATTTTTCCGTTGCAGTATTTGACAGAACTTTGGATTGTTACACTATAGTACAGAACAGGTATGTTAGGCTTTTGTTCTTGATTGTATGCTGCACAATTCACCTTACAGCAGAGCAGTTTATGTTTATCCAGACTGTAATGTTCATGCCCTGTAGTTTAATTAATCTTAGTGTTGTATTCCCTTTGGATTCATATTTTGTTTACATAAAGGGTAAGTGTCTGTTTAAAATCCTCTCAATATAATAGTTTTGTTGGTCTTAGTACAATATTTTGTTTACATCCTGTAAGCCACTTTGAAATTATTTACTCATACTTGTTTTTGTGTTATTTTACTTCAGTTTTAAGTAATGTGGAAAACAGCCAGGCAGACACCGATGGTTTACACCCAAACACACATTTATTGTACATTTACAATGTCCAATGTCGCACACAACCCATTGCCCCTGCACTAATCACTCTCAAGTCCAAGCCTCTCTCAATGCCTCTCTTCTGACTGCATCCACTCCTCTCCTCTGAGCTACATCCACTTCCACCCGACTCCAGCTGACGAATGCAGGGAGGCGGCCCCTTTTATGTTCACCTGGACGTGCTCCAGGTGCCTCCCAATGAACTTCCTCCGGCTTTGCCTGGTGTAGCGGAAGTGCCAGCTGAGCACCAGGAAGTACTCCGCATTTCCCTGGTAATCCTTCCACCAGCACCACCGGGTGTGGTGGAAGTGCTGCCGTCCATGGTTCTTCAGGCATCCGGGCGTCCCCTGGCAATGACCATAGGCCCCTATAGGGTTGAGCTTCCATGCTCTGTTCCCGTGGTCCCCATACCAACCAGGGCGGCTGCCCCCTCGTGGTCCGGAGGAGGCGTAATCCCTCTTCCGGTCCTTCCAGGCGTTCTGGCTGGGTACTGCCCCAGCCGCTCGTCACAGTACAGTAAATAAATAAGACCTGTTTTCCTTAATTGTTGTTTCCATTAATCTCATTAGTAAGCTACAATTAATATCCTATTAACAAGACCAAGCTTGATCAAGAAGACTTTTACAAACACGTTTTTAAGGGATGCAAAAAATCATCTAATTAAGTTATTGCTAAAGTCCCAGAAATTATAAAGACATAATTTTTGCCAATATCACACACCTCTAGTCGCAATGACATCAGTGAAGGTTAGCAATTGGTCATCAATCACCACCCCAAGTTTGAGTATGGACTTTGCAAGTGTTAGTGGTAATGAGCCAAGCTTATGATTTTGTGTTTTCTGAGCACATTGGCCTACAATATTTTAGTGCTAATATAAACTGATAAACATAATGCAGCTTAAGGCACTCATATTATTATGCTCTATACAGCATACTGTGCAGATTTTGGAATGAAATCTTCATAAGCGCTCAGACGATCTGACTCTCCTGTTTTCAATCATCTCAGTTATATTCTGACGTGTTATTTTCTTGCAAACTGGATGGCTTTCCTGAAGTGCTGTACAACGTTCATTTCCATGAAACATATTCAAAAAAACATTGTAAAAGATAACCCGGCCACAGACAGACACAACACCAGATGTCCACAACACACATGCTTTATTTACACTTATTTATAATTCGGTTCCACCAACTCACTCACGACTTTTCAGTCCTTTTTCCTTCACTATTCTTCAGCCGCCTTCACTCCTCTCTCGCAGGCTCCATCTTCTCTCTCCCGACTCCAGAAGCACTCCAGGCATACACAGTTCCTGGAGTGGCAGCACTTTCTGGTGTGCCAGAAGTGCTGTCCTCAAGGGCTCTGGAACCATCTGAACCCCACAGGGTTGAGATTCCCAGCTCCGTATCCGTGGTCCTTGATGGAAATCAGGGGGGCTGCCCTATTGTGCCCAGGGGAGATATTGCCCCTCTCCCGGTCCTTCCCTGCTCCTGGCGTCCCAGTGGGGCAAGGTCCCTGGTCGTCTGCCACAACATGACTTGGTTTATTTCTTGTTATTCTGTAAATTCTAGAAAACATACCAGTGTACACACAATCATTTACTCAGCAAATTTTTGTTATTCCCTTTAGTTTATTTAAAAAATATGAAAGCCAGGCAATCTCTCCATTAATCCAGTCATTCATTTTTGATTCTGCTTCATCTAGGTCAGAGTCACGAGGAATAAAGTCTATTTACCCAGCATCGATCACAAGCAAAGGGTGGGCACCAGTCCACTGCAAGGCAATAGGCCATCTGTAGTTTCCCAGGTTTGTCAGATTAAACCATTAGCAGCCAGTGAACGTAAAGGCACTCAAATTCATAGAAAGTTTGTAAGATCTTAAAGCATGACTTTTTGATCTAAGGTCATATTTTATTTATTTTTCTTTGTGATATTTTGTAAGTTTGTAACCACAAGGGGCTACCATTGAACCCAAAATCCCTGACACAATTAGATCTGACACAGTTTCAAGTTCAAATAAAAGTAATTTTATTAATCACAGTACTTTCTTTTGGTGTATAAAGATCAAATGCCACAATCACAAATAAACAACAGTCTTTGTGTACTTCTTGTGCTCCTGCAAGTGAGCTTTGCATCCCAACTCTGACACACCTAAGTGAGGTGAGATGGCTCCTTTTATGTTAGACCTGGGAATATTTCCAATGTTGTGAACATACCAGAAGCACCTCTGGTTCATGTGGAAGCCCTCCAAAGTAGGGAGACCTTACTCCTAGTAGTGCCCTCTCATGGCACCCTGGGATCATGACAGGGTTGCCCATCCGAACTACAGTCCAAACTGAGACTATACCAGAGTAGCATTGCCACCTTTCACACTGGGGGATAAATTGTCCTCAATACCCAGTCTCCCCCTATCCGATCATTATATGATTGTCCCAACTGGGATAGGAACCTAGGGCCATCAAGGGCCAGGTTGTACCTATATTTTTGTATTTCATCCATTATTGTCTCCAGGCAGGGTAAGACATCAATCTCCGTCCCAGTCGGGATACCAGTCCATTTGTTTAAGCATTTACAACCTAAAGACAGTTAATAAATTACCTGCCTGACAGTCATGGTGCTAGTTCACTATGCACAACCTAAGTTTCAGCAGTTTCATCTTTCACTAAATAGGTTCTGTGCTCTTATTATGAGAGGTTAAATGAATCTTTGGATTAAGTAATATTTGGCAGTGGAATCCAACCCAACTGATGTAATGAGTAGGGCTTTACAGTTGAAACACTATGCCTTTAGGTTAAAATCCCATTTTAGATTCATTGTGTAATTATGAACAAATCATTATCCTGCCTGTATTCTAATTTTCAGAATAATGATTTCTCCCATTGTTGTTGTATTGAGCATTCTAGGAGTTTCCAGATACAATGCTCACCATGAAAGACAATATATAAAATACAGACAATGCTTGGGACATCCTGGGTTTGTTTCTGCACACTGATGAAGTCATGCAGCCAGTGATTCAGAAGGCCTTAGTTTAGCTGGTCTGTGAGGGAGTCTCTCATTGCTTTTTTACTACAGCTACACTTGCCCACCATAAATAAGTCTGATGACTCTGCTGCAGATATGTCAACAGAAATGTGTTCACAGCCTTAGGGTAGGTCTACCAAGAAGTGTTAGGATGAGCAGATGGCATTCCCAGCTGTCATATGATGTCACAGTTTATATAGCATGTACTGTACACCACCGTTAGAATCACCACACTCCATCAGTAAAATCAAGTTAATCATACACAGAATTCCATTCAGCTATCTTACTATTATAGTTTTACGCTGGCTCAGCTAGCCCCCTGCCTCCCAAATGTGGCAGCAGAAGGAATTCCAGGACATGGACACATTCCTCAGAGCTTCTATGCACAGGAAGCTGCAGTGACGTCTCCAGCCAGTCATCAGGCGCGAGACAGAGCCCTAGTGTGCTGTATTTGGTAAATCATACAAACATTGACTCACTTTTGAATGTTTCTTAAGGCATTTGGGAACTCAGGAAATGGATAATACGTGTACTAAGGAGACCTGGCCTCCATTCAGCTTTCCTTAAAAGGAAGTAACATGTACAGCCAAATGTGAGCTGCAGCATCAGTGTTTTGAAATAGGAAACCAGCTGGCTAAATAAATGTGAGAAGCAGACATTTCCTCATGAGTTGCTGAGGTTGACAGTTCACATTAGTACATTAAGAAAAGTCAAATGATTTATACAGTATCCCCAAGGGGTCTTCTTCACCCTACTTAAAATTAATCATATAAATGAATATGTAAAAGTCGCTCACCAAAATATGGAAATATTAGCTCAACAATCTATCAAGAAGGACTCTTTAAATAAGTACAAGTAAAAATGTAACAAAAAATATTCTTTCTCTGAGGATTTAAGAGGCTGTGTGGAGGTAAAGAAAAAGTGAGCAAGTTACTATTTTTGTATTTTTCCCCACTCTCTTATTTTGTAACATAATGACCATTTTACTGATTGCAAGGCCTGGTAACGAAAGATTGCTGATAACATACAATTCAAAAGATTTCACTTTTCTCATACAATTTTGGAAAATATTTTCTAGAAGGCATCATCAGTATAACTCTGATCAAACAATAAAATTTGTAACCTGGAATGTTCAGAAGTTCAACCACAATATTAAGAGGAGAAAAGTGCTCTCACATCTCACCTGTTATGTGCTTGAAAGTCCTGAGCAGTTCCAAAAATGCCCACTGGAAAGGGGAACACCATTAAAAAAACTGTGGCTAATAATATAGAGGGCCTCTTAGAATTTTTATAAATAAAAAGATTTATCTCTCACAAGAATGCTCTGAACAAAAAGCAGGCTCTGTGGAGCGCAAATATTCAAAAAGGAGTTGCCTGAAACAAAAAGCAATCCAAGTAAACAAAGTGCAGTAAAGAATTTAGAAATGAAGTCAAAAATAGGACATGAAATCAAAAATCCAGTAATCACAATAAGCAAATAAAATCACAAACCAAGAAACTCACCATTTCCAAACGCATTCAAATGAACCACAAAGCACTGTATGTTGCCCCTGCTTTTATAGGACTGAGGACAGTCGGCCCTGCCTCTTGGGGAACCACCCACAAAGCACAAGGAACATAACACATGAAAAAGAAATACAGCAAATAATAAGCAAAAGTAACATTAACGTAAACCAAAGACCCAAAAATAAACACAAAAGACAAAAAACAAGAATTTGAAGTGGAACTCATTAATGTATGAGACAGTATTTTCACAGGAGACCCTTTTATAAAGTAAGTATCAATTTCAGCTGAAAAAACATTCATTCTAACTAATAAAAACAGAGGCAGGGAAAATGTTATTTACAAAACAATTACATTTCTAGTAACTGATTTAGCATCCGACTCTGAAGGGCAACATATTATGGTGGTTAGGAATCCGTATAAATCTAAATTATTTCTAGCTAATATATATGCACCCAAAATGGATGATAGAAAATTCATGTTTAAGGTAATTATGCTATACATTAATTCCCATTCTGAGCACTCATAACTTCATAATGACTGAACATTGTAATTGTATATTAAAACCAGAGTTAGACAGGTCCTCAGCAATTGTGACTATAATATCTAAACCTTCCTGTGATAATTTCACATTTTATTAAGGATCATAATTTCTGTGACTCATGGACAGTTCTAGATCTAAGCTCAAGAGAATATTAATTCTTGTCATCAGAAATTCCTAGATATTCGGGAGTTGATTCTCTTATCGATAATAGCTTACTACCCTTTGCTTAATATTGCAAATGCAAAATTATCTCCAACCATGCTCTGACCACCATATTTTGGAGCTCAAATTATTATGCTGCACATATCCAACTCATAAGTCACAACGTAATCCATTAATGCCAGCTGATGATAACTTTATAAAACGATTCTCCACACAAATTGATATTTTTTAGAGGAAGATGTTTCCCTATGGATTTCTCTGGGAAACACCTAATGCGGCCTTAAAAGAACAAATTATCCTGTATTGTATGTTTCACATAAAAAATACATTACATTCAAGAAGGGAATCAAAGCTAACTTTGCAGTTTCTTTTACTGGAATATCCAAGATTGAGGCATTCTATAGGAAAAGAACCACTTATATCGTAGTACGATCCAGTCCGTGATCACTTTCAGTTTTATTGCCTGGTTTAATAGTCTGACAAACCAAAACTCAAAAAAGCTCCAGCAGATTACGAAGTATACAGCTAAAGTTATTGGGGCTGATGTAGATGATTTGACTAGTGTGCGTCAGAGGGCAATGCTAAAGAAACTGGAAATCATCTCAACTGA
This sequence comes from Erpetoichthys calabaricus, assembly GCF_900747795.2. Taxonomy (NCBI): domain Eukaryota; kingdom Metazoa; phylum Chordata; class Cladistia; order Polypteriformes; family Polypteridae; genus Erpetoichthys; species Erpetoichthys calabaricus. The sequence continues at coordinate 207,244,689 of NC_041397.2, read as the reverse complement.
TGACAGACATCCATTACATGTAGAACTAAACTTCAGTAAATCAGGAAGGATAGTTGCTATGAAAACCCACACAAATCGCTCCAGAAACTCCTTTCTTCCTAGTGCCATACGACTTTTCAATAAGAAATATCGGAGATAATGTTTAAGGTTTTGATATATATCCTGTTACCTTTTTTTTTTTTTTGGTATAAATATGTTTTATCTAACTGCCTTACCTTAGGGGCGGCACGGTGGTGCAGTTAGGAGACCTGGGTTCGCTTCCCGGGTCCTCCCTGCGTGGAGTTTGCATGTTCTCCCCGTGTCTGCGTGGGTTTCCTCCGGGCACTCCGGTTTCCTCCCACAGTCCAAAGACATGCTGGTTAGGTGGATTGGCGATTCTAAATTGGCCCTAGTGTGTGCTTGGTGTGTGGGTGTGTTTGTGTGTGTCCTGCGGTGGGTTGGCACCCTGCCCGGGATTGGTTCCTGCCTTGTTGGCTGGGATTGGCTCCAGCAGACCCCCGTGACCCTGTGTTCGGATTCAGCGGGTTGGAAAATGGATGGATGGATGGATGCCTTACCTTAACCTTTCTTATTTCTATTTGTCTGTTTTATTTCATTCTGTCTGTTACCTGTTATTAGATGCAACTGAGAAGGCAAATTTCATGTTTTCCTGTGTAAACATGACTAAATAAGGAAACCTAAACCTAAACCTAAACCTATATTTAAGTCATGTCATTATCACTACATGCATGGGGGAAATGGCAGTAAGACTGTAGCACAACAGATACATAAGCAGGGTATTCAGAGAACAATTGCAGAGATTAAAAATGTAGCAGGAAATATAATCAGAGAGCACAAAGAAATATGTAACACATGTAAGGAATACTGCAAGTTGTTATATTACTCACTGTGTTTGATAAAATCTTAATTCTTTCTGCATAGAGAAGCCTGATTAACCATTGAAGCTCTCTGAAATTTAAGATGCTATAAATTCATTACAAAAAAGGGAAGCTGAAGGCCCAGATGGACTTTTACACAAAGGTTTCAATTGAGTTAATGCCATTATTGATAGAAATGCTTACTGAAACAAGAGAAAATTGAATTCCACTAAAAACATTATGACAAGCATCAACTGCTTTTTTCCAAAGAAAATTAAAGACTTGCAAGATATTATGAAGCTATTTACCAAAATGCCAAAAGGAGAGGGAAGCCAGGTAGAAAACCCCTGGCCACTCAGATTACATAATTAACGAATTGACTTAATTAACAAAAAAAGCCAAATAATAAATTCAAAGCAAAGACAAAAATATAGAAAAGTAACAGTAATTTAAATAAAATGAAAAAGAGACCAAAACCAATAAAATATATAAATTAAAAATTCCAAAAGCACAAAAGAAGCAAAGCCAAAATTGAAAAAGGTCAAAGATACGAAAAGAAAATACAACACTAGCATTCAAAAATAACTAAGCTAATCCTAAATCTGAAACTATATGGTGAAAAGACGTCCCAAACAAAAAATTCAAAAGAGGGGCACAAAGATACAGTGAACTACATACTAACCAATGCAACTCCAATTAATAGCTTGATAAACCATAGTATTTATGGCCTTCACATGAGATGACATCTGAGGGCAAATACTGGAGGCACTTCCTAGCCACAGTGAAGGGATCTGTTCCAGTAAGAAAGATTAGAATCCTGGATCTCAGAACAAATTTCATCTTGCTACAGCACAATTTTACACAAGCAGATTAGTCAGTTACAGAACACTATATTTTATTTGGCGCACTTGATCCCTGATAGGTTTATCCAGATGTAATGTTCTTTCTTGGCAAAATGTAAATGCCTTACAAATCGAGCATTGAACAGTTGATCAACCATGGACTACAAGTCTAAGAAACAGAAGGAACAACCTTCATGCCAGCAAAGCAAGAGATGCTGGTGGCAGTGCATAAAGATTATCAGCATATCTGACAAAGGAGGAGTAATAGCAGCACCTGCTGCCAAAGAAATGGAGATGATGTTGAGTGAATTTGACTGATATTGTGAATGTGTAAAAGATGAAATCTGTATAAAACCTGTGGGGTAAATTGTTGCATTTTATAAAAAAGTAACCTGACTATAGTACTCTACTTGAAACATGCCTTCAAGTAGGCATTGTATTCTGTTTTTGCAATATGCAATGACAGAAGAAACATCTAAGATCATGACAATAAGTCAGCCTACATAGAGTAGTTCTAGTCATATTGTGAAAGATGTTGAAAGTTATTGTGTCTGCACTGAACCCTATGTTGTCAAAAGAAACCAAAAGTTAATTATTAATTACTGTCATGTACAGATCCGCAACAGAAGACTTACAGTGCCCAGTCTTTGAATAGTTACCCGGTTCAGGCCTGACATCCTAGATATTTGGCCTCAACATTTGAACAGAAATTATGTCTATGGCATCTCATATTCTTTTAAGAATGGATAAGAGAACACATTGATATTTGTACTGAATATCTGATATACATACTTGTGCTTCAATGCAAAAGTCATATTGTTGCCTGATTTCAATACAAAACATTGAACTGAAACTTCATTAAATAAGTATGTCAGGTATAGGTATCCACTGGAGAGGAGAAACTCTTTAAAAGGTGAGGAACTGCACAGAAGTGCTGAAGAGGTTCAGCCTGTTCCACCAGCATGTCTATTATCAGTGATTTTTGCTCAAAGATGTCAGAGTTGTTTAAATTTGATTGCTTTTCCTGCGACTCTGTGGAATTCTTCTTTGATGGTGGCTATTTATTTCTGTCACAGGAAGATGGCCTATGTGTGTGTGTAGCAGGCAGCATTTCAAAGTTAGGCACACTTTTGCTTTGATGATGTGCAATGCATTTCCAATGTTGTGAAGAAAACTGCATTTTGTAAAAAAAAAAAAAAATAAGAGAGAAATGACAGTAAATGTCCACAATTTGCATTGAAGTCTGCTAAAATCCACTATGAGTGACACTGTTTACCTTATGTTTTAGAAGGTTGCTTAGATATATTAAAGCCTCGGATATAAAATGGTAACATGCATGCAGACTCCTCTCAGGACATTCCAGAATGTCTGGGCTAATTATGTTTTTCTGAGCAGAATTAGGTAAAGGAGTGTGCTTCTGTGTCTATGTTCTGTTCAGGAAGGGGCATGATATTTTCAAACTTATGTTACTTTTTTCTGCTTCTTTAATAGTGCATCACCAATTTCTGACAGGACTTTGACAGACTTTCATTTTAAGACTCAATCCTCTGCTCTTTAATTTTTGCAACTTCAAAGCGGTAATCCTTCAAGTTAAACCTGCTATTTGAAAGTGAATTTCAGTGCATTGGTTGCCCCAGTTAACTGAGCTGGATTTCATCACATCTTTGGTCTCACAGATCATATGATTCTGACTTAATCTATTCCAGAAGTGCAGGTTTGGCTAGATCCAGATTTTCTGGAAAGGAATCAGTCTGATTTCCGTAAATACTGCTTTCTGAAAACAGACCCAAGTTGATCCCAGCAAGTCACAAAATATGTAGATATTTTGAAATGCCTATGTGATACACTTAAAGTTAATTGACAAAAATTATTTGTCTATCTCAAACTAAGTTACTAACACAGAAAACCCATATACAAAAAACTATGAAGTATATGGCTGATAACAGACCACAAAAAAGCAATTTATAAGAAGCAAAAAAAAAAAAAAGTAATAAACTGGCCCAAATTATAACAGCTTTAGCTAGAATAGTGATTCTTATAAACTTACTGTGTTTTGGAATGAGTGGAATATGATTTCATTATCATTGATGGTTTGTGTACCGTATATACTCGCGGATAAGTCAGGACTTGATTTTACCATATAATTTCTGGTATTTTATAATGTCAGTCATATAAGTCGAATGCGGAAAACTCATGCTGTTGGTACAAGAGATTATGATATGCTAACGCCCACCTGAGAGAGTAACAACAGAGCACACTGCCTTTTTTTTCTATGTATTGTGCCTACATGACCACACGGTAACACCCAAACTATTCCAAAGCAACGTTTGTACTGATTTGTGTTTTTTGTATCTACGATGGAAGCATTCTATCAGAAGAAAATATGAAGCTGGTTTTAAATTAAATGTTGTTGAAGCAGCTGTTTTGTCTTGGTAGAGAAATATATTGCTCTACTTTCCCCTTTTGTATTATTAATATGTAGCCTTTGTCAGAATGCCTCTAATCCCACAGACTTACCACTGTTTGTAAGGTATTATACCATATAATTTCTCCCCACCTTCCCTTCTACAGCTATAACCTCAGGCAATTAGATGTAGTAAAAGACAAGCAGGAGTTAAGTTGCAATTTGAACAATGTATTATTGATAATATTCATAAATAATAACAATATGCAAAGTACTGTACATTTGAATATTGGCAACCATACAGCCTGATAAATGGTGATGTGTAGTTTCAGGGGGCACACAGACTTGTTAGTTACTTAAAATGTCTCTAGTTAAGGCATCATTTGTGGTCAGCTTTCTTCAGAACAGGCCGCATGCCTGTCTCAATATGGCTGCCGAGCTGTGCTCTTCATTGTGTTGTCCTTCTCAGTTTATGGTGTGTGAGATGGTAATTCATCAGTTTGGTAAGAGAGCCCCTAGAGCCAGTAGGACGTCATGGTACTTAAAGGCTTCTGATACAAGCCAGTTACAAACAGCCATACTTAAGACCAATGGGGGGGGGGGGGTTGAATAGAACATCTTCACAGCTGCCCCCCAAACGATATGTTAAGGTAAAGCTTGGCAGGTAGGCAGCCTGGCTTTCCTATGGGGGTTGAGAGACTTCAGAGAAACAATTATCAAACTCGTTTAAGGCACTTCCCCCCAACCCTATCGTAAAATTCACTTTCCTGACTTAGTCCTGTTGTAAACATGAATGCTTCTCAGTAATGTAACACTAATATTACATTGCTTTGCCTAAGTTACAAATAACGACATAGAAAATATTTATCAACTTATATGCAAAATCTCACATCACAACAATAGCGAAAGAAATTGGTAACTTCGCTGCTGCAACAAAATTTGATGCATCTGAGAAACTCATGCGAGATTGGAGAAGGCAAGAAGAAAAAAAAAATGTAAGTGTCGCATTTTTGAACGGGTGTATAAATCGGTGTTTGATTTTCATGACCCGAGTTATACGTGAGTATATACAGTAATTCTTAGATTGTCTGGTTGTACAGTATTGTGATTATGTGGCTGAATATTAGACACAGGTGTGAGTAGCGAATAATGTAGTGATGAGCAAAGTGATTCTTGTGAAACTCAATTCAAAGCAAAACAAATTGTATTTTCCTTAAAACGAAGTTTGCTTGACACAAGAAAGAGGATGTTTGGTCCTGTGTGGAAGTATTTCATTCTTCATGCATCTGGCTGTCATTTGGTAATTAAGTAAAAATCTATACTGAAAAAAAAAAAAAAATCACCGGACTCATTTCCTGTCATGTACAGACAATTTGTTGAGCTGCTAGACATGGTAATATGATGTTTGATTTTTCCAATTAACATGACAGTTTTGGCAATCACAATCCTAAAGATTCATTGGAGGCAGAAGTTGCAGGTAATAGTGGTGAGAAGTCGGGGGTGAAGTGAGAAAATACAGAAATATGTACAATGGTGTATTTAGTGTGCCTTCATATGGAAAATGTGCAGTATGTCACATTGTTTAAAAAACTCACTGCACTCTTTCATGGTGTTGTGAACTGCAGTCATAAACAGAAACAGTTTTAAGGTAGGAAACAGATAACATGCAGTACACAGCAGAAAAAAAGCACAAGTAAACAAGGATAAAAGCTTTCCGGAGCAACAGTTCTTGTTTTCCACCCAAAGATATCTTTAAAACCTTCAAAAAACTCTTTTTAGTGAGTTTTTTCTTTTGCAATTGCAAAATTGCTAACAAAAAGCATTTTAGTGTCCTTCTTGCTCATCACTACTAATGTGTAACTTGAGCTCAGATATGAATAACTCATAAGTATTCATGTGCTGTAAGTCTATTGCCAAAAAAGCAGTGCTTTATAGCAGTTATTTGTCTAATTGGATTTAATGACATACGTTGTCATATTTACATACCACGGGCCTTGCTAAACAAGCCAGTTACCGAAACCAGTGTCACTATTGGTTAGTGTGTATTATCACAATATTCCAACACATGTTAAAAACTATCCTTTTCAATTTGTGTGTTTTTGAACAAGTAAACAGCTGCATATGATCATGATATCCAGGCTGCTTCGATTCAATTGTAAACAATTTTGTGCAGCTTGTGAAGTTGGTGAAATTTAAAAACATCTTAAAGCATGCCACACCACCAAACTTCCTCAGTTTAGGTGGAGACCCCTAGGTGTTAAACAAGATGTAAATAGAATAGTTAATAGATCCTTTCTCCGTCTCACTTTAGCTGGTAGAATTAGTATTATCAAAATAACTATACTACTGAATAACTTTGTGTAATGCCAAATTCTTCTTTGAGGAGTTAGACTCAATTGTAACCTCATTAATCTTGCATTCAATACGGTCGTGCATAAAAAGGCAACTCCACAGAGATCTAAAGTTGAAAGGGGCCCGGCAGTTCTGTTATTGGTATGCAGATTGTGATGGATGGCCGGCCAAATATTCCGGCCCACACCTCCAGGCCGCCAGATGGAGCCCTCCTACAGCATGGAAGTTCCCCGAATTCCAGCAGGGCCTTATGGACCTTGTAGTTTTTATAAACAGCCCTGCTGGATACCATGGGGACCACCAGGAGCTGCTGTAGGGAGTTTTGCAGAGTGCTACGTGCCCTATAACCCGGAAGTGTGTCCTGATCACATGACCGGAAGGAACGACGTGCTTCCGGGATGAAGTAAAGGACTTTTTACCTGACCCGGAAGGGACAGCGAATCATGGACTGTAGGGTTGGAACCACTTCCGGGTCAGGGACTATAAAGGGTGGCTAAGTGTCTGGGAGAGGAGGATTGAGATTATTGTGTTGATTAATTAGAGAATTGAGCTTTGTATGTGTAGTGTGGAGTGGAGGGTGCTTAGTGCACATTGTTATAATAAAAATAACAACTATTATACTTTTACCTGGTGTTTGGCGTGGTACCTGAGGGTTCAAAGGAGCGGTAGCGCCCCCTACTGCTACAAGATATAAAGTACTGTTATTGGTATGAAGATATAAAATACTGGACGTTGGCAGAGGTCCATGAAAACACACATCTGCTGGTTAGCCATGAAGAAAAATCACCTTTATGATTTGCGCTGTGCTCCACTCAACATGAATCTCTGTCAGTGTACCTGCAATCCACCTTATTCACCAATTATTAAACACACAATAAAAGTATTGGACACATTTTAAAGCAGAAAACCTCTTATCTATTGCCTCCATATATGATAATCACCTATTTTGGCCTTCTTTAACCAATTCAGTGTTCAGCCAATGGACATCTAGCTGCTGGAGGGTGGTTGATACTTTGGTGTGTAATGGAGAAGATACACTAAGCAGTTTCCTTATTAGAATTCTGATCTAATAAATCCATGAACACCACTGAAAGTTGGAGGAAAATTTTAACACCCATTCACATGGCTGGAATTTAGGGGTTAAACAGAGTCAAGTTTGGAATTATTTTTCAAGGGTTAATTATGAATGTTTCCTATAGCTCAAAATATACAAAGTTAAACTCTGTCAATTTAACATCCATTTTCTGTGCTCATCTAGGATGCCCGCCTCAAAGGGGGGCAGTGGAGTAGAACATTTTTGCCCTTTCATAACCCTTTACAACATGCAAGAAGAATGGTTAAGTAATATAAAAATTAAAAACCAAAAACTCTTAAATGTTCTCCCCAAGTCCACATTCTTTAAGTGTGTCACAGTGTATTCCTATTTTGAACCGGCAAAACTGTAAATGACTAAATTTGAAGTAGAAATGACAAAATTTATAGTTGCTGAATTTTTAGATTTATATCTTCTTCCAATTAAATTATATATTAGCAAGCAATACAATGTAGCTTAGAGTATCTGATATTTGAATACCTACAATTAATGCAAAAATATATCATGTTATTTGCTTAATTGGCAGGAATTAAAATTCAGCTTGGCCATCTTTAACCCGTGCCCTTAACTACGGCACAATTACACTCTAATTAGCCATGTAACTGTTTGGTACGACTTGTTTAACAGCATTGCTAATCACTTATGTGACACTGTTCCAGAATATTTGTACCTAATTACACACTGTACTTTGTAACTGAGGACACAATGAGCCATGTCACCATTTATTGTATTTATTTATAATCTCATCACCAGTCGTTGCTTTGTCGCTCATTCTACATTTTAATTATATTTATTTTTTGAGAATAAGTCTTCATATTCTTTAACACACATGTAAAAAGCAATATACTGATTGCTAAAATATAAAGTGCAATATAAATAAAATTTATTATTATTATTATTATTATACTATTACTGAAACACTGATCTGCTCCACAAAGTCATATTCATTTTACCAGGGATCATCTTCAAAACTGAAAATCTTACAGAAACATATATTTATCTGCCAAATCTGATCACACACGTGGTTGTCTTCAAATTATATAACATTCTGGCTCAATATGGAAATAGACTAAAACATGACATTGTATATGTTGAAAAATGAAGGTGTTTGTTTTCACCCATTCAAGATTCTGAATTCAATAAAAGGATAGACAGATCATTTTTCACTGCTTTTTTTCTTATTTATATGCATGTTTCTGAACCTGCTTATTCTATTACAGTGTTCCGGGCAGTCAAAAGCAATAATAGCATCTCTCAGCATAATCTGAGGCAGTATACAGTCTTCCATCCACAATTAAACAAACTTCCATCCTGGAAGGAAAAATCAAACTTTAAAAATTACTAATTACATAATGAATACACATAAGGGCACAGATTAGTTTAAGCAGACAAGAAACAAGGTCATTCTAAAAAAATTGTAGGTATTTTGTACTTTTGTTTTCATTATTACCTTTATGTTGCTACTGTCACAGTCACCACCATTTTCTGTATTCTCTCATTGCAATCATGTGAATGACTCAAAGATATGTAACATCTTCTTCTTCTTTTGGCTCCTCACGTTATTGACTTGGCAAAATTTTACACCAGATGCCCTTCCTGACATAACCCTCCCCATTTATCTGGGCTTGGTACCGGCATGAAGATATTTAAGATGGTGGTGCAATATTAAAAAAATCTAAGTTTTTAGAATTAACACCACAAACATTCACTGTTAGCTAGTATAAAAATTAACGTAAGGAGTTAAGATTTTGCCCATTATTTTTGTACTTGATCTGTTGGTATATATTTTGGCTTTCGACTTTTGATCACTGCCATATTTGTTGACAGTGATTTCTTTTTTTCTCTCCTTTCCTTGTCCTGCCCATGTGACCTACCTATGGAAGCTCTGGCAGTTGGACAGACCCTGGGAAAATGGCTTGGAGGCAGGTATATGTGGAAGGTTGGGAAAAAAGGGGCAATGCATGACCCAAAAACCATGTAAAATACTCTGGAAGGTAATTTCACAATAACAAGAGAGAGAACAGGAAGACAAGGAGCAAGATACAAAGGTTAAAAAAAAAAACATTGGGCAGCCATGGGCCAAAGTGACAAAGGAGGACTGGATTAAATGCCAATCAAGTAAAACATGAAGGGAGTGGTGTAAAGTCTGTAAAGAAACTTACTTGAATGTTGATAATTAACATTTCTGGAGCAGAATGCATAAAAGAGTTACTCTTCAATGGAGTGAACAAAGATCCCTCTGGGCAAGAAGGAGCGAGGTTTAATATACAAACATTGCAGAAATGAGGAGAGAAAGCAATATTCTATACCAGGTAGACACACCTATCAAACCTTCTTTGAATTAATATTGCATGTTTAAGGCTGGGTCTTTTGCCATTCCATAAACATTTGGAAATAAGGGATCGCAAAGGACAGACAGTAAAATAATGTAGCTTACAAAATTAAAGTGGGTGCCTTCATTCATTTTAGTCATAGCTATGTGAGACTGAAAGGACAGGGATATTCTTGTCAAGCAGCAGATAGAAGCGCTGACTTCATTAAATATTCAGTGATACTTAGAGGAGGCTGTTTGCTCAAACTGATGCAGAAAGGTCAAGCCCATGTACTTAAAGGTACTTGTTCCACTCCTAGACACTTATTAACTGAGATTAATTGGGAGTATCAGGCTAGCTGGGAACAATTATTAAATGGCAAGAGGAAGGATTTTGTCTAGTTAATTTTGTAACCAGTGCAGTTTTCATAAGTTTTAGTTATGTCTCAAACAACAGGTATGTTTGAAGAAACATTACCTAGGGAAAGGACATATAGGGAAATTATTTGAAATGAACAGTGATAAAATATAGGTGTCAGTTGTTCAAGGGATGAATGGAAAAGGAGAGGGGAAAGTGAGCATCCCTGTTTGGCCCCTTTTTGCCCACCCTGCAATGGAAGAACATGTCAAAGTGTCAAAAACAAAAAACAAAAGTTTAATTCATAGTCAAGAAGACTCTAAATACAGTCTAAAGGCTGGAAATCAAGCAACAAAAAAACGTGAGAGAAACGTTTTGAGTATTCAAAATTTTGAACAACTAGGAAGCCCACGATGCTGACCTTTCATACTTTTGACCCAGTGATGTCATTAACTGTACACTTTCTCTTTATTCTACCTAGCAACAGCATATTAACATTAAACAAATAATCACAAAAAGGGGGCACACTTCAAAAAACAAAATGCCATCTACTGGGGAACCCAAATAATTTTAACCTTTATACAAATAATTCAAAATAAAATGAATAGTTTAAATATGAATTCCTTAGATTTAAAAATCTGTATGTATTTTTAAATGGAAGTCAAAGGAAAACATAGAACAAAATTAAATAGAGAAGCTGATCATAACACTTTTTAATGGTCAACAAACTGGAGAATATGTGAGGGAAACTGCTGGGTGGGAATAATATTTTGACCAAGTTTAGGCATCCTTTATATAATACTATATTCTCCATCATCCACCATTTAGTCAAAGCCTTCTTGGCGTCAAGTGAAACAGGTGCTGCTGAAGTCTTTAGATTCTGGGACAAAATAGTAACATGCTGAATCCCCCAATGATAAAAAGTTAGCTTGAAGCTAGTGCAGCAAGTTTGATCAGGGCGTACCAATTTGTGAATAATATTCTTTAACTGACAGGGAAAAAACGTAGCTAAAAGTTTAGCATCTGAGTTTGTCAGTGAGAGGGGCCTGAAACCTTGATGTAACATAGGATCCTTGTCTTGCTTTAAAAATAGTTAAGTGACAGCCATATTTGTTTTGGATTCAGATAGCCTGATAAGTTGTCCTCTTTGATGATGTCAAAATAAAAAGATAATTACTTCCAAATAACAGCAATTAATTCAGGTGGAAGGCAATCTAAACCCTGAGTCCTACCTACAGCAGTGGAGTCCAAGAACTTCTTGAGTTCATCTGTTCATTAATAGTTTAAAGGATCAGCACATATTGACCCTAATTTAGTCTTAGTAATTTAAAAGGGATATAGCAAATGTGTCACACTTTCTAAGGCAATAATTTATGGGCTTGGAGTACAATTTATAATAATCAGGTCCTAGTGTGTTAGATAGATAGATAGATAGATAGATAGATAGATAGATAGATAGATAGATAGATAGATAGATAGATAGATAGATAGATAGATAGATAGATAGTACTTTATTTGTCTCCAGGGGGAAAGTTGACTTTTAAGTCAGAAGGAAATTTTGTTCTCTGCCTCAACAAAACATTGGTATCGACCAACAATAGCATGATCTTTCTAACAGGTGATGTTTAGACTCTAATCCAGAGATTGTTTGGTGTTTAACAGAGGATTGCTGGGAGTAAAGTCACAGTTAAATCTCTCAAACTAAACTAAAATCATTCACTAAGCCAGCAGTTTGCTTAGTTTGTTCCAAAGCTGCTCGGAAAATCTTGTTATTTAAAGGAGTGTTGAATTGCTTATGGGCATGTGAAGGGGAATGGGGTTGGAAAACCTGCATAAAATAGACCTAATGATCTAAAAACACAATGAAATAAAAAATGCAATTAAAACTGATTTGGTTAGAGAGCGGGAGACCATGTATGTAATCGATACAAGTAAAGATGCTCAGCTCAATCAGCTGATTGTCACTACAAAAGACCTGTAAATTGGCTGATCACAACAAAAATATTTTTTGCATCTGTTTTTCTAAGCTTTATGAAAGTTTAGTTGTAGTGTTCTTTACACAAGGTATTCCGGTAGTTGAGCAAGCACACATCTTTTTGTCCAGGGTAGTTCCTGTAAACAGAGAGCAGTAAGGCAGACTACCAGATACAGAGAGAACAGACTGGAATTTTAACCTTTAAATAACAGAAAGTGCAGTAATAAGCTGAGAAAAAGGGATCAGAGGAGTCATCCTGTACAATTAGACAAATGTCAAAAAAAGCTACCGTAATTGAATCAGTGTGTGAGAATATATATATATTTTTTGCTAAATAAATGGTGAAAACTACTTATTTAAATTAAACTTTTTTCAAATAAGTATATTACAGAAGAAATTAAATAGTTTGACAATTTATAATTATGAGAAACAATTTATTTTTTAATGCTCTGTGTATTATGCCTTAATATTTTTTCACATATTATTCAATAAAAAAAGTATGCATTTTAAGAGAATTTTATTTATTTTAGTCTTTTTATCGTCACTGAACAATAAGCATGCAGACCTTCATTTTTTTAATAAATAATTAACAGGTAACACCATGTGGTCTACAGTTTAATTATTAAAATACCAAGATAACACTTTAATATAGAACATAAGCCTTATCCACATTTGGTTATGCAGGTGCTTTGTATAAAAGTTTTTTAAAGAGATAAAAAAAAAATCGTAATTGGTATCAGAATTGTCCAAACCAGTAACATGATATTGGTGATCAGTACAGGCCGTCAAAAATCTGATCAGAGCATCCTTAAATGCAAGACTATGGTTTATGGCAATGGAACAGAAAAGAGAACCCTTTTAATGAGATATTTAGTAAATGAAAAGTGTTGACTAAAATATTTGTCAGCATAAAGTTTACATAAAGAAATCATGGAGTGGGGAATGCTCTGAAACAATGGGAGGGGATTTGTCTAGTAGTGGATTAATTACTGCATTGGAGTCCATTCTAACTAACAATGCATAGCCATGGAACTTGCACAGCCAACTAGCAAAACAAGGAAGAAACAATGAACAGTAAGAAGCATAAACATGTTGTGGACATGATCAGTGGTTTATAGCTACCCATATCAGCTATGATATAGCAGAACCAGCCAATATTTTTCTTACCCACTTCAGCGATATTGATTTCCAAGCTCCTCCCGAAGAGAATGAGCACAGTGCTCTTTTTGGAAGAACTTGAAGTAGAAATATTGACATGGTAGTAGTTGTTTTGACAGCAGTGAACTTATCAGTTACTAAGTGTTATTCCTGAATTAAGCTATAGTTGTAGGATGTAGGAGAAGATGGTGTACATGGGGCCGAGTTCAAGGCCCTGATGTTCCAAAAAATAATGTTAAGATTATGTCAAGAATAAGTAAGGAGGAATAGAATAAATGCAAGCAAAGAAAGAAAGAATCTAACAGTGCTCAGCAGTGACTTGACTTGACAGTTGGCAAATTCGTGATGTCATTTAGAACTTAGAAAAGGTTTACTATAATGAGGATCCTACCATCAAATTGTTTCCCCTCGAGTACCTATAATAGTTCTATCTGGACTCTGCTCCATCCCTTAACAATAATATAACATCAACCACTATGAACTCCTACCCCTCATACAGTATAAACTGCATACAAATTAAAACAGTAATTGATTGAAAGAGTCAGAGGCCAAAGTCTACTGCTCCAACACACCCTTGAGTTCAGATCCTATGGCAATGAAACTGATAAAGAGCCAAGGACTGAGGCAAATTGAATCCATTGCTGATAAAATAAGCAAGCACAGTAATTGAACTGCGTACATGAATGTGAAGCAACACTTGGTAATCCAAGGAGATATAGTGACAATCCAACATCCCAAATTCAGGGCCCCCAGAGCCAATCTCTTCATTTGAAGAAAGCGAGACAAGCAATACCCCAATGATAGCCATAGCATGTAAAATGATTACCAGAAAAAAGAGATAAACTTAATGCAGATGAATATAAGAAACAGAAGTCAAGAATGACATGTGCAATAATGTCCCAATAAACTATAAACAGTACAGGAACTGCAAATAGGATTAAATAAAACTGGCACTTAACTAAAATCAGAAACAAATTTATCTTTCACTGTAAAACCCTTCTCTGGAGAGTCATAAATGGAGTACACTGAATTGTGACTTAACTTCAGCTTTGCCAGCTATAAAAGGAATGGCAGAAGACTGACTTCTCTTGCCTTCTTAATTGCAGGGCCATTCAAATGTCTTTGTTGCACTGTCAGGAGTCATCATGTAAGATGTCTTGAACGTTCTTTCAGAATGAGGTGGTAGTCCATGAATCTTAAAAGTGTAATGATAATATGACAAAGCCTTGGTGAGTCAGAGCAGCCAGTGACTTGAAAACCATTTCTGAATAGAGAAGAAGAGGAAACTGTCACACTCTGTGCCCTTTTTAAAGCCCACAATCGAAATGGTATCTTGTCATTCCCTGCCTTCTTCGTCATTCATTTTCATTTTAAAGGTGCTAGGTTCGAGCCAGAGTGTGCATTTCTGAGTCATGAAAAGAGATGTGAGATTGGGTAAACCTAACTTCCTCTGTAGTATTTGGTTGTTCCTCCTTACCAGCAATTTCAGTTCTAAGTTTGGTAAAGTTAATTTTCATAGTTGTATTCAGGGTGTTTGTGTGCACCATCAAGAGGTTGTTTTTGGCTTCCCAGTAGGAACTGTCAAGAGCAGGAACCTCCATATCAGGGCATTGCACCCTTTTTGGTGAATTAAAGTAATTTAAATGAGTTCCTTAGACTGCAAGGTAAGCAGAGCGTTCTGGCAATTTATCTAGTAATACAGTTAGGTCCATAAATATTTGGACAGAGACAACTTTTTTCTAATTTTTACATTACCACAATGAATTTTAAATGAAACAACTCAGATGCAGTTGAAGTGCAGACTTTCAGCTTTAATTTAGTGGGTTGAACAAAACGATTACATAAAAATGTGAGGCAACTAAAGCATTTTTTTAACACAATCCCTTCATTTCAGGGACTCAAAAGTAATTGGACAATTGACTCAAAGGCTATTTCATGGGCAGGTGTGGGCAAGTCCGTCGTTATGTCATTATCAATTAAGCAGATAAAAGGCCTGGAGTTGATCTGAGGTGTGGTGCTGGCATGTGGAAGATTTTGCTGTGAACAGACAACATGCGGTCAAAGGAGCTCTCCATGCAGATGAAAGAAGCCATCCTTAAGCTGCGAAAACAGAAAAAACCCATACGAAAAATTGCTACAATATTACGAGTGGCAAAATCTACAGTTTGGTACATCCTGAGAAAGAAAGCAAGCACTGGTGAACTCAGCAACGCAAAAAGACTTGGATGTCCACGGAAGACAACAGTGGAGGATGATCGCAGAATCATTTCCTTGGTGAAGAGAAACCCCTTCACAACAGCCAGCCAAGTGAACAACACTCTCCAGGGGGTAGGCGTATCGATATCCAAGTCTACCATAAAGAGAAGACCGCATGAAAGTAAATACAGAGGGTGCACTGCAAGGTGCAAGTCACTCATAAGCCACAACAATAGAAAGGCTAGATTGGACTTTGCTAAAGAACATCTGAAAAGCCAGCACAGTTCTGGAAAAACATTCTTTGGACAGATGAAACCAAGATCAACCTCTACCAGAATGATGGCAAGAAAAAGGTATGGAGAAGGCGTGGAACAGCTCATTATCCAAAGCACACCACATCATCTATAAAACATGGTGGAGGCAGTGTGATGGCTTGGGTGTGTATGGCTGCCAGTGGCACTGGGACACTAGTGTTTATTGATGATGTGACACAGGACAGAAGCAGCCAAATGAATTCTGAGGTGTTCAGAGACATACTGTCTGCTCAAATCCAGCTAAATGCAGTCAAATTGATTGGGTGGCATTTCATTATACAGATGGACAATGACCCAAAACATACAGCCAAAGCAACCCAGTAGTTTATTAAAGCAAAGAAGTGGAAAATTCTTGAATAGCCAAGTCAGTCACCTGATCTTAACCCAATTGAGCATGCATTTCACTTGTTGAAGACTAAACTTCAGACAGAAAGGCCCACAAACAAACAGCAACTGAAAGCCGATGCAGTAAAGGCCTGGCAGAGCATTAAAAAGGAGGAAACCCAGCATCTGGTGATGTCCATGAGTTCAAGACTTCAGGCTGTCATTGCCAGCAAAGGGTTTTCAACCAAGTATTAGAAATGAACATTTTATTTCCGGTTATTTAATTTATCCAATTACTTTTGAGCCCCTGAAATGAAGGGATTGTGTTAAAAAAATGCTTTAGTTGCCTCACATTTTTATGCAATCGTTTTGTTCACCCCACTGAATTAAAGCTGAAAGTCTGCACTTCAACTGCACCTGAGTTGTTTCATTTACAATTCATTGCGGTAATGCACAGAACCAAAATTAGAAAAAAGTTGTCTCTGTCCAAATATTTATGGACCTAACTGTAAATATGGGCATTAAT
The DNA here is from genome assembly GCF_900747795.2 of Erpetoichthys calabaricus. Lineage (NCBI taxonomy): Eukaryota > Metazoa > Chordata > Cladistia > Polypteriformes > Polypteridae > Erpetoichthys > Erpetoichthys calabaricus. The sequence goes on along the minus strand of NC_041397.2, from coordinate 207,227,979 downwards.
ATTCAAAGGACAGGGCAGGGGGATGGGGCCTGAACTTTAAGTGACATCACCATGGAGCGCTCAATCTACTCTTAATAAAAGCATCTTTTATGTCCCTTATGTCTAGCATGAAGAAGGCACTGAAAGTCCTCATGTTCTGTTTGCTTGAGTGCCCCCAGGTGGTCTAAATATGTAGAAAAAGAAGTGAAATGCCCAGGAAGTGCAAAATAAACCCTCTATACAGAATTTTAAATTAGTCAGTTAAAAGCAAATGTGTTCAAAAATAATGTGTAATCAAAAAAATGCATTAATATTAAAAAATGAAAACAATGCATTTTATTGGACCTTATTAGTTTTTGACTGCAATTCTGAGACCGGCATGTTCAGCTTGGATTTGAATGCTGAGAATGAAGGAGCCTTGCAAACACACAAAAGTCAGTATTTGTGTAACATGGCTCTTTTTCCTGATCACTAAGCATTAAAGAGCATATAGCAAAGAAAATGTGTGCATTATTGGAGTTTAGGGTAACACAGAGAGGTAATGTTAGCAATTATTCTTCTCATTGCTGAGGATGTCTACACTACATGTCTAATTCATGAAGATATTTTATTCATTAGTATCTTCTCCTACAGATTTACTTCTTCAAAGTCAATAATGGAAGTATATAATAGTCACTGTTATCTACAAAGTGCCTTTAGTCTAATTTTCTTATATATCCAGGTACCAGGCATAGCAGTAAAAGAAGACGTCATGCTTCATTATTAATGTTTAACTCATTTTGAATCATAGATATGCCTTTGAAAAAGAATCACCAAGTCCGTGGGTTGGTGCATCTGCGGAATACATAAGAATATAAGAAAGGGTTTTGTTGGTAAAAAGTCATTCAGCCCAACATCCCTATTCTTCTAACTTTTCTAAAATATCTCCAACATTCCTGAAGGTCCCCAAAGGACTACTATCCATCACAATCATCTATTTCACATATCTATTGTTCTCTGAGTAAAGAATAACTTTCTAATTTTTTTTTCACCTAAGGAACATAGCAAAAGTTAGACCTCTTATATCATCGAAAGATGCAGAGAAATTAGTTCATGCGTTTGTCTTTAGTCGGCTAGATTACTGTAATGCACTCCTCTCAGGACTACCCAAAAAAGACATCAATCGTTTGCAGTTAGTGCAGAATGCAGCTGCTAGAATCCTTACCAGGAAAAGAAAATCCGAACACATTTCTCCAGTTTTGATGTCACTACACTGGTTACCTGTGTCATTCAGAATTGACTTTAAAATTCTGCTTATGGTTTATAAAGCTTTAAATAATCTCGCCCCGTCTTATATATCGGAATGTCTGACACCTTATATTCCAAATCGCAACCTCAGATCCTCAACTGAGTGTCTCCTTAGAATTCCAAGAGCAAAACTTAAAAGAAGTGGTGAGGCGGCCTTCTGCTGTTATGCACCTAAAATCTGGAATAGCCTGCCAGTAGGAATTCGCCAGGCTAATACAGTGGAGCACTTTAAAAAACTACTGAAAACACATTACTTTAACATGGCCTTCTCATAACTTCACTGTAATTTAATCCTGACACTCTGTATATCCAATTCATTATAATAACTATTCATTCAAAATTTGTACTAACCCCTACTCTCTCTTCTGTTTTCTTTTCCGGTGTCCTATTGGTGGTGGCTTGTGCCACCACCATCTACCCAAAGCACCATGATGTTCCAACATTGATGGATGGATTAAAAGCCAGAAGTCTGTATAACCATCAGCATCAAGTGACTCCGTGAGAACCCTAACTACAAAGAGGAATATTTCATTTATGTTAGGTAGAATGCCCAAAGGGGACTGGGCGGTCTCGTGGCCTGGAACCCCTACAGATTTTATTTTTTTCTCCAGCCTTCTGGAGTTTTTTTTTGTTTTTTCTGTCCACCCTGGCCATCGGACCTTACTCCTTTCTATGTTAACTAATGTTGTCTTATTTTAATTTCTTATTTGTCTTTTATTCTTCTTTTCTTCATTATGTAAAGCACTTTGAGCTACTTTTTGTATGAAAATGTGCTATATAAATAAATGTTGTTGTTGTTGTTGTAATGTTTTCAACAAACTTTACCCTTTTTCAGCATCCATCTGTGCTATCATGTCTTTGCTGAAAAATTCATTTTAAAGAAACAGATGGAATTCACCATGCTAATTGGCTTCATAATTTTGAATATTTGTTTCATGTCCCTACTTTAACTCCATTGCTTAAGATAAAAATGCTCAACTCCTTTAATCGTTCCTCATAGCTCATACCACAGAGTCCTGGGACCAGTCTGCTTGCTCGTCTCTTGGCACTGCTACTTCATTTTTGCAATTTGGAGACCAGGACTGCACATACTATTTCAGATGAGGCCTCACTCAAATGTTAAAAAGCATACCCTATCTTGAATTGCCTCCTCACATTGTGAATCTTATTAGCCTGTCTAATTACTTTTGCATGCTGCCTGGATGAAGACAGTGATGAGTCAACCACAACTCCTCAGTTCTTTTCATAAAGTGCAGTTTCAAATGTCAGGCCCCACCATGTCTATTCAAATAATATATTTTTATTTCCTGTGTGTACTGATATTTAAATTAAACATCATTTGCTATCTATATGTTGTATAGTCATGTCTGAATTTTGTCCAATAATGATTTTGCTGATTCTATGTTATTGCTCAGTTTTCGGAGTTTAGTGTCATCTGCAGACTTAACCACCATGTTAATAACACTTTCATCTACATTCCAGTGTTTATAATTTAGGCACAAAATATAAAACAATCAAATCTATTCATCTTCAAACATGTATTTCTGTAGAAATTGTTAAAAGATAAACTGTTTTGCTGAATAACAATAATGTTGACTCTGTACTGTAACTGGATAACAAGGTATTTCAAGGGGTCTGTCTGTACCCATCAGCTTTTTTTTTCAGTTTGATGAATTCCGTCACCAACAAAATTGTCCAGTCCTTCACATCTTCTTGTCATCTTCTTCTCCATCTTCCTTGCATTCTCAATTCATCTGCTTTCCCTAAGAGCAGCAGAGCAGATAGTTTCTCAGCACCAATGTTATGGCCAAAGTGCCGGACTCTTCAAGGCTTACTAAAGACTCAGGTGTTGGTGGTCAGTCCCTGGTTCCTCTAAGATGGAGATATCTGTATGTCATTCTATACAGCAGGATTTTCCCATCTTTCGGTAGCTTTACATCTTGGAATCTTCTATCTTGTTGATGGTGTCCTTTTACAGAGTCCAGCTTTTTGCTCCATTAGTCACCACTGACAATACCATCCATCCAGCCATCCATTTTCCAACCCGCTGAATCCGAATACAGGGTCACGGGGGTCTGCTGGAGCCAATCCCAGCCAACACAGTGCACAAGGCAGGAACCAATCCAGGGCAGGGTGCCAACCCACCGCAGGACACACACAAACACACCCACAGACCAAGCACACACTAGGGCCAATTTAGAATCGCCAATCCACCTAACCTGCATGTCTTTGGACTGTGGGAGGAAACCCACGCAGACACGGGAAGAAAATGCAAATTGCGAACCCGGGTCTCCTAATTGCGAGGCAGCAGCGCTACCACTGGGCCACCGTGCCACCCACTGACAATACCATTGACCTTAATGGTTTGATGGATCTACTGACTGCCCATTTCATCCACAGGGGAGCTGGTGACCTGATACCTGATCTCTGTGCTGCAGCTGCCTACTTGTGGATGGTAACACTTAGATACTTGAAGAGCTCACCTTCTTCTAATCATACACCCTGGCACTTTATGAAGGACTCATATTTTGCTTGGGTCACAGCTATGGGCTTCATCTTGGCATTGCTGATCTTGAGGTCATACTCATTTTGACACATCATCTACCTTATCCAGCTGTTTTTGTAGATCTTTTTGACAATGTTCTTATGAGAAGAAAGTTCATGTTGTTGATAAGTCAACTTTTGACCCATACTCAGACCTAGTCCATCTTATCTGCAGACTTCCTCATCACCTCTTTGCAATACAAGTTGATGTATAAGAGAGAGTAGGAAGCCTTTCCTTTCTTCACACTAAAAGATGAACAACGTGCCTGTTTTACTCACACTGATGCATTATGATTCTAGCAGAGTTGCCTTAGTAGCTGGATGTTGTAGACATTTATTCCCAACCTTCTCAGCATTTCCTACAATCTCCTATTAAAAGTCAAATGACATATTTTAATCTATAAAGCAAGGTAGAGTGATTTGCTGGATTCTCCAGCTTTCTCCATCTGAATGTGTAGGTTGAAAACCTCAGCCATCTTGTGACACTATTCCTAAATCCCAACTTCCCTTTTGCCACCTCTCATTCTGCAGTCGCCTTTTCTGGGTAAGAAGGATTTGTAATAGAATCTTCCTGGCAAAGCTGATCAAGAAGATCGTTAAATTGGACATGGCATTTTTACTGAGGAAGTGATAAATATGGAATATCTCCAGTCCTACAGCCATCATTCAGACTGCATGATTTAATTACACAGCTATGTAAAGAATGTTACTGTAGTGTTGCTACCACATTTAACCAGTCCTGCAAGCTGGTCATCAACCCTACTTGTCTTTCTGTTTGGCAGCCTTCTGATAGCATCTCTCAGTCATTCCTCTAACATTGTCGGACCAGTTTTGTTTTATCTGTTTTGTCAGATGAATCATGCTTGTCATGGCCTGTGTACAAACCCTCACAGTATTCCTTTCTCCTTTTCATAATATTTTCTAAGTTGGTCACCAGCCTTCATTAATGGTTCTGGTATGTTTCCTTGCCTGTGCTTGAAAGCAGTTCTCAGTTTCTTGACTACAGCAAAAAATGTCCTTTTGTTGTTGCCATTTATACCTGCTTCAACTTTGGTATAAGTTCAACTTTTATTTTTGTCTTTCTTACCGTACCTGCCCTTGTTTCCCTGTACCACTGAGTAGCTTCAAATGAAAGATTTTTTATTGCCTTCAGATGTTTCCTTTCTGTCCACCAGCATCAGTGATTTGTCTGATATCCTAGGCTTGTTTTTGCATCCCAAAATTTTATGGGTGCTTTCAAGAATTGACTGCTTATAGTCTACCCATTTGTCTTGCCTTGTTATGAGATGTTCACTTTAAAACTTTATCTTTCTTAGAATAACTTTTCCTGAGCAAAAGTATATGTGGGATATTGGAATTCTTTATCTTTGGAACTTTTCTGTGCCGTTACTTTTGCAGTATAATCTTTACTGATCATAGGGATTATTTATTTCGTGATGTTTCAAAATTACTTTGTTTTGCATATAACAGGGTGCTGCTATGTTGTGATTCCTGTTACGGGCATGATGCTCTTGGTTGCCAAGGAACGTGGTTTCATACCATGCTGCACCTTGCATGATCAGTGCTACCCCTTAAATACCAGCGTGACGATTCATTCATATCCATGATTTGGATAAAAAACTTAAATGAATGTAATGCACATTTCTCTCTTGAATTTCTAGTTTCTTAGTTTCAGTTTTTCCACTGCCTTGACTTTCTGGTTACCAATCAGGCTTTGATGCAATAGTTTTCATCTTCTTGGTTTTGACTTATTTCTGGTTTTGACTACATTTCAACTCCAGGTCCTCGTCCAGCCTTTGGGCAGAATATGTCTTTTGTTAGATCCCTGAGTAGGCCTAGGGCCTCAAACCTGATGCTGATTTTCACTACAAATCTATCCTGATATGCCCTGGACCTGACCTTCTCAGGGTTGATCCTACACATATTCCTATTGGGTCTTGCCTAAACGGAGAACAAGTGAGGCCCAACCAATGGACTAAAGTCCAAACCTGGGTATGACCTTGCAATCCTGACACATTTCTTTTCTGTTGTAGCAGTGACATACAAATGGCATAAAAAGGGCAGGTCAATGACCAGAGAGAGCAAAGTAAAAATACATAGTGGCAAATGAGATTTCCACTACACATCACTCTGGGTGCATGTGGAATATTATGGGCAGAAGACTAAGTCACTACACGACTTAAACCAGGTAAGAATCATCATTTTCATCACTTCATCAGAAGTCATGGCAACTGCTTCAACTTCCTATAATGACATTATTAGGCAGTCAATTAATAAATGCAAAGTAGGCTTGGCCATGTTAATATTGCATTTCAATTCTCTATAGTATATTTGTAATTATCACTAGGAGGCTCTGCACCCTGCTCACTTCGCTTGCCAACCCCTGGGGGCAGGCGCCAGAGAGCCTGCTATCTTACAGCTGAGCCACTTGAAAGGTGTCGGGGCGCTCTTCCGTTAGACATAGTGATTGTATTTAAAGAGGTGGTATATAGAAGAGTATGCGTGGCATGGGACAAAGACCGTTTGGTCCTTAGTTATTATAGAGAGAAAGTCAGTTACTTAAGTGTTTCAGTACAGCTGTCTATTTTAAATACCAAAGAATACTAAAATGTAGTAAAATTAAAAGTAAAAATGTAAAAGTAGAAGTTAAAAAGTAAAACGTAATAAAAAGTAAATAAAACATTAAATTACATTAACGTCAAAACCAATAATGTCGCTTTCCAGGAGGGAGAAATAAACCACACTTCCTTAACAATCCCCCCGCCCTAATAAGAATAGCAGATTTGGCTCCTCTGCCCACCCCTCTCCACAGCCCTCTGAGCAACGCCATTTGCATTGCTTTTTAAGACACACTGCCTCGAAGGTAATTTCTTTTCCAGACTGTTTCAATATTATGAATTATTTTATCTTCTAAATTACATTCTATAAATGAAGCTTTTTTGAATTTCTGTTCGGAATATTTTTCTCTTTTTTGTTTATTGGACAATTCTCTTTGTTCTTGATTTTTATTATGTGCAGGTTTTATTTGCTCATTTTCACTTTTCAATGTTCTTTATCAGGTATTGCCACTCTTTTTCTATTGCAATGTAAAATTCAACGTTTTTGAATAGATAATTTGCTTTTCTACCTTGTTATTATAACCAACTGCATTGAAGGGCGAGTTAGCACTGAGAGCGTCACGGGGAGAGGATGTGCTCAGTAGGAGTCACGATTAGGCGAGCGGTGTGGAGGGGACTAGTCAAGGCTGAATATCGCAGACACGGCGAAATAGTTTTTTTAATATAATAGGGAGGTATAACACACTGGGCTCAAAAATAGAAATGCACTCAATAAAGATACATTTGAATTGAGTGGTTATAGATATATTACATTGCAGACATGGATGTAATGCCATGCTCCGGTTATGTAAGTTTTGAAAAAGCTTTTGATGATTATAGTTCAGGATCACAAGAGGCTAAGTTAGGCATTTCTAGTCTCATGGAGGGAGTCAGACATGGACAGGCTGTTAGTCTATCGAGGAACACAATCACACACGTACATACGACACACATTTAGAATCACTTATTAACCTAATCTGCATATCTGGCAAGGCTGCAGAAACAAAAACTTCATCATCTCTTTGCCATACAAGTTGATGTGTAAGACAGAGAAGGCAGCCTTGCATGAGTCCTTTCTTCACACAAAAATACTTGTTTTACTCACCTAACCTGCATGTCTTCGAGAGGCTGCAGAAAACAAAAACTTAACAGCTACCGTGGCTGTCCAGGACCAAACTCGGCCACCTTGGGGCTGCCTCAGCGTCTCTCGGTACAAGACAGGACATCACCTGGAATGGTGCATGCTCCATGCCATTGAAAGCCTCTGACTTATGCTTGAACAGTGAGAAGAATCCCAAGACCCCACAAGAAGCTCTGATGAACACAATATATGCCATTATACTACAAGGAAGAAAGGGTTTCACACACATTTCATTTCTGTGAAATTTCATATTTTCATAAGTAAATTAAAGAATGAAAACCACAAAGTGAATATAAAAGTGATTGTTGGCTAATCGCTCAGTTCATTAGTTGATTACTCTGCTCATTTCAGAGCATACATATTCTTATAGAACAGGGGTGTCAACATCAGACCCTCCGAGGTTTTAGTAATTACAGATTTTCATTCAAGCAACTTTTGTAATTAGCAACCAATTACCGCTGCTATTTTAACAGACATCCCCGTTTTAATTTTAATTGACTTGCTTCTTAAGATCCTGAACTTTAAAGATCCAGAACTTTTAATTGTTTCTTTTTCTTTAATCAGTTGTCAAGCAATAATGAGGTACAGACTGAAACAACATATGATCAATTCTCTCAGGGTTCTCACACTCGGGTCAATTTTCACTATGGCCAATTTCTTAATTAGAAGTTATTTCTCATCATTAATGAAACACATTTATGTAATTCTATGGCTATTTAGTTCCCTCCTTCTGCTACACCAGATTTTTTCAAAACTTTATTTTCTTTTGTCTAATTGTGCCATCCACATGTTTGTGGGGCACAGCAGATCAACATTGAACAACATGTATTTAAAATGTAGTAAAACTCTGACAGTCCAGTACTCTTGAAAGATTAATCGAGACTTCGCAAATTGCATATTTAGTCATACAGCAAAATATGAAACGTTAATTTAACTTTTCAAGGATTTATTTGTCCGTCTCTAACTGATTTCTAGTTGAAGACTCAATAGTTCTTTTATTAGACTGTGTAGAAGATCAGCCCTGCTACAGACAGACACTGAGACACAATGTCCGAAAGCACGTACAGCACCATACAATATACCAATCACCAACAGTGCTCAATCCTTTCTTCCTTTCCTCTCTTCTCTTGCCTCTCCACTTCTCTCCCACAAGCTCTGTCCTCTGCCTCCCGACTCCAGCTCCTTGAATGGGGTGAGGTGGCCTCTTTTATACCACACCCGGAAGTGCACCAGGTGCTCCTTGATCAACTTCCTGCAGCACTTCCAAGTGTGGTGGAAGTGCTGCAGACCACGGCGCCAGAGCTTTCCAGATGCCCCCTGTCGGTGACCACGGGCCCCAGCAGGGTAGAGCTTCTAAGCTGCAAGCCCTGATGCAATCCAGGGGGGCTGCTGTCTCGTGTCACAGGGGAGGTACTGCTGTTGATATGTTCTCTCCCCCGGTCCTCTCCTCAGAAGGGCGTCCCGACCGGGCAAGGACCCCTGTCGTCTATCACAACTGCAACAACAGATTTTCAATATGCTTGCTCTTAATCGTTTTTTATTATTATAGAAATCCAGTGTACTCATGGTGAACCATTTAACGCTACTGTGGTACAAGCTGAAATTGGTAAATAATGCCAGCAGTGTGTTCACTTGTTATGTTAAGTGAAGCAGCGCCCAATAAATACTTTTTCATAGACTGATACAGCATAATAGTGACAACAAAAAGTAAGAGTGTATAACAAAAAAGAAAAACAAGCAATGCATCATAATGATAAGTAGTAACAATATATGTAGCGTATAAAATAAGGGTGATTTGGGGATGCAGTGATCGCAAGTACTTCTTACATGGAGTGTGCACGTACTCCCGAGTGATCTGGAAGGTTTAATCCCACAGCCCAAAGACATGCAGATGGACTGGTGCCCCGTCCAAGTGTTGTTCCTGTCTTGCACGTGATAATTGCTGGGACAGGCTTCAGCTGCCCCATCAAGTGGGCTAGAAAAACAAATGGATGGATGTATTAGTAGGTGGATTGGCAATTCTAAATTGGCCCTAGTGTGTGCTTGGTGTGTGGGTGTGTTTATGTGTGTCCTGCGGTGGGTTGGCACCCTGCCCAGGATTGGTTCCTGCCTTGTGCCCTGTGTTGGCTGGGATTGGCTCCAGCAGATCCCCCTGACCCTGTGTTCAGATTCAGCGGGTTGGAAAATGGATGGATGGATTTATTAGAAATAATAATAATTCATAAGCAGGTTATACGTCCAAAATACATTGAATACACAGATTACAGTGACACACCGAATTGATCATCATCTAAAATAGCTATGTGTGTGCATGAGTGCACCCTGCCCAATATGTTTCCTGTCTTGCCACCAGAGCTGCCAAGATAGACCTCCAGTTTGGATTAAGCAAGCCTGTGAATGTTATATTTTGTTACGTTTTACTGATCAAAGATCAATTTCTCCTAACCAGGATGTCAGCCTTTGTTCTCCTTTCTGCTTAAGATCACTTACATTATTTCTGCAGAGAGAGTGATGGACACCATGTACGGGCAGGCATCACTGCTAGGATGGGCAGATTTTCCTTTCCTGGCTAGATAGAACAACACCCTACCATGGTCAGGAGATGCACGTATGGAAGTGGATACACTGGCATCCCAGCTGGGATAGACTAAAGATCCTTACCTGGCTGGGAGGCCAGTATAATGAAGAGACAGGAAGGAGGAAATCTATGCTGACTATTAGCACCCCCACTAGAGAGCAGCAACCCTGAGCTTCAGTATCCATTCAACCACCTGCGCGGTATGATGGGAATTGTAGTTCCACAGAACCTGGTTGGATTCTGTGGGTGCCGCCAGGGGGTACTGCGGGGGTTTGTAAATCCTACTTTATGGGACTTCCGATTGACCTGGATGTGCTGCCAGGTCTCAGATAAGAAAGAAAGAAAGAAAGAAAGAAAGAAAGAAAGAAAGAAAGAAAGATTTAAATTGTGATTTTGCTTGTGCAGACTTGGTAAAGAAACCTCTTAAAGGTATCTGGGTGGTAATTTTTCTTACATTTGAACCCAGATTTACATCTGTGTGGCTGTGTCTGGGGTTTGGGGATCCATGGTGCCCCATAGAGGTCAGATGAATACTTAAAATTATGTCCTAGTTGTAAGTTTATGTAAGAAATTAATTGACTCCAACTCACAAATTCCTGTACAAATCTATGGTGCTACTGTTTATCTTAAAATATAGCATGATAATTACCAAAATATAAATATTGATTTACTGTATGCCAATAAAGAAAAGCTGCCTTTGCCCTACAAAACTGCTGTTTCCACTTCCTGAATGAGTGCCTGTGGGGATGGAGCTCTTATTCTCTCTTTGTCAGCTCAAACACAATCCCCCAGCTCCACAGCAGAGCTGTCGCTTCTCTAAGGTGCGGTGGGTTTTAAAGCAATTAGCGTTGTGTAATTTACTGAGGTAACAATTTTGCTTAGCCATGTAAGGTGATCAGCATCTGAAAGTGGCCTGGATATTTTGTGGGCGGAATTCATTGGTGAAAGGAAATCAATGGGCGTTCATTTGCTGCAGATTGCCGTTGAATTACTTCCTGCTTTAGACGCAGATATTGTTAACCCTTTCCTGGTGGTGCAACATGCTTGACAAAAAGAAATGGAAGAAGGTAATGCCAGCTTTCCCTGTCTCTAGTCTAATAAGTGACAAAAACATTGCCAAAATTGATTTCTTCACGAGGGTCTTTGTCGGTTTGTGGAAGAATCAAAAAAATCATTGTGAAAAGGAGCTTTCAAGGAACTTGCAAGACATGCGCTCAAACTCCTTCCCGAGATGTTCATTATAATGGTGATAACAGACCCTAAAGCCTTCCACCCTTTCATGGTTTCTGTAGTGAGAATCATTGTTATGTTGTGGCACCTGATTTTGTTGTCTCTTTAAATTCCTTTCACTTAATGTTTCTTGGATTTATAAGTGTTATTATACATTGTGACTTCATCTCCTTTAAAAGAAGTTGCCATGTTGTAACACTGCTATAAATCCATGCTCCCATTTTTTGGTAGTTGCCATATAAACTCAGGAATTAAGGGAGTATCAAACTAGAGACAACATGAGCATCTAGAAAAGAATTTCTAAAGACAGTTTAATAATCTTGGATAAAGTATTCTTGCAACAATTTAAGCTACAGCAATATTTGAACATTTGAATATTTGAACTAGTCGGTAGTTACGTGCATTGTAAATAACCATTGTTATATTTCAGCCAGGGTTCCTCCCCTGGCTGGGGTTCAAACTTGTCTTTTACATCTATTTTGTTCATTGTTTATATTAACATTGTTGATTATTTGGTTTCTTTCAGCTTAGCCAGTGCCGGATTAACCAATAGGCACATGTAGCATATGCTACGGGCCCAGCAATTTCGGGGGCCTCCAAATGGTGGACCCAATATTTAATGAAAAAATGTAGCATTGAAAAACTGGTCTTTAAAAATATTATCTTTACGTTTTTAAACTGTAAATTTCTTACACAACAAAACTTTATGGGCCCAACACATAAAATTCACATAAATATTATAAGATTCTTATTATAATCGAGAGTAAAATAATTATTTAGTCCGGTTTGAACTGTTCAGAATCTAAACTTCAGATGATGCAGACCAAAATTTGAATGTGCTACGGGCCCCCAAAGCTCTTAATCCGGCCCTGAGCTTAGCCATCTTTTACTATGTGTCATGTGTTTTGTGGGTGGTTCTCCAATAGTTGGGGCCACCTGCCAATCACCATCAAGGGACTGCCTCCTCTGTCCTATAAAAGCTGAAGATAATCCACAGTCTCTCGTAGTTCATTGTGAATGTGTTGTTGGCGAGTTCTCCTGTGTTTTTCCTCCTTTGATTTACTAGGTTTTGGTGACCTTTTGCTCTGTCTTTTGACCATTCTTTGAATTTTGTGTATTGAGACTGTGTTTGCTTTTGTTATTACTTATTTTGGCATTTCCTTCTGTGCCTTTTGCCTTGTACTCTATCAGAGGATTTTTGTTAAAATAAATCTTTTTTTGCTAATAAAGAAGGGTTGCTGGTATTTCCCCCTCTACTGGGCATTTTTGGGATTTTTCTGGAACTTCGTTGCTTGTGAACTCTTTAGTTCATAACAGGCATGATAACCACATATTTGCCTGTAACTCAGGTAACAGAGTAATGGTACAAATACAGTAAGTACCCATTTCTCGTTCTTGTTTCACACCAGTTGAGTGACCACCCGTACCAATTGTTGTGACTATGTTCTGTTTACAACAACAACAGTTTATTTCTTATTTCTTGTATAAGCCCAAAATCACATAAGAAATGCCTCAATGGGCTTTAACAGGTCCTGTTTTTTGAAAGCCATGTGCCTTATCACACTAAGAAGACAAGAAAAAACTCCCAATTAAAAAAAAAATCTAGTATGGGAAAAAAATGGATGAAATCTTGGGAAAGGCAATTCAGAGAGAGACCCCTTTCCAGGTAGAGTTGGATGAGAAATGGGTGTCAAAAAATTGGGTAAATACAAAACACAAAACAGAACACAAGTAATCCTCTTCACAGAGCTGATGGCCAACCTAGCATTGCCACCTCAGGAATACAATACAGAAGTACAGACTACTTTGTTCTTACACACCACTCCTCACCAACTGCAAGTGCAGAGCTCAGCGACAGTTCTCTAGGCAAAATGCAAGAAGAGATTATACCACTCACTAAATACAGAACTACCATAGCCAGACTGCAGAAAAGGAGTCAGACAAGCCAGGCACAGTCAGAGTGCTGGAGACCCCTAGTGGCCATTCTACAGCTAAGTTAGTGCTGAGCCGGCCAATCGGATGAAAGGACCCATGATTCCAGTGCTCCTTTTCCATAGAAAGGCAAACAACATTGCAATAGAGCAGGAGCATCAAGTGTTTTGTATTTTTACTCATTTTTGTTAGTGTATTTCTAAATGATTTTCCATGAGATGCTAAATCCAGCTCTAGTGTTAGTTTTCTATTTCATTTTCATTTTGACATTGTTGGAATTTATTTGACCCTTTTTCTGATGTCATTTTGTTTTTACAGGTGGCGCCATTTTGAGATTCTGCTGTTGCAGCATCATCATGGTAATTGGGATGGAGGTTGTGACACATGATGTCAGTTGTGCAATGGTATAAAGGTCACACTGCTCACTTGCTCTTTATCCAAGTTTGACAGATGATCACTGCAACACTGTGTTTTTCTGTGTTTAGTTCTTTGGTATTGTTATTCTGACTTCGATATGGAGTTTTGGATTTGGCTTTTTCAAAGATTACCCTAAATTCCTGTGTTAAGAAATTAGCATGTTTCTTGACTTATGTTTCATCTTCTGGTCCTCAATTCCAATTACATATGCTGTTTTTAGCAGAAATCAATATTAAGCACATACTGTAGTTACTGTAATCATTAGTTACGCTCTAGTTAATTAGGTACTATTGAGTAGTTAAAAGTGCATTATGTGGTAATAAGAGACACATCATTTAAACCATTTCCAATGTACTGGAACTTTAGTAAATAATGTAGTATGTTGAGCAGATGGAGTCAGTCCTCGAGTTCTTAAGTTCTCTACTGACCAAGCTTGTGGTGTTTTCTGTCAGTGCTTAGTCTGTCTCTAAGGCTCCAGAAAGTGCCACTGCTGATGAAAACATCCTGCATTATTCCAATTCCAAACAAGACAGGAGCCTCTTCACCTAATGTCTACAGACCAGTGGCACTTATAGGCCTCACAGTATGAAGGCCTTTGAGAGACTTGTCTGCACTATATGAGTCCTTCTGCAGTTGGCCTATAGGACAAACATTGGAGTGGATGATTCAAAGCTGGCAGTACTGAGAGGATTATGTTCTTTGATTCCTCCCGTGCCTTCAATACCATCCAGGCATCCCTATTACATTTACTTATTTGGCTAACTCCATTATCCATGGTAACTTACAACATTTACATTTCTTTTTTTGGTTTTCCAATTGGAGCACAGACAAGTCAAGTGTCAGTGGTGGGATATGAACCCACAACCGTGGTGGGATATGAACAACAGGGTTTGAAGTTCAAAGCCTTAAGCACTACACCACACTGCCTGCCATTAGAGATATGTAGGTGGGTTAGCCTATGGTGTCCTGGTCTATCTGTCAGGCAGACCACAGTTTGTGAGACTCAAGGACTGTGTTTCTGATAAGGATGTGAGCAACACTGAGCACCACAAGGAACAGTCCTGTCTCCTTTATTCTTCACTTTGTACACCTCAGACTATAAATATAACACCAGGTCATGTCACTTGCATAAATTCTCAGATGATTCAGCACTTATGGGGCATGTTGATAAAGGGAATTAGCGTGTAGGAGTCAGTTGGAGAAATTTGTTTCTTGGTGCAGAAAGAATCATCTGCAACTTAACATCAGCAAAACCAAGGAGATGGTTATTGACTTTTGCCTCACCAAAGGGTCACTATTCAAGGAGTGCATGTAGATGTGGTCTCTCCTGTAAGTACCTGGGGGTCTATTTTACTGACAGGTTGGACTGGTCTCATAACACAAAGGAGCTACTGTATATAAGAAAGGGCAGAGAAGACATTTTTTCCCTAGGAGATTATGTTCCTTTAATGGAGTAAGTAACATTCTTCACATTTTTTATAACTCTGTGATGGCCAGTGTGATTTTCTACGCTGTGGTGTGCTGAGCTGGTAACATCACTTCAAGAGAGGCCCACCTAATCAGACAGCTAATTTAAAGGGCAAGCTCAGTTATGAGACCCACTCTGGAGTTATAAGTCCACACTCTGGACTCCCTGAAGGGCACAGCAAAGGAGAAAATGAAAACAAAACAGTGCCATTTTGAACAATGCTGCACATATTCTCCATAACGCACTTGCATTGAGTACTTTCAGCTGACAAATTATTCAGTAGAATGGTGTCAAATAACGCTACTGTGGCCATATAATATGTTTGCATAATGCTTCCCTGGAACTGTGACAGCCAAATCAGAGGTTTCTCTCTCTTTTTGTCTTTTTAATTTTATTTCTTTTTACTTCTTCTGAGCAGAGGTGACATCATTTTAAGAGGGAAGCATATAGCTCTTCTACATTGTGTGAGAGGATGGATGACTGCCTGTGGGTTTTTAACCTCATTTTAAGGAATACCTATTGTTTGTTATTTATCTGATATTGTAACCTCCGCAAAGCACTTGCATTTATTGGGATTATTTATTTATTAGATCATGCCCTGCACTATTTACATCGTTTGATTTTGATTTTGGTTGTTAATAAAAAAAGCACAAAGTACTTTTCACCTCCTGTTGACTGCGTGTGTTCTCATGTGCTTGGATTGTCCTCGGTTTTGTTATCAACAGCTCCGGGTTAAAGCTGCCATGTAGCATGGACACAACTCGGATCATAACTGAGATATTTGAAAGAAGAAGACAGTACTGAACACACACCAGCCTGGATGGAGCTGCAAAGAAAACCTTGTTAGAAGTCCTCTCTGTATACTCTTCTGTGTGCTTCAGTCATTAATAATTATTACCAATTTAATAGTAATCAGATTGTGCTTCTCTCATTTAATATATGGAACTAATATAGAAACACATTAAAGAAAAGACACTGTTTTCTGTTGCTTCATTACCGGATAATTTTGCATTGGAGCCTCCCTCCACTATACAACATTTAAGGTTTGGAAGACACTAGACATCCCAACTGTCAAAGATCTTTATAATGATAACATGCTTGCACCTTATGATCAGCTTTATTGTAAGCATAAGATTCCTCCAATTTTTCTATTTAAAAGTCAGAAACATTGTAATAAAGAATTTGCCTAAGTTTCCTAATCCATCCCTAATACTCATACTAGAAAATATTATAATTACTATAATTAGTAAGGAGAAAAATATTGGCAGCATTTCCAGACTTTATCAAATATTTTCCCAGACCACTTTTGCCAATGATAAGAAAGAGACCCCTCTATCTATATCTCCAGCAAGGATAATATGATAATTCAAAACATTCATTCTTCTTAAATTTGTGCAAAACATGCTGTAATCCATCTGAAAATCATCTTCCTCACACACCTCTCCAAATTAAAACTATCTAAAAATTTTCAGATATTGGACCCTAATTGTGAAGGACGAAGGTAGCTCCTGCCTCATTCAGGCATATGTTTTGGGATTGTCATATATTATGATCATTGCAAATCCTCTCATGTCGGTCTTTGAAGTTATGGCAACATTAGACTATCTGGTGATAAACTGACCATTACTTCCCACAGTACATTGACGACTAATTCTCAGTTGGAAGAACCCTTCATTACCCAATGGGAAAATGATATTTTGGAATTTCTAAAACTAGAAAAAAAATCTAATATCAGTTATGTGGATCTATGCAGAGCTTCTTAAGAATTTGGTTAGACTTTATTAATGTTATTTTAAATTAACGTTACTGTACTCCTGCTGGTAAAATGCCTATTGCTTTACTTAAATAGAGGCTGTATAACAAAGTTTGCTTCCCTTATCTCTTATTTTTTTCTCATTTTAAAAAAAAATTGCTGTCTGTTGTGGGTGAGGTTGTGGGTCATAGCGTGGCTTATGATTACATATTTTAATTGTTTCAGTGATATATGAGAGCCCTGATTGAACAGACTTTATAAAATCTTGAGATTTAGTTTTATTGAAAGTTATGTTACAATGTCATATTACTTAAGTTCTTCTGTACTTTTGACATTTTAGGATTTTGTTTTGGCCTTGACAACAGATTGGATTGATCATTACTTAATGAACTTGATAGAGCTTTTTGACATGCATCCAGCTTCATTTATAGCACTGCCCTTCCTTTACGGTGATAGTACACCTTCCACTGACTTTCTAACTAAAAATGAGTATGGAAGGACCTGTGAATTTTGGCCCAGAGTAGTCCTGCCCTCAAACTGACAAGCAGGCTTGTGGCCTACACCTGCAAAAAGGCCAAGACCTTGAATCCCAAATTGGAGAGGGGAAACTGAAAAAATCCCTGACCAAAAGAACAAACTAGAGTTTCTTAGAATGTGATTGTTTATTAAGGAGAAGGTTCAACAAAGCAAAACAACAAAATTGAGTTTTGACAAATATTCAGTGTCACACATGTGGCAGAGTGCACTGACCTTTTTTCTCACTTTCCTGCAGGCCATTCACGGGAAATTCCGCCAGGCCCTAATGACGTCACTTCCGCTTCCGGACCCTAGGATGACATCACTTCCAGTGAAGAACCCATGACCAAAGAGACTTCCTGTTCCTGCCCTTTTGATGACGTCACGTCTGGGTCTGAACCTATGGAAGTGGACCCTTCCACCCTCTATGACTTTACTTCCTTTTCTGGCCTTTAAAGCTGCCATATTTGACTAACTTAATCAGTTCTGTTTTGAACTCCATTCTGAGCACATCAGTACTAGCAATTTACCCATTTGTAGCCAGGGAATATTATACGGGTGGCTGCCCCAAACCTTTTTATGACTCTTGTCAGTCCTATGCTTTTTGTGATATCAGTTATTGACAAAATGTTGTCTCCAAAAAGCCAACGCAAAAGGGAACAAAAAAAGTATCTGAAAGAGAATAGCCAGATCTAAGAACGGGTACAAAATTTACAAGCACTAAATAATCAAACAGAATTTTCAAATAACAAAATTTCAAAAGGTGATCTGTACAGCACAAGCAGGGGATAATTTCTGAGCACAGGTCTATATAGATCATAGGCATCCAAAGCTGAAGTGACAGGGGGCCCACCCCTCTTGGGTTCAGCATATAAAAAACCAAGGAAAATAATTAGCTGAATTAACGTAAGGTGAGAATAAAAAGAAAATGAATAATAAACATGAAAATACAATTTAAAAACAAAGCAATACAAGAAAAAAAAATAAAGGAAGTAATATTAAACACAAAAGATTTAATAAAAAAAGAAAATAAACAAAATAAAAAAAGACATGAAGCTAAAGCCAGAGAAGAGCACAGGTTAAACCCTGACAGAACTCTACATCTGCCAGCATAGCTTTCTCTTGTTTTTTTTGTTTTTTTGGTTTTTGCTAGGTCTTACCCATGTGCCATCCAGATGCCATCTCTATCTCATAACATCTTTAAGAACATTGTCTTAGGTTGCATGATATAACAGAAACTGCAAATCTGAATAACCCTATTTCTTAGGAAACAGTTAACTAAAAGTGGTGGAGGAAACCAAACAAGTAAAACCAAAAACTACTAAATGATACGATTGGCTGATTGATTTTTTAGGGTAATACATTGGACAAAGTTCATTCAACCAGCAACATGATTGATGTCATGTATGATGTCATGTCATACCTCAACCGAAAGCAAGAGACTCCTTGAAACAGCATATGATAGGCTTCCCAGCAAACATCTTAGAGATGACTCTCAGGCCAGACATAGTGCTTTTTTTAGAATCAAGAATAAGGTAGTCATTCTGGAGCTGGTCATGCCGGAGCTAGTGGTTTCCTTGGAGAAGAGGATGGAAGAAGTTAATGAGAAGAAACAAGGCAAGTATGGAGACTTGTTGGGGGAGTGCCACAATCAGGGGTGGAGAGCACATTGTGATCCAGTGGAGGTGAGCTGCAAGACCTTGCAGCTTGATCCTTGTGTAAAGCCTACAATCTCCTAAGCATCACAGGCATCCTGAAGAAGAAAGCCATCAGGACCACCACAGAGGTAGCAGAGAAGGCCTTGAGGTGGCTGTGCATCACGATGATGTGAGCTGTGAATACAAGCTACTTGGGCATAAGCTGGGATCTGATCACTCCTGGCTGTGTCTTTTGGGAGAAGACACCTGATTTTCGGAAAACCTGAAACACCTGATGACCGTAGATAACATTAGTGATGATGATCCCAAGGACATCATTGGATGTATCAGAAATCAGCTGTAAATGGCAAGAGTGCTGGTTCAATCCCTGAAATTAGCTCACTGTATAATCCTAAACTAACCACCTAAACTGCTAGTATTGTGATTGTAAGAATACAGATTATGCTAAACCTATAAACCATTTAGGATGTGGCTTACAATAGAAAGGTTTTATATAAATTAAACATTTATTTTCCATCAGTGAACTTTCTCTGTGACATACGGAAACAATCAGGCAGGCCTTGAAAAGTGCAATTTACCATGCTGTGGCCTGTGAGACAGCTATTTCTACTGCCATTTTATCTTCAACACAACACTTCCTTGTATTTGATTTCAAAGAGTAATAACCTCCAGACCTCACTTTTTAACATTTCCCAATAACCAGGAAGAAAAAGAACAGAGAAAAAGAAATGTGATTCACATACAGACAAAGGGGTTCTAGTGTGAAAGTCTCACTGAGCAGCCAATTCTGTTGCTTCATGTCAAACGCAGGAATGCCTGTGTGAAGTCAGTTTCACTGATAACCCCTGTATCTTCAGATTATTACTGAAAAGCTAATATTTACTTTTGTACATGTGTAAGAAATGACTAAGGTTGCTATTATAAGCCGAGTAAATAAATGATTTTCTATGTATTTCAGTCGCATTTCCTGTTCAAACAATATTTCAGCTTCCTTATCAAAATGTTTATTTTCTCACCATCCATGTGACACTGGAGTGACTGCTCATGTGACTACAGACTGTATCATACCTAGTGTGAAATATCCAAAAAAACTGGAAGCAGACACGTTCAACCAGAGGAGCTTTCCCATAATGAAAGAAAGGAGAAAAGTCAAGATGAGCAAAATGAGTCATAATACTCAACATCTGGTTGTAAATCAGTCCGGGTAAAAAGATTCCATTCAAATAACTGGAATCTACAAAGCCCACTACACCTGTAAGCAATGTCCAAGCTAGAAATTACCATACAAATGGCCTGTGGGCTAAAATTCTGATTAAAGCCTGTCTGCAGCAGCATCCGTTGCAGCTCGGGATTGTGTGACCCCTTTATTATGTGCATGACGGCTATAATAATCACTGGTAACACTTCCGCTTTGACTTAACACACTGCAGCTGTTTGGGAAGATATAAATCAGATTGTAGGCAGCTCCGGCAGCCTATCTGCAATATTTTAATATTATGGGTAAAACCTAACAGCAGTTAAAGTAATCAGACTGAGGCCCACTGGGATGTGCACTAAGGCAGCCTGCAATATTGAAGGAAAGAATTAAAGATCAGGCTGCAAAATTAGATGGGCCGAAGAAAAAAGCCTGCTGGCAAATGAGACAGCGTCCAGAAAACAGAGGCAAGAACCAACATGCAGCAGAAATTCTGCAGTGAAGAATCATCATACTCTCTGTGTCCCAGCCCCTGGACCACCCACCACAAGCACACACACACACACACACACGTGCGTTCAAGTATCTTCAGCAACAGACTCCCATAGAGAAAGTGGGCTGTTGCAGTGGGCAACACTTTAAATTAAATGTCAAGAATTATAAAAATGGTGACGTCTGTTTAGCAAACTGACCAGAATGAATACTGCGTATTCAGAAAATGCATCAGTATAATGGAATGTCACTATGTAGTAATTGGAAAATTGACAATGTCATTATTGAAAATGTGGGCTTTTATGTACTTAGCTGACTGCTTAGCTGATTTTAGGAAACATATATTGAACTTGCAGAAACTTGCTTTTCGCAAAAAGTGTGGAATTAGTTTCAAGTTGTGTGACCCTTTTATTATGTAAGTAAATGGAAAGTAAAAGGGTAGCCCTTCCAGATTAAAATAAAGGCAAGAGAGAGCCAAGTAGTTGCCTGTGATTTTATTTAATTACGGGAAGTATGCTGTGAGTTTGGCCAGTTTTAGTGCTTCATTCTTTGTAAGTGCAGGAAGGACATCTAAGAAGGTGTATAACTAAGTCACAAAGCAGGGAAGACGTTAGCTGGGGTGGTAGTAATGGCAGGGGCGGCTCACGAAAGCATGAAGCTTTTTGCTAGGACCTGCTGAAAGATATCACGCATGACATGTCCCATTCAGGGTTTTTTTTATTCTAACTAGATCTGGACAAATGTACAAGGGCAGTATTTGTTGACCAGGAGGTGAACAAATGCCAGATGAATAGTAAGGTCAGAACTGGAAGGACAAATAAGCTTTTATGCCAAAACCAAATCCCAAAACAAAATCAATTCTGAAGACCCTAGCCAGCAGACTACAGCAAAACAGAAAATCTTCACTAATAAAGGAAAAATTCACAATCTGGATCATCAGCTAACATGCGGCATCAACTTATTGTTATGATTCATCACAATTTTAAAATGTATTTCTTCTCAGATGCATTTTTCTGTTAATATCTAGAAATAGTTTTGGGGAGTTTAAATCATGACGAAATTCATTTTCATCATTATTATCCTTTAAATTGTGCAGAACAAAGTCAAAATTTATTTTTGCTTTATTGTTTCCCATGTTACCATTTTGTTTCCCTATGGGTGCCGTCATTATGTGGTTCCATCGTCATGAACCGATCATCTGTTGCTAGGGACATGGGGGTTTCTAAGTGTGCGCAATGTTGCACCGCAAGCGTGATTGTATTAAAGCCATCATCAAAGTTTCTGCATCATTCAAGATTGTGGATAGAACCCAAAACTGTGTTCCTCAAAAGCACTGATTGAATTCTCTCTTACTGATACATTTGGATTAAACCCCGTTCTACAATGTTTCAATATATTTTATCCATCTTTTTTTATTATGCATTATTCTACCATCCCAGTGCTTTTTCTTGTGTTGCAAAATTTTAATCTATTTGCTTGGATTATCCTGTGGCTCATGGCGTAGTTTTTGTTAGGAGGTGTGGTACTTTATGGTAAAAAACTATTTAAAATTTTAACTCATGCGATACACTTCAACTTCATCAAGTAAACTCCTTTCAGCTAGATAGATAGATAGATAGATAGATAGATAGATAGATAGATAGATAGATAGATAGATAGATAGATAGATAGATAGATAGATAGATAGATAGATACTTTATTAATCCCAAGAGGAAATTCGCATACTCCAGCAGCAGCATATTGATAAAAAACAATATTAAATTAATTAGTGATAAAAATGCAGGTGTAACAGACAATAACTTTTTATAATGTTAACGTTTACCCCCCCAAGTGGAACTGAAGAGTCGTATAGTGTGGGGGAGGAACGATCTCCTCAGTCTGTCAGTGGAGCAGGACAGTGACAGCAGTCTGACTTCTAATGTCAACTAGTTAGACAAGTGCTAGGATATAACTGGTGCCCCGACCCTTTCCTTGCTTCCCTTTCCCCTTCCTTGCATTTTTTAAAATTAGTTTTCTCCTGGATTCATATAAATAATGGTTTTGTAATGGCACTTAACTGGTTTGTGTGATTCTTCTCAGAACCAGTGTTTGACAAAGAAGCATTCATTGTAGGAAGAGTTTTTGCATCTCAAATTGGTTCATTGGGCTTTGAAAAGGTTCCTAATATGTGAACAAACCAAAAATCTTTAATATGTAGTATGCTACCAAGCAGGAAACTGCAAGATCAAGAAAACCTGAACTTAGCCAGTGGCATTGTAAGTAACAAAGAGTCCTCTTAAAATCAGGAACCCTTTGGCCTTTCATAAATCAGTTATCATCTATTTATAGTTATTAATGGAACCTGTTACAGATTCAAATACATAAAGGTTCTTTCTGTAATCTCCATATGGATGGTTCTTTTGGGAACACAAAACGGTTCCCGTATGGCATCTCTCTGAAGAACCACTCTGGCGGACGGAGGACACACTGCCTTTATTCATCACTTGTTCCTCACATGCTCTGCTAATCATGGCAGTGGCCAGCAGGTCTGTTTAAGCTGCTGCAGCCTCAGACCTTTGCTGAGGCTTTGATTGGTAGCAACACTTGACAGTGGCTCTCCTCTTGGTATTCGTATGTATACTGTTTGATCAATTCTATTTTGAATGAATTTTGTTTTGTTGTTTGAAGATTTTTTTTTGTATTATTGATTTTGTGGTGGTCCCATGAATTTATTTAAACTATCTAATTTGTTAGTAGGTTTTAGAATAATTAGACTTATTTTAGATTTGGATAGTATTAAATGGTTGTCTATCATTTGAAAAAATCAACCCCACAATAGCGAAAGAATGTCCATGTTAAATAAATTGTGCTGTATTTAAACCACTGTAGCGGTTGCCTGAATCCTGAAATATTTTAATTAATAGATATTTGAGATTTGGTTTTTGGTACAGAATTTTAGAGTTTGGAGCCCAGTTAAAGTTTATTAGCATTATTAAACAACTTTGCGGTCAGAGCCAAGGAAGAGGAGCTGCTAACACATCATATAAGACAC
Source organism: Erpetoichthys calabaricus (assembly GCF_900747795.2). NCBI lineage: Eukaryota > Metazoa > Chordata > Cladistia > Polypteriformes > Polypteridae > Erpetoichthys > Erpetoichthys calabaricus. The sequence continues at coordinate 207,204,161 of NC_041397.2, read as the reverse complement.
TGCAAATCTCCCGAAGGATGCCTAACCTTACAGTACATACAGCTATTTTTCTGGTATGCCCTGGCAAGAAGCATCAAGCTGTGTCAACTGTGGGGGCCCAATGGCAGAAAATTGAATTAACCCGAGGTACGGATATTCTGATGACCTGCATCATTTCTGTTCTTTTGAAATCCGGTTGTTAGCATTGCATAGCTAATAAATTATACATGACTTAAACAGGCATTATCTACTCAACATAATGAACATTGAGGGAACATATTATCAAGAGTGTTTGTTTTGTCTGCACTGTTTAAAAATATCCTTATATATTTGAACTTGTTATTATTTTAGAGAAAATGTGGACGATGACGCGTAGAAAGGAATGTGACAGGTCCTGAGTACAGGTTAAGCGATAAAGGCCTCATGTCAGTGAAGACTTAAGTATTCTGCCTTGGATCATCAAGACTTACATTAGCTCCACGGTAAGAATGTGGTAAATCTGTGGTTATAAAGATAATTAAAAGCATTCAATCCAGTGAGAAATCTTACCCACCAAGATTAGCAACACCACATGAAACATATCTAGTATTCTGCCGCAAACACTTTCCCATTATTGTAATACCTAAATGTTGTAATAAGACCTACAGTTTGTAGCAAAAATGGCTTTTTCCTCAAAACAATTTGGAAACATTAGTCTATCCATATATTATACAGATCTCCTTAATACAAAATAGGAATCTTGTCTGAAAAGAAGGATAAAGGAAGACAAATTCTTGATCCTCAAAACATTACTTCACACAAAGAAGAATTAATTGGTTAGCTTATTTTTAGCGATGTTTTAGCGATGTTCCAGAGCAATAGGCAGGATCACATTGTGCAGGATCACATTAAAAAAACTGTTACCAAGAGCTGGCGGGGATCAAACAGATAAGCTTTACTGATATTTCTTTAATCCACCAAACTTACTGAAGTGGCAGGGAAAGTACAGATTTACTGCAGCAGGTGATAAATGTGGCACTGAGTCCTTTTAATTTCAAAGTCTTGGGGAAAAAAGAAAATGAACTTCATGATTGTTGGCGTTAATCGTAGGAAGTAAGGATAAATGTCCCTTTGTTGCTCTTTCCAAGTATGAACTTCTCAAAGCTCTTAATCTAATTCAGCTTGGTGTGGAGGTTAGAGACTATCCTGGCAGCACTAAGTGCAATACTCCACAAATCACCGAAAAGGACACCAGTTCATCACAAAGTGTATGTGTGTGCGACAGTGTGCATCTCTGTGTATAAAGCTACATGTCCCTGACAACCTAACTGACTGACTGACACGAAATTCTGGGTTATTTGCAGACACCCTATGGAAAAATGTTTTTCACTTTTGACTCATGAGACCTACAATATTTCACTCTTACCAAAAAGTTAATTTAATCATGAAAAAATCTGAGAAACCTGCACTGACAATTTGTATATAATTGTGGTTGTGGAATAGTGCAGGTTGCAGCATGGCTGACTGCAAATCAACAGCATCTTGGTTCAAATACTGCCTGTTGTAACCAGTAGAAGGCCCAAAAAACCCAGCAACAACCACTCCCAACAAAGTCACAGATTCAAATAGAGTTCCTTTTATTATACACAGTACCTTACACAACAGGCAAGAACTGCCAAAGTACCACAACCACAGATAGTTTATAGTTCCTTTCCTCTCCTTCTCCTCCTCCAATTAGCTTTGTCCTCTGCCTCCTGAAGCCGACACATGAGGTGAGGTGGAAGGCTCCTTTTAAGTCAGACCCAGGAGTGCTTCTGATGCCTTGCAGTTGCATGAGGGAAGCACTTCCGGGTAATATGGAAACTGCAGAGAACAATGGAGTCTTCTCCTCGCATCCCTCACTAGTGGCACCCAAGGACCCTGACAGAGCTGTCCTTCTCCACTTTAGGTCCCAGGTAAACCTGCGGGTGTCCAAACTCAAATCAAGCCAGGGGAGTACTGCCACCTCTTGTTCTGGGGGAAGAATCACTCTTGATAGAACATCTCTCCCAGTGCATCCTTTATATTTTCATCCAGACTGGGATATGAACCTCAAACCAGCAATTGTGCCACCATCCGTGTAATCCTTCCAGTTTGACCTCCCAGCCAGGTTAATATTCACCCTCCATCCCAGTCGAAAGGCCAGTCCCTCCTTCATGGCACTCACACTGTATATTTATTGATGTTTTTTTCCTTCAATCTTATTTGTGATTGCCATGCAAACATTATGCAGAATTGTAATTAACAATACTAAATAAGTGATATCAAACAAAATTGTTTATTACTGTAAAACTTTCTCATCACAGAAAATATATTGTCTCACTTTGAATAATTCACACTTTAACTTTTACCTTTTTTTCTATATTAAGATGTGCATTTATTTCATATAACTTTATTGTTTTGAAGGTCCATAATGTGTTTTGCTTTTTGTTAAATTTTCCTTTGCTATCTTCTGTAATCTGTAACTTAAACTGATTACAGTAGTAATTTCCTTTAAGAAATCAGTACTGTTATTGTCTCTATTTCTGCCTGCATTGTTTTGGATTTTTCAGTAGTTCAAATGTTGGACTTGATCTTGTAGTTATTTAGCAGGTAGTGTACACTTATCACTACAGCTCATAATATTATATATCTTATGATATTATGATATATAAAAGTGTTCACAGGAATATATTTCTTTTTTCCTTTTAACACTAGCAAGATAATTATGTTATCCATTCCATTAGAACAAACAAAAGTTCTGCTCTTACAGAGATGATGCTGTTATAGAATAGAAGCCCTTCTACCCAGAAAGACTTTCAGGATTACAGTAATTCATAGATTTTGTTGTATAGCTAAATGAAAGGGAGGGATAATTAAAGTGAGAACACAAAGTGTTCATTAAATATATAAAATAGAAAAATACAGCCTTTTTGCATCTAACTATAATGACTCTTTCAGGTGGAGAGGCTCATCCACTTGCTCGCCAAAACAGCAGCAAACCCTCCCTTTGTTACCCCTTCTTTTTTCACTCTCTCTCTCCAATTCTATTTTAATCTTATAACATCTTCAAGGGTCATTGATGGGCTAGATCTCTGTTGAGCAGTTTCTTGTGCCCCTGCAGTCCTCAGCCTTCAGTTAACTTATGATGTCCACTTCTGTCTCTATATCAGCACAGGTGCCCTTCAAGGCTGCATACTTTCCCTCCTACTTTATTCACTGTACATCAATAACTGCAGGTCCACTGACCCTTAAGCAAAAATCATTACGTTTGCTGTGGACACCACCATTATTGGACTAATTACTGATGGTAATGAAACAGCATATACAATGGAGATGACTTGTCTTGGTCCTGGTGCACTACCAATAACCAGGTACTCATACCACCCAGACAGTAGAAATGGTAATTGACTTTCGCAAACAGCAGTTACAACCCCTCTCAGTAGAAATTAATGATTCTGCAATCAATAAAGTGGAATCCTTCAACTTTGTGGGCACAGCTATCACAAACACTATCATTTGGGACATTAACCCCACTTCCATCACTTAAAAAGCTCAGCAGTGGATGCATTTTTTATGCCAGCTAAAGAAATTAAATATTTTCTGGCTCATCCAAGTACAATTCTAAAAAGTCATAACTGAAAGTGTGCTCACATTCTCAAATGTTGTCTGTTTTGGTATAGCAACACTCCACTCAAGGAATATATTATTGTGAGGTCTTCTGAGAAAATAATTGGCTGAGCTATTCCATCTGTGGCAGACCTGTATACATCTAGTGTCTTAAACTATGTATAAAGAATCACCATGGACTCGTCTCACCCAAGTCATTGCTTGATCCTAAAACTCTCCTCTGGTAAATGCTTCAGGCCAATAAAATCTAAAACTAACAGACACTTTAACAGTCTTGTTCTCAGAGCTGTAGTCCTCACAAACCAGTAATTTATCCTGTCTTCCATGGTTATTAATGTGTTCTTTCATATACAATGTGGCCGCACAGGGGGCACACCAGCTCCCCAAACCTGACACAAACAGACACCAGGTACAAGTCTTTGCAACACACAAGGCTGTATTTCAGTGGGAAATGCTTTTCACCCATTTCCCACCAGCACCAAGCACAGTCTACAGCGCACAGCACTTTTCTTTACTTTTCTCTTCTCTTCTTCTTTCCTCTCTTTTCTGCCTCCATTCCTCCTCCAATAAATTTTGTCCTCTTCCTCCCGACTCTGACTCATCCTGAAGGTGACTTCAGGTGACTCATCAGCATTAACTGGAACTACTCCCAGGTGTGGTGGAAACCCAAAGTAGGGCTCTGCAGCTCCCCCTGGCAGCCCACATGGAACCCAACAGGGCTGCCCTGTGGTAATCCAAGGCTCTGTTGCAACCCTGGAGGGCTACTATCGTGGTCCTTCCAGTATATCAATTTCTCGGCTGGGAAAGGACCCCATCCATCAATATATATATATACTGTATACTGGATACTAAATGGCAGCGAGCCTGGGCTCAGATCCCCACATGGGTGTCCACAAGGTATGCTGGGCATTGTAGTCCTGGGGGACAGCCTTATTGGGTTCTGTGAGAGTTGCCAGGGAGAGCTGCGGGATTCGTGAGTCCCTACATCACCTTCCGAGCTGCAGGGTCTTATCACCGGAAGCACTCTTTGGGATTACACACACATACACTTTTGTTTGCACATCTCCTTTGTAACTGCACTATTCTGCTACTGTTTATAATGTATGCTTTTAAACTTATTGTTTGTTACATGTATTTATGTTATGTATATTGGTGCATTGGTGATCCTAAATTGTCCCTAGTGTGTGCTTGATGTGTGGGTGTGTGTTTGCCCTGTGGTTGGCTGGCACCCTGCCTGGGGTTTGTTCCTGCCTTGCACCCTGTGTTGGCTGGGATTGACTCCAACAGACCCCCGTGACCCAGTAGTTAGGATATAGCGGGTTGGAGAATGACTGATGAAGAACATGAGAATAAAAGAGATTCTGATTCTGTAGGTGAGCCAGGATGATGCCTATCCTCTTTAAAAGGCACTGTGATTCCTATTCCTGCATCTTAGATATGGCTCTGGAAACAAATCGTCAGCTACCATGAAGTCTTGAAGATGCTTGGTAAAGATAGGCACAATGTGCAGAACAGTTTTCAAAACGTCAAATGCCAATTTCTCCTTGAAACTCAAGGTGGTCTTTGACAGACAAATTAAAAAAAAAAACACATGGCCGGGTGGGTGGCTGTACTTACAGTGCAGTGCCCCTGCTGCCACCTGCTGGACACCATCTGCTTTGTGGTTTTAGTTGTACAGCTTTGCTGAATGTCTCATCCTCTTTCTCTGACATGGATGTGATTTGATTGTGTTGCATCCTGTTTGTTAGATAGTAGAGCCAGAACCAACAGAACCTACCCTGTTTTTGGGGAAAGGGCCAACTAGAAGAAGAAGAGGAAGAAGAAGGTGTTTCATGTGATAGAAGTAACAGAGAGACTCTAGCAACCATTTTATTTCATAGGAATCTGTGACCTTGGAGCACTTCAATCCAGCTCTATTTTGCTTTGTATCTGGCTGCACAAAACCAAGCTAGTCTTGGTCAGGAGAACCAAGAAGCACTATGGAAGTGGTAGTTTCTGGGTCCTTAGAACATGGCCCCCACAAGGGGGGGGGGCTGACAGGGCTCTAGCTGGGGGGCCCAGGATCACAGAGGCCCAGCGCGGGATGAGTACATATTATGCACAAACAAAACGTATGAACAGAAAGCAAGAATTGATCCTACAGTGTTCAGTGTCAACTTCAGCATAAAATATTTTGAAAACTGAAAACAATATCAAAAACAGTTTCAGATAAATAAATTTCAACATACATTTTTCTACAACTTTCTCGCTTTGACATTTTACGAATTCAAATAAAACGTAGACCTCTCCACTTGTTGAAAATTTTGATATTAATTGCTGATTTGGTGTTATTTAGTTTTATATATTCTTTATTTATAAATATTATAAACAATAAACTTAAACAAATTATACATGGTTTTAAACACAAATAAGAAATACTACATAACAAAATGAAACATTTACATCACTTATTTCTGCAGATGTAAAGAGTTAAAGTTAAAATTTCGATTTTTTTCTAAATTGCCGCCATTTTCATAAAGACGTAATTTCCGGCTTTTTACAAGAAAATTGAGGCCTGCGACAACTGCCATTATTTTAGTCGGAAAATTTCCTATAGAAAACCCTACATTAGAAAAGTATATAAAAAATGCCGGAAAACATGAAAAACTAAGCGTTATAGAACCGTACGGATCTTCAACTAAATTGTATACCTATATTTAAAGCTAAAAATGCAAACAATTCTATTTATATTCACAATTAGTTTATAAGAAGCCTGTAATAATTCTTTTAAAGGCAAAACAAGAAACAAGTAATATTATTTAATTTGTATGAGTAGTCGACTATTGCAGATAAATAAATTATAATTTATAAAAAATAATAGAATTTGCTTAGCTGCACAGATCCATTGAGGATTTGTTAGCCTGTTATCAAGAAATTCAGATTCAGCTGATTTCGCTACCCACTACATGCTTGGAAGTTAAATACCTATTAAATACTTTTATATTTATATTATGTGTGTAATTTAAAAACTTTGTAAGTAATTCATTTCCATGAATATTCAAATTCTACATGTATTTTTAAAAAGTCAACTTATATGTATTTTCATTAATTTATTTTTTTCTTTATATTTTTGTTTTCTTTCTCTGTAGCATGATTAATTATTGTTATTTTTTTATTTCTAGTTATAAAGTAAATCAGACGACATGTCTAATTCAAACTACAAACATAAGTCTGGCGCTCAGAAAAGGAAACTTAAATCTGAGAAAGAATCGAAAGCATCGCATGGTCGCCAATCCATAACAAAATTTTTCAAACCTGAAAACGAAGATACACTAATTGCCGCTACTGATCATAGTAAAGAAAATGACTACCAAATGGATTCTCGAGCTCAAACATCAGTCGTAGAAGAAGCTAATGTACCATGTGAACCTGTTATATCTCAGGAAAAAAGCACAAATGTAAAACCTGAAGAAGACGTGACTATGAAAGAACATGATGCAGACGGTGCTTTAGTTGCAGAGCCAATCCAAAACTCTGAAATAAAATATGATGACCCTGGTACCTGGCCACAAACAACCTCAGACAAATTGCGACAAGAAATAGTACAATCAGTCACTTTTCAAGATTTTCGAAAGATTTCTAAGGAATTGCCAAGGGACCTTAATGGTAGAGAATTTCAAAGCTCTTTGCTCTATACAAAAACTAAAGATGAAAGAACAAGAGAACATTTTCCTTGAGAATGGTTAGCTTGGAGTACATCAAAACAAACTCTTTACTGTCTACCATGTCGTCTTTTTTGCGACCCAAAGCCAAGTAACAAAAACTTGAGCAGTTTAACAACCAAAGACGGAATTTCACCTAGAAAAAAACCTTGGAAAAGGTTGTATAATATTTTGCCTTCTCACGAAAACAGTAGTGAACACAGGAAACAGTATTTGGCTTGGAAATTTCTTTTAGTCATTAAAAGGACAGGAAATTGATAAACACTTACAGCACCAAATTAAATGTGAGGCAACCAAGTGGAGGGCAATTCTGCAACGAATTTTAGACGTGACATTATTTTTATCTTCTAGAGGTTTGGCTTTTCAAGGAGAGAACACAAAGATTGGAGATGCTCATAATGGGAATTTCTTAGGAATTTTAGAACTGATTCGAAAGTACAATGAAGTGACAATGAAGTTCAACAAAATCAGTTGGAAGCTAAAAGTATGAAAGGAAGTACACATTATTTGTCATGGTATTCTCAAAATGAGTTTATTGATCTTTGTGCAGACAAAGTTCGTCAGACCATTCTAGATCAAAGAAGAGATGCAATTTTCTACGGAATAATAGTAGATGCCACGCCAGATATCTTGCATCACAAACAAAATGTCCTAATTCTCAGATATATAACCCACAATATAGAGTCACACGAATTTGAAGTGAATGAACGTTTTCTTGAGTTCATGAACTTTAGTGGAAAAACCAGAGAAAAGATAACTGAAGAAGTACTTGGAACTCTGGAAAAAAACAATATACCTTTGCAAGATTGCCGTTCGCAGGGCTATGATAATGGTTCAAATATGCGTGGTGAAATAAATGGCGTTAAGAGTCGCATTTTAGAAAAAAACAAATATGCATTATTCTCTCCCTGCGGAGCACATTCATTGAATCGTGTAGGAGTTAATGCTGCAAAAATCAACCCAGATGTTATAACGTTTTTCGGGAATATAGAAAGCTTCTACTGTTTGTTCGCACACAGTCCTGCACGCTGGGAAGTACTGAAAAAAACATGTATCATTATCCCTTCAAAGGGACAAGGTGGAGTGAAAGAATTCAAGCTGTACAATCAAATATTAAACATTACCCTGGAGTACTTACTGTACTAGATGTCATTCTTGGAGATTTGGCTACAGGGTTAACCCCTTCAGCATTGAATGCAAGTAAAGGAATAAGAAAATATTTCGGATCTTATAAAGGCCTGCTGATGACAGTGTTTTGACACAAAATATTACCAAGTATTGACAACAAGAACGTTGTCATACAAAGTAAAGGAATAACACTCAACGTTGAAACTTCACTTGTAAAAGACCAAGTTCAAGAAATGCAGCATTTACGTGACTTGTGGGAAAGATTATTCAGGAGGCGAAAGCAGTTGCTGAGGTAGTAGCAGTGCAAACTCAATTTCCAGAATATGATTTCAAAATTTTGGTAGTTTTCCCAGTATTGGATTTTATCATCAGCGATTTAAAGACAAGATTTGAAGCAGCAGATGCCATATGTGAATTATTCTCACCCATTTTGAATTTTCAGAACTTGGACAATGGTCAACTGACCGCAAGAGCTGCAAAACTTGTACATGCATATGCAGAAGATCTGTCAGATGACTTACTGGATGAAATCTTTCACTTCAAAAGTATTTACAAGACAGTTTTTGGTGTTGAAAAAAGCCCAATTAGAATTTTGAACGCAAAAAACTTCAAGGTATATTTGTCAATATCTGTCTCACTATTAAATTGTTTTGTACAGTCCCAGTTACTATTTCTTCAGCAGAAAGATCATTTAGCAGATTGGCAAATTCATTTAAAACTTGGCAAAGAATTACAACTAGTCAAAAATGACTTAATCATCTAGCAATTCTTTTTTTTTTTTTGTAATCATTCCATACAAATAGATCAATTTATAACCAAACAAAATTGAAGACAAATCAAACCCCACCCCTGAGAAGGAGAGCTAAGCCATAGGAGAATTGCTAAGGGCTTTTTAATAAGGCAACAATAAATAAAAGAAAGGGAGAAATAAATATATAGGCAAATAAGAGATGGAGAAGGAAATTAAATGCGGTAATAGCTATTTCTCTTATTCTAAAATAATATTGATTAGATCCTGCCAGGTTTTGAAAAAAATCTGTACAGATCCTCTAACTGAGAATTTGATTGTTTCCAATTTCAAATAATATAAAACATCGGTTTCCCACTGACTTATCGGAGGAGAGTTAGGATTCTTCCAATTTAACAGAATAAGTCTGCGTGCCAAAAGTGTAGTGAATGCAATTACTGTTTGCTTGTCCTTCTCCACTTCAAGTTCGTCTGGAAGAACACCAAACACAGCTGTTAATGGGTTAGGAGGGATTTTGACCCCAAGGCTGTCTGAAAGGCACTTAAAAATTTTGGTCCAAAATGATGTTAGTTTGGTGCAGGCCCAGAACATGTGACTCAGTGAGGCAGGAGATTGGTTGCAGCGTTCACAGGTTGGATCTTGCCCTGGAAACATTTTTTACAGTTTTAAGTGAGACAGAGCAATTCTGTGTATCGAAAATGATTTAGCTAAACATGTTGATTTTAGTGAGGTCATTGAAAACAGATTTTCCAATAATTTTTGATACTATTGTAAGGTTTTCATTAGGATCTGTACTTTATAAATATATTCAATAAATGTGCATCATAATACTTCTTATGTTTTCGCATCATTAACCTCGCTTATTTTATTTTAAATCCTATTGGGTATCACGTTTTCCTTTACCTTATGTGAAGGGCCCACCAGAGATCCTGGCCTAGGGGCCCACATTAGAATGTGGGGGCCATGCCTTAGAGATAATTAAAAATGTTGATTGCCTCATCTTTCTTAATTTCCTTTATAGTAAGTGTTTAGATCTATCTGATAGTCCTCTTCTCCAGTGTCCTCATCCAGGTTTCTACTTGGTTAAGTATATATGTCACACCCTCCCTATTACTCTCCCTCAGCCCTGTCCCATTTCCCCAGGCTTTTCACTGGCTGTTTCCTGACAGATCTGTCCCCCAATACTGAATTCAGACTGGTCCAAGACCCCACCCTCCACTCTACTTCTTCAGGACTAAGCTTCTAAGTTTTGATGATGTAGACTCCATCTTGCTTCCTTTGGTAAGTTCTGCCAAATCTTCCAAGAGCCACATGCCTTCTCAGCCTGACTTTGCTGTAATTATTAGATGATCCATAAATACTCGGATTGGTGCCTGTTCGATCCCACTGGACGTTATGGCACTCCACTCAATTTCTCTACTGTCCTGACAAGAAGGCTCATTGCCTTCTTTACAAAAGTAAACATCGTGACCCACAGACATATGTCGACAGACATCATTGTGAAAGTAGTCAAATCATGTTTAGGAGTGCCTAAAAGGTAAGCTGAAAGTCACAATTTTGACCCGATAACAGTACTTTCCTTTTTTACTTTATATACTGTATTTATGGTATATGTGACATGAAAATAAAAAGTGCTACACACCCAATGAATCTCTTTTTTTTCTAAACTGTTTAGAGACTGTGGAGTAGAGGTTTGTGTTCCCATAAAATACAACTCAATATAGTAGTTAGTGGACATGGGTGAGTAGACTTTATTACTGAAGTCAGGAGTGGGTTTTCAGAATATTGATGGACCTCAGAGAACATTCTTGAGAAATAAATTAAATTAGCTTAGTTATAGTGCCATTGGTTAGCCAGGTGTATCAGCTTTGCAACTAAGAACCTTTCTGTATATAATACCTGTAGGTATTACACCAAAGGCTTATATAATTTGCAGGCAGTGTAGTGCATTATAAGGCTTTGGACCTAGGACTTCAGACCCTGAGGTTGTGGCTTCGAATCCTGCTACTGACACTGTGTGACCCTGAGCAAGTCGTTAATGTTGCTCTGCCCATTCCTTACAGCTGTCAACTGAGTCAAGCTGCCATGTGCTCTTTTCCTTAGACATATCATATGCCCCCCACAAGTTACACTGATTGTGGTTTAAAACATCTACATGTCACTCATAGATCAGACAAAATATGCAGGTCTGTTGTTTGCTTACACACCAGGATGGCTTTACAATGATTAGGCTGGTGGTGCAGATAGAAATGTAGAACACAGTTGTTGGGGGTCCCCCTTGGCATTTTTAGCATTTTGAAATTCACAATCAGAGATTGGGAGCGGGTGGGGTCACAATAGGCATTTCAAGCCGTACAATCATCACGTGTCAGCATTACAGTTGGGAAGCCAAGGAGACTTTCTGGGAGGGTGTAGCACCTCTAAGTACCCCTCTAGATCCAGCCTTGTTCACACAGTTTAAGTAACGATCAAGACAAAGTCAATTTTGGAGATTTTGTAAATAACCAGGCAAACCACTCCTGTTTTAAGTGTCAAAAAGAGAACATCTTCGGGAAACAGAAGATGTCTCCTTACCCAATTTTCTATTCTTCTATCTAGATTTTATTTTTTGAAAATAATATCAATAGATCAACTCTGATTGGATTGAGAAAAAGAAACAACAGTCATAAACGCATTTATTCATATGTGTCTGATGATTTTTTCCCCCCTTGTTGATTTTGCTGCTTTAAAAATCCATTTAGGCTAGGTGTCCAACTCAAATGCCTTTTAGAAGGGAAAGCAGGAAGGGTGTCAGAAGTGGAATGGAACCGTCTGCAGGAGTGGGAGAAACCGGGTGGCAGCAGGATGGAAATTTGGACGGGAATGGCTGGGAGTGGAATGAAACTTTGACAGGAGTGCTACTGAAAAATCAGAACCATGCAGACCTCCCTCCGCAGTGGAGGACTGAAGCAGAGCAGATCTGAAAACATTGTAGCAGGGTCTGACCTACGAAAAGGTAAAAAAAAATATTTCTAAGGTCAAAAGCAAAAGTAAAACAAGAGGGAGAACAAAGGCAATGCTTGAATACACCCAGTTTTCTAAAGGTTTTCTTTAAATACGCTGGAAGAGGTGTTACATACCAAGTATGGAAAAACTGAAAGGTACTCTTTTAAATAGCAAACATTTGGTATTTTACATTTATAATTGTGTGAGTATATACTCAAGAAGAGCTGTCTCTAGATAAAAGATAAGTGTTGGTACACAAATCTAGGCATACCTTCCATACAGAATGTTTCATTCCTATCTTGTATTCCAGTCAATGGCCAAACCATCATCTGACATTTATGGCCTGTGGTTTGGCTGCCAGCCTGAGGAAAAAACATTTTTTATTTCAGCACGGTACATGTTCTGCTTCCATCCCCACCTATAACCTTAACTACAGTGCAGATATTTACAGAAGCCGCCAAAGCCCTAGTAAACAACAAGAGTAAATAATTGTCTGGCCTCAGCACTGGAATGCCTCCCTCATATGTACGGTTCAGTGTGCCTTCTCTGGAAGACCACCCAGAAGCCAACAAATTAGTCTATCTGCATGGAGTGTGGTTGATGTGATGTACTCTAAACCTGCATTTGGTGTAGGAGGATAGCACTGAGACATTTAAAAGCTTGACATTTCAGTTGAGGGGAAGCCTATCAGACAAAGTCTAGGTGGAAAACACCAGAAACTGTAAATACCTTTGAGATCAATGCTTGAGTAATTTCCTCAAGTTGGCAGAGCTGTGAAGTCATAAACACTTTCACATTATTATTGAATCATCTGAAAAAAGCAAAGGTGATGTTAACCTACCTTTTAAAATATTTTTGATAAAAGTTGATTTATATGTGAAAGTTTTTACATTGTTTCCACAATATTTTGGACTACCAACTCAGTGAATAAGCTGTCATTAATTAACCATTTCATCTAAACTATCATGTCACAGGGTTCTAACTTGGATTTATTGTTACAGGGGTGGGCTCCTGAACCACAGGAACTCTCATGAAATCTGGGGGTAATAAATAGCAGTAGATATAAGAATAAGTGTTGCAAAAATGGAATGGGTAGCAACCTTTGTGGTATCCTGTGGGGGGGGCACTTGTGGTATAGTGGGTCCCCATCTCCCATTACAGGCCAGTTAAAATAAATAATCACACGGCTTAGCGAGGGGGCGTGGTGGTTGTGTGGCTGAAGCGGTTCTCAGGGCGATTCGCGGTGTGGGCGTTTCTCACCTAAGTGCACAGGTGAGAGACCACCCGCATCCATGATTGTTCCTAGGGCTGATAATTTGCTACAGCTGTCATGCCCTCTTAATAAAATAGAAGTGCGAGTTGGCTAGGGAAAAGGAAAGGGAATGGAAAGAGAAAGAAAGACAGAGGTTGCTGGAGAGCAGGAAGCAGGGTGGTGAAAGAGCCGGTGTGAGTGAGAGAGAGAACGAGCGAGCTTGTGCAGGCTCGCAGACAGGCAGCTGGATGGTGAGCCCCAAGAAGGGTGTTTGGCCAACACTCGATGGGGGCAGAAGGAAGCGGTCCCTCCCGCTGAGCATTGTAGGGATGAACAGCAGTGACTGGCAGAAGGACGACTGTCGGGAAGTCGGGAGGCTTGGTGGGTGAAGTCCTTGATGTGAGCGTCCTGGTCGTCAAGGAAACCAAGTCTCGGTCTGGGATGAGTGGAGACCAGTTGAGTGGAGGAAAGGTCAGCTGCTGAGAGGGCGAATCTCCTGTTGCAGGGCCCAAACGGGAGAAGCGGGAGAGACACTAGGGTAAAAGAAGCACCGGGCTCTGTAAATGTTTTAAAGTACTGCTTCCAGCATTGATTTAACCTCGTTTTTAGATTGTTTTTCTATTGTTTTTACCTCCACGTTTTGTTTTATGGATTATTTATTTAATGACTCTTTTTGGAAACACTGCACTTATTTAATTTGGACATTGTTTTGATTGTTTTAATAAAATCACTTGGCACTTTTGTACACCATCCCCTTGCTATGTTGTTGCCTCACTGCTTAGCTCATCGGTAACATTACCGACGGTGTCGGGTTAAGGGCTTCCGGACAGCAGACGGGAGCATGCAGCAAACCCGCATCATCACAGCGCTACTGGAAAACACTGAACCTTACAAAGGTTATTAATCATATTTGGGCTTCTTCATTTGATCAGGAAATTAGTAATTCAAAAAGTAGCAGACAAAAATCTATAAGTCAACCAAAGTCACAAACTACCAAAAAGAACAGCAAGAAAAGCAAGAGCCAAAAAACAAAAAATGGTAGTCGAAAGATCTTAGTTAAAAATAAAAAGCATCAAGAACTAAATCAATAGGCTTTTCTTAACAAAACAGCTAAGTACTAAGTTGTGTTTCTAAGAATACAAAGATTACCAGCAACCATACCACCTGCACTTCAGAAAGGTTAATCCACCTGAAGCTGATCATGTTTGGGCCCAGCCAGTACTTGGATGTGAGACCATCTAGGAAAAGCTTGGGTTGGTGTTGGTGAGGCCATCAGGGGGTTCTGACGCTGTGGACTGTCTGGGGAGTCCCAATTCTCCAGTGCATGTGATAGGAACACTGTGCTGTAAAAATTGGGTTTGTCCTTCAGATGAGATGTAAAACTAAGGTCCTGACTCTAAGTGGTCGTAACAGACTGCTGGGCATCTTTTGAAAAGAATAGGGTGTATCCCGATGTCCTGGTTAAACTGCCCATCATGGCCTTGTCCATACTGGCCCTCTCATCATCTGCTGTTTCTAATTAGCTATCTCTCTCACCCTCACACCACCTAATAGCTAATGTATGGTCAATGTACCTGCGGTGGGTTGGCACCCTGCCCGGGATTGGTTCCTGCCTTATGCCCTGTGTTGGCTGGGATTGGCTCCAGCAGACCCCCGTGACCCTGTGTTCGGATTCAGCGGGTTGGATAATGGTTGGTTGGTTGGTTGGTCAATGTACTATTGCAAAAATGGTGGCTGTCACATCATCCAGGTTAGAAAAGTGCTATATAACTGTAACTAATTACTATTACTATTAATATGAATGGAATGATGATATCATCTCTGTACTGACTGGCAGCACAAACAATTGTGGTAAGCAACTGACGTCACCAAAATGGAGTTACAAAAAGAGCAAAATATAGCTAGTAAACTTTTTTAAACAGAGATTAGTCATTAGGTATCTGAGAAAGCTGATAGGAGTTTTCAAGAAAATGAACTCACTTTATGGGCAACAATAGTGTTTTCTGTGTTAAACTATTCTCCATTATTCTTTTCTAAATTATTTATTGCTGAGCTCCCAACACATTAGACTCAAAATCTAACAAAGTCTAAATGTGAAGGACAGTGGTAAAAATGTGACCAGACTGTACATGTTAACCACTGAAATTTTTAGATTCTTGGTCCAGTTTTGGAGCCTATTCTGGCCACATTGCATACAAGACAGAGAGGCTGCTTATTCACTAACTGGCCTACCCCACCCAGTTCTGGGCACGTAGACGCTGAACTCATGCATACACACTGAGAACATGGAAACTCCATACAGACATGAACCACCTTACCAACCTATGTCTTCATTTTTATCTTTGGTCATACTGAGCACACTGAGGGTTAGGAGCAGCTCAAGAGTGCCCCCTAAGTTTCCCAGTAGAGCATTAAGACACGATGAACAAAGAACATTTTGCGACAGACAACAATAAACTGCACTGGACCTTGGTATATGTAACATTTTCATGCAACAATATTTTTTAACATTATGAAAAATAATAATACCAGAAAATAACAGTTAAGCATGAACCTTAAGAAATAAATACACATCCAGTGCCTTATTTATATACTACCTTTAAAAACTGTGAGAAATATTTTCATTTGAAAAGTTTTAAATTAGGGTTATAATGCAGGTCACACAGCTTCACAACACCATAAATTTCTGAGAATTAAATTGGCACATTTGCACTTCAGAGCTACATGTCTGTGTATGCTGCTGTTGCTCAATTTGGTAATTTTCACATATCACATTATGTATTTATTCATATGTCATGTTACATATGTATTGATACAGTATGTCTTCTTTGTGGAGTTTTGTTAATTTACGGAAAGTTATTAAGGTGTTGATGTCTAGTTACAACGTCTGCTAAACGTTTCTTAAGTTTTAAAAGTGTGGATTTTTAGTTATAAAGGGCAGACGGAATTTGAATGTGCTGGGGTAGCGGAAACTGTAGCATCTTTGAAATAGCGAAATGTTTCGTTTCACAAAAAATTTTGCAATTGCAAAACTGAATGAAAATATTTTTGGGAGTTCAAATAGAAGCAGGTTAGAATTTTCCTTATATACTTTCTTTTTTTTTTATTTTTAATATTTTTATTTTATTAATTTTCATTGTAATCATTCCTTATATACTTTCTGAATGCTTATTTTGTATGTTTTATTGTCAGTCAATCATTCATTTTTCTAACCCGCAGTGTTGCATGGGGCGCTAGAGTCTGTGCCAGCTAGCATAGGACACAAGCAGGAACAAACACATGGAGAGGACGCCAGTTAATCACAGGGTGAACACACACACACCTATCCACACACTAGGGCCCAATTTAGTATCCTAACCTGCATGTCTTTGGACTGCGGGAGGAAACTGGTGAACCAGGAGGAAACCCACACTAACACAGGGAGAATATGCAAACTCCACACAGGGACCAACCAGAGACATGAACCCTGGTCTTCTTACTGCGAGGCAGCAGTGCTACCACTGTGCTGCCATGTTTTATTGTTCTAAAGCTGATCTTTTGGATTTTTTTCCCCCAAATAACATATATTAGGTAGTTATTTATTTATTATTTTGCTCATTGTTTCGAGGATGCACTTTGTCATAGGGGTATTGTATTATGAAGCCTGCAACACATACTATATGTGGATTAAGTGTATTGTCTCATACCTAGTAATGTTAGTGGGATGGCAAAAGTGAACCTTGCCTTAGGTGGTATTGTTTAACACACCGGACTTGGACAAAACATAACAGCTCAAAGAAAAACCCTATCTGGTCGTGGCGGTGGAATCTCAATTTCCTTTGCCTATGCCACCCCAGAGTTTCATCATTGAGTCTGCCAGCTCTGAACTCTAAGATCTAAAAAAACTGCTAAGCAAATAAAAAAGTCACCCAGACCCACAAAGCTAAGTTTCCATCTTCGTTTCCTTTTTTAAGACCATCTACATCAGTACAACGGTAACTCTTCTTAGCAGTCTCCTTCATTGCCTATACTGTACACATGATCTTATGTAACGATATGTTGAGATAAACCACGTAAGCTCATGATCTGAGTAATGTCATTAGATTTTTGGTGGTGCAGGATTTTAAATAATAACAATAATAAAAACAGTGCAACTCAGGTGTGAGTGTGTGAAAATGACGGCTGATAAGCTGTGAGGAAGCAGGGTGTTCAAAGGGGATGCGAACTGATGGCTTGTTAAAATGCAGGCGCAATCAGCTCATCTGTTCCTCATTGACGTTCTTTAGGTCGTTAAGCAAAGCCCCTGCACCCACAAAGGTATAAAAGTAGTCTGAGCAGGATAGGAAAACAAAGGGTCAAGAAAGAAAGTCGTAAGGCAGTAATGGAAAAGAGAGAGTAGATCAGTAGGATGAGCAAGTGTGGAAGATCGAAGGCAAGACAGTTAGGTTTCCCTGTGAGTCACTCTATACTGAAGCAATTTGGAGGAGCAGGAGTGAGCGAGTGCTTCAGGGGTCTTACAGGACTGAAGACAAGTGGCAGGATGGTGAAGATTTGCTCTGATTTGCTCTTAGCAGTGACTGACTGAGGAGGCTGGGATGACAACTAGAATGGGGACCATGCTTGAAAGCACCTATCCCCTCTACGGAGACCTGAAAAGGAGGAGATGAGAAAGAGAGAGAGAGAGAGAGGAAAATACACTGAGGTGCAAAACAGGAGAATGGAAAGAAAAGCATCTCGATTTTAACTGTGTTTTAACCTTCTTTTTACCTTTGTTGGATCTATTAAATTATTTGCGGATTGATTTTAAATCACATAGATGAGCACTGGAGTTTTTTGGATTATGTATTTTTTTAAGAACTGGCACTGCACTTTATTTATTTAGCAGAAGGTACAATTGCACCAATCTTGTTGTTCTGAGTCCTCATTGCAATGTCATGACTATTGATGTCCCGGGTTCAGGAAGCAACTCGGCCATCACAGTCTGTTTGGGATAGGATGCTCTTTTCACTTTAGTCATTTCATCAGAAGCTTAATTATTACCACAATTTTTAGTGTGATGTTTTTGCTTCATTTCATCCCTCTGGCAAATATGCTGTAAAATTTGTTTTTTGCTTGGATCTCTGATGTATTTTTAATTTTTTCACTCTCTTCAGAATGTTTCTATAAATCAGTGTGTTTTTACTGAAAGCATTAATAGGTACAGTCAAAAGCATTGATGTTAGCTGATCAGAAAAGACGTGAATATGGCTGAGTAATTCAATTCAGTTTTGAATGGTGGTCTTCAATTAGTACAGGCTTACTTACACAAGTTTATAACGATAATGCAACAATAGCTGAAAACAAGTGACAAAGCAATATTTTTTTTTCATTTTCATTTTTTTCCATTAGTTAAGGTTTCCTTTAGTTAAGCTGGAGAGCTCATGTAGAAATAAGTTGGACCAAAAACCACTGGCGTAGCTGGAGGGGGTGGTCCGCCCCAGGCAGAACTTTTTTAAGGAAACACTTTTTAATAAACTTTAGTACTAGAGAATTTAGTCTTTTTTACAATTTTTGTTTGATAGGGCTTTGGCAAGCTAATGTGTCTTACCTACAGTGTGTCAAAATTACCTCATTTTTAATGTTTAAATACTCTTACAAATACATATTTTGCAAAGTTAAATTTTACAAATGCGATTCTTGACCAGTTTGTTGACTTAGTCTGACTGACAGGGACAAACCCTTCAATCTCATTATTAATATTTAATTATTCTCTTAATCTCAAGTTGAAGCAAACAAAAAAGGGGGTGCTGCTTTTAGAAAAAAGGAAAAGTTGAGAGAACTAGTACTAAAAAAGAATGAAGGGACTGTACTGAAATACCTCAGTCGTGAAGATAGTACTGTTACTGGACGTGAAACATTTTCCTAATTAAAGCCATTTTCAAGTTCAAGTAGTTCTTCAAGTGATGAAATGTATGACGAACAAAACATTCTGACTGTTAACCTAAAAGGTATCAGTCTTTGGCCAAGCAAAATTAACGATGACACATGGATCTTACTGGTACATCAAGGTGCATCTGTGGTGCAACATTCAGTTGCAAATATCGTAATACTTCTGCAAATTTTCCTCACAATTGCTATTAGTGCTGCTTGCTGTGACAGAAGGTTCTCCAAACTGAAATATATAAAAAAAACCAGCAAAATACCGGCACTTCGC
Source organism: Erpetoichthys calabaricus (assembly GCF_900747795.2). Classification (NCBI taxonomy): domain Eukaryota; kingdom Metazoa; phylum Chordata; class Cladistia; order Polypteriformes; family Polypteridae; genus Erpetoichthys; species Erpetoichthys calabaricus. The sequence goes on along the minus strand of NC_041397.2, from coordinate 207,184,569 downwards.
AGCGGAGAAGTAGTGTGTTAAAGAAGTTATGAAAAAGAAAAGGAAACATTTTAAAAATAACATAACATGATTGTCAGTGTAATTGTCGTAGGCTTATTTTAGTATTGAGAGTGAATCTGATGATTGTAACGAAAACGCAGGAGTCACCAGCAGGAAGACGTGAAACAAGGCCAACAATAACAGGCTTGAAGCTGTGGAGTAAAGAAGAAGGGAGCAGTTAGCACGACAAATAGCTGAGGAAAGTAAGGAAGCGAGTGAGGAGGCACATGAGTGTGGGATGTTGTTAATGTATATAGGCAGGGAGCCAACCATGTGGTAGGTGCGCGGACAGAAGCTGCACGGAAAAAGAAAGGGGGACCGGGGGCGGCCCTTGTGCGTCTCTGCCGTGAAATAAATAGTCTGTTAACGGAAATAAGGAATGAAACCACCAAAAGGAGAGGTCAGTTCTGAAAGTTCCTTACGACATAATGGTGAGAACCGTCAAAAAGAACACGTTATTTTCGAAAGTTCGTTACGGGGCATGGCACAAAATGAAACATACTTAAAGTTTGTAAGTACAGTGTAAGGATAAGCATGGGAAATTTGGGCTTCCTACTTATATTGGAAGGTGCAGAAATAGTGAGGAGGAGTTTCCCCTATCTATATACAGTTTAGGGGGTACACCCATTTCCCCCCCTTGGGTGTTGCAATAGGACATGAAACATACCTAACTTTTGTAAGTACACTGCAAGGAATGAGCACGTGAAATTTCAGCTTCCCACCTAAATGGAAAGTGGGAGAATTAGTGATGAGTCAGTGAGGGCTTTGCCCTTTATATGTACGGTATAGATTATTTAAGATCTTCAATGAGTATTTTGCGTTTAAGAAACCTTCCTGTACTTTCCAAAGAACAGCAACTGACAAACGAAATCAACTTTGATAATGTCATTGACAATTTTACCAACATAAAAGCAAGAAAAGTAGTATTGTAAATGTTTTTGAATAGTTGTAGATTGTAGATTTTACATTATAATTAAATTGCAATTGTAATTAATAATTTAAAATGTAGTTAAAATTTCTTTTGTTTTCATTTTGTGTATGATATGTATTATGTTATATTTTGTAAGTGGGGAGAGGGGGGCTGCAAACCTAAAGACCGCTTGGGTAACAAGAACTCTAGCTGACCTCACAGGGAAAACCAAAAGTGGTGTTTGAAAGGCAAAAGTTCACAAAGCTGGAGAGGCTAAAACCAAAAACTAAAGGCACAAATCAACATGAAATACACTGGAAAAATCATAACTATATGTAAGCCAGTCAGTCAGTCATTTTCCAACCCACTATATCCTAACACAGGGTCACAGGGGTCTGCTGGAGTCAATCCCAGCCAGCACAGGATGCAAGGCAGGAACAAATCCCGGGCAGGGTGCCAGGCCACCGCAGTATATGTAAGTCCTTTCTCTAAATCAGCGTTTCACAACTTTTAAGTATTTGCGACCTGAGTTTTCATAACAGTTTTAATCGCGCCCCCCTAATGTTTTTTTGAAAGGAGCCCACTAATACCAATTTTTTCTTATTTAATTAATGATATATCATAGATGCATATTTTATTATACAGTACCTACTTAACTTTTATCGACATTTATCTAACTCAATATTTATTTTTCTAGTATCAGAATGTAGTTTAAGTTAATTTGTTTTGGTTTCAATAGATGAATTTTTCATATTTTCGATTCTTGTTTTCTTTTTTTCTCATCTTCGCGCCCCCCCTTTTTGTTACTTCGCGCCCCCCTAGGGAGGCCGGCTCCACAGTTTGAGAACCACTGCTCTAAATAAATTAATAGACAAGAGATACTGCTTTGTTTTTTCAAATTATTCATATACTTAGACATCATGTATGATGCACTTCTATCGCCAATACCAGGAGCACAATTTTGTTACGCACCACAATTTCTGGGAGTCACATGTGAGAAAATCACTGTTAAAACCTCATTTCTATGTCAGTTTAGATAATACACAAAAAAGGTGTGGTGCAGTTCAAAACAACAATAAAATGTAAACTCAATGACATCATTGTCACAACAAATAGAAAAACAGTATTTACTGTAGCAATCACTAGGAAATGCAAGCAGAGAATTTATTGAGGTGCCTGCAAAATCTTACTTTACTCACCATATTCCATATAGTGAGAAATGAGTAACTACCTCAATATAACTAGTTCCTATTATGTACAAAAATACCATTATGATGTTACAAAAATGTAAAGGAAAATGAAAAACAACACTGAAAAAAATAACTAAAAGTTCCCAAAATAAGCATATACTGCCACAGAAAAAACTGGCAGGCACAAAGGCAACAGAGAAGGATGAAAGGAAGTCCGGATACAAGAAGGGGTTGAAACCAAAATGTAAGTAAAAAATGAAAATGAAACTTTAGTGCTCTGTAAATCAAGGCCACAATAAAAATGAGTTGGCGCAAAAGAAAAATGAAATGTATTAAACTCAGGAAATATTCACCAAAATGCTGACATTCATAAAAAAAATAGTGCTTAAGAAAGAATGGACAGAATGCACAAAAGAAGCCAAAAAAAGAAAAACTGGCAGTTGGGAAAAAACTTTACTATGCCAGTATCTTAGCTGTCTTATACAAATCAGATACAATTTCCTACAATATCCATCTTTGTTTTATAGAAAACTACTGACTGTAGTAATGTCACAAGTCAGCACCCTCATGCCACACCCTTATGAAGTGTGTACTCCCCTGTGTCCTGCACTAGAACATCAATATCTGATGTAACCTCACATCAACATGATGCTTCTTGGAGTTCTCTGGGGCTTTGCAAGTCCGGCGACTTCAGACCACAAAAAAGTGGCGGGATAACCACTACAAAAAGTTGCTAGGTTCTTTGGGGGCCTCATTTTATTTAATTTCTGTTGAATTCTTAATTTTTATTGGAATTGAATTATTTTATCTTTATTGTTTGTGACTGTTTTCTTTTGAGCGCTACTGTTTTGTGTGTTGTTTTGTGTGAGTGCCACATGTTATCTATGGTAACAGCAAACTTTGCCAAACCATGGATTTCTGTTATAACCTCATCATATCTCTGTTTTAATAGAGAACATACAGCAACATTACAAGTTTTCACATAAATGGAAAGACTCATTTAATCTAAACAAACAACAAATTATAAGAATAAATATTTAAATTGATTTCTCATTTTAGATTGCATTTTGAATTTTGATATTGTCGTTACTTGATGCGCCATGTCTCACTTAAAGCTATAACTGAGCCTCCTTTCTTAATATCTTCTAAACTAGTTTGTATCTCTGCTGCTCTTTGTCCCTTTTAGAAAAGAATGGACACTCATCACATGCCTAGAAACTCTGAGGATCCTAGTAACCAGACACACGACATGGCAGTCAAGAAATACAAAGTGGCGAAGCCCGCTTACTTGTACTTGCTTGTCAGCTTGCAGTCCCTTGTCACAGATGAGACAAACAGTTGATTCATATCATTTCCTTTCGTGTCCTCTCCTGACTGCACTGCCTCCTTCTTTACGGAATCGTAGTAACCAGACACACGACACGGCAGTCAAATACAAAGTGGCTGAACCCATGCAAACGGACACATATACAAAACGGTACCAAGTTGATGCAATCAACCTAAAAATAAAAATGTTAACAAACATTAATAAAAATAATTATTATGTTCCAGACAATACCAAAATGATAATAATGATTATTAATATGTTCCTGATAAATGCTCAATTGGCTGCTGAACTGACAGATGAAAGTCACAAAGTGGAAACAATTAACAGAGCCGTGCCCTGTGCTGATTAAATTATTGTACAGTACAGCATAAAGTAGACAACTTCCCAGTTTCAGTGAAAGAAGAGCAGCAGGCCGATTGTTGTTTTTGTGTGTATTTCAGTGTTACCAGCACCACACACAATATGAGGCCACCACATTTCCTTGTGTTCATCTGATTAAATGCCATGGTGGATGACCAGCCATTCCTAAGCACAGACACAGACACCTTGTGGCAGCAGGGGAAAATGTAGGCTGCTAGTTGTGCTCATTAGACGAGTAATTGGTATTGGAAGACCTAAAGGTAAAACAGAGCCAAAATTTACAACACATAGTAAGATAAGATATGTGAACAATAAGAAGGAACAACTCAGAATGAAATGTAATAATCTGGGCAAAAAGATATTGGCATAAGAATATCAACCATCTAAATATTAGACCAACAGCAAAGGCTGAAAACCAAAAGAAAAATCGGGAGGTGACAACAGAGGATGGCTGACACGTGGGCAGTGCAGAGGTGCCAGAAGACCACTTGGATAAACAATCGAAAAAAAATCCAAAGACGCTCAAGTGAAAACATAAGTAGTCAGTTTTTGCAGTGACAGAAGTGATAAAGATATGGTCAAATAAGAGGCAAATAAAAATAAATTAATATGTTTGATATCTTGAATGCCAGGTAAGACTGGATTAAAAACATTTGAAATTAAATCTCTGCTCATGGATTCTTAAAATACTTGACAATGTCTCACAATAAGAATTTTATAACTAAATAACTAAAATCCATTCTTTCACAGAAGGACTTGGAAACAGTCATTCATGCTTTTATTACATCTCAGCTAAATTATTGTAATTCCTTATATGTGGGGTCTGCCAAAATCTGCTCTGTCGCGCCTTCAGCTGGTTCAGAACACTGCAGGTAGATTCTTAATAATAATCCCTACTTTCTCTTCTGTTCTTTTTCCGGTTTTCTGGGGTGGCGACCTGCACCACCACCACCTGATCAAAGCACCGTGATGTCCCTACATTGATGGATTAAAGGCCAGAAGTCCACAGGACCGTCATCATCAAATTCTTCCATGTGAACCCTGAATACAATAAGGACTGATCATTTATGTTAGGCAGAATGCCTAGAGGGGGCTGAGCGGTCTCGTAGCCTGGAACCCTTGCAGATTTTATTTTTTTCTTCAGCCATCTGTAGTTTTTTTGTTTTTTTTGTCCTCCCTGGCCATCGGACCTTACTTTTATTCTATGTTAATTAGTGTTCCCTAATTTTATTTATTTATTTTGCCTTTTTTCTGTTTCTTCATCATGTAAAGCACTTTGAGCTACATTGTTTGTATGAAAATGTGCTACAGAAATAAATATTGTTGCTGTTGTTGTTGTTGTTGTTGTTGATTGGGTGAAGAAAAAGGGACCACATCTCCCCCATTTTAGCCTCTCTCCACTGGCTACCGGTGAGGTGTTGCATTTTTTTTAAAATCTTGGTGTTTGTTTTTATAGCTTTGCATGGTCTCACTCCAAAATACATCTGTGACCTCCTTCACCACTACATGCCACCAAGAGCACTGAGGTCATCTAGACCAGGGGTTCCCAAACTTTTCAGCTCACGACCCCCAAAATAACCATGCCAGTGACTCGTGACCCCCACTATCCTCGGAAGTGGTTAAAATATACAAATGTTGCGCGCAACGGTGCACATGCGCCAATAGGCCTATCCAAACATGAGAATGACAACACGAAAGAACACAATGGTCTAACAACCATATAATTTTTTTTAATAGTAATTTACTCATTTGTTTAATTTCAACAAAATATCTCATCCAAACAAGAGCATGACAACAAAAAAGAACATAACGCTCTAACAACCATATAACTTTTTTCATCCAGCTCAGAAAACATATCAATCCTTCCTATTTCAACTCGCTCAGTCCAGCGCTCAAGTTTTCTCTTGAATGCGTGGATTTTATCATTTAGCGAAATTATGTGTGTGTTCTCACCTTGAAATGACATATTAAGTCCATTCAGTTTTTCAAATATGCAAGCCAAATACGCTAGCCTTGTTAACCAGTCAGGATCAGTGAGGTGATCAGCGAGCTGGGACCCATGCTCCATCAGAAATAAGCGCACTTCGTCCCGCAGCTCAAACAGGCGGCAGAGCACATTCCCTCGTGAAAGCCACCTGACTTCTGTATGGAAAAGCAAGCACTCATGCTCCGATCCCAGTTCGTTACAGAGAGTGGCAAACAGTCTGATATTAAGTGGATGCGCTTTTATATTGTTGACCATTTTTATCGAAGTCTCAAGAACACGTTTAAGTTCTGGGTCAAGTGTTTTGCTCGCAAGAGCTTCTCTGTGTATAATACAATGCGTGAATTTTACGTGAGGCGCCACTTGTAAGACTCTTGCTTTAAGACCTTTCTTTTTCCCCAGCATCGCTCCAGCACCGTCTGTACACACACTGACGCACTCGCTCCAAGACAGTCTGATGGCTTTTTAATTTGCATGTTTTTTTAATGTAACTATTAACTAGTAGTTTTTATCTTTTGTTAGTTATGGATAAAATGTTATTTGTAAAAAATTAAATTAATTAATTTCTAAAAAGTTTTAAAAAAGTATTTGATTTCTTGGAAATCATCTCGCGACCCCCCCCAATGTCTCACGACCCCCCAGAGGGTCGTGACCCCCACTTTGGGAACCACTGATCTAGACGACTACTCCTTGTAGTGCCAAGATCTCGGATGAAGTCGAGGAGAGACCGAGTTTTCTCAGCTGTTGCTCCTAGGCTTTGGATTGACTTGCCTTTTCACATCAGGGGCCTCATGTATAAACGGTGCGTACACACAGAAATGTTGCGTAAGAACGTTTCCACGTTCAAATCGTGATGTATAAAACCTAAACTTGGTGTAAAGCCACGCACATTTCCACGGTACCTCATACCCTCTTGGTTTTGCAGACTGGTGGCACCCAGCGTCAAAGCAGTGCTACTGTTCCTGTGTGGTTTATCATTCTTTTTCAGATCCACGTCCTTGACGCGGCTTTATAAATACACTGAAATTAACCGCATATTGTTTATTTGAATGCATCTGACTGTAATTGACCAGTAACAATATAATGGTCCACGGAATGGTCAAACTATTCCAAATACCATATCTGCTTTAACGTTGTTACTCTCACTGCGCCTTCTTCTTCTTCTTTCAGCTGCTCCCGTTAGGGGTTGTCACAGCAGATCATGTTTTTCCATATTACTCTCACTGCACCACTCGGAGCAGCTGATCGGAAAGAGATTTATCAGTATACAGCATCAAGCACACGCTGCCTCAGCCATGCTTCCCATTTGAACTGCTTCTCACACGGCAAACGCTTCAAACCTTTCCTGTACGGAGCTCGCGGTTCAGAAAGAGTTTCATCCCAAGAGCTCTAAACGCACTCAATCAGTCCATCAACTGCTCCTTGTAGAACTGTTTGGACTTATAAGTACAATCACCTCACTGTAAACTTGCACTACAGTTATAATATTGCACAACCTGAGCCACTTTATAAATCGCGTATTTACATATGACGACGATATCATTTTTAAGATGAAATGCAGCAAAATATGTTTATTATATTATACAGATAAAAGCACTGTATGCTTCACTGGGACAGGTGTGAATGATAGAATAATTAAACATGTACTACAAAGATATTTCAATGTTCCTTAAAAGTTTTGAAGAATTGGTGTTATAAGCTTACAGATGGCTTAACGTCTATTACAGAGCTGATTGTGTGGCGATCGGTTACTTGGAGAAAGAAAAGGAAGGACAGGAATTAGAGGTTAGTACGTTTAAAAGAGACAGTACTGCAGGGGCGGCCTTAGGCATGTGCAAACTGTGCACCTGCACAGGGCCGCCAAATCCCAGGGGCCGCCATGCCAATATATATTGAATATAAAAGAGAAAATAATGACACAGCTAAAAACGCAGCGGCAAATTTCGGCAAAAGTTAAACGCTTGTGTCATGAGCATGAGGCAGCTATGCAGTGTCTGCAACGGATGTGGCCATCCGCCGTGCATAAGATACCATATTGACATTGGCGGGCGAGGGGGCCACCGATTCTTTCTCTGCCCAGGGCCGCCACGAGCCTAGAGCTGCCCCTGAGTACTGCTGCAATAAATTATTTCATCGTAGGTCGCGCACAATCACTGCACCACTGTGTTCCCATGTTTAATAACGTGCTTTAACTCCTATCATCATGAAAATAATATCACGTATACATCTCAGTATTTTAGTTATTCAGAGAACTGTAATATCACAAATGTAATGGATTCTGTGTCCTGTCGGAGGAAGAGAAAGCCCACACACATAGAGCACATAGAAGAACACATACAAAACAAAGCATTTAACATGCTACTTTAATTACGATGTGATTTGAGAAGCTAGTTAATTAAACGATTTTAAGATGAAGTTTATGATGTTCTACTTTAATGACAAAATAAACTACGTAATTAAAGTGGAAATTTTGAGATTGAAGTTGACATTTCATGCTTTTTCCCCACTGTGTGCCTTTTTTTTCTCTGTACCCTAATAAGCTTTCATATGACACTCAGACGGTGGTCTACGTCTCGCCTTTTCACTGCGACTTTGATATCTGACAACTTTTTTATTTCGGGCACTGTGCGACTTTGTGAACTTGAGCTTTCGAGTTTCTCCGACACGCTATGTCAGTCGAATAGCTTCCTTTTGTTGTTTATATCACTGTTTAAACCAACAAATAGTACGTTTTTCCTTGCCTCCACTTGGTATTCGCTGAAATTCTTCCATTTTCCCTCTTGCGTTTCCCATTGTCTTTTCCCAGAACACTGAGCTTAAGTGCTATTTATATTGCTTTGCATATTCAAAGAGGCGTAATTCTGGGAGGAGTTGAGGCGGGACAGCAGGCGCGTGCACGAGCGTTACTTTTCATGCCGATCGGGATTTATGTAGAGGGAGAATGTGAAAGTTTGCGTACGCACAGATTCCTGCATCCTGGATTTTTCTGTGCGTAAGCGCATTTCGGCTTTTGTGCTTACGTCATGTTATAGTGCGAATTCTATGCACTTTATGCATGAGGCCCCAGGTCTTCATCTTCTATCGTGGTTTTTAAAAGTCAGCTTAAGACCTACTTGTTTTCTTCCACCTTTCACTATGTATAATGGGAGTATGGTAGATGTTATAATTGGTTGTTTTATTAATCTGCTTCTGAATGATTGTTTGCATTGTGTTTATTTAATGCTTCTTTGTACAGCACTTTGGGGCAACCTCTGTTGTTTTAAATAAATAATCTAATAATCTAATTTTACTGTGAGTCTGGTTGTGCAGTCACCCAACAGAGACAGTGTAGCCTTAAACCAGGGGTTGTTAGGTGGGGAGGCTCATCCTGTATGAGAGGTGAGAAGCAGTGGCAGAGGTGACAGAGGTGTGGAGGGAAAACAGACAGGCATTTTTGTGTGTAGTCTAAAGACGGTTCTGTCAGTTAGAAGCAAACTGTTTATTTCACTTTGCTTGATGTCTGATGTATTGCTGCATATCCTCCTCCTCTCTTTCTTTGTTTTTTTTCTCTGTGTGTTTCAGCTTTTGTTCCACGTCAGATGTATTCCTACTTGGCACAAGCTTTAACTTGTTGACAGATTATCACATTCCCTTCTTCCTACTTAGGAAAGAGTTTTTCAGTTCTTAAGCATAACTTGTTATACTTATGAAAGACAGGAAGAATACCTTAAATGGTTTAACATATTTACTGTCCTTTTACACTCAATACTGTACATGAAAATAGACAACATGTTGGGTGGATTGGCTGTCTCACAAAGTCCTTGGTGCTTAGATCTGTCATTTTCTGTGTGGAGTTTATACTCAGTGAGTTTTTCTCCTCTACTATTCTTATTTTCCGAAACCTCTCCAACATCCTAAACATGAGCATATCTGGTTATTTGGTAACAGTAAACTGATGCATTGTGAGTGAGTTTACTCTCTAATGGACTGTCAACCCTGTGGTCAGAACCCACGACACTGAAATGGATTATGCCAGTTAGGTAATGGATATCTGATATACTGAACTATATGAATAAATAATATTTAACTGTATAAATGTAAATATATTTAACATTTGTTAAGAGCTGTGAAAGAAACAGTGAAGCTTCGAACCATTCCAGCGTCTTAAAAACCTTCATCTGTTCCATCCATTTTTCAAAACAGTGTACTCCGTTACAAGCTTGCAGAGTCTACACTAGCTATATCAGCTTCAAATCAAGGAGCAGTGTAGATCTGGATGGACAGCCAGTCCAGTTTACATGTGCTGATGGTTCTGAGATGTGGGGGATTCTGGAGTACTCAGAGCAAACCCATACAGACAGTCCAACAACAGACAAGTAGTGACTGTCCCAGGACAGTGGTGTCACTAGGGGAGTGTAGGGCGGTGCGTACTGCACTGGGTGACACCATCACATGATGGTCTAAAAAACTGCTGTGCAGTGTTTTGGGCTGAAATCACCAAGGGGGGCACCCCACAAGTTTGATGATATGATCCATTGTTCGCAAGGTGAAACAACCAAGGGGAAATGATCAAGTATCTGCAGGCTGAAGTCACCAAGGGGGATTCCAGCTCCCTCCAGCTTGATAAAATGATTGAGTGTCTGCACAACATAAACAGTGGGAATTACTTCACTGCATTAAATGGTTGGATGTCCGTGTCGCTGCTTTATTAAAATTTGATCAACTCTCTATTAAGGAGTTCTGTTCATCAAGTCACCCAGGTGCTTCTGGGGGGTCCTAATCTGGCCTTGGTTACCGGACTGGGTGATGCTACTGTCCCGGGATTCAAATGCAGGCATCTGCATCACTGAGACAATATATTGTTTAACTCTGTGCCAGCTCACCACACAGATAAAACCATAATCAATGAAATAAAACAGTACATAGATTGATTATTATATCTAATTCAGTGTCATGGAGGTTGGAACCTTTTTCCAAACAGCACTGGATTCAAGGTAGAGATGAATCATAGGCGACATGATAAAAAATAAGTGTTATGTCAAATTAGAGGATATAAACTGGATAAAGAGACAACAAGAGATAGCTGTCTTACTGTGTTTTTTTTTTCTCATTGTCACTCTATTTGTCTTGAAGTATAACAAATGAATCTCCACCTGGACCTCAAAAGACTTTGATCTTCTGCAGTAATGCTGACTGCAAGCTGAGGCAGGTTTAGGTTGCTAGCATACCCCAGATGCTCCTTGGCATTTGTCTTTTTCTTTTCTAGACTGATGAAAAACATTTCCTCTTAATTAGAGTGATAACAGCATTTGCAATGACAGATGAATCCACTTTTATGAAGGTTCTGGCAGCTTTTGTCTGAGCCTTCCTGTTGTTTGAGCTGCCACTCTTCTGAACGCCTTGGCAGACAGAGTTAGTGTGAAGGCTAAACTGCTGGAGTAGGCCTGAGCGATCTTTTTAAGTTCCACTCCTAGTTATCTTCAAGTGCTGGTTGTGCTCACTTGTGAACTTACACATTGGCTAATATTGTATATTGGGATGTAATCAGTGAGAAATGATTTATCTTATTAATAAAAAGAGATCACTGAGCAGAAAAGCATGAAGGTAGAAATTAAACGCTGTGAACCAAGTCACACATAGATAGATAGATAGATAGATAGATAGATAGATAGATAGATAGATAGATAGATAGATAGATAGATAGATAGATAGATACTTTATTAATCCCAAGGGGAAATTCACATACTCCATCATGTAGCAACTATGACATAAGTGACATCTTCTGATAAGTTAGAACACTTTAAAAAATGCAATGTAAACTTTTCAAGGGTAATTATGTAATTATTCTTAAAGCCAAGTATCTATTTTCTGAATCCAACTACTGAAACTCATGGCTACAGGGAGACAAGGTCTTTCTCAGGAGTAGCGATGAGTGAAAATATTTGCCCACAATTGAAAGTGCAATAAATCTCTGTGTTTCACTTTTGCAAAAAAAAATTGTGAAACAAACTGAATTTTGCTTTCAGTGAAATTCATATCATTGACACAAGAAAAATGGTATTTAGTCCTGTCTGGAAACATTTACATGAATTAATTAATTTAATGCTAATATTTTAAATAAAGAGATCTAGTGAAAGAAAGGCTAATTTTCTGTGACGTGCAGACATTTCATTGAACCTGACTAATGACACCGACTGCTGTATCCTTCCAACTTTATCAAATATGATGGTGATCGCAGCCCTAAAACTGTACTGGAGGCAGAAAAGAAACTTGAAGCTCCGCAGTGCTTGGAAAATGCAGCCTGTTCTGTTGGAATCAAGAAACAGGAAAGGGCGATTGCTAGGTGCTGGAGTGATTTTGGAAGAGGTGAATTTTTCTGTGGAGAAAACCCAGTAATGCACATGATGGCACGTTTTAGTGTGTTTTCACATGGAGAATATGCAGCATATCACATTTTTAAACAGATTAGAAAATGCAAGTCTTGGTGCAACGTTCAGGTGTGTTCAGTTTACTGCAATGAAATTCGGAGAATTAAAAATTTTTTATTTACTCCATCAAAGAGTCAAATTTTGATTTATTATATACTTTTGTAACAATGAGTCATATAAACAAATACTGATAACAGAATGCAATTACTGTACATGTGCTAGTAGACTACATTAAACACACATTTTTCAACAGTACTTTACAGTGGAGTTCAAAACGGAGCACAAATAGGGTTATAGTGGCTCAAAAGCTTTTATACAAAGCAGAATCCAATTCAAGTGGTATATAAATTAAATGAGTTGGTGTGTGTTAGTGGTGGACGTTCTGTGACTAAATGGTCTTCAATTTTCTTAAATATGACATATTTGAAAGGATACTCAGTAGAGTAGTACCCAATAATTAGCAACTGAAAAATATCAGTTAATACTAAATGACCAATACCAGGATAAAATCACTATCAATATTACCCAATCAAAGAAAAACAAAATAAATTAATTGCCAATCTGGCTGATAATATACATTATTACACAATAATTCATTAACATTATATAAATAAGTGATTTAAAATATAATGGGAATACGAAGGTGACAATTATCTTAAAGATGACAATTCCAGTCTGAAGATAAACTGTAACACACACTCAGTCTAATCTATGTTATACCATTACGTAATCGGCATGGCGCAAACTGTAATCCTACTTTGTTCTTGCTGTTGGTGGCTAGTGTGGTCCTTGTTGCATGCCCAGCAACTACAATCTTCCCCTTCTACACCCCTTCCTATGTTTGTAACAATTTGGATAGATTCACCTTTTCTATCTTATCAATTACTTCAAACACAATTTTGATGATTCTGATTCCAAGTTGATAATGTCTGTTCTTTCCAATAATAATTTGCAGATAATATTAGTTCAACAATTCAGTCTTATACATGCTTACATAATGGTTTTCTCCTTCCATTCATTTTTATTTTTACGATTAATTTTCCTAAACCAGCAGGAGAATGGTGCTGCTGCTGTGTGTGCTGCTTACTCTCCCTGGCATCTCATTCACTTGTATTGAGCATTTAAATTGCTGTCAGACAAGTAAAGAGGAAAATATACTGTGACGCATGAGTCGCTGTCATGCACCCAAAAGACGAGGCTGAGTCTAAGGACTTCAGGAAAACCAGTTTTATTCAACTCGAAACAGGAACAGCAAAGTTATTTATTGCAGCGGGAGCTACCACTCTACTACACCCAGACACAGCAAATGAGCAGGGCCGGGACCAGGTCAGTGGTCAAGTTATAATGTTCCCTTCATCACCCATCAGGCAACAGACGAGTTGCATGAGAAGGCAGTGAGCTTGCAGTTGCAGTTGCCTTTGTGGTGCTGTGAACATGCGGGTGCTGTGAACCTGTGGTTGTCTTGGCGACAGACAAACGGCCCTTGACAGACGCATCAATCTCATTTTGGCGTGAGGGTCTCAAAAGAGTTCAAAAATCTCACAATACAAAAATATACAAGTTCAAGCCAACTGCTCCCCAGGTAAAATAGTAAACTAATTCATAGTTGAAGTTGCACAGATCATTTCTCCATTTAAGAAAGGCGAGTTTGAAAATTAGTTGGTGATTTTCAGTGGAAGATTTCAAAATTTCAAAAGCTTTGTACAACACAATCTGTTTGAGATATGTGAACAAAAATTGAATTTCCTCAATAAAAATTTCTTTGAAGAGTAAGCTGCCACACTTTAACAAAATTGGTCATACGTGTTTGTTGCCGACAGGCAGACAGACATACATGGCTATCACAATAGGTGCTCTCCTCATTCTATTTGAACACACCTAAAAAATTAACTACAATTCTCCATGGTGATGTGAGCGAGAGGCATAAATAAAATTACTGCAGATTACATTCATTACACAGCTGCAGAAAAGAATACAGGTAAATGTGGAAGTGTGAATGAGGCTTTAGGGAGCAATATTCCTTGTTTTCCACCCCAAAAAACTATAAAAACCCCAAAAACTCTTCCAGCGAATATCACCTTTTGCAAAATTGCCTGCAAAACAAATGTTAGTATCAGTTTTCAAAACTACACGAATCAAAATTGCCTGTTGTGCTCAGCACCACCCAAGAGTATTTGGTGCAAGGCAGGAAAAAGTTCTGGGTGGAGTAGCACCAAGGCACATTCACTCATAAAATTTTGATTTTAAAGTACTAATGAATCTACAGAAACAGAGAAGATAAACATGGACCCAATGTGCAAACTTCATACAAATCTGACTGGGAATTGAATCCTGTCTTTTGGAGCTGTGAGGAAGGAATACTAACCATGGGGCCACTGACCATTCCTAAATAACATAACATACCAAATAATTTTCCAAAGCTGCTGTTGTGATGTGAGATTTTGCATATGACTAGATAAATATTTTGTATGTATTTATTTGTAACTTAGTCAAAGCAATGTAATATTAGTGTTACATTATTGATAAGAACAGCAATGGTTTGATGGTTTAAGAACCCCTTGCCCCCACCAGGACTGAATCTCTTTGAATTTTACGACAGGATTTGGGGGATGTGCCTCAAACCAGTTTGGCAAGTGTTTCTCTGCTAAAGTCTCTCAGTCAACCCCCCCAAAGGAAAGCCAGGCTGCCTAACTGCCAAGCTTTACCTTAACATATGGTTTTAGGGGATGGCAGGTGTGAAGGTGTTCTATTCCCCCATTGGTCTGAAGTATGGCTGTTTGGAACTGGCTTGTATCAGAAGCCTTTAAGTACCATGACATCCTATTGGCTCTAGGGGTTGGACAGAAAATCTATAAATTTGCTCACTCCCTCACTCTCTCTCTCTCACCAGACTGATGCAACACAATGAAGAGCACAGCTCGGCAGCCATATTGAGACAGGCATGCGGCCTGTTCTAAGGAAAGCTGACCACCAATGATGCCTTAACTAGAGACATTTTAAGTAACTAACAAGTCTGTGTTCTGCCTTAAACTACACGTCACCATTTATCAGGTTGTATGGTTGCCAATATTCAAATGTACTTTGCATATTGTTATTATTTATGAATATTATCAATAATACATTGTTTAAATTGTAAGTTAACTCCTGCTTGTCTTTTACTACACCTAATTGCTTGAGGTTATAGATGTAGGAGGGAAGGTAGGGAGAAGTTATATACTATAATACCTTATAAACAGTGGTAAGTCTGTGAGATTTGAGGCATTCTGACAAAGGCTACTTATTAATAATACAAAAGGGGAAAGTAGAGTAAAATATTAGATAGATAGATACTCTACCAAGACAAAACAGCTGCTTAAGCCAATTCAGTATCAAGATTAGTTGTTGCCTATCCTCGCAGTACCAGGTGCTAATCTGGAACTAACCCTATGCAGGGCACCAATGGATCACATGGACTGTTCACGGACACACCGACAATTAACCTGACACACTCTTTGGTTATAATGCAGGAAAACTGGAATACCTGATGGAAAATCCACACAGACATAGAATGAACACACAAATTCCAAATAGACAATAACTGGACATGAGATTCAAACTCAAGACACTATGTCTGTGAGGCAGAAGTGCCTATCATGTTGCCACTGTTCTACCCACAGTCAAAAATACAAAATTAAACTAAATATTGTCATGCTGTATGATACAAAAATAAAATAACCCTTACAACTGGGGGATAATAATTTAGAGACCATTGAAAAGCTTTACTGCATCAGCTAGGTAAGTGTATAAGCCCATTAAGGACACAGTACTTGTAATTATACGTGAGCAAAGATAATTGGGAAGATTTTAGGGAATATTCTTCTTTAAATATTGTCACGGGATGTGCATAAAGGACAGTTTAAAGGGCTCTAGTGACAGTAATTCTTCACCGCTCCAGGGGTTAGTATGCTACGATAATGCCTTCCCATTCTCTCCCTCAGGAGACGGAAGACTGATAATATTTCTGCTGCTGACGTCACTTCCAGTGTCTGGCCACTTTGATTCGCCTCTTCTTGCCAGGAACAGTCTTAACTGGAAGAACCACCATCTTTGGCTGTCGTTTCCAGACTCCTGTCTGAAAAGGTGTGATATAACATTTTAACTTTTTGAAAAAACAATTACACAGTGCTGCGGTGGGCTGGCGCCCTATCTGGGGTTTGTTTCCTGCCTTGTGCCCTGTGTTGGCTGGGATTGGCTCCAGCAGACCCCCGTGACCCTGTAGTTGTGATATAGCGGGTTAGATAATGGATGGATGGATGTATTACACAGTGTTTGCCTTTGGGTGTCCCAAAATTTCTCACTATCTTTGCTTTATTATATACACTGTTATAGCACTTCACACAGCATGTCAGTTCTGTCACCCAAACTACAAAATATAATAGAACTGTAGTTGAAGCTGTTCTGTGAACAGTAGAGAGGTGCAGCTAGTGTAGCAAGTGCTAGGAACGCAAATTCTTTGTTCGTATGCAAAACAAAATGTGTTGACCATTCACAAATGTTAATGCAATTACAATTATCAATGATATAAATAATTGAATTGGACTAGCTGCTTTGAGAATGTTTAAATCATTTAAATGTCCAGGATTACCTTGCTGAATGATTTTTAACATTCTGTTTTTGGTATATTTTACAATTTCAAGTTCTATTTCAATACACAGATGTTTTCATAAAGTAAGGTAGATAGTTTAAACACAACATCTGTGTGACTTGTCTGAGCAGGCAGAGCTGTTAATATGTTATGGGTGGTTATGTTTCAGGCCATCACAGGGTGTGATTAAGGATGCGTACATCACTTTGAAGATGGCAGGATAATCTTGAACTGTGATCAGACATAGTGGTCTGCTTCTGTCATGTGTTAGAACAGTTGCAGCAGGTCATTCTACTGTACTATGAAGTTCTCTTCGCATCAACAAGTTTGGAAGTTGTATGGAAGGTAGTACTTGATTCATTGTTTATTATTTTTTCATTTACATCAATAAAAACCTTTCAATAAAGGTACAGCCTATCAGGTTATTACCTTACTTTATGAAATATGAACATATTTTGTTGTGTTTTCTTTTTAGGCTAAATTTCTTAAAGAGACAGCCAAAATAAAAAAGAATTTCGAGGTGCTGAATTAATGTTGTTTCACCATTTTGTGGTTAACAGTACTCAATGCAGAGTGGGTTGCGATGCTCCTAAAATGGAGTAAATGGAGTTATTGTATGGATGGGTGGGTGGATGGAAGGATGATTTGTTTTTTGCATGAAGTGACACTAAAATAAAAGTGCACACAGCACAATAAGCATGGATCTTTTGGCACTGAGGCATTGATCAAATTAATCCATGATTTTGCAATTAAAATCCTGGAGATTATCTACAGAGCCACCCAAAAATTGTTCACCAAACATTCCATTATTTTGTAGCCCAGTGTTAACAGTGATTTTAATTCCACATTTACTCACCTGTCTTACTACTCCACACCCCCAGCCAACCGTTCAGCGCCTTAATGCTTCATTAACCCTCATCTCCCCCAGGGGAAGGCAGACACAAAGACATCTGGCACTTCACTTAAGTTTGGTGAACACCTTAATATTGTCTTTCTCTCTCGCCATCATTTAATCTTCCCATTAGTTAATTACATGTATTTTATCAGGACTGCAAAGATGAAGCCCTAATACAAAGTCCTAAAAAGCAGTGTTTGATGGGATTAAAAGAACAGCTGAAGCCATTGTTTGGTCACCGCTCTAAAGTCTTGCAAAGACATTTGCCTTCTGATTTACACTTACAGAATAAAATTCAGATTTCTGACTGACTATTATGATTTATTCTTGTACTTCTTCTATTTCTTTATCTATACTAATAAAAGGCAAAGCCCTTAGTGACTCACTCATCACTAATTCTCCAACTTCCCGTGTAGGTAGAAGGCTGAAATTTGGCAGGCTTATTCCTAACAGCTTACTTACAAAAGTTAAGCAGGTTTCATTTCAAAATTCTACGCATAATGGTCATAACAGTCGACAATGTCCGCCATGTTAAACTTTCTTATTTATGGCCCCATCTTCACGAAATTTGGTAGGCGACTTCCCTGCGCTAACCGAAACCGATGTACATACTTATTTCGGTGGTAAGATGCCACTGTCAGCCGCCATATTGAACTTTCCAATGGTCTTTGTTACTTATGGGCCCATCTTCAAGAAATTTGGTACGCGGGTTCCCAACGCTAACTGAATCCTACTTACGTACTGTACATACAGTATATACGTCCTTAGCCTGCAGCTCGGTCACCATGTGAGGCGGCGTTGGGTCCCCCATCCCCATGCCTCCCACGTAGTTGGCTACCTGCCTATATAAGGCCGTCCGTCGCTCCGGTCTCTTCATTCCCTTCCTTGCTTTGCCACGGTATTCACGTTTCCCTGCTGATAACTGCAGCCTTTTTATTTAATCCACGGCTTCTCCGCTGTTTTGTTGTTAGTTTATTACGATTATAATTATTGTGTAGGTATTTTAGACTTAGTTTACATTATTCAGGTACCCATTTCCTTTATCGTTCCAACCGTACCCCCGTTAACATGTCTATCGAGGTGATCACCATCGATCAAAGAACTGTCACTTACCGAGTGGTTTCCATGCCCCGGAGATGGCGACTGCCTTTTCCATTCTCTGTGTTACATATTGCCCACCATATCAGGCTCACTCTTGATATCCGGAGGAACATTGTGTCTTATGTATTAAATGACTGGGACAGGTTCAAGGTGTGGACTGATGACAGTACAGGAGATAATTATACTAGAGTCTCTGTCTGTGTGGGGCTGGTACATTCTACCTGTATGTTCATCTGCTTTTTCTAGGAACATACCAAAGACATGCTTGTTAGGTTAGGGTTTGCTAATCTGTGACAGTAAGCTGGCCCAGCATCAGAAAGTAGCATTGTGTAAGTGAAGGTACCATATATGTATTTCCATAGATGGTTTCAGCCTGGCAACTAATGCTACTAGTACAAGCCCTGGACCCAAGTTGTTGTGTGAAGCTAGATATAAAAAACAGATAAACGATTAGTAAGTTAAAACAAACAAGGTAGCTAAGCCTGCTACAATTTGCTGAAATTTTCCATGGGTGTTGACTTCTGTAAAGCAGAAAGGCTGCCAGCCATGGATCAATATGATCTGGATGCGCTTCTTTAAATTCTTTCAAAGATTATCAATAAGTGAGCCAAGTTGCAAAAACAAGGTGTTGACAGTGATCTATGGAACCCTAGCATCACATGCTACGATTTAATGATCCCACCATACCAGAGATGACATCCTGAATTTTTTGGGTTTTCTTTAGAATTTATTAGACCTCACCCTGCTTACCCTTATCCAGTCTAAATTCATTTTCATTTTGAGTAAATAAAGACTCTCCCCTTTTGCCCCAGCTACTTCAATTTACTTTTATAAAGCATCATTTGATTTCTCTGGTAAAGACTGTAAATACATCAGGTGTCTTTGGAACAGTTGCTACTCTTGAACGGGCAGTGCAATCAATGCTGTTTAAAGGGAGACCACAAGAACAACCACAACTATTCCTTTTTGAGTAGCTGCACCTGTACCAATAATGTTGCTTTCTGTTTGTGAACTTTCCCAGCAGCCCCAATGTGTTTTGTCCAATAATTAGACTACGTTCCCATTACCAGGCTGAAATGACTCAAATCCAATTTTTTGACTTAATGTGACACAAATCTGATGTTTTCAGGGCTGTTTGGACACAGAAATCTGATCTTTTCAAATCATTTGAGTCATTTTCATATGTGGTCCTAGATCAGATAGGTATATGATTTGTGGCCATGCAACATGAATTGCAGCGGTCAAATTGGAATTTATGTGTTTTTTTGACTACACATGGCCTGAGCAATGTCGTCATCAGCCAACACTGGCAGTGAGGCAAAACAACAATGAAGGAGAGCTACAGCTGTGACAACAGACACGGTCCCACCATTGCTATCTTCTTTCTTGTACCCACACATCTCTTTGTGCGGCAAGGCTACAGCTGTAAAAACAGCAAAGGCTCGAAGTCTGGCTTTTTTACGCCTTCTCGACCTAATCACGTGTAGCTGGTGAACTGTTTTCCATCCTCCAGAGCAAAATGCAATGCATACACTAGCAACTAGCGCATCCCTTTTGTTGGTTTTCATGCCATGAGTTGTCTCATAAAAATATTTTTGTTGTTCGTGATGCAGATGACTTGTGCATAAATGTTTCAATGTGTGCATGGCTCAGATGACAGATGTATTCACATTACAGTTAGATAAAGGACACTTGTACTTATCAATACGAACTGTCAAGACAGTCAAATCCAATCTGAGCAAAACATCAGAATTGAGTGATGAGGCCTGTAATGTGAATGTAGCGTTAGTGTCTCATGTTGCACCTAGCCAAACACTCTTAAGTTAAAGCATTGAGGCCGTAGGGACTGTTTTGTGTATTGTGATACAAAAAGAGCTCCACAACAAAGAAAAGGAGTTGGGGACCTTTCCCGTATAATGTCCAATGGACAATAAATGCAAAAAGGCAAAATTTTCGATCAAAATACTTTTACATAGATGACAATGGTACATGAAAAAAGATGCCGTTTTATATAGTGGAAAAAGTGGCTGACAGAAATGAGTTTGCAGGAGATGACGTCATAGCTGTCAGACGGCAGTGATGTCATCGAGGTGGAAATGGAAGTGACGTCATGTCAAAGGCGCCAGAAGTGACGTCATGGTGAGGATGCCAGAAGTGACGTCATCATCGGGAGTCAGAGTGGAAGTGATGATTGGAAGCCATCTTGGGAACCCGAAAGTATGGAAGGTAAGTTATATTTCTTCTTTTTGTCTTTCGAGAGAGAGAGAGGCGTTAGTACCGTATATCAACCCCTTATCTCGCGATATTTCACTGAGCTCCGGGCTTGTTGACTGCCACCTAAGTACACGTGTGTGATAGTATCCAGTAGAAGAAAATCATGAAGTGGAGCTGATTTGTGCTAGACACTCAATGGTATTACTCATATTTATGAGCCCTTGATTTCCATAGTATTTGGATTTTTTAATTTAATTTTATTTTTGTGTATTAGCCTATTTTCTAGTATTTGTTTGCAATGGTTTTGAAATAACTAGCTAGTAGTCAAGGCCAGGGAGCACTTGCAACCATATGAAGATGTGACAGAGTATGGGACATTGGTTACAATCATTATATAAATGCAGACGGGTTAAGGAACAGCACAGCTCCTTATCTTGTTACTACACATTGTCACTAAAAGAAACCTAGGTCACCTACAGTATCTCAGGACTTATTGAACATTGTAGGTATGTACTTGTTAAATCAACCTGTTCATTTTCCAAGTCAATGGGATTTACACGTGGTGGGACTCAGCTTGAGAGAAAGTTAAATGGAAGGGGATCTTAAAAGTTGCATAAATGTTTCACAGCTTACTAGACCAAAAAAGAGTAGTCAGTTTGTTTGTAACCTCAAACCTTAGTCTTGTGGTGCCACATGCATTTGGGACTTTAATTATTGGGAGTATTGTTACTACACCTCACTGGCTTGACTCACAAGGTGAATTTTATTTCAGGTTTTATCTAATTTTCAGACCTTTTACAAATCCCTGAAATTAAAATGTGAGTGCCCCACATGTTTACGAAAACTAGCTGGTCACAGTGTCAAATGTCATTGCCTTATGACTAGTTCACTCACATTAATGTCAGCGTGTTTTATTTAAGGACTATTGGGAGTCTTGATACGCTGTAACCTGGGGAATAGCAGGCCGATACCAACTGCAGTACTGTAAATTTGTAAGAAACTGACTGCAGCAAGAGTTTTTTTTCTTTTATAATTAATTTCTCTTTAAAGTATGCAAAAATAACACCAAAACAGAAGAAAAACAAATTCACACATGTCATATTGGATTGAAACAAAAGTTATGAAATACTTTCCTTATTTTTCCTTTTAATTCTTCTTGCAGGCATGATATTAAGATGATTCTCTGAAATGTTTCAGATTTCTCCCTCATAAGTTTATCAAAGCACAGTTTACAAACCTGATATTGAGACTGACAATTTCAATTTTATTTGTTCTTTTACAATGACATTGAGATTAGGGCCGCTTTCACAACTTCACTCCTGGGTTCAGATAACAACCCCAATTACTCTTTACATGGTATTAGGAAATGAATGAATGAATACATACGGGCATGGATTATTTTACCCAGGTTGCTTTAAACCTAGAGCAGTGCTTCCCAAACTGAATCCTAGCCAAATTAAGTGAGCTGCTATTTCCCAGTTTTGTCAGTTTAGGGTTAATGGCTTACAAAACTAAGTTTGGTAATTTTTTTTATTAAACTGCACTAAGCAGTTAAATGGGGATAATGTCGGTTTTGTTTTTTTAACAACTAGGGGGCTCAACCTCCTGCTCGCTTCGCTCGGTTTGGTTTACTGGGCGTGTTTAAATCTCTTTCTCGCAGGACGTATAACGCCGCTTGCGTTGTGAAGGGGGTGTGGCTGAACGCATGCTAAGGAGAAGCGGTTGGATCATCTACTGGCTTGTTGCTGCTGCTGCCGGCGAGCTGCGTCTTCTGCATTGTCGCGCTGCACGTCGATCATTTAAAACCCTGTACAGCAGCTGTCCTTTTTGCCAGTTCGCATCTCTGCTGCTCACGTTGTGAAGGGGGGGGGTTTGAACGCACGCTAAGGAGAAGCTAGCTCCCTGCTGCTGGTGAGCTGTGTGTTCTGCTTGTCGTTTGTCGTTGTTTTAAGAGCTGGGAGCATATGAAGCGTGTCTGCCAAAAGCAGTCCAACAACTGCTAGGTTAGATGTCTGTGAACTTGTTTTAAATGTTGTCTCACTGCCTTCTCTCACATGACGTTAAAGTGTCTCTTGCGGGACATCAAATTGTCACGTCTCGTCTCCCTAGTCTCCCTCCCAAGATTTTTTTTTATAATAGAGAGATATGTTCTTATTTATTTTCATTCTGCTTGTCTTGGTTTTCGGGTTATTTAATCCATTTATTTACTAATTAGTGGGTCTGATGCTGAAGTAATTGCAGCCTTTCAGAGTTGTGTGCTCGGATGTTGCTCTGCTTGTTTTTAATTGACATTATTAGGAAGCAAGCAAACTACATAGAAAAAGGGTAAAATAATGGATAAACAACCAAAGAGGGTTAAGCACTTAAAGCTACAGCAAAAAAAGAAATATTTCTAAATGTTTTATAAATTTTTTAAAAATCATACTGCCGCTGTGCTTTTCTGAATGCAAAATAAAAGAGAAAAAAAGACCAGCTAAATAAATGAGATCAGTTATTACAGATTATTATCCCTGACTGTGAATCTGGTTAGAAAGAAATCCTGCAGCCACCGGGGGTCCTCAGGACTGAGTTTGGGACCACTGATCTAGAGAGTCACAATGGTTGTGCCTTTTGATTTTACCAGTTTCCTGCTACTGTCAGACTGCTTACTGAATTAGATGGCTCACCCAAGCCCTCTCTTTGCATTGTTAGAAACGGCCACTTATGAAGCTTTTATTTCCCTTTAATTCATGTGCTTGCTACAAAAATGATGTTCCTAATTATTGCTTTTGCTAATTGCAGATAATTAATAATGGAGCACAAATGATGAGGTAGTGAGCAGCTAACCAGCTAACTTTTAGCTCTGTGTGGATTCATTATAATATAGCCCCTTTAAGAAAATATTTATTAAAAAAGGAAACTAAAAACCCGAGGAGTTCTAGTGCATTCTGAGCCGCAAAATATTTTCTTGATTTTTCTCCCTGAAATGTAAAACTCACATACTTGCAAGATTTTCCTCTTTTATAGGAGACTAATAGCAATAATAGCAATAATAATAGCAATAACAAAGAGCAGCACATCTAATTAAATGGCATATTGTTTTATTGACAAGGACTGGTTTTTAATCAAGAAACCGATGGGGATGAAGAGGTGGCCACTCCTAGCCTGGTTGAGAGTCCCCGTTAATTAGCCATTGTGCTAGTTAGCTTGGAGCCAAGATAGGAGAAGAAGAAGATACAGCATGTAGAGCTTTGATCTTGTGACAAAGACGTTCTCTTACTGAAGGCTTTACTTACAAAACTGTGTTTTTTGTTGATGAAGGTCTCATAGGGTAACATTTAAAACTTGGCTTCATTTTAAAGTCTAATTTTTAATACTTTTTAATTACTTAATAAGTGTATTTTGTGGGTTGCAGGTCCTTGACGTGCTTCCCGCTGTGACGCTATACTAATTCACTTTCGCATCTGCTCATTTGCTCAGCTCTTAAGTAGTGAGGTCACAGAGTTCACTCATCTGCAGCTGGCTACTAATCAGTTGAGTATTTAAACAAGCCCCTTATTCACTTGGTCTTTAAGGTTTCTTTGGTGCTCATGTGATTGCTGACGTCTTCAGCTATATTATCTCCTTCTTTGTGACTTCCTTCTCAGGCCTTCTGCACATATGTATTCATCCTATTATTAACTGCCCCTCATTCATCAGTTCTTCATTCATTCTTGCTTCCCTGCACTGCCTGCTGTTAATTTTTTTTAGCTTCACTGACTCTAGCTTTCATCTTCTTCCATCCAGGTAAGCCTTTGTATCTACTGACAGTAAGCTGAGCTGCTAATTGTTAAGCATAGCATTGAGTTGAGAAAAGAATTCAGATGTGGCAAGGGGCAGTTTCAAGTTCACAGTGTCCCAATACTAGAGCCAAAACTTCATGATGTTTGACTTGGGCTGTTCTTTACCATAACACAAAGCAATGTGGCCCAGTGGTTAAGGGACTGCACTATAATCCAGAAGGAGGCCAGCTCAATCATGGCAATGAGCTCTCTGTGTAACCCTGAACAAGAAGATTAAGCTAATAGTGCTTATACTGTATGTAAACATTTATGTAAAGAGTACTATACAAAAACAAACTGAATTAGGTAGTGTTTTTCTTTTAAAGTGCATTGAAGTTAACTTTTATTTTGAAGAAAGTCGTAATGAAAAGTACTGCTTGTGTGGTCCTCCTGACCATATTTCCTGTGCTAGATTTGTAAAGATACTTCTCTTCATTCAGTTGCGTTCCTTGAAAATGGCTTACTGCAGAACTGTATGTGTGTGTGTGTGTGGTTTTTTTTTTTTCTGTTTTTTAAAATATAAATGTATATGGTCTTACTATGTCATTAGTAACAAAACATTTAATACAGCACAACAATACATGGAGCTCAACTGCCTACAGGATTTAATCATGAGTCTCCCACGTCCTTCAGATGTTCAGTATTCTTATTTTTGGATGTGTACTTTGCCAGTAGGAGATTACTATTTGTGAAGAATGAGAGTTCTCCGAGTCCTTGTCTATTGGGTGGCTCCTCTCTGCTCAAAACTTGGCACATAACCCTGTGAGGCCACCATCCTGCTTCTGGGAATGAATTAGGAACTTAAATTTGAACTCCAGTAAAGCCCTGAGTGCAAAAGACACAACTGATCTATTTTCTGTTACTAAATGTTTCTTTTTTCCACTGCTAATTAATGTGAACGGTACTTGCACTCCTGGCTGAGCATACCTTCTTGAATATTACTTGAAATTTATTTCTTCTTTTGCCAGAACATTATCAGTTGATGGTACTGAAATGCTGATCTCGTTTCAAATGAAATGTCTTGTATTTTACATAGATGCAACTTAAGCTATCTGGGATAAATTAAGGGATCATTATCTGTTGTTTAGAAATCCAGCAAGACAGATAACATTTGTTGATTCATTTGTCAAAGTCTGTTTCTGAGTTGTAGGTCACCTTAATTGGCCTAATGCAGTGTGCTGAAGGTCATAGTGAGCCCATGTGGTCAACTTGTTGCTATAAAGCGAGTACAGAAAGATAGAAAAGGGCAGATCTGAAGGGAATAGTTTGTACAAGGTTTGCAGTGCTGGCTAAGGGCTCCTTAAACCTTTGTTTATATACTGTAGTAAAGGGTATGTTTTCCTTTCATTCTTAAAGGAGGTTAATCACGGACATCCAGCATGTTAACTTGTGCCTTAATCAAGGTGTACAAAATAAAACTAACAATTTCTATACGGTTATGATGAGCTGATTGATAAAAGGATGGCACAATGTTTAGCAATAGTCAGTCACTCATTATCCAACCCGCTAATCCAAACACAGGGTCACGGGGGTCTGCTGGAGCCAATCCCAGCCAACACAGGGCACAAGGCAGGAACAAATCCCCAGGCAGGGCGCCAGCCCACCGCAGGGTTAGAGATGGTGCCAGCCCACCGCAGGGTTAGAGATGGTGCCACAAAGAATCCGGTTTCTGTCATTTGGCATGATAACTGTTTTTGACTATAAAGAATATGTAATGCAAGACTGAACAGGACAATGGGACATAATGTACAGCAGCATTTGTCTTGCTTTGAGTGTTATTTATCAAGCATTAATTCATCAATATAACTACATACTAATGCATACACCATTCACTTTTGTAGTAGGGTCTCATTTATGAAACAGTTGTAATTGTATGAATATATTTAATCAGAAGAGATGGTCCTACTAACACTTCACCTCTGATTCATGAACACAGCATTACAATCAAATCTGTGTTCACATCCTTTATCTTGTAGCATATATAAAGGGCCATCAACACAGTTTACTACTACTGTATATAAGGTAATGGTGACTGATGAATATAAGGTCAGCAAAATATCTCAAAAGAAGAGAGAGAAAAAGAAACATTTCAGACACTGCAATAATAATTTTTAGCTGGTGTGGAAAAAAGAGACTTGCAAGGTCACACAAAAAGAGACTGTGCCTGTAACTTTATTCTTTTTTTAACAAATTAAGAAAATGAACTACGATCACCTTCAAAATAGTTCCCTTTGGAGTTGACCCGTTCAAAGCAATTCTGCAGATCATTTTTTGATAAGCTGGTGAGGATCTCTGTCATTTCGTGCAAGAGACATTAACTCTTCACTGTAAGCCTCGCTCAAAAATTGAAAAGTTTTGGATTTCTTTAGTTTAACAAGAAACTTGATGTTAACTCTTTTTTCACTCATGTGCTCTAACATTATCCAAATGAGGGTAAGAAAACGTCCATATCTGAACACGTGTCCACTTGTACTGAGTGAAGCGATCAAGATGAGCCTTTTCTCACTGTGACAAGTTGCAACATTTTCTATAACCTTCTCTTTGGTTCTTCTCTGCCATTCTTGGTTCCCGAGCTATAGTAGTTCTTGTGCCGGATCTCGTATTTTCTAGTGTCAGTAGTAGAATAACTAAATCAAAAGTTTTGAATGAGCTGACAGACTCCAGTAATTACACCATCCATTATATGAAATGTTCTGGAAGTCAAACACAAATGGTTCATTTTGCAGTTAGGTTTTGTTGCATCTATTGCTGTTGGTATTGGAAGAGGCCAGGGCTGTTCTAAATTCTCCACTCTCCACTAGAGATGAGCACTCTGCCTCCATAACTGGAGAAGTCTCTTTATCAAGTCGTTACTCATAGTGGACTCTGGAGCAGTCCAATCCAGGTTCAGATGGTAGTTTTATAGCCCTTCAGTTGCTGGTAAAGCTTGCTTTTTGGGCCACCATAAGTTTAACTTGTAAACTCCAAGGTGTAGAGCAAACGTGGTAGTGTAATAAAATGGTAATAAAAAAACCTTGTCTCATCTTTTGGCCCCTGCATTTTAAAAACTGTGTTGTTTGCCTTTGGATAGATCTCTGTCTTACACAAAATAGCCATAAAAGAAACGCCTTTAACTGCCAGAGGCTCCAATAAACTAGAGCAGGGTTCTCAAACTCTGGTCCTGGAGGGCCACAGTGGCTGCAGGTTTTCATTCTAACCATTGTGAACACAGGGGTCGCTGTTGCCCCATTAAACCCAACAGACAGATGCACAGACACAGGATAAAAGCACAAAGAAGTTCTTTTTATTGTTTTCCTTCTTCACAGTGCCTTTCAAGCACCACAGCCACCATAAACACAATAAATCAATGCAAATCTCTCCTTCACTACTTCCAGCAAGCTCTATCTTCTACCTCCCAACGCCGACTCACTTGCTGGGTCTTCAGTAGTCCTTTATATAGTCCTTGACCCGGAAGTGCTTCCGTTCTTCTGTCCCAGTGACTTGCCAGCACTTCTGGGTCAAATGGAAGAAGTGAGGTATTCTTTAGCCTGGAAGTACTTTGGGGCTTCTGACCCCATGACTTCCGGGCTATATGAGAAATACAAACCCCCAGCTCTTACTGCAGCATCTTCAGGTGGCACCCACGGTACCCAGCAGGGCTGTGATGCCGAACTGCAAATTCCATGATGCCCTGCAGGAATCTGGGGCACCACTATGCTGTGGGGAACTCACCATCTGGTGTCTTGGGGAAAACAGCGTCTCACAGTAGCTGCCTTCTTCTCTTTGGGCGTCCCGGCCAGGTTGAGAAGCCAGCTGTCTGCCACACCATCTTCTTCATTAGTGACCTGTTTTTTTGCTGCTAATTCTTTTGAATTAATTTTCAATGTTCTTGTCTGACGTGCACCCTACGCAAAATCGAGTAAAAATGGATGCTATTGTTATGCTTGTCTAAGGCAGGTACTATTTATTTATTTCTCCATTGAAATTTCATTAATTTAGTGACAGGTTGAATGCTTTAATTAATGTAATGATTAATGACCTGCTACTCTTAAACTAACGGCTGCTGAAGTTTAACTATTTTTATGAAGTGTGCTGTACTTGTAATATTTTCTTTAATTTAAAAACATTAAAATAAAGATACCTTTGAAATATTAGTGAATATGACTGAATTAAAGTTATGATTTGCACACATGACAAGACATTTAGGTGATTTTGTGAGTACTCATGCAAGGGGAAAAAATCAGTTATTATGTAGAAACACATTGGCGCTACTAAGGTACTGATAATGAATACTGAAATAAGTCTGCATTTCTAAAAGCCTTTTTTTTAAAACCCACCTAATCCAGACCACTATTACATGAGGGTTGGTGGGGCTGGAGCCTATCCTTGCTAGTACAGGGGGCAAGACCGGAACAAACCCTGGCCAGGACACCAATTCACTTGACCTGCATGTCTTTGGACAGTGGGAGGAAACAGAAGGAATCCTATGCAGACATGAGCAGAGCATACAAACCACATGGTCTACTTACTGCGAGGCAGCAGTGCTACCACGGTGCCACCCTTATATGAAAGTTTATGCACAAATTTGTTCTGGTTGTGGTTTGTGATTGAGATTCATTGCAAATGCTTTTTGTTTTTCCCTAAACTAATTCCTTTTGAGCTCTTTGATCAAGAGGCTGTATAAAACAGTGATCAAAAATATGAATACAGCTAATATTTAATGGTAAAAGTACCCAGATACACACCATGGTTTATTTCTTTGAGTCTTCCTTAAACTAGAAGTCATTTTTCTTTCATAATTGTGTTCTGAAAGGCCAAGCAAAATGACACCTTTTATTGGCTAACTAAAAAGATTACAATATGCAAGCTTTCAAGGCAACTCAGGCCCCTTCTTCAGGCAAGATATACACGATGCAACACCCTAGTACTATAATTGTGTTCTGAAACTGAAAAGTTCTTTCAATGTAAAATTCTAAATCTATTTGCCCTCATTACAATCCTAAACTATATCAATTTAATGCAATGTCATAAAATAACACATCTCCAGTGCAGGTCTGAAAGTATCTTAAAATTCTATATCTGCGTGAAAACCGTGTGCGAGTGCAGTGCAGATTGGGCCGGGGCTGCAGATTGGGTAGCCAAACTCGTCTTCTAGAATGTTATTTTGGGTTGGAATGCCTGCCATTCATGATATTTACAGTGCATATTATCTAATTAGAAACATGTAATGCAAGTAATGACTCTAGTTAAGCCATTAACTCTAATGTGATTACAAGAATTTAAACTGTACAGTAATGTGTTACACTAATTTGTTAATGGGAAATGTAAGTAGATTACAATAATGCGTCACTTTGTGTCACATCACCCACAATTCTGGTGGTTAGTCTTTGTGTAGTGTGGCATTTCCATTTATTTGAGTTTTCTGTTGATACATATATTTTCCAGCAACAAATTGTAAATTGTGTCACTTTGAATATGCGTGAGTTTCTACGTGTATGCCATGTTGTGAAAGAGCAAGCAATTTTGCCACTACGCCTCCCACTTTTTAGTAGGGCAGGTTTGATCTTTATTTCCATGGTAAGTAATTTCTGCCTATATTTCAAACACTCCTACTAACTTGTATTTCAACCAACTCAACAATAGGCCTATGGTATCTGTGAGTGGGAGGCACTGTCAATTGTATTTCAGGTTACTGTGGAATTCCATACACTCTAGCAAAGCAATATGGTGCTAATGTCACCTACTGTATAAGGCTCCTATTTTAAGCTACAGATAAATATTGGTTAATGGTCTGTTTGTTTCCTATTTGCCAACAATTGGCATTTTTTTCTCCTTAACGGGCAAAATCAAACTTTTATTTGTGCTCAAATGATCAATGAAAGATATAGCACATGTGTAATACCTCTTCTGGAAGATGTCAACTTCTAAATGTTGTGATGTGGTACATTTGCCAAGCTACCCTATCGAAGCATCCTAAAGAGAAGGGAAGCTAAGCTCTTAGAAATTTCTAAGTTGACATGTACTCGAACCTGCAATGCTTTCCCAGACAGTGACAGAAATAGGAACTGAACCCTGGAGAAGTGACACAGGAGTCGCCACTGCTCCGACATGTGACTCAAAATAAAGTCCTAGTTGTGAATACCTTTTTTTTTAGTTGTTGTGATTTATATTTAAGTGAATAATTTGTGGGCGGCACGGTGGCGCAGTGGGTAGCGCTGCTGCCTCGCAGTTGGGAGATCTGGGGACCCTGCGTGGAGTTTGCATGTTCTCCCCGTGTCTGCGTGGGTTTCCTCCGGGCACTCCGGTTTCCTCCCACAGTCCAAAGACATGCAGGTTAGGTGGATTGGCGATTCTAACTTGGCCCTAGTGTGTGCTTGGTGTGTGGGTGTGTTTGTGTGTGTCATGCGGTGGGTTGGCACCCTGCCCGGGATTGGTTCCTGCCTTGTGCCCTGTGTTGGCTGGGATTGGCTCCAGCAGACCCCCGTGACCCTGTGTTCGGATTCAGCGGGTTGGAAAATGGATGGATGGATGAATAATTTGTAATGAATGCAGTTGACTACCTTCTTGTCCAAGACTGAGTAGCTTAGATCCAGATGAACTGAAGGATGAAGGAGGAAGTATGCTGATCTGTTTCATCCTGTTCTCTCCCTTCCAAATAAACACAGGATTTCATGTTTAGTAATAATTCAAACCTACTGAAGGCCACCCACATCCCCTAACATACACACAGCGTCCCACATCTAGGCTGACTTGCTCAGTCTCTATTAAAACATCATTGGACATTTTGTGGGGAAGAGGGGGTGCAATATGTGTTAATATTTGAATATGAACAACTGCTCTCTGTCCTCACCTTCTTATCACGTTCTAATACAGCAGCACTGGCAAAACGACAAGAGCCAGCCCTGGTTAATATAGCAATCTGTTTTGCATCACATCTGTGCATTTACTCATACTGAGCCAAGTGTGAGTCACAAATATAAAAACATGTGCTTTTCTTTGAGGCATGGGGATACATTTGAATAGATGGCAAAAACCTGCACAAATAGAAGAGTGTGTGAAAACTACACACAAAGGACGAGAGCGCCAGGAATCAATCTTCATTTCACAGAGCTGTGGCATACTCCATTAACACTGACAAAAATTAGAGCAAGTAATATAATCAGTAAAATGTTCCAATAAATTCAGAAACAAAAATAGAACTTGGTCAAAATCAGTTTGAATTACCAAAGTTAAGGAGTCGTTCTGTTTAAACACAGTTAATTAGACTTCATTATTTATAAATGTAAGTTTTCAGTTGTACCCCGTTTCTTTGAGTGGGTCCTAGGTTGACCCTATTGTGACGTTCAGATTTTTTTTTTTTTATTTTTATTATGAAGAGCTAACAAATCCCCCACTAAGCTCTCATATGTTTATACTCGCCAGTCTGTCACAAGGATGCAGCTTCAATCTACATTTCCACTGAAGGTCACCATCAGGGTGGACAGCTACTTTCATTAAATACTTCCCCCTGTCTTTTATATCTAAGACTCCAGATGACAAGAATAAGCAGGAGAGAAGGTTTGCGCTTTTATTCATGCACTAAATATTAACTTAAAGTTCCTATATGTGCCCAAAACAGAAGCAAAGTAAAACCGAGTGTGAGAAAATAATGCCAATGCAACCTGGATGGTTAGGAACTTGTTTTTCTAGGAGTCTCGGCATCCAATATACATAAATAACCAGGAGGATCTTTGTCTTAGTATACTGATTGGTCTCTGATCAAGAATGGCATCTGGACAGAGGGAATGTAACAGAAGTGACTCCTCTGTTAGGCTGAATTGTGCTTCCTTGATGTATGTCTTGGACCATTGGGATGTTGTAGTGTAGGGCCCACTGCCCTGTCATGTTAAGGCCTCCTGCCCTTTTAATAGTTCTGTTTAGGCATTACTAATGTCCTTGAAACTTCCATCTTAGCTTCTCACAGTAGCCCTTGTGCTAGGGCAAACTTGTTTTTTTTTTATCTTTGCATGTTTAGGCCAACAAGATCTTGTGTTTCTCTAAGTAGAATTATTAGTGGTTTTGAGCAGTGCCCATACTGTATGTATCAAGCAACTCAGAATTACAACTAGGAATTGTACTAAAAGTCTGACTAGTCAGAATAGGACATGAGAAGTAGTTCAAAAGCATCTTACTCTCAGCTATTAGTAGGAGTTCACGTTTGAGAACAATTGACATTACAATTTTATTGCAGCACAAGGTGAAAAATGGCACACATGATGACATCTTTTAGTTTGCTGATACTAACGCTAAAAGTCTTCACCACAAAGATAATAATAAAAATTCCCAAAGTAGAAGTTGGGGGAGAAAAATGAAAACAAAGTAAGGTAGAATATTGCACTAAGGTGCACATAATTGTTGCCTTTCTCGTGACATCATCAAGAATAATGCTGTAAAAAGCACCAAGATGGACAGACCGAGACCCACACAAGCCAAATGAGGATAAAGCCCGGTAATGGACATGTTTATTTAACAATGAACGATCCACAGCCATACCTTCAGTAGAATCACTTTCCTGCTGTTATGGCCACGTGGAATGCCTCGTTCAATAATTATATTGAATTTTCTTTGTCCCTGGGAGAAATCTGGCTTTTTGCAGAAGCTTTTTTCATAAATAAATATAATCTGTCAAAGAGAGGATGTGTAGCATTGTTCATAATAGCACTCGGTTCTATTTTTATTCTCTCCTTCACTACTCCCTCCAGGGGGTCCAGAGTGCATCCTATAACTGAGCCTGTCCTTTTAATTAGGTTGTTGATTTGGTGGGCCACTCCTGAAGTGATATTACCAGCCCAATGCACCACAATGTAATTACAGAAACCAGCCATGGCTATTCCTGCACTATTGATAAAGTGAAGTTCACTCTTCCAGTGTTCCCAGTTGGGTTCCAGTGTCACGTGCCATGCCTTTCTCTGTGATTTCCCCTACACATAACATTGTTATACAATGCCCCGGGAGCTTTGCCAGCCTTCTTGAACCTTGTAATGTGAATGTTCCAGGAGTTTGTGGAATGCAGAGCTTGGCGTGCCTACGTGGCATTTCATTGTCAATCACCCATGCTGACTACTACAATACAGTTTGCAGCCATGACCACCTATGTGTATATTCCATGATACAGTTGTGGTTAACATATGCATGCTTATCCACCCTTGGAGTAATGGAGCAGTGATCTTTGTGTGCATGCCATCAATCATACCAACAACTCCAGGAAAATGCTGATTTGCATGAATGCATGTGGCTTTAACTCACGTGGAGTGGTAGGGTATAAATCTGTGTCTTATCTCACAAAACCTTGAATGGCCTTACAGTTCATGAAACATTCAAGAAATGGCTGGTTGTGACACACCCAAATATCACTATTGGAAAGCCATATTTTCCTTGCGGAAAAACGTAATGTTGACACACTCGCATTTTGGCTGAAAGCACACAGCTTATCTGTATAGATGGATCGATCACATAATATACAAGATTTGTTACAAATTCATTGTTTGTCCAGTGTTTCGAAAAACATTTATCCTTTCCCGGGGTAAGTGTACCCAATCTTTGCTTAAACAAGATCTTCTGGTAACTCTTAGCCTATTGGGAGAACTTGCAAGCTCTCCTAAATCCAGGTGAAGTTAGGAGTAGTTTGCTAAATTGGGGAAAACTGATAAAATGTTTTTACTTTTACTCTTAAATGTAGGACCACATTTTCATCACTCTGAGATTTTTGAGCCAATTAGGATTGTTTTCCTGCTCTGAGATGCTTGAAAAATATGGGCACTGGTAAATTTTTAAATGCTTTCAAAATATTATGTGTAAAATAAAGTAAATCACACTCCCTTCCTATAACCCCCAAGTTCAATTTTCTCTTCTGTTGACAACTAGAAAAAATATTCTGATACCAAAAAACAATACAGTAGAAGTTTTCAACATTACACTTGGCTTCAGCTACTAATCACAACGATGGATGAATGATGCAAATGCTTTATGGAAACTAGAGGACAGAGGTGTGTGTTTACAAATTATCTCAAATAAATGTAAAGTATAAGAATCTAAATACGCTAAATAATTGTCTCATTAATATAAAGGAGTAAGGGCTACACCAAGCAGTAGGGTCTGGGGACATGAGTTCAGTTCCTATTACTGGTTGAACACTCTCCCCATGTGCGACCTCTCCCTGGGTACATCATATCTCCGACTTACAGGTTAGGTAAAGCGATTAACCCTCAATACAGATTTTGTTCAAACCTTGTAGCAAATGTGCGTCAGGACCTTGTGACCCCAAATTGAACTAAAAGGTTTCAGAAAACAACAGAATGGTTTTTATATCTCTCATCACTTTCATTTTGTACATACTCTTCTAGACAAAGTGGAACAGATTATTAGTTTACAAGTCCATTAAGTTGATTGCTGTTTTGTTTTCCAAATCTCATGTTAGCCCAATGCAGCAAAGAACTTTCCTGACATAAACATCTAAATGCAATTAGATTGTGGGATTTAGTGAATCTTTTCAAATGTAAGGAATTTTAAGGAATGTGAAAGCTTTTTAACACTTCTGTAGTCTGTGATGGAACCCAGGGCGTCAGTGAACCCCAAACCCCCAAACACGATCACACAGAGTGCCGGGTTCTAATACAGGAGTGTTTAATCAACACACTTCCTCAAAGTAACAAAGCACCAATATCCTCTCTCTCTCTCCACAATTCACCTCTTCTTTCACCACCACACTGCCCTCTTCCAGCTCGGTGCTGCTCCACACCCTCCCAGCTCCGACTTGCCTGGATAAGGGAGTGAGGTCCCTTTTATTAAAGACCTGGGAGTACTTCCGGTGACAGGGCCACTGCCCAATGGAAGTACATCCAGGTCATGTGGAAGTCCCACTTATTAGGGAGCTCATCTCCCTGCAGTGCCCCCCTGTGGCACCCATAGACCCCAGCAGGGCTGTGTTCCCAGACTACTTCCTAGCATGCCCTACTGGTCCTGTACTGACCACCGATATCCAGGGTCGCTGCCATCTAGTGTCCTGGGGGCATAAAGAGTCTCCAACAGCATCTTCTGGTGGGCTGTCCATCCATCCTCTCTGGCCATCACTTCTCGGTCTGGCTCATTCCTTTCTCCTGGTTGGAATGCCCATCTGGGTAAGGACCACATCCCCTTCTCTTGTTGGGATGCCCGTCCAGCTCCTGTGATATTTATGTCATATTAACAGCAATGCTACAGAGAGGCCTGCTCTATCAGTTATGCTACATGATCTTTCACTTCCAGCAAATAATGTTTCAGATCCATTTGCAGTTTAATTTTAAAACCGACTCCCACTTGTGCAAGTTGCCTTTAAGTTAAATACCCCTTCGTTTATCCTTCCATTTTTCTAAGCTCACTTATTCCAGCACAGGTTCCTGATGAAAAGGAATATACTCCCTTATACATCAAATGCAAAGCAAGGGCACAACTCAAACAGAGAGAACTCTCCATAACTCATACAGAGAAGAAAGATCAAAACTTTGAAATAATGAAAATGCAAATGAATATTAAAGTGAAAATAAAAATGCCAACACACTGGCCAAGTGCAGAGCATAAAAGTAAAGAAACACAAAGTCAAACGTGGTAGTTTTAAATACTATGCTGAATGTACCCACCTTCTTTTGGCAAGACTTCCTTATTGAAAGGGAATGCGAGTAGCCATGATTGACACCATTTAGCAAAATTGTTATTTAGTGCCACCATGTCATTACATAACTCCTTTTTAGCAGTGCAGTGAACCACGGTCAGTTTTATTTGGAGTAGGATGTGGTGCTAAGGGATTCCTATGTATTTTGGCAAACAAGCAAACCCAAGCTATTTTAGCAAGTGCAGAAGCCATAACCTTTCACTTGGTATAATTACTTTGCGTTATATTTGTTTCAAAGGTCCCATTTCAGCATGCATGAATCTTGCGACTTGAATGACTAAATAATTCACTTTGTCACTTCTACACAGAACCTCGATCTTAATGTTGCAGTCCACTGGCTCCCTGAATCCTGGAGTCGTCGTCTTGATGTCATCTTTCCAATGTGTGCAATTTTAAATTTTAGTTTTTCAATTTTTTATCATTCATTTTGGACATGTCACCTGCTGCTCTAATTGTGGCAGTTGCTTTTGATACAATTCTAGTTCCAAGGTTCTCTAGCGTATAGTACTTCACAAGTACAGTCTTATTTCAGGGTAGGTGTCCCATTCACAAATTGCGTGAACTGTTTTTTATTTGATTTATTTATTTTTTTAAGTACTGTATAACCCATGAAAATGCAAAACCATTTGTTTTTTAGGTGTTTTGTTCAGTGCTGTGAATGGAAATCTAATTTTTGCGAGGCCTGTTCTACATAATGGAACCCCTGACAACGTATACACACACATGGCTGTTCAATAGCCATGATCATGCCTTTGCACCACTTTAACTTAGCCACCCCCAGAGGAAATTTTTACTGCTTAAAGGTTGATCTTTTGGCTCATAACAGTTAAGAGGGGCTCATTTGTTTCATTTAAGAATCAACTTTGTCACAGATCGTTCTCCTAAAATTCCATAGGAAAGATAGGTTTAGACAAATCGGAGACATGAGATACAACTGAAGTAAAAAGTCAAAATTGAGAATTTGGATTGAAAAGCATGGTATATTTTGTGAGACCTCTTTCTAGTCTTGTTTAAATCTCTTTCAAGCCTTCCTATTTATTACTTGTTATTGGACTGATGCCTTTGCCCAAGGTAACTTACAACATTTGAGCTACGATCAGTTACAGTACACTTCTTTTGTTTTTGCAGTTGGAGCACAGGCAGATGAAGGGACTTTCTTGCACCGTGGTGTTACTAGTGGGATTCTCTGACTCGGCTTGAAGTCTAAAGGTTTTAAACACTGTGCCACATTGCCTGCCCTTTCTACTAGACTCCATATCATCTAATTAGAGTGCAGGAATATAAATTAAAGCAACTAATAGTATTAGTCATAAGCAAAAACTATAGGTTTGTAATCATAGTAAAGTGTTTTATTACCACAAATAACTGTCCATAAATTGCACAATGCACATACTGTACTTTCAAATTGCCAAAAAAAAAGTCAAGACACAACTTGGAAAATCTGAGCCCATTTTGTAACTTTGTTAAGATTACTGCTGAAACTCAAGAGGGGACATTTGTGAGAATACTTGGGTATTATTTTTTTCCTCAGAAGAAGTGTGAGACAAAAGAAAATGTCTCCATTTAATTCTTTTGGATCTCATTGTTTTCTTGGAAAAACCAAAAGGTTATTAAGGAGAATTTTTTTAAATTTATTTTTTATTCCTAAGGGCTAAAAAAATAAGCTATGACAAAAGAATAAATTAGTTCTTATAAGTTCATGTAAAATGCTAAATAAAAAGCAGAAGAGCTGGGGTCCCAATTTACAAAATTCAATTTAATGGAAAATGAATATAGTAGGTATGTTAAGATACTGCCTGCATTGACAAAAGCACAATATCTAGGGATAGTTTGAGATGCAGGCAAAATCATAACAAATATGACCCTGTTGAGAATGGTGGAGTGGAAGTGGTAGAGGGTGGTAAGGACCAGTAGGTGGTGTTAGCCAGGGGTCATGGATCTTCTTCCAGGTTGGTGACTTCTGATCTGTGGAAGAATCGGACAAATATTTCTTAGCATCTTCTACAACCATCTCCTTTAATTTGTTTTTTCCCATTAGATAGATAGATAGATAGATACTTTATTAATCCCAATGGGAAATTCACATGTATGCAGGCAATCATGCCGTCAACAACAAATATTTTTGGTCATGACAAAGGGCAGATATGCATTTCAATTGAAGTTGCACAAATGAGACTCAGTCTTCATATCTACCAGCTACTTCCAGTTATGTGTTTGTAGAGCATTCTACCTTCAGATATGAATTAGAACAACACATTATGGAGAGAAACAGACCAAGTCTTGATATTTTACAATGGTTTTGTGGATTATTTCAGGTACCCTCTTTAAAAGTGAGTTCCATTACCATGGCAGTAGTGTCTGGTATGTTTTGAAATCTAAAATGGCATCTGGGATGCAACAAGACTTTCAAGTTCATCAGGCTGCTTTCACTTTAGGAATCATAATTTAAAGAAACAATTCTGTTCCAGATGACTTGTAACTGTGATCTAAAATAATAGCAATTGCTGGTTACTCCACTTCAGATATGTTTTCATGTTGTCGGGAGAAGGTAATTGATGCTGCCAGTTAGAGTGACAGCTGTGAAATGTTTACATTTCCAAAGCTCCAGGTTTATGTGTTATGATCTGGTTTGCTGTCATTTTTTTTCATTGTTTAATCTTTCTGGGGTGTTTTATATTAATCTTATTGTGGGTGTGTGTTATGGAAGCCAGCCCCGGACACACACAGACAGACAGACACCTCCATGTCTAGAAAAGCACATGTTTATTTATAGTGAAAGTCCACAGCACACAGTGCCCCTGCACCAATCACCCTTCTTCTCTGTCCTTTACAAAATCCTTTACAAGGTCCTTCACCGCCTCCATTCCTCTCCACGGAGCTCTGTCCTCTTCCTCCAGACTGCAGCCAGTGAATGGAGGGAGGCGGCCCCTTTTATACACTCCCAGATGTGCTCCAGGTGCCTGATGACCGACTTCTGGCAGCACTCCCCAGTGTGGCAGAAGTGCTGCCCTTGCATAACCCATCCCTGGTTTGTCAGCACTTCCTGGTGTCCCGGAAGTGCTGTCCCCCGGATCAAGGACCGGCCGGGTACCCAGGGAAAAGAGGCACCGCTCTCCCGGTTCCTCCTTCCTCCCGGCATCCCGGCGGGCCAGGGCTCCTGGCCATCTATTACAGTGTTTAATACCATATAAAATTCATTTTTTTATTAGCTTTGCTTTGTTTTGAGTAAGTTTGATTAATTTCAGGTTTTTGCTGTGATCTGGTTAAGTTTGATCTGGGCCCTGCCATTTTGTGGTCAGTTTGCAATTTGTACTGCATTGCTAAGTAAAGTTGACTCCAAATCCATGGTGTACCTGCATCGTGCACTTCCCGATTGTCCAAGATTGTGGATACAAACAAGCTTTCTAGTGTGCGATCTTTTATGATTTGAAAATTCTGGTTTTTGCTCTTTGTGCTTTTGATTTAAGACTATGGCTAGTTTAGTGTTTTTTTTCCATCAACCCAATGTATACTTTTCCTAGTAACAAATTTTAGATTGTTTGTAGATAACATTTCTCTTCGTAGTCTTTCATTGCTTCATATTGTCATGTTTCCATACTTTGGTAGGATGGGAGGATTAAGTGAACAGAAAATATTCATCCTTGTATACCAGTGTGGTGGAAACTGCAAAGAAACTCATCGTAAAATGGCAGCACCCAGAAAAACAAAAACATAATGGCATTATGGAAAAAAAATTTAATTTAATTTGACTTGCTCAAAATGACACTGAAACTAAAAATAAAAAACAATTTTGTGCGTCTGTGTGTGTGTGTGTGTGTGTGTAAGTAATATACCCCAAAAAAGACCAGGTGAAGCTTAAGAAGATTTCCACAAAAAGTACCATGAAGGAGATAATAGACCATTTGATTCAAGGTCAGTTCCTTCTAATTAAGTGACCTAGTTTTGTTAAAATCTGCTTCTTAATTAGAAGTCAATTCTTGTTGTTAATGGATCATGCTGCTCTTCCTTTCTTTTTCTGTACTATCAAATTTCTGGCCTTGTGTGTGTGTATGTATACAATATATAGTTGGGGTACTGTGGTGAAGCCAATATAATTGGAAAATTTGAAAATGATAAACAGTCTTTTCAAATTTCCATTCAAGCCAGTTTATACTCTGGAGAACAGAAAGTGGTAGATTCAGGTGTTTGGGAACTGGAAATACTGTCAGTAGTGTTGAGACTGTCAATCACTGCTTCTGCAGAGGGAGGAAGAGAAAAGACAATCAAACCCTGGTTGAGAGTGTAATCCCATTTATATTAGCCATGAAGTGCCCAAGCAGATGTGACTATAATATATGTGTGTGTGTGTAGGTAGAAATCCTCAAAGGGAGCAATGAGTCGTATATTTTAAAATAGTTTTGTATTCTTAAGCGTTCATCCCCTACCCGGAGCTCTGATTAGAGGAAGTGATTTCACCCACAGTAATCAAAAGCAATATATACTAAATGAAGAAGGGGGTAGGTGGGTGTAAGGCAGGGGTGGATTAATAAGGTGGTGTTCAGAGGGCGTTGGTCATAAAATCTAATTTAATATGTGGATGTTCTTCTTTTTAAGCCTGCATATGCTGGGTTCACGTCCAAGTGTTAGTTAATGACGTTTTTGTTAGATATCCATGTTTCACCCAGCTCTTTGGCTCTTTTAGTATTAGCCTTGAATTTTATTTGCACCATGCCCCAGTTAAAAGTATGTCCATTTGAACTTGTATATGTGTATATCAGAGGTCCTTCCTTTATGACCAACACCCTCCAAACCTGACCTTATTAAACCCCCCCCCCCTTCCTCATTTGCCTTTGATTCTTGTATGTCTAATCATTTTCCTCTGACTCCTGGTAGGGGTTGAAAGCTTAGGAATAAAATACTATTTTAAGATATCCGACTCATCTTCTTCTCCCTTTGTGGACTTCTAACTTCAAATATGCAAACTGCATCACGGACCTTTGCTTCTTTGTGTATATATGTATTGTGACAGATAAGGGCGCTCTCGCTCCCTTGAACCCTCAGATCACACGCCAGACACCAGGTAAAAGTCCAAAGATGAATATTTATTATAATAATAAAGTGCACAAAGCACCACCACTCTACTATACTCAATAATAATCAATAATCAATCCTCCAATCTCCCAGATGCATTGCTACCCTTCCACCCAGCTCAGCTTGTCCGTCTGGGATTTCCCAGAGTCCTTTATAGTCCTTGACCCGGAAGTGTTTGTCCCTCAGTCCGTGTGACTTTCCATCACTTCTGGGTCAGGTAAAACTCCTTTTCTTCATCCCGGAAGCACGTCATTTCTTCTGTCCATGTGACTGGGACGTACTTCCGGGGTGTAGGGAAAATAGTCCCTGGGCCTCCCTACAGCGACTCCTCGTGGCCCCCATGGTATCCAGCAGGGCTGTGCATTAAAAGTCCACTGTCCATAATTCCCTGCTGGCATTCGGGGCATCTCCATGCTGCAAGGAGGGCTCCATCTGGTGGCCTGGAGGTGTTGGCCGGAATGAATGGTATATAATATAATTAAAACAATGAATGCACACTGAAGAATAGCAGTCAGTGAAGAGGCAAAACCCCCCCTTAGGTACAGTTCATTTTTCATTAGTTAAAAGTATCAAAATTTTAGGCAAGTAAACTCATATGATGAAAAATAGAGACTGAAGGAATATGTGTGATTTGGCAGCTGTGAATGTGAATTTTAGTAGTTCTGACAGAAGTATAGCTGCAAACTTCAAAGTCTGTACATTTTAAAAAAGAAGACTGAGCACTTATGCTATTTTAACAAGCCAGATGTTTTAAACTCAGTATGAATATCTGAGAATGCTGGTACGGTCAAGTCTTCAGACTTTGAGTTGTCTGCTGTCCTGTCAATGGCTGGGGTTACAGTATAGTGTTCTGTAATTTACAACAAATCACATTTGTGTCTGGTTTTTCTTTAACTTAAAAACAATTCTAAATGTTTTTACTGAAAAATGTTTAATTGGCATCTTTAAAAATAAATAAATAAATAAAATGCATCCCAAGATTTAATTTTTTAACGTCTTTGAGAGATGCTATACAGTATATACACAAATCTGGCACAAACCTATTGTAGTCTGTGAAGTTAAGAGTTGAGAAGAACAACTGCCATGAAGGATACCATAATACAAAAATAAAAGAATTGCCACCAATATGACTACATTTAACACACATGCCAGTGTCTGAGGAATTGTGGGGTAACTTATTGCTCAGAAGTCAAGTAAATTCAGAGTCTGTCTCTGTTCTGAGCCATACAGAGGCCTGCCATTTGTCTTATGTAAAACGCCAGCTGTGACTAACACATTTTTGGTTGGGGATGCAGCCTTTTTTCTTGTTATACCAAATGCAGGAAACACAAACATATGGCACAAAGACCCAGTGAGACCCGGCTTTGATGAAGAGTCATGTGCAGCTGCCTGTGTACACATTTCCAATAATAGGCCAAGCCAGTTTATATTGGGAAAGAACCTAAATCGCAGTATAATTAAAATGTAAGTCTTGCCCTTGAGCACTGAAATGTGAGCTGGCTTCGACTCCGTCAGTAAAAACCTCTCCAAGTAGTAGAGAAACGGATCTGAACAGTTGTGACATTTATTTATTTTTTTTTTTCTTTGTTTCAGTCTGAAAGTATAGTAGAGAGCAAGCATATTTTAAAAAAAGACAAACAAGTAAGGGCGGCACGGTGGCGCAGTGGTAGCACTGCTGCCTCGCAGTTGGGTTCACTTCCCGGGTCCTCCTTGCTTGGAGTTTGCATGTTCTCCCAGTGTCTGCGTGGGTTTCCTCCGGGTACTCCGGTTTCCTCCCACAGTCCAAAGACATGCAGGTTAGGTGCATTGGTGATCCTAAATTCTTCCTAGTGTGTGCTTGATGTGTGGGTGTGCGTGTGCGAGTGCCCTGCGGTGGGCTGGCACCCTGCCCGGGGTTTGTTCCTGCCTTGCGCCCTGTGTTGGCTGGGATTGGCTCCAACAGACCCCCGTGACCCTGTGTTAGGATATAACAGGTTGGATAATGAATGACTGACTGACAAACAAGTAATGGAGTGAATTGTACTATGGGCTGTGCTTGAAGGACTGCTTTCCACATTGATGATTCTTTCATTAAGCATTTTGAAGTTAATTCTTTTAATTATCAGCACTTTAAAGGATTAATTTACATTTCACTACTTCTGTTTACTCCTTTCTGTTTGCTTTACAAAGTTTATTTCTCTTACATGGTAAAGTTTTGTTTTTCTTTCTTTTTTAATAATTTCACTTAAAAGCAAATAACAATCCATACAATCAAATCTAACTTAACAAAACCAAAATTCAACCCCCACCCAAAATAGAGAATAGTGCCAGCCAACAAAGCAAATCTTTGCAAGGAAGGAAAAGTAGCATTTCCCCCCAATATAGAAGCTTATTCTAAAATGTTATTGATTAGATCCTGCCATATTTTAAAGTTTTGAACAGATCCTCTAAGTGAGAATTTGATTTTTTCCAATTTCAAATAGAATAGGACGTTAGTTACCCACTAACTTAAAACTGGTGAGGTGGGATTCTTCCAGTGAAGCAAGATAAATCTACATCTA
Organism: Erpetoichthys calabaricus; assembly: GCF_900747795.2. Classification (NCBI taxonomy): domain Eukaryota; kingdom Metazoa; phylum Chordata; class Cladistia; order Polypteriformes; family Polypteridae; genus Erpetoichthys; species Erpetoichthys calabaricus. The sequence goes on along the minus strand of NC_041397.2, from coordinate 207,140,443 downwards.
CAGTACATACTACTAGTGAAGTAAAGGCAATTATGGTTTGTTTGTCCTTCTCAAACAAGTACACCAAACACAGCTGTTAATGGGTTAGGAGGGATTGTGACACCAAGGCTGTCTCATAGGCATTCAAAGATTTTGGTCCAGAATGATGTTAATTTGGTGCACACCCAGAACACATGGCCTAGTGAGGCTGGAGTTACATTGCACCGTTCACAGGTTGAATCTTACCCTGGAAACATTTTGGATAGTATTAATCAAGATAAATGTGCTCAATAGAAGATTTTAAGTTGAATAATTGAGTGCTTTGCGCATATGGAGCTAGGGTATACAGTATTCTGTGCATGGCTGCCTTCCACTCCTTTTTTGAAATACTAAGTAGAAGTTCTTGAAAGTAAGGGACTTTAAAATGTTTTTATAAATTGTAAAGATGCTACCTGAGTCTTCAAGGCTGATCAATATTTCTTCTAGAATAGAAACAGGTAGAAGGTGGAAAAAATTGGGCAGGTGCCGTTTAGCAAAGTATCTAGCTTGAAAGTAGTGGAAAAAATGTGTTGATGAGAAGTTAAATTTGTTGCTTAATTACTCATAGGATGCAAAAACATTATCAATGTACAAGTCTCAAAATTTTTTTAATCACAGACATTCCAAGCATGTATATTTCATAAGGTCGAAAAGAATGGTTGTCATGTATAGGTGCAACAGAGAAGAGCTTCTCTGTCTTAAAGTGCTTCCTACATTGGTTCCATATTCTGAGTGAATAAAGGGCAATTGGATTATCAGTGTATTGACAATAGTTTGTGTTTACTGGAGCACAGAGCAGGGAATGTAAAGAAGTACAGCAAGATTTGAATTCTATTACAGACCAGACTTGTGTATATTCATCAATTTGTGTTAATGTCTAGGTCTTTATGGCTTGTATATTTGCTGTCCAGTAATTAAATTGAATGTTTGTTAGTGCCATGCCCCCTTCTGCTTTAGGTCGTCATTGAGTCACCCTTTTAATGCATGGATGTTTTGAATTCCAAATAAATTAGGTTATGACTGAATCTAATTTCTTAACAAAGATTTGTTAATGTATATGGGGTCGGTTTGCAATAGAAAAAGAAGCTTGGGAAGGATATTCATCTTAACAGTGTTGATTTCTCCTGCTAATGTGAGATGGAGGGTGGACCATCTATTCACATCTTATTTAATTTTTTCTATGTAGACAGCAGAAGTTTTATATTTACTTGTATTTATCCCTAGATATTTAAACTGATGTACCAAGATATGTGGGAAGGTGTCTAGTCTACTATTGTGTGCTAGAGAGTTTTTCTTTTTAGAGCACATTTTTATTCAAATTAATTTTGAGGTCCGATATCTTTTGAAAATCTGCTAGTGCTTTTGGGACAGCTGGCACGGAATTTTGGGGGTCAGATATATACAGCACCATCTAATTTGCATATAGTGGTATTTTATGTTCAAGCCCTTCTCTGAAAATCCCTTTTATCTCTGATACATTATCAAAGTAAATAGCCAAAGGCTCAGTGGCATTTGCAAAGAGAAATGGTGACATTCTTGTCGAGCACCATGTTCTAGTTTGATGGAGTCCGAAATAATGTTGATTATACAAACTAAGGCTTCTAGACTAGTATAGCGTAGTTTGATCCATGCACATATGTTTGGGTTGAGCCCAAATGTGTGCAATGTAATGAGTAGCTAGTCCCATTCAACCATGTCAAATGCTTTTTCTGCATCCAAAGATAGTAAGAACCCCAGGGTCTAAGATTTAATGGGTTAATAGCTTCTAATCATCGATGTTTATTAAATATAAGTGTCTGCTTTTTATAAATCCAGTTTGGTCTTGTAATATTACAGATGGAAGCATTTTCTCACTTCGTCTAGCTAGGACTTTGGAGAGTATCTTAACGTAATTATTCAGGAGTGAGATTTGTGAGTATGATGCACATTGTAGTATGTTCTTATTTTTCTTGGGAAACATAGAAATAAATGCTTAGCAAAAAGTTTGAGGTAGAATTTGGTTGTCCTTAGCTTTTATTAACATTGCTAATAATAGTGGAGCTACCTTATTTGAATTTTTTTTTATATAAAATTCCACATGGTAGCCATCAGGACCGGCTGCTTTCCCACTTTGAAGTGAATTTATAGCACCTAGTAATTCTGAGAGTGTCAGAGGTTTATCCAGTTCCACTGCATATCTAGTTGAGTATCTAGCTGTGGTATCTGTAGTGAGTCAAATAACTCATTACATTGTGTCTTATCTTTAGACTGAGTAGAATATAAGAACTTATAGTACTCACTAAATGTGTAGGTTATATTTTTATGTTCTATGATTTTTATCTCTGTCTGTGTTGGTAATTGCTATTATTGGATTGCGGCCTTCCTGCTTGTGGATTTTTTGAGCTAAAATCTTATTGGCCTTCTCTCTGTTTTCATAATAATGATGTCACAATTTAAAGATGAGCTGTTTCATTTCAAGTAGTCAGTAGTCAAGAGGTTAAATTCTGATTGCAAAACTTGTCTTTTCCTATAAAGTGGCTCATTTGGAGACCTGGCATATTTTAGATAGATTTCACTGATTAACTCAGACGTCTTCTGGTTTCCAATTTATTTTTGTGAGAAAGATATGAAATAATCTGCCTTGAGAGTTTCCCAGAATATTCCTGCAGAGACCTCTGGGGATGAATTTGTCTCCAGATAATAAGCAGTTTGTTTGGAAATGAATTCTATACAATACTCCTTGGCTATTGGCAAGGGGTTAAGACACCAGTTACAAGTGTGTAGGGCATAGTAAGTTAAGCTCCATGATCAGAGGGGCATGTTCAGAGAGAACAATAGCGTTATACTTATACGATTTGATAATTGGCTATGGATAAATAATCAATTCTTGAGTAACAATGATGAACTTGTGAGATGAAGAAGGAATATGATCTAAGGTTAGGATTTAGAAACATCCATGGGTCTGATAAGTTCTGATCCATTACAAATTGTGTAATTATTTTTCCAGTATTAGATAATATTGCAGCTATAGCTGAAGACCTATCCAGGTCTCGATTTAAAGTCCTCGGCCATTATAATTTTATGAGTGTTCACATTAGGAATAGATGCAAATACATTTTGGATGAAACCTCTATCATCCACATTAGGTGTGTAGATGGGCGAGTCTCCTATAAAAACATTATCTTGGCATTGAAACCTGTTAAGCGAATGAATACTTTTTTTTTTCTCTTTTATTTATGATTGAGATCTTTAACATTCCAGCTCACAAAGTTCAGTGTTTCGTCATAAACACATTGGTTCTTTTTTGTTGATATTTTATAGTCTTAAGGTAGTACATTTTTACATTTGATAGCTTTGACATAGATATCATATTATTGTCAGGTGTTATGGCTATGAAGCCTATTGTTGTGTTGGCATTAACAGTTATTGGGGTAGAAAGTATAAATAAGAATTAACAAAGCTCTCGTTCTCTCCCCTGAGTAAGGCAGACCACAATTCATGAAGTCCCGGTCCTCTGACATGCCAAGAGAGGCAGAGTACATCAAGAACAAAATGAACTCCCCAGCAGTGGTGTAGAAAAGGTTAAAATTGATGTATCTTTTGAAAGTACAGTCCCAGTACAATAAATCTAGGGAATGATGTTAAACAGTTCTCATGGAGACTGAGATAATGTATGATAGTACATTCCCAATACAATAATTCAAGGATATAAAGGGGGGAAAACACACTGTAAATAGCTAGTTACTTTGTGGTTACCAAAAGGTACATATATTCAATTAAAGAAATTTCAATATAATGAAGGAGTTTTTTGGGGTTTTTTTTGTTTTTTTTAAGGGGGGGGGGATAGTCAAAAAGGAAATAGAATGTATAGTTACAGAATGTTGCATTACAAATAGTCCATAATTGCATTTCAGAAGGATGCTTAGCTCTTTTTCTGCTACGTTCGGGGTGCTAAAAATGTAAAACTGACCTCTGATATTCACTTTTAATTTGGCAGGGTACAAGAGGCAGTATCTGATATCAGCCTTGTGTAGATGCTGTTTAATACTGCAGTATGCGGTGTGTTTGCAGGGAGGAAATCTGGGAAAATATGAATGCAGTTATTTTCAAATATAATCTCCTTTTTCTGTCTGAGAAGGGATAGGAAGTTTTGTTTGGCCTGTAGTTTGTCAAATCGGACAATAAGGCTTCTCGGCATTCAATCCATGTATACAGTAGGCTGCTGAGACCTCTGTGTCCGATTTTAAGTCCTCTCCAGTTATTTTAGAGAATAGTTCAGCTATGAATCACACTAGGTTTGGACATTCACATTTTTCAGGGAGACCTTCAATTCTGATGTTATTTCTATATCTATCTTCCAGCTCAGCCAGTTGGTCAGCGAGCACTGTGCATTCTGATTTTCAGCCATACTTAAATATTTCTCTAGTTCTTTTATATCCTGGTGCTGTTTCACAGTCTTCTTATTTAGGTTCTTTATTTATTTCTTTATGCAACTCTTAATATCTTTTATGTCCTCTCCAAGTGCGGCAATCATTTCTTTCTGCTTGGAAAGTGCTTTTAGTTCTTTTATGTGCTCCATAGGCGGAGTTGTGAGTCCAGTTAGGATTGATGCGTCAGACTCAGGGGGTATTAGCTGAAGTTCAAAATGGGGATGAAAGGGCCATGCTCTGTTCCAATAATCCTCCTGGAGTTGATGAATACTCCTTGCCTGCCTCGCTCTCAGTTTCTCTCCCACTTTCACTTTTGACTGGAGCCAATGCTGCAGTGTCACTTTTAGCTCCCTTATCCTTACCCTTTTTTCTTTCTGAACCCCATGGTTGCAGCTCATGCTTATTTATACTCATGGCTAATGTAAATACAATAACTTGGGATGATAGTTTATATATATATATATATATATATATATATATATATATAAAAAAGAGTAAAATAACACCGCTGCTAACGCAAAGGATGAGACCATTCACAGGGTAAAGTTACACAGTGCTTTGTAAACTGCATTGTTACCAAGCGTAACATATATATTCACAGGAATTCAATTTCTGGTAGAACAAAGCTCACAAAGGGCAGATTAATCCTATGTTTTTCTCGTAATGCCTTTTTTTGGGAATAAAACATTAAAATGTTAAAATTGTAGGTATCACTTAAAACGTATTTACAGCATAAAAACCAAGCTGTGAGGATGTATGAAAAGTGTACACATGCTCTGCATTATAATGCACCAAATTCCTTGGTGTGTACCTGGCAGCTGACCTTACTTGGTCACCTAACACCAACTCCATAGCCAAAAGGGTGCAGCAGTGCCTCCACTTCTTTTGGCATCTGAAGAAGGCAAGCCTGACCATTCTTGGCAAATTATACAGGGGCACCATCAAGAGTGTTCTGACCAGCTGCATCACTGTCTGGTTTGGGAACTGTAATGTTTCTGACTGTCTGGTCCACCAGCAGATACTGCACATGGCAGAAAAGATCATTGGGACCTCCTTGCCCTCCATTAAAGGCATCTTTATAAAGCGTTGATTCTGCAAAGCCCATAGCCTTGTGAAGATCTGCTCCAACAGTCTCCTTGTTCTTCTGACAGAAGGTACTGTAGCATCCCAACCAGCTGACTGTGAACTCTGTGCTGTCTGCCTGCACTCAGTACATCCATTATTCTGCATGTGAGAATTTAAGTTTCCCAGTAGTATTATAGACTCAGTAGATGGTATCCTTTCCATGCAAGGTCTGAAAAGAGGGAGAATACCCTGAACAGTCAAATTATATAGCACCCAGCCCAGGAGCATGCATATCCCTACATCCACCCAGGGCCTCTCCTGAGGGAAAGCCTCAGAGTAGAAGAGAACCTACCTAGGATCAATAATCAGGAGTGGATTCCCCTAGACTTTCTCGTATACTCAGATATACGGATGGATATTTGAGGAATGAACCGCAAGACAATGATTATATCTTTGTTATGTACATTAAGGAACCAACAAATCAAATTAATAATATATTGAACAATTATAAAAGTAAACTTGAATAATTCGGACTCTGCAGCTGCATGAATCAAAAGGTAGAGTATCATTTCCGGTTAGCGGAAAAAGACCAAAAGTTGATAGAAATCTACGTTTTGTACATAATATGTAATATTTTTGTATAGCCCAAACTCACACAAGAAGTGCCGCAATGAGCTTTAACAGGTCCTGCCTCTTGACAGCCCCCCAGCCTTGACTCTCTAAGAAGACAAGGAAAAACTCCCCCAAAAAAACCCTCGTAGGGAAAAAATGGAAGAAACCTTAGGAAAGGCAGTTCAAAGAGAGACCACTTTACAGGTAGGTTGGGCGTGCAGTGAGTGTCAAAAAGAAGGGGGTCAATACAATACAATACACAGAACAGAACAAATCCTCAATACAGTATAAAAATAAAAATTTTTAGAAGTATTTAGAATTTAACAGTAGATGATATCACATAATATGATTTGGGTTTGTTTAGAATCCTGGAGACCTCATCCATCAAGCTGCCTCTCCCATTTGGCCATTCCACGGCTGAAACAGCACTGGGCCAGCCAATCCGATGAAAGGACCTCTCTTTCTCACGATTCCTGCGATCCTCCATCAGGGATGACTTTACCTTAGGCAGGCAAAACAACTTGGCAGGTGGACTGGGGCCTCAAGCGCCACATTTGAGTACCGAGAAGAGAAACAGAATAGGTGAGGGTTAGTATCCAATTCTAACTATCATGTTACTTATGTTTTAGTGCTAATAACTAACAACAGAGATGCAGTCTGTACAGTTAATCAGCAGCTCTAGTCAGGATATGCTAAACCGAAGTAGTGAATCTTCAGCCGGGATTTAAAAGCTGAGACCGAAGGGGCATCTCTTATAGTAGCAGGCAGACCATTCCACAGTTTAGGGGCCCTGTAACTAAAAGCTCAACCTCCCATTGTTATTTTATTAATCCTTGGAATCATAATCAGACCAGCATCTTGAGATCTTAATGTGCGCTCTGGTTTGTAAGTCATGATAAGTTCAGACAAGTAAGTCGGACCTTGGCCATTTAATGCTTTATATGTTAAAAGGAGGATTTTGAAATCTGCCCTAAACTTAACCGGGAGCCAGTGTAAGGATTTAAAAACTGGAGTTATGTGTTCGTATTTTCTTGTTCTTGTAATAATTCTTGCAGCCGCATTTTGGATTAACTGTATAAAGAACAGTTTGAACATCCAGTGAAGACCGCATTGCAGTAGTCAATCCTACTAGAAATAAATGCATGAATTAATTTCTCAGAATCCTGTTTATTTAGAAAGTGCCTTAATTTCCTAATATTTTTAAGATGGAAGAAACATGATTTGGACAACGTTGTAATATGCGCTTTAAATTACATGCTAGAGTCAAAGATAACTCCTAGATTGCGGGCTGATCCAGTAAAAGTAATGGGGATTCCAACTGAGTTAAATGATGACAGAATATTGTTGTGATCAGCGTCATGCCCTCCAACAATTAACATCTCTGTTTTATCTGTGTTTAAAGACAAGTAGTTCTAATTCATCCACTCCTTTAATTTAATAACACAACTAATTAAAGACTACATTGGAGAAGTTGTTTATCGTGTTAAATACAAGTTAAATATAAGTTATTGTGTTTAAATACACACACCGAGACAGACACACAGACATAATTCCAAAAATTGTATTTTCAGATTCGGGGAGGTCTAAAACATCGAGATTCATCAAAATCTTGACACTGAATTTTTGGACAATTACAATTATTTTCCCTATACTTCATATACGAGAAAATAAAAAGTCTGGTTCCACAGGTGGTAATCTGTTTAGAGTTGAGCCTGACTACATCTGGCTAATATTTGTTCAACCTCCCATGTGAGCTCCAGTTCTTTTCCACCAGAGAAGTTAAATTATATCTTCCAAGATGCAATTTCTACCACCAAAATCTAGTATGGCTGGATATCTCCTACTCTTGCTTGCTGCTCAGCTGGCATTGCAGCTTGCCCTCATTCTTCAGGTTGTGGGTGGTGAGACTACATAGCAGTGCCACATTGCTTTTTTTGTGTGTAATCCAGCCTTACCTTATAGAAGAATTTTTAAAATGATAGGATTTCATGTTACTGTCCCACAGCTAAGGAAATTGTTTTTCACTTTTTATTAATATATTGTTAAATACAATGCCATTTCTTGGTGTTAGAATACATCTACTTCCCAGTCAGGTCTAGTGAAGGGTTGCTTGCTTTGACAATTATTTGATGCATTCAAAGGTTTTGCTCTGTGATATAATCAGAATAATTTTTAAATTTTGTTGGTTATGAGCATGAACACAATCTTGGGTATTGTTCTGAGCTCACCTTTGCCTCTGAATCTACATAACACTAGCTGAAGTGCCTGGTATAGCACAGGGATATTTGTGTATTGGGTCACCTACACTGCTTGTTCACTAATTGTCAATTTCTTTGCACTTCTGAGTTGAGAAATTATTTTTGTGTATAATTGAATTCCAAAATTTTTGCAACTCCTTGCTGGGCTGGAACTATGAATGCTACTTTTTTATTTCCTGGATTAGTGTGGTTTCTTGAATAGATGTTTAATCTGACATTAATAAACTAGATGGTTTATTGAATAATTTAATCCATGGACCATGGAAAGCATCTACAGTATGGTGGCCTGGGTGGGATTGGGGTTTACAGACATTAACATATTACAGGAGACGGCAACAGTGGCAGAATTCAATAATACTTATAGAGGTGATTTTAAAGTTGGTTTAGTCAACATAGATTTGAAATTCCTAAAAAAAATCACAACAGTATATTGGCATCAAAGCCTACAATTATAAGCACATCTTCACAACATGGACTTGAATAAATGTATACCATCAAGAAACAGTAAAAGTTTCTGCCGCCATCATCCACCATTCTCTTTTTACCCTATTATGAAGAGCGATTTAGCATGAGATACAAAATTGTGTGTAATTTTGTTTCATCATGGCTCATCTCTATCACACTTAGTAATGATAGCAATGGCTTTTTTAAAAATGTAAGGTTCTGCTTTGATAAATGTAGTGTCATCAGTTCATTTCAGAGCTATTGCCACAAGTACCCAGAACAAAAACATTCCAATCTGTAGGTTTGACCAACAAAGAGCAGGCTGCACTGTTCTTGTCCGGCAACCCAAATCTCACTCCATTGGTTATGTATACTACAACATCACAAAATACAAGATAGTGATGAGAGAAACAGCCAAGCTCGCTTTCGCATACAGTTTCATGAAATTGATATTAGACTTGGATTTGCATGCGGATTTACAAGCTCGAAACATTAAAAGATGGGGTTTTGGAGTATTAATTTTTTTTGGGGTAGTTTTAAGAAATAAACTTTGCTCTCTGTGGGGTTTGACAACACCATACACCCCATTTGGACCTAGGGAAAAATAGGAAATTCAACATGGCTAAATGCAACCCCAATGAGACAAAATGACACACTCTTAGTATAAGAGTTGTAATCCAGTGAGACAATAAAACTGTTGTCCAATTAATTATCCACTAGTTGAACAAAACTCTGTACTTGAAATCTTAGATAGGCTGCTACTTTGGCCAGCAGCAAGCTTTGTATGTGGTGATAACGGCGTGGTCCCATCTGGCAGTAGGAGAGTGCTGGGGCTGATTGTATACCCTGCATTAGAACTGGTTTCCAATACAACCACTCTCCATTTATTCTGTATTTAAATTTGAACCAACAGCTATACACATTCCAAATTTAGTGAACATCGATCCAACCATTTTTGTGTAATTAGTGAACAAACAGACGGCTATACGGCTGTTAACATGATTCAAGAGTGGGAAAAGAAAAAGTAAGCATGATATTTGGACTATGCATGTAATATAAATTGTGCTTGCGTCTTGGTTAGTGATAAACGGCCTTCATCTTTGTCCGAGTTTTGTACATTTCGCCTGAAGCTATGTATTTTAGCAAAGAGTTGGCGAGTGATAACATGTTAGTTGGACATGCAAGAAAGGATTTCATTGTGCTCTGTACACGTGACAGTAGTACTGCTGCTGCTGCTGCTACTACTGCCTGCCTGTGGTTTAAACCACTCATTGGTTTTAACTTTGGCCTTTGCTTAATACTAACAGCTTTTTAAATTATGTTTATTCCATTCACAATACCTGTGCTCAACAGACAAGTACTCACATTACTGCAAATAATGGCTAACGAGTAAAGAAGGACAACCTTAATGTCACTCTTTAAGATGCCTCTTTTGGAAAAAGGACTGTTGGTTGTTGTTTGCAGATGAAGTTTATTGTTTAGAAAAGCAGAATTAAAAAAGACACCCAGATTATTTATTTATGTGGCTTATGAATGCAAAACATTACTTAAGCTGCTTAGGTTAACATTTACTATACATAACATGTATGATCCTTTATTTTTGTTCATTTCCATTTGGTATTTGGTTTGTACAAAGCTCTAAACTGCGTAGAGAAACAATTTATTATGGGAGAACCGCTGTCTTTCTATATATGCGAAAGTACCTATGAGATTGTGGTTCTCCCATAACTTTTTTTTTTTTTTTTTTGTGCCACTGTACAGCTCAAAACTTAAATAGGTTTACATGTTGATTTTTTTTTCTATTTACTGATGATGTTTAAAGCGTTGGGGATTTAAAAAAAAAAAATGTTGCTCAACACTTACCTAAATAGAGAACTGGAGCAAGTGCATGGCATAGGAGACAAATTCACGTACCCTTGGTGGGGACAGGAAGGATGAATATGACTGGTGTAAAGGAATGCTTGTTTACTTATTTTTTTCTCTTCCATATAAAATGATATAATAAAATAATAATATTTAAAGTTTTTTCTTTCTTTCCTTTGGTCTTTCAATTTTAGAAATTTATATAAATAAAATTGAGCTTGTAAAACTGGAAACTGCATATAAGTCTTCATAAATTTGTGAATTTCCCCTTGGGATTAATAAAGTATCTATCTATCTATCTATCTATCTATCTATCTATCTATCTATCTATCTATCTATCTATCTATCTATCTATCTATCTATCTATCTATCTATCTATCTATCTAAAAAGAATGGGTGGTTTTGTACCAAGGTCTTTGTAATATATTTACAATACAATACAATATATAATACAAGTTTTGAGAGCTGATTATTTATATTTGACACATTTAGTTGGATATGAATATTATTGTGCAGTGGAAAATAAATTACAAGATAATTTTTGTGCTCATTTCTCACTATCGCAGCATCATGACTGCATACAGAAGGAATGTTTTCTGTTTAATGGGTGTATATGCTAGTGTGTGGGGTTTGCACTGTATTTCCCTTCTTTGCTCTTCTATTTTATCTTATTTGTTTTGAGTTGTTTCTTTCAGGTAACAAATGCACAAAAAGACTATGACATCATATATTTATAAAGGCGAGGATGCATTTACTTATTCCAAAAGGCTAATAGAGCCTCTATGTTCTTAGAGTACCTTGATAAATTGAATTTTTGATTTTCTTGCCCTCGTTTCTAAGTAGCTCCGTCCTCTCTTAGCAGTATTCCTAATACATTTTTGCAAACATTTATGGATCTTTCAATTATTCCTTTGTAAAGCTGTAAGTGGTTATACATGTAAATGTTCCAGGATTTTGTATGCTTCCATTATTGTTTGGTGTTTATAAATTGATGTAAGCACTCTGAGCTGGTCTAGAGTGATGTGTTGTATGGGTTGTGAATAAACTGAATTGATTTAAACATTGTATTGATATTACTTATACAAATCAATCCAAATTCCCTCTTAGCATCTGACTTTTTTTGTGACCACAAAGAGAGATTGGTTTCCAGATAGTCCTGGTTAAAAGGCTGCAACTGTCACATTCACCCATCTCTTCTTTTCATTTTCAACATTATAATAATTGGTCTTCCATAACAGGCTACTGGACATTTTGTTTTATAGTACTTGGCAATGCTGATGTAATTTCCATGAATGGCCCCTGCACAGAGTTTTACATGAAGCTCCTGTAGTGGGATCTCTCATTGGTTTTGAGCTGAATGCCAAATCTCTAATTACTGCATGAAACAAAGTCTGTTAAAATCAGGCAGACACTTGCAGTGGCATTTTTGGCATGAGAGTTCTGATTGGGTCATGCCAGGATGTTCCTACCTGTGTTTGTAGATATAACAAAAATCCATCCATTTTCCAACCCGCTGAATCCGAACACAGGGTCACAGGGGTCTGCTGGAGCCAATCCCAGCCAACACCGGGCACGAACCAATCCCAGGCAGGGTGCCAACCCACTGCAGGACACACACAAACACACACTAGGGACAATTTAGAATTTCCAGTCCACCTAACCTGCATGTCTTTGGACTGTGGGAGGAAACCGGAGCGCCCAGAGGAAACCCACACAGACACAGGGAGAACATGCAAACTTCACGCAGGGAGGACCCGGGAAGTGAACCCAGGTCCCCAGGTCTCCCAACTGCGAGGCAGCAGCGCTACCACTGCGCCACCGTGCCGCCCTTATAACAAAAATAATAATAATAATATTTATAAAGCACCTTTCCCATGCTCAAGTGTTTATTCTCTAACATTTACACACCTAATTAACAATATCTGTCCTTCTTTTACTAGCGAGACATACAAGTTCACCCACCGTTCACGTCGCAAAATATCAAATAATGGGATGCTGGTGCCTGGTCTCTCTCTACTGGCATCAGATTATTGTGATACCTTCTGACAAAATAAAATAATAGACAATTAAACATTCTGAAAATTGAGAGCCTCATGAACATCCACTGATCAGGAAAATCTATTGGCTATAAACTGACTAAACTGAAATGGCAGCACCGAGTTTAGAATCAAATGGCTTACATTTTTGAAAAAAGAAAAGCCACAATAACATGTAAAGAACATGAAGACTACACACACTACATGACTCAAACACATTATTCTGGAGCCGTATGGTAGCAGCACTAACTGCCATGCAGCCAGATGTTGACAGGCTGGTGTGAGGCTGGCAAACGGTTGAAAACAAAATGGTTTTCTAAATACCTGCAATTTCTGCACGAGGTCTCTGTGCTGCTTTAACCAAGGAGCATCTAACTGCTGCCATCTTTTCTAATAAAATGGAAAAAACACATTTATGACTGACTTGGTGGCATTTTTTGAATTTCTTTCTGTCAGGAAGTCTCTGTGAGTGGTGATTGAAGATCAAGAGGCTCCTCATCCCCATTCTGATCAGCGTAATGACTTGTGCTTCATGCATTCCTCATATCGATTTTGGTTTCTTTTTTTATGTTTTTCTGAATTAGTGTGGCTACCATTTTAAGGGTGAAAATTGCATAGGACTTTTTATACCACTTCACAGGCTTGCACTGCAAAACTGTGACTGGAAATACTTATACAAGAAGCTCTAACATGATTTCTAAAATAAAAAGCTGGTCCTCACGGTCGCAGACCTACATTTTTGGTGCCCTGAAGCTTGAACTGCTATGGGGGCCTCTTCATAAACAGCAGTTAGGTCTGGGTAACCACTGTTATCTTCTTCAGAGCTGTTGTTCCATGTGAGATCACCATAACTTTTTTTTTTTAATTTAACCACTACATCTTGGATTTTGATTAAAATTGCTGTACTGGATAATCTCACATGTCAATGTCACTGACATGAACATGAATTTCCCACATGAGATAGTTTGAGTTATGGGGGAATGAAAATTAGGGAAATATGATATACATGCATGATACATCATAGAATGATGAAAAAACCATAGAAAAGACTGCAGTCAATATAAACTTTTATTTTACACACCTAGGAGAAATAAATCTAATTACCAAAATGTATGCGGTTATTGTAAAGACAGCAACAAAATATGCTTTAATTTTTTGATAAGTATCTTTTTTTTTTTGATAAGATAATTTTAATTTCAATTTCTATCATAAATGTTAGTGTTTTAAATTATTTATAATTACTTGATATTACATATATGAAACATCCTTAATTTAAACTTTTTTCATGTACAGCTTTAATAACCTTTTTATTAAACCTTATTTAACCTTTTTAAAACCCTTCTAATAGAGTAGACATTAGTTTCACAGTAGATCCGTCCTCATTATACTGATATGAATAGATCAGAGAGACTTGCCAAGAACCCATTTCTAAACTGGAAAGTGTGTGTTGTGCGCACACACGCACATACCCAAGCATAAGCTTAGAACATTGCAGGGCCAACAAAGCTGGCGTTTTAGCCAGAAACAGGTTTGTATCACCCAGCACAAACATAATTTAACCTACTACAGTTTCTGGATAAAACATTACATTGAGTAAATGATGGAATTGGAAAATTAAGGCTTAAGGTTATTGTAAATGTTGTATTAAGTTAAATTGTGGAAACTTATTTTGCCCAATAGCTGGTGGGGGCCTTAATGCAACAGTACTACTGAACCCATATCATCTTCTTCTTCTTTTGGCTGCTCCCATTAGGGGTCACCACAGTGGATCATCTTCTTCCATATCTTTCTGTCCTCTGCATCTTGTTGTTACACCCATCACCTGCATGTCCTCTCTCACCACATCCATAAACCTTCTCTTAGGCCTTCCTCTTTTTCTCTTACCTGGCAGCTCTATCCTTAGCATCCTTCTCCCAATATACTCATCATCTCTCTGCTGCACATGTCCAAACCAACGCAATCTCGCCTCTCTGACTTTGTCTCCCATCCGTCCACCCTAAATAGCAAGCCGTGATTGACTTTCAATTAATTTCCCAATAAATCACAGTGCTTAGTACTACAGCCTCATAGTTCTATACACCAAGGTTTGAATCCTGGTCAGGGCACTTTCTGGGTGGTGTTTGCACCCTCTCCCTTTATAAAGTTACCTGCATTAAGTTAATTGGAAACTCTGAATTGGCCCAATGTCAATGAGTGCATCTTGTGACTGACACCCTCTCCTGCACTCACCCCTATCTCCCACCCACTGTTTTAAGGGTAGGCTTTGGCTGTCCATTATCCTGGATAAGTGACTAGAAAATGGATGGATGGATGAATACTTTCAAATATAATGTATCTGGGCCACACTTTCAGCATATAAGCAAACAGGATGGTGGGCTAGCAATGCTGGAAGACAAAGTAGTGGCACATCATCCAAGTTCTGATTTTACATCCTTAATTAATAGCACTGTGAAAATTGTTTGACAGAGTAACTTAAGTTAAATAAGACTTTTATAGTTTGGGTGTTCTGATTGGTAGTTGTATAGTTAGTTATTTGTTTACATGTAGTATTGTTGCTTATTTTTATTGCCATTGCTCTGTTTAGTGGCCAGCGTCTGGTATATTGTCACTGCACTATGTACTGTTCCATTGTTTTAATGTAGCACACATACAGGACAAGTAACAAATAACTGTTATTAAACGGTGATGGAGATTAAGAAAGTGAAATATTTATAAAAGTACATCTGGAATATATACAGTATTTGAATACTTGCATTTCTTTTTCAGCACTAAAAATGGCTCCTATTGTGGTTTGCTTGTATAATTCTGCAGCAGATCCTTAAATATATTATTAGTTTCCTATTACAGATAACCCCAGGACTGGAAAGTGTTTTTTTTTTTGTTTTGATATTGCCTTCCTGGCTAGTTTTTAATTCAGTCAAAGGAAAATACACATCCGTCTTTCCCTATAATTATTTAAGACAGAGTAGCAAATCTCACAAAAAAGGGGTAGCCTATTGAAAAACACACATCTGTAATTAACCGTTCACACAAAGCAATGATGAGTTGTAATGTAAATAGGAATGGGTCTAAAAAATAATAACTGGAGAAAGAGGTATATTTGACTTTAAAAGCATAGCTGACACACACAAAAAATAATCTGAAGTACCAAAAAAGTGGTGTGGACAACTGAATAAAAATTACTTAGCACAGGAAGGAAAAGGAAAAGAGATGAAAAAAGTTGTCATTTCATTTTTGAGAAATCCAATGAGCAATTGTAACGTTGAATGTTCAAAATGGTCTTTTTTTTACTTTTAGTTCTGTGTATTTAGTTGATGGTTTTATCATATCAGAAATACCCAGTGCCACATTTCTAAATTACTCCATTTGGAGTCCTGGCAGCCTGAACTACTCATTTAGGGTCACCCAGTGAGCTGGCATTAGCGGCTGGACCAGTAACCATGTGGCTAAACCTCCTGAAGTGTTTCCAGTAGGCCACACAAATGGCAGTAAATGAGGGAGCCAGATTTCACGGTGTTTTTTTTTTCTTCTGTTAACAGCTTGGACAAAAAATTTTCAACATTTATCATTATTTTTTTGCAGTTGTTTTGGAATTAGCCGAATAAGAGTTCATAGGAAAATAAGGGATTGAGAAAAATGATTTACATCATTTCAGTGTAGTATCCAAACCTGTAAAGATAAAAAGTCAAACAGTCCTAAGGAAAAAACTATTTTTAATGTTATTTGAACACCCTTCAGTGTAAGGACCATCTGTGCCTCTAAAGTACAGGTGTCAAACTCCAGTCCTCGAGGGCCGCAGTGGCTGCATGTTTTCATTCTAACCATCTTCTTCATTAGTGAGCAGTTGTTACTGCTACTTCTTTTGCTTTAGTTTTAATTAACTTGACTCAGGCCCCTTAATTGTCTCTTTTTCCTTAATTAATAGCCAAACAATAATAAGACATCAAACAAGCCACCATATGACCAGGTCACCTTTGCCCATGACACAATATCTGAAAATAAATAAAGGTGAAGGTCTCAGTAAGGTTGATCTCTCAGGTCATTGAAATATTTTGTTGGCGTTCTTAGCAAAAAACAAAAAATCAACAGATTTGGAAATGTCTGCTGTGGCAGAATGAGAGCAGCAACAAGCCATTGAATTAAATAATGGGCTTAATTAACAGCAAAGATCAGCTTCTCGTTAAGAGACTGTTTGGAGTGAAATTGGTTGGAGTTTGAAATCCCAGTTTAGCTGGTCATCTGTTGGCTCGTTTCATGCCTCATTTCTGTTTGGCTGCCATTTAATGAAGAAACAAATCAATTCAGAGGACTGAATCCTTATAAACAGGACTATTGAAATGAAGGGAAAATGAATTAATTAGCATTGAAAACTTCTCACTGATTAGGAAAAGGGTTAGAATGAAAACCTGTAGCCACTACGGCCCTCCAGGCCCGGAGTTCGACACCCCTGCTAAAGCATGGACTAATCTTACAAAATGAAACATGTATCTGTAACTCCTGAATTTGGTTGTTTGAGTCTCCTACTGGTTCATTCTCTCTAAAATCGGTACGTCTGTCTTATCATTATGTTTTATATGGGGAGTCTTTAAGTCTTGCAAATTTTCTCACACTTGAGTCAAAACCAGAAGTTCCTTGGTTTTATTCTGAGTATTCACCTGTGTTTTCCTTGATACTAACATGAGCTAGACCTGGCAATAGTATCTGTAAACCCCTGGACATAGTCTGTATGTTTGAAAGGGATTTATAAATCTAGCTTGGAGGATACAGCCAAGGATCATTTTTTAATGTTGTACCTTTTATTTTTTTATTGAAAGGATAAGCTATCAATATGATTTTTTGTATGTAGTTTACAGTTTTGAGCTTATAAGCCACGCACATGGCCAAATAGACACAGGCAGTACCTGCTCATAGTCATTGATAATCTAGTGGTTAGATCACACCATTCAGCGCAAGCATTTGGCTGGAAATGTATTTAGAATTTTCCCATGGGATTAATACATTTTATCTAGTCTAATCTAATTTAGATTTTATAACTGAATATAGGAAATTTATTTAAGGGACTAAAGACTATCCTAGTAGTGTTGGATACAAAGCAGGAGCCAGCCCTGGATGACACACTTGAACACAAGAGGGAAGATTTGCTTACCGCCAATTTAAATTTGCCAGTCGACTTATTCGGTTCATCTTTTGGATGTGAGAAGGCGTGAATACCTTGAGAAGAGTCACACTGACAAGAAGGAGGAAGTGCAACTTCCTCATCGGCAGTAGACAGGGAAAAATAAAGCTCAGAACCCTGGAGCTGTGAAGGCAAAGCCATTAATCAACATACAATGTTAACATAAATGTTGTCTTTAGTTACTTTCTCTATTGCCTTCCTAATAATATGTTGAAGTCACTCTCTAATAACAACTAAGACACTTTAAGGTTTATGATTGATAATCAACTTTGCTATAAATCTTTCATTTTGAAATAACACTTCTAATAGTCTGTATGCCTCGGCAGTTGCATGTCCAGATTTGAACATAAGTTAACAGAATGCTCATTTAACCAAATTTCGGCATGAATGTGCTTGTAAAGTCAAATAAATCCCAAGTTGGGTGTGTTATGTTGGCAAACTGACTAGATTTGAGAAATGGCTGGGAGAACACATGAGTAACAAAAAGGGTTCAAAACCAGGAGATCGAAGAGACAAGTGTCAAAGCCAAAATGAAAGACATAAATCATGGTTAAAAGTCTAGGGCAAAAACTTCAAAACCGGCCAAAAAATACCAAAAACATTTAGAAAGATCACAATGAGAAAGGGTTTTGAAACCGCAACTTGTATAAGGAAGTAATTTACCAGATGACCTTTTATTTCGTTTTGCCATTACCTGAAGGTCACCAGCTATGAGTTAGTACATGACACTAGGAACACAAGAAATGGTCCTATCAACAGGAAGAACAGAAATATAATAATACAAAATATAAAATGTTGCATGAAAAAGTTATGTAGTTTTTGAACTGGTAATGTGGTTAGAAAAAAAGTCATAATCAGGATCCTCAAAAAACCCTTAAAATAAGTGTTTGATTTTTGGAAACCCATGTGAAAAAAAAGTATAAAAAAAATAAAAATAAAAACTTCTAGTTAATAATGCAATCTCCAAATAGATCTATCTGACTTTAAACAGTCAAGAAGCCTGGGGAGTAAAGGGAATCAAACCAAATCCAAGAATGATTGTCAGATGCGTAGCTCTTCCAATTCACTAGATATTCCATCAACAAACCACGGCGGCTCAAATCATCAGTAATTTGTACTCCTTAACTAATAAAGCCAGGGGGGCGACGCGGGTAGCAACACTATAATAAAGACGGAAATGGACCAGCCACAGTTGGAAAACATGGAAGGTAGAATGGATCTTAAAGTGGGCAGGTAGAGCCAATCTACTGTATAAGACGCAGGAACTACGGTACATGCCACCTCATGATATAAGATCCAATGTACCTATTTCCCAACTTCCGGGATGACACCCATAACCAAAAGTCCCTAGTCACCAGCCATACTTTTTGCCCCACCTTTAGCATAAGAGGAATCCTACACTAATGGTGAGTAAAAAGCTTGCCTCCCTCGGATTCTCCCAAACTAATTTCCATTTTGAACGGATGTCTGAAGGGTAAATTAAAACACCGGATAAAGGGTTGTCAGAGTCTTGGATGATACCCATAAAGGCACTCAAAGGGAGACATTTTTAGTGCAGAGTGAGTTAATACATTTCTAGCAAATTCTGCTAATGGCACAAAAATATGCCAAGTTGAACTGATTAGAATTAACTGTGCACTGAAGATATTTCTGTAAGTCTTAGGCTAATGGTCAGACAGAATGTGTTAACCTATGAATGACAAACAGGGGTCAAATTTAATAGTGCAATCAAATCTAATACAAAACAATTTCCAAAATCTGGAAATAAATTGTAGACCATGATATGAAACAACAGATGAAGAGAAACTGAAGAATGACTATCTATCTTCTCCAAAAATACATCAGCCAATATTTTAGCAGAAGGTAAACCCTTTTAGGGAATGGAATATCTTTTGAAAATCTGTTGACCACCACCAATATAGCAGTAAAACCCTTAGAAAGAGGTAGGTCCATGATGAAATCCATGGAAACTTGCTCCCACAAATGGAATGGAACAGAAAGATGTTGAAGTAATCCAATCGACAATCCTGCATGTAGCTTAGCACGACACATTTCACATGCTGTAATATAACCCCTTCCGCCAAAAGTTGGTTTTAATGAGATTCACAGCCTGGGCAACCAATGAATGACCAAAAATATTTGATTGGTGACTCAAGTTCAGCACTTGTGCCCTAAGATCTGGAGGAGCAAATAACTTAATTTTGTGCTACTCTAATTTTGCTTAAAGTGTCTTTCCAAATTAGGTATCAATAAACTGCCAAGATACTTCCTTTCAGAATAAAAGGTACAGGGTATTTCCAAATTATCATTAGGGTCATAGATGCAGGACAAAGTATGTACTTTCCCATTTTTACTTTCTGGTCTGTATGAAACAGGAAAAACTGAAACGACTAAAGAACGTTGCATATCAGGCATTTATAGATCCAATTTTTATGGTCCGTATAAATGATAAAAGGAAATTTGGCACCTTCTAAATAATGGTGCAACTCTTCAAGAGCTAATTTGATTGCTAGCAACTTGCAGTCCCCCTACATCATAGTTCTGCTCCTTGCTGTTCAATTTGTTTGGAGTAGTAAGCACAGGGATGGACAAAACCCATGCTTGGGATAAAATAGCACCCACCGTGACACTTGATGCATCAACTCCAATGATAAACAGCTTCTCAATTTCAGTATAATGTAAGCATAGGGGTGGAGGTAAACAGATGTTTGATATGCATGAACACTGTATTAGTTTCACTAGTCCATACAAACTTATTTTTTTTACTCTTTAGTTAGGAAGGTGACAGGTGAAATAACTGCACCAAAATTCTTTATGAACCTGGACAAATCATTGGATTTAACATAATATTGGTAAGTGGAGCCCAATCAAAAATAGCTGTTGTTTTAATATCTGTAGCCAGTCCCTTCCTAGATATTTCATACCCTAGAAACATCATTTTGTCGTTTTGAAATTTAAATTTTTCCAATTTAACATACAAAGTGTTCTGATATAGTTTTTATAAGACCTATGTCACATGGAGTGTACATGTCCAAAGATGTTTAGAAAAAAAGATATCATCAATATAAACCAGCACAAAAACCCCCAAAGGTCTCGAAAAAAACCTTTAACAAATGACTGAACAAACGCCAAGTGTTAGCCTATCCATAGGGCATTTCCTGGTATTTGTATTGTCCACTTGACGTAATAAAAGCAGTTTTCCCACTTGTTACCCTTTTGGATATGGATGAGATTATAAGCACTCTTTAAATCTAATTTAGAAAAAACAGAGGACCCCTTGACATGATTAAGTATGGAAGAGGTAAGCGAAAAAGGATCATTTATGTTAACTTTGATTTTACTGAGTTCTCTGTAATCAATGCGTGCATGAAGCCCACCATCCTTTTCCTCAAAGAAGAAAAACCCAGCTCCAATTGGACTGTTGGACGGAGCAATAAAACCATTCTGCAAATTATAAACTATTTCTTAGCTGCTTGTTCTGGGTGTGTTAAAGTGTACACTTTACAATTAAGTAAAGGAGCCCCCGGCAGTAGTTTAATAGCACAATCAGAACTCCTGTGAGGTGGCCACACTAGAGCCTGCTGTATACTAAATACATCTGACTGTTTTGGGAGAAAGCAGGCACTTTCATTTGAAAGAGAAGTTTAGTGCTTAAACTCTTGTTCAAGAGAGAGTCACGCTGTTGTCTATGATGTTACAAAGGAAATGGCAAAGAGTCCAATAGCAAACTGAAGAAAACCGCACCACACCACGGGCAAAGAACAATGGCAATCTAAGAAAACAACATGAATAAAGTTCTCTGTCTGAGCCTAGAGCAATGACCTGCAACACCACACAGCATTGGTACTCATCCTTTAAGGCCTGGTATCTTAAAACTGTTTATCTCTGCCAGGATAAACTGGAACTCAAGGCCAGTTGAAGATCTGTTTCCTTGTGGTTAATTGCGACTGTGTAACAAGTTCACTACTGTGTCAGGTAAACGCCTAACTTTAATATGCTTTTAATTAAATTGGAAATAAAACATGAACTATAGTTTAGCATCCAATGCTGTGCATTAGATCAAGGGCAAGCTGACTGTGATGATGTGCAAAAATTCTAAAAGCGAAACACAAAACTAAAGCTTGTAAAACCAAAAAAATCTAGAAAACCTATAAACTGAGAGCAACCAGCCTCTTCTGCATTATGTTTGACAGCCATGCTTAGTCTTTTACGTCAATATTTATAAGCAGTCATCAGACATCTATAATTCTTGTGCATATTGGTGGTATTCTATTCTTGTAAAACTAAGGTGCTTTTAGTTATACAGATGTGAGGTCTAATGGTTGGAAACCTCATCTACAGAGAATGACAAGGGTAAAATAAAACTGAAGCTTTATTGGATTATCAAATTAATCAGCATTGTCAAGGGAAAAAAAACAATTGAGATTAATTAATTAATCTTAATTGATAAACATCAATCACATCTTCTTATCCATGTTTTCTTACAGCTGACAACATCACTATATTTTATATTTTCAGCTGAATTTTAATAGCAAGGGTTTGAAATGTATATATTCTG
Organism: Erpetoichthys calabaricus; assembly: GCF_900747795.2. Lineage (NCBI taxonomy): Eukaryota > Metazoa > Chordata > Cladistia > Polypteriformes > Polypteridae > Erpetoichthys > Erpetoichthys calabaricus. Next base: position 207,118,004 of record NC_041397.2, on the reverse strand, counting down.
AGCCAGTACAAGAAATGCAGAACTAAAAAAAAAAGAATACACAGGACATAGTCTTTGTTTTAAAACTGCTGTTATCAGTGTAAATGGCATATATAATGTGGAGAGAATAATTATTGGTGTTTAATGTTAGTGTACATAATTTGTCCATTAGTTTGAATTAAAAAGTTGACTATATATAAGTCAGCAGGATGACAGGAAAAAAGAAACATTTTTAGACGATATTGGATTTTAATTGCAATGGCCATCAAAAGTTGTTTACTCAAATTGCAAAGCAATATTTTAAAAATCATGTATGAAATACAGCTGAGATTTCCTTTAGTTCTCATTTATGCTGCAGTTGATAATGTTGCCAAATAAAAATACTTCCTTGATTCTTAGCCAGAACATAATTGATTATTTATATATATTCCTTAGAAGTGCTTTGGGATTTTCCTGTCTTTCTTGTAAACATGCTGACTGTGTATTGGTGAATATGCAGTGTCATTCCTTCCTGGCAGTAGGAAACTTGCGCATTTTCCCATGTTGATTGTCTATCGGTGCCTCCAAGCCTCCCCCAGATGTCTAAGCTTCTCAGCCTATCTCTAAGGAACAGCCCAGTCCAGCCACCTGCAGCAAAAGCTTATTTCAGCTGCTTGTACTCATGATCTCATTCTTTTCATCATGTAATAATATATACTTTAATGCATTTGAAGTATACATCTTCATATTCTAAAATGTTGAGAGAATTACAGAGTTGTTATCATGAATGCAATGTATTTTGTGTGGTGATCATTGCCTGCGAGCTCCTGTCAGCATAAGAGAAAGCCCGTTTAAGAAGCACATACTGATTAACGACTGGGTCAGGGAACACCTAGAGAATGAATCATTTAACGTGCTACTATTAGTTATGTTGGGATTTGAGAAACTCGAGTAAATATTGATTTTAAGATGAAGTTTACAAATTTCTACTTTAATGTCAAAATTATCTATGAGATTAATGTGGACATTTTGAGATTAAAGTCAACATTTTGACTTTAATCTTGACAGACCTTTTTTTCTTCACTGTGTCCCTATTTTTTTTTTTTCTTTTCTGTGGCCCTAATATGCTTCCATATGACACTCTGGCACTTGCCTTTTTATGTCGACTTTGACATGTGATCACTTCTTTTTTTTTCTTTTTTTTTTTTTTAATTTTGGGCACTGTACAACTTTCTGAAGTTGAACATTTGAAGTGCCAATCCATCAATTTCATTTTGTTGCTGATATCACTGCCTAAGCCACCAAAACGTTTTTCCGGGCTTCAGCTTTACCGAGCAGGAACTCCACTTTGCATTCGCTGATATTCTTCTTCTTTTTTTTAAATGTGCTTTTGCTATTGTCTTTTAACAAAACACTGAACGGAAGGGACTATTTATATTGATTTGCATATTCAACATGCAAAATTCTGAAAAGTGTTGGGGTGGGGCTGTAGGCACGTGCACTTGCTTTAAAATTCACATTGATTGGGGTTTATAAAGGGGAAGTGCATGGAACTTTATTTACACACAGTTTTACACATCTGAATTTTGAATTTCTGTTTTTGTCTGTATGCCATATTTTAGTGTGAATTCTATGCACAGAATTATACATGAGGTCCCAGTTCTTTGATGCTTAGATCTTGGAATAGTGAGCAAAACAGTATTTGCAGATATAAGATTGAGATTCAGTACATAAGGAAATGGGCATTCTGAAATGTAGGGAGGGGCAAGATTGTTTCGAGCCTTATATACAAGTAGAAGTGTAATTGATTCTAAAAGACACTGGCAGGCAATGTAAAAATGTTAATATTAGGGGTATATACTCAATTTCTTTTCTTTTGGTTAAAATGCTTGATGCTGCATGCTGGACAAGCAGTGGCCAATTTACATCTTTTTGGGAGTCCTGATAGGAGTGCATTGCAGTAATCTAGTCGGCTAAATACAAACACATATAATAATTTTTTGTCATCTTTAAACGTAGTAAGCGGTCACACTCTTGCAATGTTCCTTAGATAGAAGAAAGTAGTCTTGGTAATATTATTAATATGTGATCTGAAATTAAGGTCAGGGTCAATAATAACACCTAAATACTTGACCTCTGGTTTGTTTTACAGGGCCAGATTTCATTCTAAGAACCTAACTTAGTTTATTGCTGCCAATACTGTAACTAACAATTCTGTTTTTTCCTTGTTTAGTTTAAGGCAATTCATGCTCATTCTTTCAGTTATACTAGTAAGGCAGAGGATCAAACATTTTAGAGCTTCTCATCATCAGGCACAATGGATAAATAGAGGTGTATGTCATCGGCATAGCTACAGTAATTTACATTGTATTTTGAAATAAGAAACCTGGCAAACGATAGGAGCCATTCAGTCTATCGAGCTAGCTAGATTATGTTGTCACCATTGTATATTAAAATTGAATATCTACCCCTTTTGTGTGCAATTGTATTGCTTTTCACGTCCATTTTAGCACATCTATATATATGCGAACTAGTTTACACTTCTTATAAGCAGCTGTTAACCAGAACTGGACTTGCCAAATAAATCTATGAGATGACATGGTCAGGCACCTGCTAGTGCTGTTACAGTATGTTAGAGCTTTTGTGTTCAAATCTCAGCCTGGGCACTAATGTTTACAAAATCCCAAATTGATTGCATGGCTATTTTTTGGATTCTCTTGTGCCAATCCTAACCCAACAGTGGGGACTCTAAATAAGCCCAGTGTGGGTGTGTAACCCTAGAAAACTGGTGTCCTGTCAAGCCCTTATGTTGCAATGGTAGTCTGATTGCCAGTAAAACTGCACTGAAATGAGTAAATAATGACTGCATAAACATACTGTATCACTCTGGCCATTTCAAACATATTTTTTTATAGTCAAGCTTCATTGCACTTGAGCTAACACACAGTAGTTTAACATAAATCAATGTGACTCACTTGTATTTGCACTATAAATATTGAGTTGGCTCTAACTGGTGTCTGCACCCACCAAACTTGCAGATTTATTCATTTGAATTGCTGTAAAACACAGTGCCACTTTTAGGCTTGCAAGTCTTTGTAAATAGATATTGCTAACTTTTTATATTTTCTGAGTTTCCAAATGGGATTAACAACATTTATCTAATCTAAATGAATTTAAAGTGTTAAAAACTATAGCACATTTCTGTGGTCTGTTTTTAGAATTATGTTCATGAATGGACAGACAGCCCCCTGAAACTATTGAAATTGTGTTTATGAATGCATAAAATGTAAAGATTGAAATGTTCACTACATAACATTACTTTCCCTATGCATTGGGCCCTTGAGCAAGCCCCTTAACCTGAGAATTGCTCCAGGGATCCGTACAATGGCTGACCATGCACTCTTATCCCAATAGGTCAGGCAAAAAGAAAATTTCCCCTCCGTGATTGATTTTTTTTTTTTTTTTTTTTACTGTACAGTATACAGTATATCTCAGTAAAGTAAAATTTACCAGAAACACTTTGAGGATTTCACAATTCAAACTAGAATATTATATTTATTCAAACAGAGTGATTTTATTTCTGAATTATTGTTCCTAAGACTCACTTCCTGACATAAAGACAGATCCCTCTGGGAGTGATCAAATCATATTTATGGAGTACCTAAAATGTGTAAATCCATTGAAAACTCAAACTTAGTATTTTAACCACATTGCAATATTTTCCGTAAGTATTCCCATAGTTTATGTAGTGAAAGTTAAATGCTTATGAAGACTCAATGTATTCACTTTTACCACAAATATATGGACAACATGAACATTTTATTTTATTAAGTGAAAGGATTATTTTTACAGTTTTATAATTACACAATTCTTTGCTGCAGTCCCAGCAGCACCAGGTTTCTATTTGCACTCATCTTATTCTTCCTCTGGATATTCTGGAGTCTTCCCACACTCTAGAGATGAAAATATGTTACTGTAGGTTCAGTATCGCCTCTAAATTATCCCAGTGTTAGTGTTCACAGTATTACATGTGGGCTGCAACAGACTGGCTCCTTGTTCAGAGTCTGCACCTACCTGACTGTTAACGCTGCTTAGACAGGCACCAACTGACTTTGACCCTGTTTCCAGCAGAGGGCGTTAGCTCCCTTGTTGCAATGAGTTCCTTTGTAATTGTGGTGTTTCATAACCCGAAAACTATATAGATATCATATAAAAAGGCGATATCCCTCCCTTAGTGATACGACAGTAAGAAATCACATAGAAGAAATAACTTAGCTTTGTATAATGGCGGCTTACGTTGCATAACAGATGAAGGAAGCCAATGGCAAGAACCCAGTTCGGGAGTGGGAGCCCGATGTGTGGAGTCTGCCATTTTCAACGTGCAGTGGAAGGATTTTCCGGATCGGATGACATTATCTCCCGTTCGTCTGTCGGCTTCAAAGGTGTGCCGGGCAATGTTCCAAGGCTTTATACTCTTTCTTCATGTGCAGGCCCCCCACTTAGGTGAATCATGCCATTCTAAAGGCAAAAGAGTATACAATTTCATGCTGAGTTTGACACACAGAAATAGTATACAATGGTGATCAGTCTGACTGCCCGTTTCGCAGTTGTGTCTGTCTGTCTTGTCTTAATGCTTGCCTAGCTGTTCTAAATGGTGAACCCCTGTGCTAAATCTGGCTCTGAGTCAACTGTGTATGTGAGTAGAAAAAGGCAGATTTATACAATATATTTGTACAGAGCACAGTGACATTAAACTTCTACACGTATTACAGACCCCAAAGAGAATAAGCAAAGATTCAGAAATTAGGTGGGTGGACGGCCATATATTACTTTGTGCTGACTGTATTGTCTTTGCCTCTGGTATTCAAGTTCATCAGTTTACTGAACAAGACATTTGTCTCCGAGTATCAGTTGAAACATTTTGAAATGAAGCATGCACTTGTATGGAATAATATTGAGAACCACTGTTTGTAGACCGTGAATGTTGCTTTCTTGTTCACCATTCTATGATTTGTACGTGTTATTGTGTTAAAGTTTAATTGACAAAACAATACATTTAAAATGTTTTTATGGTGTCTTTCAAGTAAGATTTGGGCAGTTTATTGTCTGTTCTTAGTGCTTTGTCTCCAGATTAAATAAAAGCAATATAGACTAATGGCTTGCAAGTATTGCTGTTGCTCCTGAGGCAATGACAAAAACATGTCAACTTGTAAACATGAAATCACACAATATGACTGAATGAGTAAAAAAGAACATCAATGTCCTGATGCAAATTACGGAGTGCCCTAAAAACTGTTTGTAAAGGAGGTACAATTTCTGTTGAATGCTTTGATTTCATTTGATGATCATGGAAAGTATACAAAAACAAATACCTGCCATCCCTCCAATGAGTGCTGCATTCATTGGCTGCCCCTGGAAGCTTTTAGGTTTCTGATCAATATGACACAGTAGGAAATCTTTTCAAGGAAGAGACATGAGAATACAATATTTCTTAAGTGAAGATATTAGGGGAGGGAATTTGGCACAAACAAAGGACAAAGAGAGCTTTTGAAATCAACTTTATTAATCAGAAACCAATACTACTTTTCCATCAGAATAACAAATGCAACAAAGAACAACACCAAAGATAAAACAAAAATAAACAAGTCCCAAGTTAAATACAGTGGGGAACAGGCCGGACACAGACAGGTAGACATGGTTTTTAAAGCACCACACATGTTTATTTACAGAACTACTATTTACAAGTGCACACACACCCCAGTGCTGCAGCACCAATCACCCCAAAGTCCAGGCCTCTTCAGGTCCGCCTCCACTCCTCTCCTCCCAAGGCTCTGTCCACTTCCAACCCGACTCCAGCCATCGACCCGGACGTGCTCCAGGTGCCTCCCGATTAGCTTCCGCCGGCCCTTCCTGGTGTGGCGGAAGTACCGGCTGCGCACCTGGAAGCACTCCGGGTGTCTGTGGTTTTCGTCCCCCCAGCACTTCCGGGTGTGTTGCGGAAGTGCTGAGGGCCAGGGCTCTTCAGGCATACGGGCGCTCCCTGGCGGTGACCACGGGCCCCATATCATCCAGGGCGGCTGCCCTCTCATGGTCCAGAGAAGGCGTAGTCCCTCTTCTGGTCTTTCCTGGCATCCTGGCTGGGTATCACCCCCAGCTGCTTGCCACAATACATTTATTTAAAGTTTATGAAGTCTCTCATTAATACAGCACCTTTTGACAAAAGCCTCCAGATTAAAATTCATCTTATTGAAGTTGCATTCCAGATAAATGCTGCCTTTCAACAGACCAACAAACATCTTGTGTAAACTGCACACCCCGTCTGATTAAAAATAAAGGGTGAGTAGCACCACACTCACACACCCATTGGCCAGTGATCATACTTGTGCCCACACACACACACAGTGTTGCGCCTTTAAAGATTTACTTAAATAGGCATCCGGAGCAGAGTCAGTCTTGTCTTTTTTCCAAAGTCTAATTTAGGAACCAAAAATTAAATCTGAAAAAAAAAATCACAGAAAGAAGTCTTTATACTAGAGGTCAAAAATAAAGCAAAGTATACTGTGCATTAAAGTAAATTCAGTTCACCATCGGATGACGCAGGAGTGCACAGTTGTGGTCTTTTACTCAGTTGCACAAAGACAATGCACACCTCCCGATCCCTGAAAGAACCACAACATGGCAAAGCCCTATATAAAACAATATGGTGTCAAAATAAGAAATGGGAAATACAGGAACTGAAGCATGTTGTAATATTTTTTAAGTGTAGATTCAGAATCAACATTTCAAAAAAGGTACATGAAAAGACCAAGCAGAATTTAAAAAGGGAACCAAGTCATAAGACACACACACACAAACAGAAATGTGCTGGCGGTTCTGTGCCTTTGTGAATCTGAATTGCTACAGGGTGAATTATACTGTAGTTAGTCTGGTAAGTCTGAGTGACACCTCTCATGAGATCAGATAGGCCTTTAACATGGTGTAAGGTTTATAAACTCTTTTGGGGCTCCCCACAATAGGACAACACGCAGAAGGGCGTCCTGAAGCGCGATCGCCGAATCTGTGGAAGACGGCCTATCAGTTGCCGGGGCAACCGCAGGCTCCCAGTGCTGTAGCAGATGTCCGCGAAAGCAAATCTGAAAAGATTGCGGTGGCGCTATAAGTGCCTGCCGTCGATGGGTGATGCAAGGAACATTATAAATGCAGGGAACAGGATTACTTGGCCACTAACCTGGCCACAACCCTGCCTGACTGCTGTGTCTGTGTATAGGAGAGTGGCAGATCCTGCTACAATAAAGAACTGTGCTGTTCCTGTTTCAAGCTGAATAAAGGCTGGTTTTGCTAAAGTACTGAGACTCAGCTTCATGTTTTGGGCTGCAAGACAGTGACTCGCGTGTCAGAATGGCTGCTGAAAGCTTTACTGAAAAAGATGCACCTGCCTGACCTTACTTGGGCCCACACATGGAAAGAGAGAGACTTCTGTTTTCTTTGTTTGCTTAAATGTCAAAGAGAGCAATGTGTTTCATTCCACGTTATGAGCAATATTTATTAAGATGACAGAAGTTGCTCAGGATCAGCCCTAATCTTTTGAGATCTGATACCAAGTTTTATTCTGGGCCCCAAACCTGCTTTTCACAGCTTAACAGTTTACTCCAGTTGTTGATCTACACATGCAAAACCAACAAATACACCACTTCTTCTTTTTATAGACTAAAAAAATTAACACAAAACTATCCTGCACCAACCTGGGTCCACAACCCCAGCATGGAGTGCAAAGAATACAATGGTGCTAGCTGTTCAATCCAAAACACAATGCAGTCAGCTAAACTGACTAATTAGGTTTTAAAACACAAGATTGGCTTCAGTTTCAGCAATGCTGCACAGTCAGAAGCCTCCTCCATCATGCAACCGTGTCAACTGTCCGAACTCAAAATGAACGTCCTGTCCTAACTCACCTGAATGAAACACTTCTCTTTGACATTTCAACAAAGTAAACAGAGGTCTGTCTTTCCATATGTGTACCCAGTTAAGGTCAACTTGTTTCTGAAACACAACCAAGTTGCCAACACAATTCAAGTGGGAACATGGAGCCCTAGGTGATTATTTGGTTCACCTATGCCACGGACCAGCTATGGCGTAGCTAAACATTGACCATATACTGACAGCACTATTTCATTGTGATATTAGATACATTAGATGTCCATAATACACCAGATGCATTGGGTGTAAATAGCGGCTGCAGTATTTCATAAATCAACTTTAATGGACTATGCATTGTATAAAATACTAGCTGCGGGTCCTAGAAACTATTGAAATCGTCAGAAAAAAAATTGAAATGTAGAGATGTCAGGTAATTGAAAGTAACTACTTTGGGCATCTCTCTCCTAGGAGGTTTCGTGTTGCCGACATGCTCACATCGTTTGTGCATTAGCGGCTAAGTGACTCTCCTTTGGTTTGCCGATGTGCTCGCCTCGCTTCTGTATTACCTGCTAAGTAAGTGACTCTTTCTTCAGAGGTTTTGTTTTGCTGATGTGTTCGCCTCGCTTGTGTGATCTCTGTATGCATATTTAAAGACATGAAGTTTTTGTGATCTTTTTATATTTCATTCATCTTCCAATGCATTTAACTGGTTATGGATTTAAGGAGCTGGTGCCCTCCCCAGTAGCACTGGTTGCAAAATTGCTCTTATAGATATAATTAATAATACTCAAAGCGCTTTACATAGGGAGTTGGGGGGGGGGGGGGGGGGGGGGGGGGGGGGGGGGGGGGTGGGGGGGGGGGGGGGGGGGGGGGGGGGGGGGGGGGGGGGGGGGGGCACTTTAACCACCACTAATGTTCAGCATCCACCTGGACGATGCAACGGCAGCCATTTTGCATCAGTCCACACTCCACACATCACTTATTAGGTGGTTAAGGACTGAGAGATAGCTAGCCAGTTAGACACAGGGGATTGGGGGGCCAAAATGGCTAGGCCATGGAGGGACTCAGACTTCAGGCAGTCATTGACTGTAAAGGATTTTCAACCAAATATTGAAAATGATCATTATATTTATGATTGCTACTTTGTCCAAATATTTTTGATCCCCTGAAAATAGGAGGACCATATTAATAAAGTATCTATCTATCTATCTATCTATCTATCTATCTATAAAATTGTCTGTCTTTTCTAAGCTGCTCATACAATATTTCTGGTAAACCTCATAAATTAAAGCTGAAAGTCTACATTTCAGTCACATAAAGATTGCTTTATTTCAAATCCATTGTGGTGGCGTACAGAACCAAAATTAAGAAAATTGTGTTATACTAATGAACTTAACTCTGTGTGTGTATATGTATATATATATATATATATATATATATATATATATATATATATATACACACACACACTCTCCATATTGGGAGGACCATGTATAAAAAGTGTTGTCATTTCTACATGATTTGACCAAAATGTATAAAATACCCTTAAATTAAAATCTGCAACATGCTCTTTATTCGCGTCTGAGTTGTTTGATTTGCAATTTTAAATTGTGAAGCAGAGGGAAAAAGGAAAAATGTCTTTGTCCCAATCATTGTGTAGGGCACTATACTGTATGTACATATAGACATAGATTTAATGGCAATAATTAAGGACCCGACAGTATAAGAGGACACTAATGCAGGTTCCTATTTTGACTTTGCCCATAAGCATCTGGCATTCTGCAATGCAGAGATACGACGGGGGACCCAAAAATAACCGGAAATATTTTTAAAATGTGTTTAATTTAATTTTCTGTACAAACTACAATTAGTCTCCTTCAAAGTACTCTCCATTGGCGGAAATACACTTATCTAACTGTTTGTTCCATTGTTCGAAACATTTTTTAAATTCGTCTGAAGTAATGCCCATTAATGCTCTGGTCGTTTCTTGTTTTACCTCTTCGACGTCAGCAAAACGCCTTCCTTTCAAGTCTTTTCTCATCCGAGGGAACAAAAAGAAATCACACGGAGCTAAATCCGGTGAGTAGGGTGGGGTGGTTTCAGGGGTTGTCATACCGTTTCTTGCCAAAAATTGGCGAATGCTGAGAGCAGTGTGAGATGGAGCGTTGTCATGATGAAAGAACCAATCGCCCGACTCCCACAAATCAGGGCGTTTCCTTCTCACACTGCTGCGCAACCTACTTTTACAAAAAAATTCACTGAACACAAGCACAACCTTCCAGACTGATGGCACTTGGCAGACTGACTTGTGAGGAGTGTAACTAGATCGCCCTAGCGGCCCAACCACGTACTACAAGTACCAACCTAACAACAACAAAATTCCGGTTATTTTTGGGTCCCCCCTCGTATTCTACATACTCTAAAATAAAGGGTCTCTCATGTGCGCAGCTGAAAGGCACTTTAAACAGTAATGATGTCATGATCTGTATAAAAATGCAGAGGTTTTAACGGTAGTCACATTAAATAACTAAAATATGAAAATGTAGGTTCAAAGTACTCTATAAAAGAAAATGAAATATCAAAAACAACATGAAAGCACTGACCGGGTTACTTGCAGTTGGAGAACTGTGACCCTTGCAGAGGGGGAAAAAAACCCACCAAGATGTTAAATAAGCAACTGTCCTCTGAAATAAACAATTACATATTATGACAAATATTGATTATTTTACTTAAAATATTTGTGTTTCTGAATCCCAATAAAGTTCTGACTCTTCTTAGCATTTTCTTCTATACGTTTTAAATGAAGTTAGAGTTACATGGTGCTTCTAGTTTGTGTTATGAGTATGTGTGGATGGACTGGCTCCATGTCCAGAATTACTCTCTGCCGTGAGTCCAAGGTTGCCAAGATATGCTTGACGTCTTAGAAGCACAGGTCAAGCAGGATCAGAAGATGGATGGACAAATCTGAAATTATACTGTGTGTATATATACAGTAAAAAAGATGCATATCTCAAAACCTAATACCAATAATGAACACAAGAAATCTGACAAATGAGAGGAGAACATTCAGACCATCTACCCTTTTTCTTTAGCTAATAGCCCAATATCTCATCCAGATTCTTCTTAAAGGTTGTCGAGGTTTCTGCTTCAAGTACATGTCTCGGTAGTTTGTTCCCGAGTCCCACAACCCTTTGCATGAAGTGCTTCTCTTAATTTCCACTGATGTCCTTGAGTAATGTGATTCACCCTTAAACCAAATGAATGTTGCTGGATCTACTTTATTAATGCCTTTGAGTATTTTAAATACCTGGACTAGGTTCCCATGCAGTGTCCTCTGCTCGAGAATAAAAAGGTCTAATTCTCTGAGTCTGACAGAGTAGGATGTATCCTTAAATCCTCAAAATGCAAAGGTTGCCCTCCTTTGCATAGCTTCATGTGCTGCTATGTCTTTTTGTACTGTGATGACCAGAACTACACATAATACTGCTGATAGTCTTACCAATGCTTTATATGGTTTGAGCATAACGTCCACTGACTTCAATTCAACACTTTTTTATGATAATGCCATTTAGTTATAGGTTAATTCTTTCTGTTTTTTTCTTCAAGTTGTATTCCTACATGTGTTTATCTCCAGGGGCCTATGCCACTACACTTTATATGGCTTCAAGTTTTGAGATACCAGCAAGATCTGCCATATTCTATACCAACTGAAAAATGGTTTTGTGTAAACACAGTTATGACATGCAACAGCTAGAACAAGAACAAAATGACTCTATGAGTGGGATGCAGTGGAGAGAACTGAGGAAAAACCAGACTTTGTAAACCCATTCATTACATATACTGTATATAAAATACATTCCAATCATCTGCAACCCTGGGGTGGGCGCTGGTGTGGAATAGTCAACAGGAGGTCTAAAACTTGAAAGTACAACTTATGAGAAATAATTAGTCATAGTGGACTCATCACTATCTATAGCCACACTGTGTACAGAAAGCAAATACGGTGTTAGATGTGGACTACAAGTCAAAGCAGTTTGTGCTTAAGATATGCAGCTTGCTAGTGAAGCATCACCTGGAGTCTTGTGTACAGTTTTGCTATCCACATTATTAAAAAAAAAAAAACAGAAAAAGCATAGCATAAGTCCAGTGGAGAGTGACTAGGCTGAATCTGGGACTAAGAGGCCTTAAGCTATCAGGAAACCTTTTACCTCTTTATTACCATATAGTCACAAACACTGCCAAAGTGAAAGCAAAATTGTCTACCTACTCTTCTGCATAGAATATAATAAAACGACTGTTTTCTGAAAACAAAAACTCCACAGGCACTCAGCTGTGACATGTAATTTACCTTATGAACTGGTTTGAATTTATTTGATTTTTAGAGAAGCACTCTGGTAATAAACAGCTAAACACTTAGAGAGTCAAGATCAAGTGCACTGCTTTCTTTTATAAATGTATACCTTACCTAAGATCCCTGAGTTAAAGTTCAAAGCTCATCCTCCTGTTTGACATTTGCTAATCACAATGTCATGGCCTGTACACCAACTTCCCTTCATTCTAAAGTGATTCAGTAAAGGGCATGGTGCTTGTGACTATCAGTCTGGCCCTCCAGTGAATCAGTCTCTGCACCACAGTCCGTTTAGAAGAATAACCCACGGCTAGCATTGTGTGTGGTGGGTTTTTTTTTTTGTTTTTATATATATATATATATATATATATATATATATATATAATATATATAATATAAAATCAACATGAATATCCTGACAAACCTCAGGATGAAACTCCTAGACACCCTGTAGCTGTTGAAAATGCCAAACTGAAAAAGACTCAGCAGTTGCTCGGCACTTCTACTCTGAACAACAATTTCCATCTCAACACTTCACATTTTTCACTGATGGGTTCTGTTCACAGCAGGCAGTTCCTAACCTCATGATTTTGTGGGAAAAAAAGGAAACCATTAAAGCCTAATGAGAAAAACAAACAGAATTGGAAAGTAATTGAAATGAAACATTCACTTCTCCAGAAATGAAATGCCTCTTATTTGTTATCTGAGTTCTTATTTTAGGTAGGTTATACTTGAAATGCAAACAATTTCTTCTAAGGTCTGGTATACATTTTGAACTTGCCAACCTTTTGGCCAAGGAGTTTATGCACACTTAATTTAAGATAAGTTCAGAAATGAAATAATATGTTGGCTTTTATTGCCCCCTTTGATAGTCCTGTTTGGTGTTTTTTTTATCTTTTCTAACCTTTTTTTTTTTTTCTTCAAAAATTTTTCAGCACAGTCTCAATTGAGGGGAACATTATTTGTAACATGTGAAGCAAGTTCAGTGACAGTATATATTTAATGTTTTAGAAAACCTTGAATACAGCAGTGCATTATAGTGGTACAAAATGGTGCCTAAAACTGTAAGTTAGCCAGTTTCAGTCTCCAGCTGTGACTTAGATATCATATGTTTCTGCAAAAAAAAAAAAAAAGAAAATCCAAAAACATTGATCTTGAATGTAGCCTTCAGTCACATGTCTGCCAAGCAAACAAAAATAATACAGTTTATCGCATTATGGGGTTTTCATTTTTGTGAATGTCAGTACATTTTCTCTTAGACCTCTGGTTTTTATTTTTTGAGTTTTGAACTATACATAACTCGGTTTTACATGAATGTAATTGATGGACTATTTTTTTCTACATTTTTTTAGTGGGTTCTGTCATATTGAACGTCTTCCGTCATGATGTGACTGTTGGCTTTCAGATGGAGTGGTCCTTGAAGTCACCTCACATTACTTCATTGGCAGAACACTATTTTAGCTAGAATTGCAAGGAGTCCTTAGTCCAGGTTTGCGCATATTCTAAACAAAACCTTTACTGAGTGATTTCTTTAGACTCTACAATTTTCATACTTCCAGCTAGCTTCTTTTAGAACTCTTATGGGGATTTGGTTCTGACTCACAATCATTTTGTCTTTCTCACTTCTGACCCAAGCTAATGTGTTGTTTAATCTCCTGTCCCTTCTTTTTCTGCCCGTTGACCTGCCAATTTTCATTTGCAACTTTTTATAACAATGAGTAATTTGCATATCAGGTCTGCCCTGATTGCCATAACATGTGCAGGCAGTCATTACAATAATCCCATTGTATCATTTACTGGGGTGGGGGGGAGAAAGAAAGAAAAAACTCATCTGAAACTTTGACTAAAGTGCAAATATAGAGGTACTTATATTGAGAATGTTAGGTAACACTTTAGTTTAGTTTAGATACTGCAGAAATGCACCTATTACTCAATCACTCTTATGTAACAAGACCTTCACAAAGTCTTCTTTTAGTGCTAATGACACTTAAAAGCATCAGTAAAGTGATTATTCATTTGTGCAATTTGGCGTACTAATGCAACTTCACTTTGGAATGGTCCTGAAGGGGCTTAAGTGAAAAATATGTCACTTGATATTGCATACTTCAATAAACAACTGATAAACCCTTCATACCTGTATTTTATAAGTAATTTTACCAGCATATCACATGCCATAGTGCACAGAGATGAAAAACCTATTTTCTACACAAATATATACTAGCTGAATACCGTCTTTGGGACAAAAAACAACCCAAAGTCTCCCTAGCAGTTTTACTATACAGTATTTATGAACTTGGAGAGGTGTTGGCTAACTCTTAAGAATTACCCAAGAAAGAGGACATGGACCCACCTGTGCTTGCTGCCCCACTAACTTGGTAAGAATACACTGGAGATACAATATCTTATCCATATTGCTGGCATATGAGTCCTGTTAATCTTTGTCTTGAGAAAACACCTCCAGATAGACAATGTTTTTAGTGAAAACTTCAAGCCTTGCCCTCCGTTGCTGAGGTGTTTCACTTGCATGTTGTTTAGTCACGGCGTTTACTTCATTTCAAACGATGTGTCTCTACATCTGTGTCGTTAGCACAACTTCGTCGTTGGACAGTGGCATTTGCTGCACACAGGTGTTTCGTAGTTCGAAGTGAGGTACATGCAAGCGGCATCTAGTGGCAGTGGTTAAGTGCTAGAGGAGCGGATTGCTCCATACGCTCACAGGCCTTTTGATTATTTATATATATATATATATATAATATATATATATATATATATATATATATATATATATATATATATATACTGTGTGTGTATACAGAATATAATATGGTCATTTGCTGACTTGCATCTCCATTTGGGACTGCCCATTTGGCCGTATGTCAGTTACAAAGTGTACAGGTCTTTGAGATTGAGGCTCTGTGGGTGTGATGTGATTCACCGGTAGGCATACTTTAACTGCCGGTACAGAATAGCACAAACCAGTCTTCAAGTCTCTCCATCCATATACCATGTTCGTGTAAGTCAGTGTTTCTCAACTATTGGGCACAACTAAAAGTGAATTTTCTTAACTCTCACCTCTTCACCTAATATTGACTTAGTGATTTTAACAATTGAATAGGTTTTTTTTTTCGTGGTTATCTTTTAGTTTTTCTTATGTACATCAAATGCTTTTTCAATTAACTATTTTTGGTGTAAAAACAAAACCATGATTTGAAAACTAATAAAAATTAGAAAGCCTAAAATTAACGTATTTTTCATTTACAAACATATACAGTGTAAGAGAATCAAAGGACAAGGACAGAATTGTACCAACCCCATATAATAAACCCATATAATTTGATCGCAAGCAAAATAGAAAAATGAGCGAATAATTGTTGAGAGGTCTTTTCAGAAACAAGTTCAGGAAAGAACTGGCTAAAATGGCAAAGCATCCGGCTTTCTATCCTCCCGGCAGCAAAAGGCGGGTTCCAGGTGGACATGCACCGGAAGTGACATCAGAGATGTTTTAGCTGTCAATCATTCGGTCTGTAGAGGAAAGAAGAGAGAGAGGCATTAAAACTCTGTGCTAACCTCTGGTGTGGCAGTAGAATTACGGTCACTGGAGCCCTTCAGCTGTCCCCTCTGCACACGCACGTGGCAACAGTTACATATGAGCCCAAATCAAAGAATTATGAAAATATCTCAAGTATCAAAAAAAGAGGAAAATTAACTCAAAGTGTGTTTTGAAGGTTTTGTTTCTTTGTCAATTGATGACTCTATTAAACCATGTCAGATTCTAGTTTTGATAACTTTAGCACATATCTGCTTCTATCTTCAGCCTGAGGATGTACTTTTAAAGGAAGGATGAAAATGACCAAATTGGTACCTTTGCCTGAAACAACTTATTTTATATTAATAGCATTAAAATACAATGTTAGATACATGTATTTTATTTTAATTGTTGAGATTCATCTTTGTCCTTCATTGTATATTTTTATTCCTTTTGTCTGCCAGTTTCAAGAACTGTTCTGAAAATGATACTGCAAAAATATGCTGTGGGACCGATCTGAAAGAGACAGCAGAGACACTGTATTTCACAAAAATCCATCAGTATTGGTCCATGGGTTCCCAGGCAGTCTCATATCCACATAGGTTGGCTCAAAGAGGCTAGAAGTGAGGCAGATGTGATCTTGAGACAAAATAGGCAGGTGATAGACATGGAAGAGGAGAACAGGGGTCGGAAAGACGAGAGTGAAGTGTCACAGCAGGAGCACTGAAAGATGGCTAGCAGTGGACTGAACCACAGCTTAAGCATGGAGACTCGGGTTTGGCCTACTGTATAATTCAATGGTGTTTTACCTGTTTGTTTCTTCATGTACTGTTTGATTGTTGTTTGTACCGCTCGCACAAGTTGAGTATCTATTAACCAACATGATTTATGGATATTTTTATATAACAGTTGAAGCGTTTTTTTTTTTTCTTAACAATGTCAACCTCACCAGGGCTGTGGAACCCATTTTGAATACCACATGTTTAGAGAGCAAGTGTGTGTTGACAATGTATATGCTATCAAAGAAAAATAACACAGTATAATTATGAAATTAAACATATGTGTTAACGTTTTAACTTTGACAGCATTAATATAAAGATTAGAGTGAAAATGTACAATATAACCTCAAAGAAGATGTAGTTATAGCACCTTCCCCATAGGTAACAGATGACAGCCATTCACACTGCATAAGTTCCTCCTTTGGGTAGTTGTCTAGATCACTTAAGTGTCTGGTTGATGTCAGGGGTATGCGTGTGATGACTAGGGTTTATTCCTAAATGAGATTCTTATTCTTGGCTTTCTATTTGTTACAGTATATACATGCCAAATTTCCCCCTGGGGACAAATAAAGTTCATTCTGTCTCTCTACTTACCTACCTCAAACAGAACATCCTGCAATTTACTGTGTAGGGTGTAATTGAAAGATATATTTTGTTGGATTTTTTCAAATAAATCCATGAGCTTTTCATGACTGATTTGATTATTCTATAAAAAGCAGACAAAAATGGTAATTTTTCTAGCGTCAAGAAGCTGTTTAAGAAAAATCAAGAAGAGTAGCAGGAGTGGATTCACAAAAGCCATAAAAATCAGCACCCAACACAAAATGGAGATAGTATTTAATATACTACTACTGTGCATTACTTTCATCAGTTACCACTACTCCCTTACAGTTTCATTGTCTTTGGTTCAATTTGTAGCCTAGTCATTCTTTGTTTGTACTTTGCATTTGCTTCCTACATCTGCATGGGTGTTCCCAGGGGTATTTCAAATTCCTATTACATGAAATGAGGGTAAGTTTGGTGTTATTGTGCCTGGTGATGGACTCGTGAGTCAGCCATGTAAACTGTACAATTAAGTTTGAAGATTCTTTCAACTATTTGCTCATCCACTTTGTGTAGTGGTTGGATTAATGTGAACTTTCCTGAGATGTATTCTCACGCTACTTAAATTTTTTTTTTAATCAATGTACAGTGACATAAAATGACCAAAATGATTCAAAGGTGAAAAATGTATCAACTAAGAATAAAAATGTTTAAAATGACAAACTATGTATCTTTATATTACTTATTGAAGAAAAGACTTATGCCTAAATAGGACTAGCTTCTGTTCTGGCCAACAAGATATTCGGCGTGTCTAGTATGGACAGAATAAAATATTCCATGGACGGTGGTGAGGTTCAAGGTTCAAGGTTCTTTATTTGCCATTTGTGCATAAAACCAACAGTCAAAGCACATTGGAATTCTTGTGCAGAGCTCTTTCAGAGTCATAGTAAACATTTAAAAAAAATATACATATATATATTGTAGCAGATAAGCCCTTGATCCACCTCTCGGACCCTCAGGTACCACTCAAACATGAAGTAAAAGTATAACTATTTATTTTGTTATAACCCAGTGCACCAAGCACCCTCCCCTCCAACACTATTCATAAACAATAAATCACCTCATACAATTCTCTCCTCCTCGCCCAGACACTTTCGCCCTCCTACCTCCCCCAGCTCAGGCTCAATGTACTGGGCTTCCCAGAGTCCTTTTATACACCCTGACCCAGAGGTGTTCCTGTCCAACAGTCCACAGTTCCTTATTCCTTCCGGGTCAGGGTAAACAGTCCTTTTCTTCAGCCCGGGAGCACGTCATTTCTTCCTGTCACGTGACCATGACGTACTCCCGGGTTCTAGGGGCACATAAGAGCCCACGTGCCCTCCTACAGCGACGCCTGGTGGCCCCCAAGGTATCCAGCAGGGCTGTGTGTAGAAACTACAAAGTCCAATGAGGCCCTGCTGGAACTCGGGGCACGTTTATGTTGTCTGGAGAGCTCATCCTGGTGGCCTGGAGGTGACGGCTGGGAATAGAAAGCCGGCAATCCACCACATATATATATATATATATATATATATATATATATATATATATATATATATATATATATGAATATATATATATGAATTATACCAACACTATACAAAAAAGGTGGTAATATCTACACAAAAAATACAATTATATTGTAGATATTGCACAGTTAAAATATTGCACATTTATCACTCATCATTTACATGACAAGTGAAGTCAGGTAGTGTGGGGTTATTGCACATGTTCAGTAATTTTGTTTTGCCATCAGTCTGACTGTGGCGGGGAAGAAGCTATTGAAAAACCTTTTCTGGGCTTTTTTCACTGTGGCTGTGGTGTTAAGAGTCCAGTTCAGGTCTGATGTAACCTGCAGTCCCAGGAAATCTGTGGCTGTCGGCCCTCTCCACCTCAGTCCCTTTGATGATAAGAGGCTGTAGAGGGGGAGGATTCTTCCTGAAGTCCAGTATTATTTCTTTGGTCTTGTCTGTGTTGAGGATGAGGTCATTCTCCTCTCCGTAGACAAGACTGTTGTTTACCAGGGTCCTGTACCCTGACTCATTCCCCCCCCCCTCCCCCTTGATGAGCCCCAGGATGGTGGTGTCATCAGTGTATTTAATGACTATGGTGTTGTCCTGGGTGGAGACACAGTCATAAGTGTACAGGGTGAAAAGTTTGGGGCTGAGGCAACAGCCCTGTGGGGATCCTGTGCTGACTGTGAGCTCAGCAGACACCCGTCCTTCCATTCTCACCACCTGTGATCTATCTGTCAGGAAGTCCAGGATCCAGTTACAGGTGGGAGTTGGGACGCTGAGGTCTGTCAGCTTCTCAATAAGTTTGCCTGGGAGGATGATAATGAAAGTAGAACTGTAGTCCAGGAAGAGCATTCTGGCATACGTTCTGTTGCAGAGTGTGGTGTAGGGCTATTGCTACCGCATCATCCACTGATTGATTGGGGCGGTAGGTAAACTGGAGGGGACCGACAGTGTCCGGGACCATGTGGCTGATGTGCGTGAGAACCCGTTTTTCTAGGCACTTCATGGCGACTGGTATGAGTGCCACTGGCCTGAAGTCGTTTAGGGGTGGATGTGTCCGGTCTTTTGGGGACTGGTATGATGGTGGAGGATTTGAAAATACAGGGGACTACTGCTTGGGATAATGACAGGTTGAAGATATCAGCATACACACCAGCTAGTTGTTCCCCACAGGCCTTCAGAACTCTGGAAGGAACTCTATCGGGTCCCACGGCCCTGTAGGGGTTGACCTTCTTCAGAGCTTTCAGGACCTGTGTGTGTGTCACCTGAAAGGCAGTGTCCGTGGGGCCTTTGACAGTGTATCTGTGTTTATCCTGTCGAACCTGGCATAGAAGGTGTTAAGGCTGTCTGGAAGGGTGGCATCTCGGGGGTCTGTGGTTGTTGTGGTTCTCCTGTAGTTTGTGACAGATTGAATTCCCTGCCACATGCTGTGCGCATTGTGATTGAGGTAGTAGCCTTCATGTTTTTGTGAGTGAGCTCTTTTTGATGCTCTGATGGACTTCTGCAGCTTGTACCGGGCTCTCTTATACTCCACTTGATCTTCTGACTTGAAGGCCTCCCGCCGCCTTCCTGATTTTCTGTTTTATGTCCCCATTAAACCAGGGTTTTTGGTTGGGGAATATATGCACAGTCCTGGGAGGGGCACATATGGACGTGCACCAGCTAATGTAGTCACTCACAGGCTCTGTGTATTCATGGATATCGTTAGTGGCCTCTTTGAAATTGCTCCAGTCTGTGGCCTCTAAGCAGCCCTGGAGACTTTTGCATCATCGATCCAGGTGTTAACAGTCCAGGCTATGACTGGCTTTGTCTTGAGCCTTTTGTTGTAAACTGGTTTAAGCCAGGATCACCAGGTGATCAGACTTTCCAAAATGAGGTTTTGGTTCAGCTGAAAAGGCGTTTCTGAAGTTGCTGTAGCAGTGGTCCAGTGTTTTATTTCCCCTAGTGGGGAAGGTCACAAACTGGTGCAGTTTAGGCATGTTTTTCCAGAGATTACAATGGTTAAAATCTCTCAGAATGATAACAGCAGCGTCAGGATATGTATTTTCATGCTCGTTGATCATAATGTGTAGCTCCTTCAGTGCAGCCTTAGCGGAGGTGGGGATATACACGACACTCACAATGATGCATTGCAGTTATCTGGGCAGGTAAAATGACCTTAACTTCAAAGTCAGATATTCCACATTTTCAGAACAGGATTTAGAAATGGTCTTACAGTCGGTACACCATGATTGTTTAACGAGGGTGGCCGTTCTTCCTCCGTGAGTCTTACCACTGTCTGCAGCGCAATGGTCCTCCCTGAAGACCGTGTAGCCGTCTGGTGTTATTGCCTCATCGGGTGTCCTCTCCCCCAGTCAGGTTTCACAGAAACACAATATGGAGCAATCCTGAATGTCCCTCTGCGTGGAAATCCGAGCGTGGAGCTCGTCCATTTTATTTTCCAGAGACTGAATGTTTGCAAACAATATGACCCGGAGGGTTAGCCTTCCATTTCTAACTCCTCCCCGTCTGCCGCGCCTCCG
Organism: Erpetoichthys calabaricus; assembly: GCF_900747795.2. Lineage (NCBI taxonomy): Eukaryota > Metazoa > Chordata > Cladistia > Polypteriformes > Polypteridae > Erpetoichthys > Erpetoichthys calabaricus. The sequence continues at coordinate 207,096,855 of NC_041397.2, read as the reverse complement.
CTTTGGCCTGTTCTCAGAAGAGCTCCCTGTTGGGGGCCGGCCTAGCATCGAGTCAGCATAGCATGCTAGCTCAAGGTAGGATTCCAGCGAGATCGGGTCCGATATGGCTGCGCTCTCTCAGTTGTAATAAGGTTGCCCAATCATAGAGAATGTTTGCAGAGTGTGTCTTAACTCGGCACAAAAAAGTAAGAAGGAGAAGAGGAAAAAGAAACAACTTGACTTGGAGAGCTCTGCAACATTGCCCTTTGGGGAGCGCCATCAGTTCACAGAGTAAGAGAAAGGGGTCATGAAATGTTGAGGGGTTCAGGGGCCGGAAGGTCTAAGAAAACACAAATAACAATACCCAAAAGGGGTCAAAAAGGAAGAAAAACAAGATGCCATCCCTAAATAGAAATCTTTTCCTTAACTAGTACAAAGCCTTATTTGTTGTGTTTATTTTTATCCAAGAACTTTAAACTCCAGGTTATGCACACTTTTCTTCTTCTTTCGGCTGCTCCTGTTAGGGGCTGCTACAGCGGATCATCTTCTTCCATATCTTTCTATCCTCTGCATCTTGTTCTGTTACACCCATCACCTGCATGTCCTCTCTCACCACATCCATAAACCTCCTCTTAGGCCTTCCTCTTTTCCTCATGTTAATTAATTAGCATGATGACATCACAAACCATGTGAACATGCAGCCATGCAGTTGGCAATGGAACATCTTTACTTCTAGAAGCAATATGTTGCAGTCATGAGGAGACTGGTGAACAAAATGGTGCTGTGATGATGCAAGAGAAAATATCTGCAATTATTAACAATATACAATCCTGAGTAGTAATGTATATTATAATATAGGAGAACAAACATAATTTCAGAGGAAAATTTTAAAAATGTTTTGGAAAGTACACCTTAAACAACTTCTTCCTACTTGCAAATTGTATCACTTAGCACAATTGCTCCTTAGATCTTAACACTTACAATGAGAGGTGTGAGTTAACTCATATGTTATTAACCTGTCAAAGTGTAATATATGATGCAACTCATGCCTCAGTATGCAACCACTGCAGATGTAGCCAGCTTGCTAGTGATACCCCGCTGCTGTGTCTCCATTACCTATTACAGTGCTGCCAACTAGACGATAATTTTTTTCCTTTTTTTTCAGTCTGTAGTTATGTTGTGCCAAAAAATGTATAAAACTGTTAATGTTTTGAAATAACTAGATGATGATGATGACCATGGTGATTGGGAACCTGTAAGCTCTGGTATTGATGTGAAAAGTTGCTCTGAAGATGTTTAATATCCACAATGAGAACAAAAAAAAAACCAAAACTAACCACAAATTCTAAATATTCATCTTAAAACCAGGCCTCCATGTTAATAGCAGTTGCCTTAAATGTTTCCAAAAATTAGGACTAGCCTGTGAGCTTCACAATCATTGAATATCAGATTGGTGATTAAATATAGCAAAGTACGATTTCTGTGTAAATCACTTCACTGAGAAATTAACTGAACCTAAAACACAAAACTCAAATTTGTGTTTTTTCTCAAACACAAAGTTGGGAATACCCAAAATGGGATTCATATTCCCTATCCCAGGAAATACAATACAATACAATTTATTTTTGTATAGCCCAAAATCACACAAGAAGTGCCGCAATGGGCTTTAACAGGCCCTGCCTCTTGACAGCCCCCCAGCCTTGACTCTCTAAGAAGACAAGGAAAAACTCCCAAAAAACCCTCTTAGGGAAAAAAAATGGAAGAAACCTTGGGAAAGGCAGTTCGAAAAGAGACCCCTTTCCAGGTAGGTTGGGCATGCAGTGGGTGTCAAAGGGGTCAGTACAATACACAGAACAGAACAAATCCTCAATAGAGTATAAAAATAAAATTTTTACAAGTATGGAGCAGAATTTAACAGTAGATGATATCACATAATATGATTTGTATTTGTTTAGAGTCCTGGAGACCTCAGCCATCAAGATGCCTCCCCGATTTGGCCATTCCACATCTGAACAGCGCTGGGCCAGCCAATCCGATGAAAGGATGCCTCTACCCCATGATTCCTGTGATCCTCCATCAGGGATGACTTTACCTTAGGCAGGCAAAACAACTTGGCAGGTGGGCCGTGGCACTAAGTGCCACATTTGAGTACCGAGAAGAGAAACAAAATAGGTGTGGGTTAGTAACAAATTATAACTATCATGTTACTTATGTTTTAGTGCTAATGACTTAACAACAGAGATGCAGTCTGTACAGTTAATCAGCAGCTCTAGTCAGGATATGCTAAACTGAAGTAGTGAATCTCCAGCCGGGATTTAAAAGCTGAGACCGAAGGGGCATCTCTTATAGTAGCAGGCAGACCATTCCACAGTTTAGGGTCCCTGTAACTAAAAGCTTGACCTCCCACTGTTTTTTTATTAATCCTTGGAATCATAAGCAGATCGGCATCTTGAGATCTTAATATGTGCTCTGGTTTGTAAGTCATGATAAGTTCAGACAAGTAATCCGGACTGCAGCCATTTAATGCTTTATATGTTAAAAGGAGGATTTTGAAATCTGCCCTAAACTTAACTGGGAGCCAGTGTAAGGATTTAAGAACTGGAGTTATGTGTTCGTATTTTCTTGTTCTTGTAATAATTCTTGCAGCAGCATTTTGGATTAACTGGAGGCTGTATAAAGAACAATTTGAACATCCAGTGAACACCGCATTGCAGTAGTCAATCTTACTAGAAATAAATGTATGAATTAATTGCTCGGAATCCTGTTTATTTAGAAAGCGCCTCAATTTCTCAACATGTTTAAGATGCAAGAAACATGAACTTTGTAATGTGCTCTTTAAATGACATGCTAGAGTCAAAGATAACTCCTAGATTGCGGGCTGATTCAGTAAAATTAATGGTGATTCCAACTGAGTTAAATGATGACAGAATATTGTTGTGATCAGCGTCATTCCCTCCAACAATTAACATCTGTTTTATCTGTATTTAAAGACAAGTAGTTCTAATTCATCCACTCCTTTAATTCACTAATAAAACTAATTAAAGACAACATTGGAGAAACTTCATTTGATCTAAATGAAAGGTATAACGGGGTGTCATCTGCATACGAGTGAAAATTAACATTATGTTTCCTAATGATAGATCCCAGTGGAAGCATGTAAATTGAGAATAGTAAAGGTCCCAGTACTAAGCCCTGCAGGACACCATATCTCACTTCTGTTTATAATGATGGAGTACTGTCAGCACATTTCTGTACATATTGGAATCGATTTGATAAATAAGAACTAAACCAAGTGAGCACAGTGCCTGTAACTCCATTGTCATTTTCTAGCCTGTGCAGTAAAATGGAATGGTCAATTGTGTAAAATGCTGCACTTAAGTCTAACAACATAATTACAGTGGAGTTTCCTTTATCAGAGGATATAAGAATGTCGTTTACAACCCGCGTTAGTGCCATTTCTGTACTATGACCAGTGTGGAAATCAGACTGGAATTTCTCAAATAAATTGTAATGCGTAAGGTGTGACTGAAGCTGATTGGCGACTACTTTTTCTAGTATTTTAGAGAGAAAGGGTACATTTGAAATAGGTCTATAATTATTAAGTGTGTGTGGGTCTAGGTCTGACTTTATAAGTAATGGTTTAATGACTGATACTTTTAGTACAGCAGGTACTGTGCCATGAAATAATGAACTATTGATAATGTTTAGAATAGGAGCTGCAAGAACATTCATTGTACTTTTTACTAGTTTTGTTGGCACTGGATCTAGGAAACAAGTAGTGGGCTTCATTTTAGAAATTAAAGTTAAGACTTCCTGCTAAGTTACAGGATTAAAATTACTAAAGTACTGAATGCAATGTGAGATAGGGTCTGCTAAGCTAGTATGCGGTTTGAACTGTGATGCTGAGATCTGGGATCTTATATTTTTAATTTTCTCATTGAAGAAGTTCATAAAGTCTGTACTGCTAATATCTGTTGGTATTTTGCACTGTAGATCTGAACTCCCATGTGTTAATTTAGCCACTGTTCTATACAGTACCTGAGGATTTTTATTATTGCTATCTATTATTGTAGAATAGTATTCTGAGCGAGCTTTAAAGAGAGCTTTTTTATATTTTTTAACACTCTCTGTCCATGCAATTTGAAAGACATGTAGCTTTGTTGCTCTCCATCTGCGCTCCAGTTTTCGACACTCTAAGAGCTCAAGTGTTTTCATTAAACCAGGGAGAGTTTCTATGTGCTTTGATCACTTTTGTTTAGAGGGGAGCCACTGAGTCTCTCAAGGTCACATTATAATGGGATGTAAGCTGGTCTAAATGGTTTTCCACGTTTACATTTGATGTTAACTGATCTAAATGGTTTTCCACAATTACACTCGACTTACTCAAAGTATCTATAAATTTTGAATCAGAATTACAATCTAGATGTGGCACAGTCTTTGTTTTAATCTGTGAATATGTTGGCAAGGGCAGGACTAAATCAAATGTAATTTTAAGTAGTGATTGGAAAGAACTTCATTTAATGGAGTAATATTTAAATTTTGAATTTCAACTTTGTAAGTTATAATTAAATCTAATATGTGATTATGATTACGAGTTGGACTTTTGACAATCTGACAAAATCCTACTGAATTTAACAAATAAGTAAAACATTTGCTAAAAGTGTCAGTTTCCACATCAATATATAGATTAAAATCCCCCATCAATACTACGTGATCATAGCCAAATCAGATAAAAGAATGCTAAATTCAGTCATGAACAATGAATATGGCCCTGATGGTCTGTAGACTAGCACTATAATTGTGTTGGAATCTGTTTTAATATTTAAAATGAATGCTTCAAAGGATATAAAGTCGTCTAAATTTTTAGAAGTAACTTACATTTTGTTGCAATTAATTATTCCAAGGCCTCCTCCTCGACCAGAATCTCTAGACTTATGAAGGATGATTATTCGTCTGGTGACGCCTCAGCTAGGGGAACAGTGTCAGATTTACTAAGCCAGATTTCAGTGAGAAGACACAGATCAGATTTAATACTTAATATAATATCATTTACCAAAACAGCTTTACTGCCAAGTGAGCAAATGTTCAATGAGTAGCATTTAAAACTACATACTTCTATCTGAACTGGCGATATATTTTTATTTTAATTTGAAGTAAATTTCTATTACATCCCTTCCTTTCAAAGATCCAAGAGGACAATGGGAAAAAGATCTCTTAATTAATATATCAGAAAAGGAGTGGAAGGTAGCATTGCAGAGAATTCACTCGAGCTCCGTATGCGCAAAGCATAGAATTATTCAACTAAAAATTATATATCGAGCTCATCTGTCTCGCTTAAAATCTGTCCAAAATGTTTCAAGGGCAAGATCCAAACTGCGAACGCTGCAACCAAGCTCCTGCCTCACTAGGTCACATGTTTTGAGCATGCACCAAATTAACATCATTTTGGACCAAAATTTTTAAGTGCCTTTCAGACAGCCTTGGTATCACAATCCCTCCTAACCCATTAACAACTGTGTTTGGTGTTCTTCCAGATGGACTTGAAGTGGAGAAGGACAAGCAAACTGTGATTGCATTCACTACACGTTTGGCACGCAGACTTATTTTGTTAAATTGGAAGAATCCTAACTCTCCTCTGATAAGTCAGTGGGAAACCGTTGTTTTATATTATTTGAAATTGGAAAAAATCAAATTCTCAGTTAGAGGATCTGTACAGATTTTTTTCAAAACCTGGCAGGATCTAATCAATAATATTTTAGAATAAGAAGAAATAATTATTTCTGCATTTCTTTTCCTTCTCCATTTATTTATTTATATACAGTATATATATTTTTTCCTTGTTTATTTTTGTCCTATTAAAAAGCCCTTAGCAATTCTCCTTTGGCCATGCTGTCCTTCTCAAGGGTAGGGTTTGATTTGTCTTCAATCCTTTTTTGTATAAATGGATCTATTTGTATGGAATGATTACGATAAAATTAATAAATTAAAAAAAAAATTCTATTACAGATGCCCTGGGTCTGGTCTAATTATACACCTTATTTTTTGGTTATCAAGTAATTTAAGGTCTGCATCAAGACTAAATTTACTGGATGCCCCACAACAGGGAGTATGGGTAACCGCTTCAGGATAGTAACAGGTGGTATAAACAACAGCCTGTAATTTAAGATCACATCACTGCAGGCTGGATGGTGCTCTAATCAGTCAGCAAGGTAGTTTTGCTGCCATATTTTGGGATAATACATGAGATCCCCTCTAGTTAGGATGAAGACCATCTCTTTTGAAAAATCCAGGCCTTTCCCAAAAATCATTCCAAATGTTCACAAAGGCTATGCTTTTCTTTGCACACCAGGTTTCTATCCAGCAGTGATGGGAACACATTCTGCTGTAAATCATATCCCCTCTATATAATCTTGGTAAGGGCCAGATACAACTAAATTCTGATATTTTATTTTAGCTTTGGTGAATAGAGAGGTGAAGTTCCTCTTTAATAGCTCAGATTGCTGTAAATAAATATCATTAGTACTGATGTAGCAATAAGGTAGGCACTTCATCGTCTGCGACACGGTCCAATGCGGCCTCTATGCCAGAAATCTCTGCCCCTGCGATGCATTTAACATTAACTGTTGGTTTAACATAGTTTGTAATTCTAACATTCCGCACTATGGAATCACCAATTATGAACAATTTCTCATTCTCAGTTTCCACAGGTGCGCTGCGGAGTGCTGAGAATCTGTTCTGGGTCCGAATTGGTGACCTGGGTGCCAAGGAACTAAATTTTGTATTCTTAGACCCCTGCCTTACTGTTACCCACTCGCCCTGTGGCTGAATTGGTGCTGCTGACTTTGGCCGCGCACTGACTAAAGTGGGACCTGTTGAGACTAAAGCCGAATCAGAAGTAGCCGAATTGTCTAAACAAACCGAGTCGATCCAATTTTCGGTTTGCCTAATTGCTATCAGGTTCCTAATGCGGTCCTCCAATTCGTGTATTTTCCCGACGAACTCTAAATTAACTAGACATTTTTGGCAGGTGAAGCTGTCTACATTGTCAGCCAGAAAACCTGAACTGTACATACTATACTGCAGGACACACAACATATAAATGTGCCCTCAATGGGCAGAGAGCAGATAGAACTTATGTTTAATGCTGATATCATCTTCTTCGTTTTTGCAGTAAACTCAGCGCTTTCATGTTTAGTTGAATCACTAAGAGACCGTCAGCTTTAAGTTTCCAATACCTGCTGAGCGTTTGACTTTGATTTCTCACTGACGGTTATTTCTCCTGGTCAGCTGTCGGCTTTACTTCAGTTTAACTTACTTGGATGTTTGTGAAGGGCTATGTGCCTGTGGGAGATGCCACTGCTCTATGCTTCCGCTCGCTGCTACTCCAAAGAGGTGGGGCCTGAAAGAGAGAGAGAGCAAATGTGATGTTTCACCACCCTAATTTGAATTTCTAACCTGTCCTCTTTAATGGCTCACCCGATCGCACTAAAACACTGTAAGCATGTTTTGGGTCCTGAATGATGAGCTCCTAGAAGACTCCTGCAGCTATTTTTTTTTGCAAATAAGATATACAGTTTTTCCTTTCAGCTTTTTAAAAAAGCATTTACCAATTTTCTTTCATTGTCTCATTTTATACCACTTCATTTTCTATGTCTGGTGAATCGCTTTTTAAATAATCTGAGATGCTGGTAATTTACAATACTGCATATTGATCTCAAGTTGATTTTAATAGTATTGCAGTGAAAATGACTTATTCATTGTTTAGAAATAAAAGTCACTTTTTAGACATTGCCTTGCTAGCCAAAAACAAGTCAAGTTTGCCTCACTCACCACTGTCTGGGCAGCCCTGACCTACTGTACATATTTTACAGTGCTTTATAGTTCTGGTCACATTTCTACTTTAGCACTTTTCTGCACTGAGCCTTCATGTCTCAATCTAATAATGCTTGTAATGTTGTTATTGTTATAGCATTGCCATGTGTCAACTGATGAACAATAATGTATTCAAAGACATAACTCTATTGAATAGATATCACAAATCCACTTATCTGATATACTCCTTTTTCATTAGACTATTAGAATATTTGTGATGAGAAAAGGCCATTCCCTAATGTCCTATTCTCTGCCATACTAATTGGTAATTTACTCCGTTTGTCTATGGTTCTTTGTGTGGAAATGCACTTCGTAACATTTTTGTGAAATTTGCCTTTAAGTTTCAAACCATGTCCCTATGTACTTGTTCAATTTATTTTAAAGTAACAGCTAGGATCCACGTCACTATTTATCTTCATAATGTTTACCAACTAAGTCATATCACCTCTTAATCTCCTTTTCCTTAAACTGAAAAGGTTCAGCTCCTTCAATCTCTCCTCACAGCTCACACTGTTAGTAATATTTTAGACCAGAGAATACACCTTTTCTATCTTTATTTTATGTTTTATTGCAGTTTTGTTCAATTTAAATTTGAATTTGTGAGTCTGTTCCTTGGGTTCAGACCTCTCCTTGTGTATTCAGATCTAACCGTTCTACATCCTTTGTGTAATGCCTTACATTTACTAATATTAAATTTCATCCTCTTCAGATCTGCCGAAGTCTATATGCTGTCTAAGTTTCTCTGTACGATTAAGCTGATTCTGCCTTTCCATGTAGTGTGGTTCTGCTTCCATACCACTTGTTCAGAATACTCTGATTGTTTAAAAAGCCCAGAGGAAAAACTATAGTACAGTTAGCAGAACAATATTTAGACCTGCTTTTTCTAGCTTAAAAGTTCATTTCCAAAGCAAAATAAATGCTGAAGCATAATGGCCCGATTGGACTTTTATGCTCCATCATGGAATCAATCCCAGTTTGACTGAATGTTATAATATCCATATTAGTAACTTTATTTTTTTTTACATTTGGCAAATTCTGCATCCTTTTGGAAATAATATCTGAAATTTTGAGTAATTCAGTGATTTGAAATTTTACAAATTAAACTTAAGCTTCCATTTGTTATTCCTCTAGGCATTGTTTTATATCAACAGTTAGTTTCACGTGCATTGGTTGTTGCTCCCATTCAACTATGTAACCATTCATCCATTCCTTAATCTTCGAAATTTTAGTTCAAGATTACTTTTGCCAGAGTCTGACCAATGATATATCTTATGCCAGCTGCTACTGCCTGACACCAAGTTGGCACACATGCTTTTGTTGATCACCCGTGTGAATGTGTCCACATCACTTTCCTTCTTCTTCTTCTTATTGGTTGATTGGAAGTAAGTAGACCAATGCAACGTGCATTATAACCTATTAATGAAATGGTGTAATGACCTTGTCTGGTCTTTGTCTGGGAAAATCAGTAAACCTCTTTTACTTTTGTTGTCCAGTTCTCCAAATATTGGTAAAACACGATTAATGACACCAACTTCACAGGTGTAACAACGACCGAGTTTTGTTTTACAGAGTGCTTTAGAACCAAAACATTACTTGTCTTGTATTACAGGTGTATTGTTCACTTTAAACAGTAACAAGTGGTGTTAGTTACAGGAGAGAGAGAAGTAAATAAGGCAACAAATTAAAAATAAAAGAACATTGAATTGAGTGGATGAGGGCAGATTTATAGGTCAGTACACAAGAATAACCAAAATTACCAGAGACTAAAGATAAAATTCTATTTTGTCCATTGCCGTTAAGAAGATTTATAGCTGCACTTTGGTTTGATAGCTTTGAGTGATCTGACCAAAGGAACCAAATGAACTTCATCACCACTGAGGAAATTTACTCAAAAAACAGAATAATCTAAGTTGTTTTTTATGGTATATTTAATAAAACCTGAATTCCCTTAAGGCAAAAATAAGTTTGGCAGAGCCCTCTGTGGTTACTGCTAGCCCTTTGTCATTGTGATAAAGCTTGAAATATACACCAGTGGGCAGCGGGCTGCATAATGATTGTGAGACCAGTTAACAGGAGGATGACTCACATCTCTTGAAGATCTACAGTGGATCATTTACAATGGTGACAGTGACACCTTGTGAGGAACAGGAATTAATGGTTTCCTCTCAAGGAAACTGCATTCATGCTTTTCTTTGGATAATGGTAGTGTGTCTTGGCGAAGCATTAGAAAAAAGTTATGAAATACGAGGGATGTTCAAAAAGTTTCTGCACTTTTTTTAACTCTATATATTAAGAATTTCAAAAACAAATTACATAATTTTTCTTTATAGTCACCTTCCTTTGTGATGCAATTTTCCAAGCATCATACCAACTTTTTAATGCCCAATAACTACTCCTCCATCCTTCACCGTTTCCAATGAAAATATAAAAGTGCAGAAACTTTTTAAACGTCCCTCGTATATAAGGTGTGAGGCTTTAATGGTAAATTATGTTCTAAGAATTAGTTTGTGTTTTACATATTTTAATGTGATCTTTGCAGTATCATGTATCTGGTTTCTTGGTTACAACTCTTCTCTTGCAATAGCTTTGAATTCTAGCCAGGCCCTGCTTGTGTGGACTTCTCATATTCTTACCATATTGGTGCATGTTTCCATGGGTCTTGGGTTTCCTTTCTGTATTCCAAAAATGTACATTAGGTGAACTTCAGCATTAGTCTGTCAAGTGCAGATGTATGGCATACCCAAGGCTTGTTCCTGTTTTCTTTGTATTTTTTGTTGTCTCTTTGTTTGTTCTGCTCTTGTATGTTTAGTATAGTAGTTTGTTTTATGTATGTTATCCAGTATACAGACAAAGCTGAAAAATGTAAAAGATCGAGCATGCTTTCGAAGGCCATTGAGATCTAGTCTATCATTGTGACAATGGGAAGAAGGGAGGAACTATGTTGGACGCCAATCTGTCACTCACAGAGAGACAATTTTTTAATGTTGGCAATCCAATTGATAGCAGGTCTTCATATTCTAGGAGGAAACTAATGTCACAGAAAGAAACAAATGGGAACACAAGGGTACTGCATGCAATGGACGCTGTTGTGTGGCCACGTCCACCCACTATGCCAATGTGCAGCATAAATTTGTCAGTTCTATCTATACATTTTCATAAAACTGGCAGTGTATGCAGAAACTACATGTTCAAGATAAAACTATTTGAAAACTAAGCTGTGAGAAATAATGTTTTTGTTGTACTGGAAAACACTAAGATTGCAGGTTCAAATTTCTTTGGTAGTCTGCATGACTTTTCATAGTTCTGACTGAAATTGAAAAGTATTCAACCTCTTATGTTTATTACATTTCTTTGGTGTTAAATGTAAATATATTTTTGTTATCAGTCTGTAAACAAAACTCTTTTTTTAATCAGATAACTAGTTCTATAACTATTATTCATATTTAAGTCAATATTGAGACTCCTTTGCCAGAATCACAGGCATGAGTCTGTTAATCACGATCAATTCTGTGATTCTTCTTTACAAAATGGGTAGTGATTCCTCAAGTGAACAGTGTCCAGTTTTTTGCCAAGTGCTCTCCACTTTGTTTTCTTGACTGGATACTGGCTGAGGTTTGATGGGTTCTAATTTTCTTGAGTGATCCCATCTATAAAAAGAAACTTGTTGAACAGTAATTGTGTGCTAAAAGTAATGATGCTTTCCTAGTCCTACACGTACTTCTTCTTACTCTTCATCTTTCCCACTTCAATGTGGGGTCAATGTTCTTGATCACCGTCTTCATATAGCTCGGTTCTGCACCTCATATCCAGTGAAGCCCTTTTCCTTCAGATCTTCCTTCATTTTATCCATCCACCTCCACTTTGGCCTCCCTCACTTTGTCTTCCCCTGTAGTTCCACTCCCATCAATTGTTCATCCCACTTCAACCTCCTTTCCTGTACTTTTTTAGATATCACTCCCACCTTTGTTATATCTCTGATTGTCTCATGTCTTATACTGTCATTTTTTTGTAACTCCACACATCCATGTCAACATTTGTATTTCTGCCACATTTAACAACTTCTCCTGCGCTCTCTTTACTGCACGTCTCAACTCCATACATACATCATTGCTGGTCTTACCACTGTCTTTAAATACCGTGGCACAATAAATAATGCATGATTGCAGTTTTTTTTGTATGTTCTAGATTACATGCAACCCAAAATATGCAAATAAAGAATAATTATCATAATAATAACGCATTTTATTTAATAATTTCCCATGCTCAGAGTCTTTCATAAATTTTCAAAAGGGCACAAAAAGAATAAAAGCACAGAAAAAGATTAAGTAAATAACTATGGGCGCAAACTAACATCAAACAGTAAACACCAAAGAGTAGATTAATACATGAAATACAGATTTCTGAATTAGAATAAATAACAAACAGGAATAAGAAATACAGAAATACAAATTGCTAAATGAAAAATATGACCAAATAACATTTGCATAAGCTAATATGTAGATATATCGATGACAGCTATTAAATCACACTTGGCAATGACTGTCTGTGAAAGGCAACTTACTTGAGTTAGTCATTCAGTCACATCACTTTAAAAATGATTCAATTTAAAACTGTAGTTATTTAGTCTTATAGTGATAGCTCCTGATAGTTCCTGCTTTTATATTTTTCCACTACTCTCACAATCCCTAAATCACATTGTAATACTAAAATAACATGTGAAAAGGGAATTCATTGTTGACATTCCAGTTAATTTCTGTTTAGCTAAATGGTAAAATGATTTAACATAAATAAAAAAAAAACTTTATGCTTAAGTCACCCTGGCGTGCCTTCCTGTCACTGGCTGGTGTGTTCTGATGACCTGTTGTTTCTTCTTTAAGACTAGAAACCCTGGAGACTGGAAGGTTCCATGTCACTCACAGTCGGAAGGCAGGCTAAAAAGAGCTCTTCTGTGTGGAGAACCTCCAAGCTGCAGAAAAAGACAATAAAGTAAGTTCATGGCGTCACCTCAGTATTTTTTCCTGTTGCCCCTGCTAAATCATTCCCTGTGCACCTATCGATGTGCCTATGTATAAGCTACAAAAATTTGAACAAAAAGGTAAAATACATTTTTACAAAAATGTCTTGGGCAAGAAGTCAGTTATCTACAGTTGGGTTTTATGTAGCCATTTCATTATAATATGTTTTGTGATGTTGAGACTTGTGTCTTCTTATTATAGGTACTGTAAGATTGAATAATTGTCATTATACTATTCTTTTTTGTGAACTCTAAAAAAGGTAAAATGAAAAGAGTGCAGTCTATGAAATTTGCTAATGATTTATTTAAGACTTCACTGAGATTTAGTCTAGTTTGTATAAGTGACATCTGCTGGGAAAACTACAGCGATTTATACAAGTGCACACAATGATCCAGAATGGTGACTCACACCTAATTGGAATATCATCATCATATGTGATTTGTTATAATGCAGAAAATATGACGAACAACAATAAGCATAATCATGAAAACAAATGAGCTATAAACATCTGTTCTAGCAATTTTGTTTTTCTTTTGAAAATAATTTTCCAAAAAAAGTCTTCATTAACTTCTAAACATTTTCTATGTTTTTGTCTTAATGGCTAAGGGTGCCAATGAGGTGTTTCTTCCCCATGGTTATGCTTTAGTTAAAAATTAGATTTTTTTTAATTCTTGGTGGAACTTATCAAGTAAAACAAAGAATAAATTAACACAAATATACAACCCAGTGAAGTTTTTTTGAGCTCACTTGAAAGACAGTGCACAACTTCACTGTGTCTCTATGACACATATGAAAAATGGAGCTGTTTCACACCCTGCTTCCTTCATCTTTTGACATTTAATATGTGCAACGATCAGGTAAATGAGCTTCATTTTGTCTGTACAATTGAAAATATGTTTTTGCTTTCTATCAGCTGCTAAATCACACGTAGATGTTTTGCTATTCAGCACACATAGAGTATATGCTCTGATGTGCAACAGTAGTGTTAGGAGTGTAATGGGATTTTAAAAAAGGAGGTTATAGGATTAGACTCAAGTAAATAATTGTTTGTTTTGGAATTTATTTCTGGTATAAAAGCATATGCCTAATAATGCATAATAAATAGCATTTACTGGTACATTAGATTTATAACCCTTACGACGGCATACTGTAGTTTGTGGTGTAATAGCTATTAATTTTTGTAGTAATGTATAGACATTAAACCTGATATCCGCCACTACAGAACTTGATGTGCATTACAAATTAGTTTCTGTTATATGCCTTATTATGCTGTGACTTACTCCAAGGAGATAAAACAAAACAAAGGACTGACTTTGTGGGGGAAAAAAATGGTGCCAACACAGGCATTCTGTTCATATGCATTACACTTATAATATTATTAAAGAGACTGAGGCATCATGTGTAGCGAGGCACATGGTGTGTACTATCCCAGTGAAGTGTGTGGATCTTAATATCATAAGAACGCTCCACTTGTGACAAAATAGTCATGTTTCTGAATTTAAATCGTGTAAAATTAGTTTTTAATCCTTCTCTATATTAGTGGTAATGAATTTGTAGTTTTGTGTGCAGTGCTGCCCACTACAATACAAAACAAAATTTGAATACTAGAAGCTGTGCTGAGATAAGCAACTATGGGTTTATCACAGCCAAGCCCTACACTGACAGAGTAAAGGAACTGAACTATAATTTAGGCCTTCAGAATTTTCGATCAATAAAGTTGATTCATGCAGAATTATTTCAATCAAATTTGTAATCATGTAGTAGAACAGTGGAGAAAATTTGCATAAAGTGCATTCAAGTAAGAAACCTGTGCTGGGATGCTTGTTGCTTTGCCAAAGTTACAAAAATTAGGAAAAAAAATCAGGAAATCAATAAAATGAATGCACCAAAACCTAATATGAAAACCTAAAGAAATCGTTAGAAAAGCAAGCAAAGGTCGGACACAAAAAAAAAAAAACATTAGCTATGCTGCACATTTATTTTTTCAGAATCCAGAATCATGGATGAAGAGGACAGAATGCCACCATCTTAAATAGTGGTGACCTGTTGTGCCACACAATATAACTCTCTGTAGTGATGTGTCTGTAAAAATACTCAAAATGGCACTACTTTCCCTTGCCCATAAACTAGCATGCCACAATAAAATATTTAAATAAACTAAATAACAATGAACAATTATAAAATTCATAAATGAATTTCTAATAGATCAAAATTTCGCAACACGAATAAGATGCAGAATGTAATAGTAAAGTCCCCACAGAAACAGAATTGTTCATCTGAATTCTCTTAACAGTTGCATAGTTGCAGTAGTAGACGAGTAGGATTCCTTAAGTCTCCCAGCTTGTCATACACAATAGCACAGAGAATACTTTTCTGCCTAATTCCCAAATAACCCTGCATTTTGTTTTCTGTGTGACTTAACATTTGTAGTAGAACCTTAACTTTATGCTAGATTAGTCTTTTGTGGCTGATGAAAGTATTTTTGCCAAGAAATGCAACAATTCAACAGTCATTATAATTTTATTCCACTGTGTACACACAAATCTTTAAAACATTATACAGTACATATACTGTATATATGAATATATATAATATTCAAATTCCTCTCACATTTCAGTGATGCAAAGTTAGAAAACAGACTTTACACCTCAGTGAGGAAATAATGCTCCATTACATTACTCCGAATGTCCAATCTACCTTGAATGGGGAACATTTGGTGTTACTTTAATTGTGAATTTTTGAAAGCCAATTATCTGTGTTTCTGTGGTGGTAGAAAAAAAATCATGAGAAATCTGCCCAACAGTTACTGTATTTCCAATTATATACATTCCCTAGCTGAAGCATATCATTGACAAAGACGCATTGTCATGCTAATATGCTGGCCCTAACTAATGTTACTTTTTTTTTAAATGCATAGTGCAGAGATGATATATTTTACCCTATAAAAACTTGTACATCAGTAAGCACAACTTCAAAATAAGGGTCACTAGAACACATAATAATCTTTCGACTCAGGTCCCTGAAGTGGGGACAACAATTGCTTTAAGTAGTCGGGGAACTCAGTTAACTAGATGAGGATGATGAACTGCTGATCTCTTCTTTCATTCCTCAGAACCAGTATTGTATTACTGGATCCTCAGGGCTGTAATCTATAGCCGCAGCATTAGTCCCAAAGTAGGAACCAAATGTGGATGGATAAGCAGCTCATGACGGGACACATATATGCACTTGTTCATACCCACCCTTTCAAAGCAATTTTAATTGAGTGAAAAAAGTAAAAGAAACACATTTGTATTTGAGCAATACAAATTGTTTTTCTTTAAAAGTATGGTCATTTAAATGATGAAGAGTTAACATTCTGTCATGTTTGAAGTTGTATATAAACATGATCTTTACATTGACATCGATGATTATAGAAGATATATCAGTGAAACTGAGAAGGGTGGTTGTCAACCATAGAAGAGGAGTCAGTGGCAGATGCTGCACAAAAACAGTGGGAAAATGACTAGGGTGACGTTGGGATGGCAGTTGGAGAGAAAGCCATTATCAACTAATAGCAAATGTAGGCAAAAGCACAAGCTGTTTATTGGTAGTGTTTGTGCATTCATTTGAGAACCAACAAAATACAAATCCATAACTCTGCTTCAATCCACTAAAAATGTTTATGTCTATGAAGGGAACCTGAAAATTCAAGAACATTTCATCAAAAATTTTAAAGAGAAGACTATTACGGTCTAATACATAAACTCCTTAATGGATGCAAAATTATACTTTTGCAGGTAAATGCATGCAATGACCAAAAGCAAGGGTCTACATAGCAGCAGGAAATAAGTCACCTGGTCAGATGAATCATCGTTCAGCTGGCTTCCAGTTTTATGACGCGTACATCTTTGGTTAACACCAAAAACTCCTACAAACTGAAAAGCTTGATCCTCCACCAGTGAAGATCTAGTAGTTCTGTTGTGGAGTAATTGCATTTAGTACAATGTAAATGCCACCCAATACAACGTGGCACCGGGTGATCACATATGATCATTGCTATTCAGGATATTCAGCCTGCATAACTGGTTTGGCAGTAGGTCAGTGATGGTCTGGGTTGGCTTATCCTTGGAGGGTTGCACAGACCTCCACGTGCTAGTCAATGCTACCCTGACTACTGTTAGGTACCAGGATGAAATCCTCAGAGCCATTGTCAGACATTCTTCATGCAAAGAGTTGTGGGACTCTAGAACAAACTACAGAGACATGTGGATGAAACAGAAACCTTGACAATCTTTAAGGGTAAATTTGGATGAGAAATTGGGATATCTTAGCTATTAGCTATACAAATGGGCTGATGGACTGAATGGCCTCCTCTCATTTTTCGTATTTCTTATGTTTCTTCATGACAATGGCAGTGAGCCTCTGATCCTTTGCTCATCATATACAATACAGACCCTGATCAATGTTACAACATGATCACACAGTGTCAAAAACAGGATTTGAATCCACAACCTCATGGATTGATGTCCAACTCATATTGTCTGCCAAATATTAGTATTTGGCTAAAAAAAAATTGCAAATATTGTATGCAGAAAATTCAAAAGACATTGTATTTCTGATATATCCGATTAACCAAACCGCAATATAAATGTGGCTTATTGTCTTACAAAATTTCCTGAGCAAAGATGGTTTAAACAGCTAGTGTTAAATAAATGTCAGAATTAAACTCCTCTCAAAATACACTAAAACACATATGTATACATGTTGAATATTACAATTTCATACTATGGTATACAATGGCTGTCACTATATCTTAAAGGAATCATGCTCTTATGAGAAGGACACCTGTAACACTAAATGGTTAAAATGTCTCATTGAAGAATGTTGCCTCCAGTACAGTCCTAGATGCTGTCAGAACATTCAATTAAGATAAGTTATTTAGTGAGGTATTGCTTTATTTTGTCAGCCTCCTAGTTTAGTTTCTTATGAGTGTCTTGTCTGTGCCGTATTAATTAGAGGATTAGCATTTGGAGTTAAATATGATGCAGAATGTGTCAGTATGTCAGTCTGGGTGAGATCACCGTTAGAGTAGGTTCAGGTAGAGATGTTTGCTTTTATATGTGTTAAAATGCCATGTAATCCTACTACGGTCGTGGGAGAAATTCAATAAAATGTGCTGCTACTTTAAAACTTTAGTCTTATAAAAAAAAAAAGAGCTCTATAAAATTAAAAATTCATCAGAAATTCTCTCCTTGCCTCTTCTCTTCCATGCTCCTTTATTGTGAGGCACTATTCTTTTTCTATGACACAGAAAATACTTTTTATATGCTTCAAGGGATGTACTGCTGCAAAATGACTTGTCCTGATTGGTGTCTGCATTGCAGAGCTAACAATGAGTAAAATAAATGGGTTCACTAAAAGCACTGTGCTGGCCTGAAGCAACTTTCAGAAAGTACAATTTATCCTGAAAAAAAGTTTGTGAGAACTGATGTGCAGCAGGCTCCGTCTATCGGTGTATCTAACATTATGGACAGATGGAATCACCACTCCCTCCAGGCAAGAGAATTCAAAATTCCTTAACAGTGGGAAGTCCTCCGCTTTAGACTATTAGCCTTAATAGTCATCTTGTGTGTTGACTGGAAGTTGACAGTCGACCTCCCAGATTATAAATGAGCCTTAGTTGTGCTTAGTTTCAGTCCTGTTCTTGGGCCTCTCTTAATGTAGGATGCTGAGACGTTTGATTGCACATATAAGCTCTTTTATTTTTCACATAAATGTGGGCCATGTTAGATGTGTAGCATTCTCACACCAGCTTAATCCAAATCAGGGTGGGGGTGTTTTGTATAATCCACTCAAGCACCAGCGGGTGCAAGGAAGGAAACCGCCCAGGGCAGGGCCCACTAACACACACACAACCCTCATGGAGCCAAATTTAGATAACCTAACACACACGTCTTTGACCATGCTGTGCAGCAGCATTAGCCATTCTACCACCATGCCATCTGATGTAAAACACTTGGCACAGTCTATTTCAGTCTCCCTATTATTATTTGTAAATTATTTTGAAATGCACATCAGTTAAAATATAGTATACACATAAATGTTGTTAGTATTGTAATTGTAACTCCAAGGGAGCCCAGGGTATATATTTCCTTTGAAGGCATGGGCCGTTTCCCTAGGGAACTGAGTGACACGGGTGTGATGCCCCTTACCCACCATGTGCCTTGCAAAGGTTCAACTTTGGGGCATTGAGTAGTCATACTGAGAATAAACCAGGGTGAGTGAAAGAGGCACAGACAAGGTGTTACAAAAATTAACAGTTCTTTATTGAAACAAATAATATCAAAATATTCAGTTGTTTTGAAAAGTTGAAGAAGTTCTTTGAGTTTTGTGAAAAACAGGCGATGAAAAAAATAGCTTTCATTTGAATATACATGAAATAATTTTTTTTAAAAAATTCTTACAATAGACTTAATTCTGTGACTCTTATCCCGTTCCCTTCTCCCTTGTCCAGGCTCCTGAAAGGGACCACAAAGGACTTTCAGAGCCACACTGCAAAGTCAAAAACAAAAACCTGTCAATATTTCAAATCCAAGTCTTTCCATCTTTTCAAACAGCTTCGAGAACAAATAACTACAGTGGAACCTCGGTTCACGAACGTCTCGGAACACGTACAAATCGGTTTACGACCAAAAAGTTTGCCAAACTTTTGCATCTGTTCACGACCACACACTCGGTATATGAACAAGCCAGTTTCCCTTTCGGTTTGTACGTGTTCAGTCTCTCCCTGTGCATTTCCTGTGCAGCGAGCAAGCAAGAGAGAAAGAGAGAGAGACACACACATACAGGCACGCGCACGAGAGAGAGAGAAACACACGCACACAGGCGTGCGCGAGAGAGACGCACACGCACGCACACAGGCGTGCGCGAGAGAGACGCACACACATGCACACAGGCGTGCGCGAGAGAGATGCACACACACACACACACACACGCGAGAGACGCACACACACACATACACACACACACACACACACACACGAGAGACAGAGAGAGAGAGACAGAGACAGACAGAGACAGACAGACAGACAGACACACACACACACACACGCGCGCGAGAGAGACGCACGCACGCACGCACGCACGAGAGAGATACACGCACACGCGAGAGAGAGAGAGACGCACACGCACACACCCACACCCACGAGAGAGATGCGCGCGCGCACACACACACGCACACAGGCGTGAGAGAGACATGCACGCACACACACACACAGGTGAGAGAGAGAGACAGACACACACACACACACGAGAGAGACACACACACATACACACGAGAGACACGCGCACGCACACACATACGCACACACACACACACACAGGTGCGCGAGAGACGCACGCACGCACACACACACACACACGCACAGGCGCGAGAGAGAGACGCACACACACACGCACACGAGAGAGATGCACACACACACACACACACACACACGAGAGAGACGCACGCACATGCGCGCGAGAGACACACGCAGGTGCGCGAGAGAGACGCATGCACACACACACACACAGTGCACAGGTGAGAGACTGCCCACATCCATGATTGTTCCTGGGGCTAATGTGCTGCAGCTGCCATATCCTCTCTGCATATATAGAGAAGCCCGAGACGGTTAGGGAGGAAAAAAAGAAAATAGAACGAGGAGAAAGGAAAAGACGGAGGTTGCAGAAGGAAGCAAGAGAAAGAGAGAGAGAGAGAAGGCTCGCGGCAGCTGAGCAGACAACCTGGGTGTTAGGCCGACACATAGGGCGTAGTAGTTGTTGTCGCTCCCGCAGAGTTTGTTTCGGGAAGGACGGGAGTGACCGGGAGACGGGTGACTCGTGACTCTCTGCATGGGACCGCAGATGGCAGTGGGAGTCAGGATTTGGGATGTGGTGTCCTTCACGTGAGAGCCTTGGCCGTGGGAGGAAGTCCCAAGTCCCTGTCATGGGGAGCCGACTGGAGCCAAGGATCGGAAAGGCGACTGACAGTAGTAGCTGGAGGAGTAGGCAGAAGGTCAGCTGCATTGAGAGCGTCTCACCTGTTGCAGGGCCCGCATGGGAGAAGCAGGTGAGACGCCAATGCTAACAGAAAAGAAGCACCGGGCTTGTCAATTGTTTTTAAAGACAGCTTCCTGATGTACGTTTGAACCTCATTTTTAAAGGATTGTGTTTTTGTGTATTTTAACCTCCACACGTTTATTTTTATGGATTATTTATTTAACGAAGACATTTGAATGCACTACTGCACTTTGTTTGAACATTTGATTTATTTTTTAATAAAAGCACTTTGCACATTTTTGAACCATTCCCTTGCTCATTGTTATTGCCTCACTGTCTAGCTCATCGGTGACATTACCGACGGTGTTGGGTTCAAGGGCTCCCTAACAGAAGATGGGAGTATGGAGCAGAACCAGCATCGTCACAGATCCATGACAGACCCTGAAACACGTTATGAACAAATTGAAAAAGAGTTGCTCAGCATATCCTATGCTTGTGACAGATTTCATCAGTTTGTGTCAGGACAGAAAATTGTTGTAGAGACAGATTATAAACCTTTACTTTCATTATTCCAAAAGCCACTCCAAGACTGTCTTCTGAGAAATCAAAGAATGATGATTAAGCTGCAACGCTATACTCTGAAGGTGACATATACACCAGGGAAAATGATGTACACAGCCGACACTCTTTCCCGAGCAGTTGACCCAAAGGTACCTGTGAGCTCAAAAACAGAAGTAGATGTTAAAGCATATATTGATATGATCACAGAATCAGTGCCAATTTCAGATGCAAAGATGGATATCATACAAACTGAGATGGATAAAGATGTAACCTTAAACAAATTGAAACAGATAATACTGAATGGATGGCCATATGAGAAACAGAACTGTTCACCAGACATAAGAGTATTGGAGCTACAGAGCTGAATTAGCAGTAGTTGATGATATAATCTTTAAAGGAAGTAAAATAGTTATACCAAAGAGCCTGAGAAAAAAAATGTTGAAAAAGATTCATGAAGGACATCTGGATATTGAGAAATGTAAAAAGAGAGCACGCGAAGTGATGTATTGGCCCAGAATTAATCATGATGTGACGAAAGAGGTATCCACTTGTGACACGTGTCACAAGTATCAAGTACTTAACCCAGCAGAACCACTGAAACCACATAGTACACCAGCAAGACCATATCAGAAAGTAGGAGTTGATCTTTTCACATGTAATGGAGCAGATTATCTAATTGTGTCAGACTATTATTCTCATTACCCTGAAGTATGCAAACTGAGCAGTACCACTACAGATACTGTGATAACATGCATGAAGTCCATATTCTCAAGACATGGAATACCAAATGAGGTGTTTAGTGATAATGGACCACAGTTTGCTAATAAGAAGTTTAAAACATTCTGCAAAGATTGGGATATTATTCATAATACTTCAAGCCCACATTTCCCTCAGTCAAATGGACTGGTTGAGAAGTCAGTGCAAATAGTGAAGCGGCTGATGCAGAAGGCCAAAGATAGTGGATGTGATTTCTACAAGAGTCTTCTTGCATATCGTGCAACACCCCTAGCTTGTGGTTATTCTTCAGCACAGCTACTCATGGGCAGGAGATTAAGAACAAATTTACCCATTGATGAGAACCTGCTAAGAAGGGGAGAAAGTGAAGAAGTACAAGGAACAACAGAAAGAAAAACAAAAGTTCTACTTTGACAGAGGTACTCGTGAATTACCTGAACTCCAACCCGGTGATATTGTAAAGTGCAAGGATAAATACAGCACATGGAGACAAACAGGAACTGTATTAGAACAGACACAGCCTAGATCATACAACATACAGACAGATGAAGGAGCTGTTCTAAGAAGAAACCTTCGAGACATCAAAGGACCAATAACCTCTACTCAGAACACTAACACCAGCTAAACAAATATTAACGAGAAGACAAATATAAATCAGGAAAGAACATGTCAACTGCAAATACAATTAACCAGAAGATCAACACGTCAAGTAAAACCACCAGAACGACTCATTGAGACATGTTGAGGATTAAAGGAACATTATCAATTAAGAAATGCTGAATTCCTTTAACAATTGTGCTCTTTATACATAGTTTGAATGCTAGGTGTATGCCTGAAATGTTCTGGATCGGTCAGTTGTTTGAAGTGATTAAGTTTATCAAAGTAGCATTTGAAATGTATAACATTATTAATCTTAAAAGTAATGCCTTACTTCTCTTTAAGAGAGGAAGATGTAATGTTTATTAGTAAGGTCTATTAAGGAATACTTACAATATAATTAGTAATGCCTGTAGATGCGGATGCAAGCTAGAGAATGGGCGTGAACTAAAGAACCTGTAGTAAAAGTAATGTCTCTAAAGTCTATCTATTAAAAAGTTATTATATCTTTCAATCCTGTGTAATGATTAAACTACGAACCTAACAAGATCACCACAAAATGTCCAGCTTATCACATTTATCCCCACTCCTGTATGCTCTAGCTGATAAATAAAAGTACATCCCTGTCTATCCTTATTCTAGCATCTCAGGAGTTCCTTGGTGCACTCTACACTACAGTCGTGGCCAAAAGTTCTGAGAGTGACACACAAATTTTCACAAAGTTTGCTGCCTCATTTCTTATGATGGCAATTTGGATATACTGTACTCCAGAATGTCATGAAGAGTGATCAGATGAATTCAAATTAATTGCAAAGTCCTTCTTTACCATAAAAATGAACTTAATCCCAAAAAAAACATTTCCACTGCATTTCAGGACCTTCTGACATCATTTCAGTGATCCTGTCGTTAACACAGGTGAGATTGTTGACAAGGACAAGTGCTGGAGATCACTCCATCATGCTGATTGAGTTAGAATAGATAGGTTCAATTGTTGTGAAGAAGGCTTCAGGACACCCAAGAAAGTTCAGCATCCACCAGGATCGTCTCCTAAAGTTGATTCATGGCTTGGGATCGGTGCACCATCAGTGCAGAGCTTGTTCAGGAATGGCAGCCGGCAGGTGTGTATGCATCTGCACGCACAGTGAGGCGAAGACTTTTTGAGGATGGCCTGGTGTCAACAAGGGCAGCAAAGAAGCCACTTCTCTCCAAGAAAAACATAAGGAACAGAATGATATTCTGCAAAAGGTACAGGACTGAAAAGATTGGACTGCTGAGGACTGAGGTAAGTCAGTTTCTCCTATCCCCTTTCCGATTGTTTGGGGCATCCGGAAAAAAGATTGTCCAGAGAAGAAAAGGTGAGCGCTACCATCAGTCATGTGTCATGCCAACAGTAAAGCATCATGAGACCATTCATGTGTGGGGTTGCTTCTCAGCCAAGGGAGTGGGCTCACTCACAAGAAAAACACAGCTATGAATAAAGAATGGTACCAAAACATCCTCTGAAAGAAACTTCTCCTAACCATCCAAGAAACGTTTGGTGATGAACAATGCCTTGTCCAGCATGATGGAGCACCATGCCATAAGGCAAAAGTGATAAAATTTTGGGTCCATGACCAGGAAACTCAGACCATAATCTCATTGAGAACTTGTGGTCAATCCTCAGGAGGCTTGTGGACAAACAAAAACCCACAAATTCTGACAAACTCCAAGCATTGATTATGCAAGAATGGGCTGTCATCGGTCAGAATTTGACCCAGAAGATGATTGACAGCATGCCAGGGCAGAGGTCTTGAAAAAAAGAAGGGTGAACACTTCAAATATTGACTCTTTCCATAAACGTAATGTAATTGTCAATACAAGCCTTTGAAATGCTTGTAATTATACTTCAGTATACCATAGAAACATCTGACAAAAAGATCTAAAAACATTAAAGCAGCAAACTTTGTGAAAACCAATACTTGTGTCATTCTCAAAACTTTTTGCCACGACTGTACAATTGGCAGCAGAAATTTTCTTCTTTGGCAGTACAGTCTGTTTCTCTTTTTATATACTGCTGGGACTCCTTCCACCAGTCCTAGAGGATGTCTCCCCCTGCTTACCGCAATTACCAAACACACCTTACATAGTCCATTCTGGAAGGAAGCGTACAAATCCATGACTGTTATGGACATGATAAATCCCAAATATACAATTTAAAAAATATGGAAGCCATATTTTATATTGATTTGGGCTGAAGTGTAGACTGGTATTGAATCAAATATAGGAAATAATCATGTTGCATAATAAAAGAAGTAGAAAAATATGGATTGACATACATTCAAACTTTAATCTTCAAAGATGCAAAGTCAATGTCCGTAATTAAGAAATCGTTTGACCACCAGTTCAGAAAGAGTGTGATACAAGATGCTACCACTTTCTTCGAATGCTGTATTCGTTAAGAGTGTCACGAAGGTATCTTTGCGGGTATTTCGCAGATCTGACATGAGATCTCTCACAATATGAATTTACTGTATATAGAGCTTGTGTTCTACTATGAAGTTTATGGTGTGAGGAGACATTCTTTATGAATAGTGTTCCATCTCTGAGTAGGTATTTCATACACTTCAGTGACTGTTGGATCAATTTGTTTATTAGGAAAGGTTGGGCACATAGCTAATACTAAAAAGTTGATATTTTCTATTATCAACTATTATCAAAATTAAGACTTACCCCCCACCCCCCCCCAGGGCCCAAGGGTGTCACACATATAGATTTACTCTCTATGAACATCACGTATAAAAATAAAATGAGCAGGGGGTGGTACTCCTGGGAGGTTTGAGTCCACAGTCATTTGTACATTACATTTCCCTCTCTGAGATTTAAGCGCAATGTTTCTGGTACATTATATCAAGAAAGGGGTGATATAATGTATGAGTAATCATGTGAATGGCAGAGTATAAGTTATCACTGAAGCAGACAAATGTTGGCATTTTCTTGCATATGCCATAGCTTCTTTGCAACCAGGGCTCCAAGGCGTACTCAAATCACCCCTGAGTTAGAGTGACAACTGTGCTTCAGATGTGATTCTACTAACGTATACTTCTCATTGTCATTTCTTTCCATATAATTATTTCTGGGCCTTTTCATACACTCAAAGTGAATAAAGATTACAATAACGGCAGCTGATCTAATGTAGCTTGATGATTGCTATTATTTTTTAGTAAGTTTACATGAGGATGTACTTTTTCCCTGTGCTCTGTCCCTTTAAATCCAGGGGAATGTATTGTGCCACATTGCTAATTAAGAGAGGGTGAGACATTAATTGCTGGTGCACAGCTGTTAAGTAGCAATTAGACAGCCAGCTGAGCAAACCGAGGAGAAAAGCCAAAACAAGACTAGCTGCATATTAGTTAAACATGGTATTGATCTTGTCCTGCTGTTCACCAAAACACTTGAGGATCATTTCTTCTTCGTACCCTAATGCGTTGTCTGGTGTTGTTCTGCTGCTAGCCCGGTACTGTCTCAGGTACACTGCAACTGACCCACGGTCCCATGTGTCTCTTTCACTAAAGCCACTGGCATGCACTTTATTAAATCGGTTAAAAATAAAACCTATCTTGGATTTTAGGAATTAGGAAAGTCTAATTTTATTTAATGATTAGTCCAACATCTTCCTCATTTGGTTATAATGTTAGGTTTTTCGGGTTTTAGCTGTGTTCTCTTTGTTTGCAGTGGGTGTACCATTTTCTTTGCATGATGTTGTCCAAAGTTATGTTGTTTGGGTGTTGGTGCAGAATAATGTATTATTTTATGTATCATGTACTTTAATAGCGGTTTAGCCAAGAAGTAACTCTGTATACAGTGATCCCTCGCTGTATCACGCGTAGACTTTCGCGGCTTCACTCTATGGCGATTTTTTCTCATACACGCTTATGTCACTACGCATGTGCTTTCTGAGAACTTTTATCTAAGCCCCACGATGGTTCCTAAACGTGCTGCTTTTTCTAAGCCTTCTGACAATGAAAATAAGTGCCGGAGGAAGATGCTTACCATCCAGGAGAAGGTGAAACTCTTGGATATGATCAAAGATGGCAATACCCTACAAAAGCCTCCTCACGCATATGAAAAGACAGCGCCAGCAACTGCCTATCAAGATGTTCTTCAGCCGCGCACCCAGACACCCACTGCCTAATCCTAGTACTCCTTCAGCGGAAGAAGACAACGACGCACCTGCTGAAGATACTGCACCACCTGAAGACTCTCCTACTGAGCTTGTGCCTTCATAGGTTAGTGGTTGTGTGTAAGAACTATGTGTGTGTAATTAAATGTACAGTACAATAATAATGATTTTTGTAACATCTAATATGTCTTATTTTCTCTTATTTTGTCTAATATATTGGGTAATATGAGTGTAATGATGACTAAAGGGTGTTATTTCATGCCTAGAGGGTTCTAATAATGTTAAAAAACGTATTTAGAAGGTCATAAACAGGTTTTCTATACTCTAACTGCGAAAATATTTGATTTATAAATAAAGAATCCTACTTCGTGAAAATTCATTTATCGCGGTAGAGTCTGGAACGGATTAACCGTGATAAACAAGGGTTCACTGTAACTGTAAATAGAAAGTCAAGAAAGAGAGGCATTATGGCTCAGTTTTACAATTTTTAGTTTCTAGTTTCTGTCCATTATGCTGTCCAAAGACTTATTTTGGTGGTTGGCAATTGTAAACTTGTTCAGTTGTGCCTATGTGCATGCCTACACTCTGCAGATTGGTTTCCAAGGTGGCCATTTCAGCCTGGATGGCCTCTGGATCTCTGAACAAAAAAAAGAAAAGTGGATTTATACAATGAATGGATAGATGGATTAAGGTGCAGGATAAAACACAACATAGAGCTGCTTGGGGTACCTAGAACCAACACTGAGAACCACTCATCTTAAAGTTAATCAACGGAGAAAAAAGGTCCTCAAGGCCTAATATTAAAGATTGACTAAAGAAATCCCTTTGACAATAAATGAGTACTGTTATATAAGAAAATGGCAAATGAGAGGAGACCTTTTAGTCCAGTTAATAGCTAAGCTGTTCAAATATCTCATTCAGATTCTTCTTAAAGGTTGATATTTTTTCTGCTTCAACTCCATGTCTCAGTAGTTTTTTCTGGATTCCCACAACTCTTTGCATAAAGAAGAGCTTCCTGGCTTCAGTCCTAAATGCACTTCCCCTTAATTTCCTCTGCTGTCCTCAAGTATGTGATTCAACAGTATTGTATGTTGAAAGAATTCTGCTGTATCTACTTTATCAATGGCTTTGCGAATTTTGAAGACCTGGGTTAGGTCCACATGTAGTCTTCTCTGCTTGAGACTAAACAGGTTAAATTCTGAGTCTATCAGGGTAGGACAAGTTCTTACTGACTCCAGTGGTAGGAGATATACCTCCGTAATGAATGAAGATGTCATATTTGAAGGTGCAGGCACAATGTCACTCTATGAGAAGAACTTTTTATTGAAAATAATTGTGTAAATTCTTTACAGTTCAACTGCATAGCCCTTCAATGTATGTCTGCTGGTCAGAGACAGGACAGAGATCGATACAGAAAGGTAAGAATTGTTATAAAACAATATATAATTGAATGGGTGGAGATATAGTTGCTTATCAAAAAAAAAAAATTAAAACATTATTTATGCTGTTTTATAAACCTTAACATAGTATGTAAACCATTTTTTTCTCTAGTAAACATCTACATTTTACTTTAAATGAAAATGTTACACACTGCCTTTGGCAAAATTCATTTTTCCACCTTTAAAAATATTCTGCAGGTGGATTGCATTTCATGCTTGATTTTCTGTGCAACTTAACAGCTCTGAATGAATAATTAATCAGCATTTTGGCTATCTTCCACTGTTCTGGGTAAAATAAATTACTTAAAACATATTAGTACATTAAAAACCTTTTGCCAAGTGGAAAAATACCTTAAAAGAAAGGGCTACAGGTTACTCGTGACATCACAAATTTATACATCACATTAAAAAGGAACTAGTAACATAAATCAGTTTCTTGTATATTTTACTGTCTTTGAATGGGACTGACTTGCAGTCTGTCACTGAATGAGCTACACAGTAGCTGCTTATCTGGGCAAGTCCAAAATGATGTGAAGATGGAAAACATGCGTTACCAATTTCCATCTTCTAGGTCAAGAGAATACCTCTAAAACATTAATACTGGGGGCCGGTGCACTTCTCTTCATGCTTGTTCTGAGTTATTTCCCAACTGCATGCTTCTTACTTAGTCCAGGAGAGGAAGGTTTGCTGCTAGTGCCCTGCCTGTCAGAAAATGAACAACAGTGGTAGGAAATTGTGAATTTCCAAGTCTTTGTGTGGGTAGCCCATGGCTCCTGCTCCTTGTCGAGAAACTGCTTGATATATATGGGTTTAGTTTCTTTTCATATGCTGATATATGGGTGGATGAACCTATGGTTTCCTGAGTAACGTATTGTCTGTCTAATAGACCAGTTTGTGAAGCTCAAGGTCTCTAAAATAGATGAGAACAACCCTTGAACACCACAAGAAATAGTCCTGTCTCCTTTTCTCTTTACTCTATGTACCTTAGACTATAAAAATAACGCCAGGTTGTGTCACTTGCAGAAATTTTCATATCATTCCACACTTTCAGGGTGATTTCATAAAGGGGATGAGACAAGTAAGGAGTCAGGTGAAGAGCTGCGTTTTTTGCTGTAAAGAGAAGTGTCTTTAATTTAACATCCGCAAAACCAGTGAACTGGTTATTGAATTTTGCCACACAAGTGCCTCTGTGTCCAGTCACTATTCAGGGAGTGTGTGTAGAGGTGGTCCACTCCTACAAGTACTTTGGGGTCTACATTAATGACTGTTTGGGCTGGTCTCATAATAAAGAGGAACTATATAAGAAAGGGCAGAGCAGACACTTTTTTTTTTTTTTTTTAAGAGACTGCGTTCCTTTAATGTGGGTACTGACCTCCTTTACTTTGTGTTTGCCAGTGCGATTTTCTGTTTTGTGATTTTCCATGCCGTGCTGGGCTGGTGACATCGCTTCAAGAGAGGCCCACCAAATCAACGGGCTAATTAGAAGGGCAGGCGCAGATATAAGACGCACACTAGACCCCTGGAGGTAGTAGCAAAGTAGAGCTTTGAAACAAAACTGAGTGCCACTATGAAGAATACAACACATTCTCTGTCTGACGCACTAACACTGAGGACTTTCAGCCAATGAATTGTTCAGCAGAAGTGTGTCACGAAACGCTGCTGGGGCTACTTTGTGCCAACAGCAATATGTCCGTATAACGCCTGTCACTGTGATTGCGCCTTTTATCTTTGGCCACGTCACAAGATTTCTTTCATTTTAACAATTTTGGTGTTTATCTGAGGGGTGTTGTTGGTTTTTTGTTATAGTATTTATTTATTTATTGAGCTTCTTTAAAACTAAAAATTTTCCCTTAAGGACAAATAAAGTACAAACTATCTGTACAATCCAAGCTTGTATGGAGCTTCCATGTGCTCCTTGCATTTGAGTTACTTTTTCCCTGGCTAATCCAGATTTCCTCTCATACCCCAAGGACCCCTCATGTTTGTTTAATTATCTAATGTACATTGGCCCAGTAGGAGAGTGTGTGGGCATGTGCATTGTGATGGACTAGCATCACTATATTGGATTTGTTCTGCATACATTCTGCCAATGTATCTGGGATAGACACTAGCACTCAGTTACTCTGAGCAGGTCATATTAAATAAATAGATAAACAGTATCTATCTATCTATCTATCTATCTATCTATCTATCTATCTATCTATCTATCTATCTATCTATCTATCTATCTATCTATCTATCTATCTATCTATCTATCTATCGCCTTTATCCAAGGTGACCTGCAAATCAAGATATAAAACATACAAGAATGATTATAAGATGCATGAATTAAAAGCAAAAAAAAGCAAGATAAAAAACCAGCAACAGGAAGCGGTACCACTACTACCATGTAATTATACCTGCAATTAGACTAAGAGAAAAAACAGTATCCTAGACTCTTTGTCACTACAACAACAGCTATACAGTAGACAAGACACTATGCAGTTCCAAAATATTTAATAAAAAGTTGCATTTTCAAAAGATGCCTAAACATGAGTACATTGGGTACAGTTCAAATACATAAAAAGAGATCATTCCACAGCTTTGGAGCAAGGACAGAGAAGCATTGACCAGTCTTGTTACATGGACATATTCCTGGTTTTTATAAGTTTGTGTGTGTGTTGCCAGATTTCCAGGTTCCTAAATAGTAGAAGAATTCCTGGAGAATATGTATTTCAATGAAGGGACAATGAGAACAGTAGGTGACAGCCTATTAGTGTCTCACACAGATCGACAGAAGCAGGGCATTGTGTTATGTAAATTTATGCTGGGCATTCTGCCTCTTATGTTCATCAGGCCTTTGCTTGGCGTTTTGAACAGTAGGTTGGGGTTGAAGATTGCAGGAATACTTTGGTCCACCAAGAACAGTCCTAAGAGAACAAACCAAAGAGCTCTACAGGACATTACTGGTCCAAGGGTATTACCCAGCAATAGTCTCTGGATGAAGTTTAAAAGCTGCTTGTTGTAATGGTTTAATTAGCATGGAGTTGAGAGTGGAGCGAGAAGCAAGGGCTGATTGAGCAGCAGAAAGTGAGACCAAAGTGGTTGGAAAGAAAAGAAAAAGAAATTAGGCAGAGGTGCTTATTTTGATGGTTCTTTATAGGAAAGCGGAACATGGATTAGCAAGAGATCCAGTTTTGCATTCATGAAGGATCATGGAGTTTATTTTGTGTTATTTTAACTCTATGTTCACCTACATTGTGTGTTTACAAGTTGATAATGTTACTTTTGTTTTTATTTTACCTGAGCCTTTTTGGATTAATTTTGGGTTCAGTAATGGCTTTTGATTGCCCCCTACTGGCCACAATATTCACAAATAATGAAAATGAGTGTATGTAAATATAATGACTGTTGACTTAGAACTATGCAAAATTAAGTGTTCGGAAACCATTTAGTTTTTTAGAGAATTAGTGCAGGTTAAGAAAAATATAAAGTGATGCCAACAAGTTAACAGTAAGTTGAAGATTGATCAATCAGCTACCTGTTTCTTTTCTGGTTGTCTTCCTCACTTCTGGGAGCCTGTTATAACTTCTTCCTGGATCATGTATTCAACGAACAGCAATGTTTTGCCAGTGGAGGACTTTCATTTCCAGTTTTGGACAGACCTGAGCTGTACTTAAAGGTTTGGTTCCTCTGAAGGGTATGGTGTTCAATGGGAAGAAAAAGGCACGTTAGCAGTCCTGTGCAAAGACTCTGTCTGCTGCTTTGTTCTCTAGAAAACCTTCCCAGTCGGACATTGTGAACAGCTGCACCTTTGACAACTAACACTGTAATTACAGTACATATTGGATGTGTGTAATATACAGTATATCAGTGGCATTCATTGAGGTGACACCATCAGAGGTGACATCCTAATGGCTGGCTATAAAATTATTGTGCAGTGCATTTGGGCTGAGTCACCAAGGACTCGATGAAACAGATGAGTGTCCGTGGGCAAAAATTGGCAAACACTTCTAAACACATCAACAAGAAAATGATTTATTTGTATAGCATATTTTTATACGAACAGTATAGCTCAAAGATGTCACAAAGAAGGTTGCTAGAAAAGAGAAACATAAGATCAGGCAATAATAATAATAAAACAATAAGCAACAAACCAAAAACAATGAATCTACACAATCTTAAAAATAGATAAATATCAAGTAGAAGAGTTGCACTTTGTCATGATGGGTCATTGATTGCAAATTAATGGGCAACAAATGGCAAATTTATGCATTTAAAATTAAATCTACAGCAATGTAAAGTGTGCACAAAGTGAAGTGTGTATGTTAATTTATTGGCATGCCATGGCACTCTTCACTGAGCTTCTTCTGAGCACTGTAAATGGTAAATGCAATTATAAACTTTACAAATTAATAATAACATAAAGAAAAGCAAACAAAGTAGTTTAAATATGATTTATATAAATGGAACCTAACAATATTACTTAATTGTTGAATTATGTCTGTGTGCCCTGTGTGCCCTGTGATGGATTGGCACACCATCCCAGAATGCTTCTCACCCTGTACTGAGTGTTTCCTACCATACTGTAACCTTGAACTGGATTCATTTTCCATTTAACAGAAAATATCCAGGCTCTTTGCTAGAGTTTTTATCAAACACCCTTAAAAATGGCTATTGCCCAACACATTTCTCTCCTGCTTTATGGATTCTAATGTATCTTACAGAGCTGCAGACTGTATATATTACACATGTCCAGACTGTCATGGACGTACTGATTCATTGACGGAAGGCATTGGACACACTTTTTTCCAACCACATTTTCATTTCAACAAAAGGTTCTTTTATTAGGGCACTTAAAGTATCTCTCAGTGAGTGGGAGTAATGTCAGCTCATACAAAAAGAATCGGAATAAAACAAAGACTTAGTTTATATTTCCATTTCTCTGGAGTTCATCTTAACTGGAGGCTGGAGTTTGTCTTCATGGCCTCCTTACTCCTCTTGTGGGAAGTCTTACTTTTAAGATCATTTTTCTAAGTGTAGCAGAGAAAACAATCTATGCATCCCTTTTCAAGCCACTTATTATTTATTTAATCGTTCTCCAAGCGCAAGGATTCTTGCCCCTAAAGTCAAAGTAAAGAGCAAAAGAGGCATTATCTGGGAAGTGAGAAAAGAGAAGCAGAGATAAAAGAACTTTTTCAGTCTGGTAATGCATTGTTTCATATTTTTGACTTTACAAACCCCTTTTGTCTGCTAGCTGTCATTGCTGTAGATTAGAGTATTGAATTCATGGACTAAAATATATTAGTTGGATGTCTTTGTGAGAGAAAAAAATGATTTCTTAAGATTTTTGATATATATGACCCCGAAGTGTCAGATAGCAGAGCATGCTAACAAAGCAAACAGCAGAAATTTTATGGTGGCTTGCTGTAAGAGGGATTTCTCACTGGTTATTAAACATAATAAAATATACCTACCAGATATTAGGTGAATTTAAAACAGACAACTGAAATTCTGTAGTGTTTTTGGCATGAACATTCTGGTGGAGACCATACAGACTCTGTGTGTGTGTGTCCGTCCACATAAAAGTGACTGATTAGAGACAGAGAGAGCAGAATTTACAAGACCCTCTCCTCTTTTTAAATCCATTGGTCTGGGTACATGGCCAACAGTAGGATCCTGGCTTGGATTGACTCAGAGTGCAGGAGGTGATGCCTCTGATCCCAAGTGAACAACATAAATGTGTAGGGAAGTGGTAGAGAAAAGGTCACTGGAAGGAAAGGAAAGGAGCAGTGGAAGAGCAGGGTGACCCCAGCATTGGAAAGTAGCAGAGGAAGGAGATAGTCACCAGTAAAACTCACATGAGGGAGCCAGGAAGAGACCCTGGATTTCACAAAGAATTTGGCAGCTAGCACCATTGATGATGAAATGTCAGCTAAATAATTTTTTTTTAAATTCTCACAAGATGAACATCTGCTTATTATATTTTTAAACAGTACAACTGCCAAATGAAAGATAATCTTAACAAGAAATACACCACACCAGAAGCAAAACTGCAAATCAATATTCCAATTTTGTTCAAAGTCCAAACTGCTAAATCTTATTGTAGATAAGTAATTTATGTGATTATTTTTTTTAATGATGAGAGCT
Source organism: Erpetoichthys calabaricus (assembly GCF_900747795.2). Taxonomy (NCBI): domain Eukaryota; kingdom Metazoa; phylum Chordata; class Cladistia; order Polypteriformes; family Polypteridae; genus Erpetoichthys; species Erpetoichthys calabaricus. Next base: position 207,062,350 of record NC_041397.2, on the reverse strand, counting down.
TCACTAAAATAGTATATTGTACAAGTTTTCATACCCTTTAAAATGTGTCATAAAAAATCAACCAATGTAGCCTTCGAGCCTTTTGGTGGAACTGACTGCACATGCGCACACCTAAGCAGCGTAGGCCTGCCCGAGCAATCTGGAAACAGGAAAATTTCACAAAAGTGCAAAAACATTTTTATTCATAAGCAATTGTAATAAGCATTTCAAAGGAAAATTGAACAAATTTAATTAAGATGACTAAGTTGAGTTTGCTACACACCCTTTACAGCTTTGTTCCATTATTGGTGCAAGTTCACTTCTTACTGAATTTCCATTTTCAAACTTACTCATATTTTTCCTGCTGTATTGTTAAATTCAGGGAGAATTTTTTACAGGCCTTCAGATTACAGGTGCTAGTGTCATGCCATATGTAAGATTAACTTAGTAAATATCCAAATAATTAAGTTCTCAATTATCAAAATAAATCCATTGGCTGACAGGGGCGGAATTTCAAATTGTTGGAGTAATGGAGCCACCCCAAGTATTTACCCATTGATTGGAAACGCTTAAAAAATGTTTAGATTTTATGCAGTGTATCCCTATACTACCTTCATTTTTATTAGGTAACCTACAGAAGACGTTTTCTGTATTCTCCATGTTTTCGTTAATTATACTCTCTGTTTAGTCCAGATGACCTGATGCTGATGAGGCGTGCTGTTTGTTTGAGTAAGGAATGAAAAAAATTTAATGCAACTTAAGTTTCATGTTTGTTATTCAAGACACTTGTGTCCAGATGTACTAATAACAGCTGTGGCTCTTTTAAAATTGTTAAAATATACATTGCAATATGTATTGTCAATCAAAGATACACAATGTTTTGTCCCTAGGAAAAAGTGATTTCATGACATAAGCTTTCATTGATTGAGAGCAATGGTGCCAAGCTCAGATCATGCTGGGTCGCAGTGGCAGCAGCTTTTCATTCCAGCTACTTTCTTAATTAATAACTAATTACTGCTATTATTTAGACCCAAGCCACTTTTGCATTAATGTGAATAAACTTCCTTTTTAAGATTCAGAGCCCATAGTTGTAACCAGCAGCCAAACAATAATAAGATGCACAGGGAGACAACAGATGACCAGCTAACTTTATCACAGTTTGTGCCTGTGCTATCTATCTGTCTGTCTGTCTGTCTGTCTGTCTGTCTGTCTGTCTGTCTGTCTGTCTGTCTGTCTGTCTATCTGTGTGTCACTATATAGTGCCTTTCACATCTATCTATCTATCTATCTATCTTTATCTATATAGTGACTTTCACATCTGTCTCCCTATTATATAGTGCCTTTCACATCTATCTATCTATCTATCTTTATCTATATAGTGCCTTTCACATCTATCTGATTATCATTTATATAGTGCCTTTCACATCTATCTATCTATCTTTATCTATATAGTGACTTTCACATCTATCTGATTATCATTTATATAGTGCCTTTCATATCTATCTATCTATCTATCTATCTATCTATCTATCTATCTATCTATCTATCTATCTATCTATCTATCTATCTATCTATCTATCTATCTATCTATCTATCTATCTATCTATCTATCTATCTCTATCTTTATCTATATAGTGCCTGTCACATCTATCTGATTATCTATCTATTATATAGTGCCTTTAACATCTATCTATCTATTAGATAGATAGATGTTAAAGGCACTATATATCTACTGTATTTATCTACCAACCCACCCACCCACCAATGGTAGAGGAAGAGAGAGAGAGAGATCAACATGAGTATATTGTAAGAAAGGGACAAAAACCAGGTGAGATAAAGGGGCGCCTTCGCAGCAAAACCTAGTGTAATTATGAAGGAAAAATGAATGGAAATAATCAAAAGTATTAAGGATAGACTATCAAATTTGTAGACAATGTTCATTAGTATTGCTTCTGCAGAGGATCATTCTCTGTCAGACATTGGTTCCATAATGATAACTACAGTATTTTCCTGGTTTGCCTGTCCTTAATTACCTGGAGTGGCAGAAGAGGACTTTTGGGTTCAGAAAGGAAATGATGTCCGATGTCTTCCAGTCTCCCTTCTTCAGGTCTACAGGCAAAAGGGAGAAAGAGTTAGCAAGTGCGGTACCTCTCGGTCTGAAGCACCCATGAAAGCTTATGAAGAGCCCTGGAAATACCTCTTAAGTGCATATGTCTGACAAAATATATATAAAATAAACATTTCTCTTTGTAACTTATTGTATTTGGAATTCAAAATAGTCAGTATTAAAAAGATGCAGATGCCTCTACAAAAATACGTTTGCAAAGATCTGATGCAGAAGGTGGACTCTCTCACTTTCGGTTCTACTATTAACCCATGAATATACATACATTGATACTCTGAAAAGAGGGCGAAGTTATCAAAAGCACATGTGCTCGGTGCCCTAGCCAATAGCAGTCACTGTGAATTTATTAGCAACCCAGTGGTCCACCATTGGCTCAAGATGTGGTAACAACATAGGACATACTTTTTAAAGCATTGATGCTCCAATCGATCTGCCTCCAATGCGTTATAATCATATATTACAGCCTTCTTTAACTAATACTATATTTTAATTATAAAAGTCACTATGTATCTTTTCAAACTTTTATTTACACAATGTCTTATTTATTCAATACATGAGACACTAAATTTGACAAATTGTAGCAAAGTCCTGCCGAGTTCAAAATTTCTTTCCACCATGACTATTAAAAGATAACATTTTTCAGCCCTAGCATGTCTACACTGTAACTCTAAAAATGTAAATATAAGGTATTACCTTGTTTGGGCTGACTGTTGGCACCCCCTACAGGTGAATACTGACATTAGTATTTTTGTATTGCTTTTAGGAACACTGCTCATTGTACCTTCTTCTGTACCTTTTTCTCAAGACTTGTACCACACAACAATATCAGTCCTGCTTAATCTAATTGAGGGTTCTGAGATGCCAGAGCCTATCCTGGCAACATTTGCCACAAGGCAGGAACCAGCCATGGATGGGACACCAGCCTATTGCAGAGTCCAACATTCACAATCTCACTTGGGACTATCGAGAACTGACAACCTGAAATGCACATCACTGGGATGTGGGTAGAAACCAACACAGACATGATGAGAACGTGCAAACTCTATACAGACATTTGATGCAAATGTATGTAGTTGAAATAAAAATAGTTCAGGCAGTATAAAAGTTAAAAGGAAAAAACAGTATTTAACAAGCATGCAATTAGTGATAAGTTACAAGGGAAAAAAAGTTAAAAGTAAGAAACATGACACACTTATTATTCTATTAATGTTTTTCCTCTTTTCTTATTAACAGACAAGACTTTCATCATACTATATGTGTTTCATCTGGTGGCAAGCTTCCTCCTTTATCCAAAACAGATGTTTGCTGCATCGCTCTCCATTCACATCCTTGACATTCTCCTCCTTGGGTTTTTATTGCTTTGAATTGAGAGCACTTTGTTAATATTTTCCAGTCCTGCATAACATCCTCAATTTCCTTGGGGTCCATAATTGCCGGCCTGTTGAATTTACCCTCCGGTGTTAATGAAGGGTGAACTGAAAATGCTGTACAAAGGGGTTTAGAGACGACTGCACAAAATCTGGGTAACGATAAGGGTCCCTTCATTCCACAGACAGAGATTGCAATGATAATAAGTTATAAAGTTCAAATCCAGGGCTAACATTGTGGTCTTGTCTTCATCTTAAAAGTTAGATGCTCATTTACAGAGAACATATGCAGCCTTTTTAAGACTTTTAAAAAGATATGTTTTTTCTATTGTCTATACATAATTTTAACCATACACTTGGAAGGGAATTTGAAGAAAAAATATTTTGGTACATTGTAAGATTGCAGGTGCACTCTTAGGTTTCAAAAATGTCTCTATAATTCAAAGTTCTCTTAAGTAACATGTTTATTGCTTATGCTTATTGCTGCTTGTTGCTTGCAGTTTGAATATTGAAATATCAAATAAAGAAAGGACATTGTAGACATGTCATCTGATAAAGAAGATGCAGTTGAAATGTTCAAGGTACAATTCCATACCATTGTCAAAGCCCGCTTAATCCTGAGCAGGGTTGAGGTGGGCTGGAGCCTATCCCAGAATGCACAGGGCACAGAGTAGGATAAATGAACCAGTAGCTAACTCTGGCTGCAGTCCTGCTCCAGTACCATCCAATGAACACAGACAATTATGGCAGAACAGAAAGCTTTATTGTTATAGAAGTGAACAGCTTACACACGTAGAGGAGTTTGAATGCTTTAGGGTCTTGTCCAAAAGTGAAGACACGATCAAACTGAAAAACTGGTGCAGTAGCAGGTTTGAAAATGTTGTACTGGACCATGGTGGTGAAGCCAGAGCTTTAGATTTACAGACTGTTCAACATCCTCATAGCCATTAGGGTCATGAGCTTTGGTAGTGACCAAAAGGATAAGCTTATTAGTACAGGCTGTCTCAGGGTTGTTAGGCCGAGCGCCACAATACAAGATAACATAGGAGTTGACCAACTACCACTTGGGATTGAGCAGAGCTTGATGAAATAATCTGTGCATGTAGTGAGTATGTCCTCTGTGCGGATCCCCGTGAAGAGGCAGGAGCAGGAAAGGTCCTTAGGTAGAACAACAGGGGCAGACTCAAGAGAAACGGCATGGATTACTGTCTAGGAAATGTTGGAATAATTCCTCAAAAAGTATTGAAAGTTGGTGGTCAAGTCAAGTTTATTGTCTTTTGTACATTGTAAAATGCATGTCTCCTCAGAAAGGTTGGAAAAAAACTAAAATATACCTAGCATGTATAGAATTTTAATATTTTGAATCAAAACTTAATTTTACAATGTAATACAAGTATATACTTATATGCAGTTATAACAATGAATTATTTAACATAAGGATAAGAATTGAATGTAACTAAAAGGTTAGCTAAATGTTGTTTTAAGCCAAGGAGCCACCAATGTAGTTGCTGAGGGTAAAGTGAAGTAGGTGAGTAACAAACACCCCTCTAGAAAGTGGGAATAAACAAACGGGAAAGCCCAAACACCCCTCCTATGAAGCGGTGCTAAAATCAATAGAAGAGCCCACAGATCACCCCTATTACAAGGCAATATTCAAATTAATGGGAGAATCAGAAGGAATCAAAACACTGGTGGCTCTCGTTAATTAGATGAAGCTATGCATATTCTGCATATTAAAAGTCAGATGACGAGATGTATTGGATGAGGTAATGTAACAGAAAAGTATAAAGGCAGATGAATTGTTTTATTGATTGCTCACTCAATGGACTGAGACATTTGCGCATACCTGTGTACAAATAGAGAATTATTCTGCATTTTCATCTGGTCTCTGTGAATGATTTCTTTGAAAACAGAGGAAAGTTTTTCCACTATACATGCCATATATATATAATTATATGCAACTAGCTGCCAGACCTGACAAAAATATTTGCTATCTCTTGCTCTACATGTATCTTCAATGCCTTTCCTTGGTATTCACGTGTGTCTGAATGTCTCTTGACCAGCGCATAATTTTTCAAGTGTGTTCCCATAAAGCCTGCTTTTCAGACTCAGTCTGATTTCATACTATCCGTGTCTATCAGCGTGCACCCTTACTCCTCCTCGTGTGTCTCACACTTGAAGTTCCTCTTTTGTCATCTCATCATAACCAAACTGACCAACCACATTGCTCTGAGGGACTGGACACACAGACCTTAGTGTTCTGGTATATAGTAGATAGTCTCTATCTGCACTGTGTATACTGCACTGTATGTCCTGAAGAGATGACAGCTTGGTGTTGGTAATATTCTATGCCACCTTCACCATCATCTGAAGGGATTTGGGATTTTGGGCCAAGTAGGTGTCTTTTAAACTGTCCATGTTTGTTTTTTTGTTTTTTTTTTGAACATAGAAATAATTGTTCTTTTCAAGTACAGATTGTCAATGAAATATTAAAGATGTTACTGAGGATGTCAACTAATTGGTTTTTAAAGCACACCATGAAATTCCGTCTTGATCAGATGACTTGTGGAAGTTAACTCATTTACAAGTCCACTTTACATTATGTATAGCATAGAAACAAAGAAGGATAAATTATGTAGTGCTTCAGGAATTTGATTGGTAGGTTGCAGCAATCTAAACGGACACAAAAAGCATTAAGCTGGTCTGGAAAGGAAAATTAAGATGATATTGGATTAGGTTTTACTTTATAGTCTGTAAGTATCACTAATCACTGCCAGGTTTGAGAGAGTTTTTGCACCTCCTAAATTCCATCTCTAGTTTACTCCTGTGCTGATGTTTAGCCAGTTTTATCCATCCATCCATTTTCCAACCCGCTGAATCCGAACACAGGGTCACGGGGGTCTGCTGGAGCCAATCCCAGCCAACACAGGGCACAAGGCAGGAACCAATCCTGGGCAGGTTGCCAACCCACCGCAGGACACACACAAACGCACCCACACACCAAGCACACACTAGGGCCAATTTAGAATCGCCAAGCCAGTTTTATTGATTTTCTGAATTTGTATCTGCATTTCTTGTATGTTTCCATATCTTTTCGAAATGCATTGCTGCTTGCCTGCAATACATTCCTGGTGTCACTGGTGATCCGGACTTAATTCTTAAATATATGTGAATTTTTTTTTTCGTAGGCACACACCCATTTACACACATTTTGATGAATCACGTTAAAATGTCTGCATCCAGATCTGTGCCTATGTCCCAGTTCACACAACCTAAGCAGTCCTGTGCTTTGCTTCTTTAGCCCAATACTGTACAGCTTTTATTGCCGGCTCTTCAGATTTCATTCTTGGCTTGTAAACTGGCAGCAGGGGTGCTGATAAGTGATCTGACCATCCAAGGTGGATGTGCAGTAGCGGGTGGTAATCATTTTTTTTATTGGGCTGTAGCAGTAACCCAGGAAATTTGTAGCCCCTTGTGTAACATATTGATGATATTTAAGGTAACCATTCCTTAAATTTGCTTTGTTGAGATACCCACTGTCACAGACATGTGCAAAGGGGGCTCCTTCAAGTGTCTGAGGAGGTAAGCAGTACCACCTGTGGACAAGAAGGGGCGCTGTCATTCACAGCCTTGTCTTTTCATCTGTAGCTCTGAAGGACTGCAGCCAGACAGTGCCTGACCACACCCCCAAGCCACGCCCCTTCTCAGTCCACAGATTTTTATATATAAAACCCTCCTATTCTATAATACTTTTGCACAGGTCATTTAACACATTGTTCATATTGGCTTGTGGATAAATATAAACAGCAAAGACTGTATAAAAATAATGGAGAACTCCCTTGAAAGATAAAAGAGCTGACATTTAATCAATAAATATTCCGGATCAGGCAAACACTTTTTAGAGACAATTTTGATATTCACTGAACATTGTTCCCCTTGACTCATGTCTCCTTCTTTGCTTTTACCTACCAGTTCAGTCTGATCTTCATGAAAGACATTAAAGCCATCTTTGTAGTGCCTGCTGTCTCGGCAGGTTGCCATGTTCCTGAGAAACAAAAAACATAATAATTTCTGATATCTCTCAGTGTAGCCAGTCATGCCTGTATGTTGTCTAGTTTATTATCCAGCAACTGCATGTTGGCCAGAAAAATACTGGACAGAGGAGATCACTTGCCGCAGTATTTCCTCTCACTTGGAAGCCTCTTCTTCCTCCATGCTTCCTAGCTTTCTTTGTCTGGTTATTCTTATTCGAGTCATGCTGGTTGTGTTGTTCAAAGATGATTGGCAGCAGCGGTTCTGCATAATTCTGAGTACTCATTCTAAAGGATTTAAAAGTGTTTAAAAGGATTTGTTGATCATAACAAACATTATAACTGACTGCCTAAACAACAAAAGAACAAAATTCCATACAAAAAACACAGAACATGTCTCCACTCTTCAGCGCCATGAACCATGCAAGATCACGTATATGGTGGCTTGGTCTAGCCACCTTGTCACAATGACCTTTACCAGAAAAAGCAAACACAATGTAATGATGTGACCTTCGTAACTATGACATTTTTATTATCAATGATTGGCTTCTGTCAGAATACTGTAATTTAAAAATAAAAACACATCATTGAGAATATCATAGTGTGTTCTACCAAGTTTCTGGTCCCACAAATGTTGTCTCCAGTATCTGGTATGAGCTGGGACCTAGTAGGGGCTCTAGTTTTGTTAGATGTAACTGAAGGGCAGACAATGGCTCACTGGACCATTAAGTACATCAGGGCAAACAGTCTCGAGACTCTGCAGCTGACCACAGGTATGCAATGTACAGTAAGTGGGCACTTGTTGCCAAGGCATTACAAACACTCATGAACACTGTGTATTTAAAAGTGATTGGACGTGAGGAGAAAAGGTAGTTTGGCATTTATTAATACAACCTGAGTATCCCTAATCCAAAATCCAAAACTTTTCTGAGCAGATGTGAACAACATTTATGCAGATTTTTAATGGATTTATTCATTCAGAACTGGTAGTGGCCAGTTGGCCTCCGTGAAGTGCCATGAAGCTTGGACACACGATCTACAACCCTTATGAAGTAGTGAGTGCCATGAAGCACCACCATTTGATTGACTACAGAGGAGGCGGGGTTCCCCTGTCAAACTATGCGATTGCTGATTGATGTCATGTGCCAGTATCAATATGCCAAGCGGGGGTTTTAATCGTGAAATGATAACACCTGTACTATACCTTAATGGAATGTCCCCCGCTTATAGCTGACAAATGCAACATCATTCTCGCCACATGCCTTTATTGCAATATGAGTGCAGTAAAGTGATCTGATTATGTTAGGAAATCCGGACCCTGCTACCTTTTAATGTTGGCAAAAACACGTTAGGTTTTAGGTATGTACAGTGATCCCTCGCTATATCGCGCTTCACCTTTTGCGGCTTCACTCCATCGCGGATTTTATATGTAAGCATATTTAAATATATATCGCGGATTTTTTGCTGGTTCGCGGATTTCTGCGGACAATGGGTCTTTTAATTTCTGGTACATGCTTCCTCAGTTGGTTTGCCCAGTTGATTTCATACAAGGGACGCTATTGGCAGATGGCTGAGAAGCTACCCAACTTACTTTTCTCTCTCTCTCTCTCTTGCGCTGACTTTTTCTGATCCTGACGTAGGGGGATTGAGCAGGGGGGCTGTTCGCACACCTAGATGATACGGACGCTCGTCTAAAAATGCTGAAAGATTATCTTCACGTTGGCTACCTTCTGTGTAGCTGCTTCGTGAAGTGAATGCAGCATGGTGCTTCGCATACTTAAAAGCACGAAGGGCACGTATTGATTTTTTTATCTGTCTCTCTCTCTCTCTGCTCCTGACGGAGGGGGTGTGAGCTGCCGCCTTCAACAGCTTTGTGCCGCGGTGCTTCGCATACTTAAAAGCAAACAGCCCTATTGATTTGTTTGCTCCTTTGAAGAGGAAGATATGTTTGCATTCTTTTAATTGTGAGACTGAACTGTCATCTCTGTCTTGTCATGGAGCACAGTTTAAACTTTTGAAAGAGACAAATGTTTGTTTGCAGTGTTTGAATAACGTTCCTGTCTCTCTACAACCTCCTGTGTTTCTGCGCAAATCTGTGACCCAAGCATGACAATATAAAAATAACCATATAAACATATGGTTTCTACTTCGCGGATTTTCTTATTTCGCGGGTGGCTCTGGAACGCAACCCCCGCGATGGAGGAGGGATTACTGTACACATACACCATATGAAAACTGAATGTAGAATATCGTCGGTTGGTTTACTGATTACCAGCACAGGCAGCATGACGGAGTAAAGTTTGCCTTAGATATTCCTAACATGTCAGGCAGTTCTCTAAGTGACAAGGCATAGTCAATTTAAATGGAAAATGAACTAAACAAATTCTTCAGTGCAAATAAACAGCAGTGGCCTTCTTAAAATTGAATTAAAATAGAGTTTATGCATCATACTTAATATATTTGAGGTTTAATATGTTTGTCATGTCTACACACATTGTAATAATAGCTTGTTGATGTGAACTACTAGCCATCCCCCACGGTTTCGCCTGTATATTAGTGAAACAGGACAGCTCTCTAATCCTGACATCACTCTTATCCCTCCCCTCGGCCCACAACCTCTGTCTCGGATTAGCGAGAATATATCGCTCCTGCAAGCAAACTATGATTCTTAGTGCAATGAGAGAAGTCGCAAAATCAAACGGAATGTTCAAGCATGTTACAGAAAAAAAAAATCTAAATCCGTTAAGTAGTTCTCTTGTTCGCTAACTAAGAGGAGTTAAGGTTATGCCCCGAGGCAGACGCATGAGTGATGAGGGCCTGCCCCCCTCCCTGCAGCCCAATGAGTCTCTCTCGGATTTACGCTAATAAATCGGTACCACTTGCGAACTGTAATACTGTACTTAGCGTGATGAGAAAGTCACATAATCAACGGAATGTTTAAGCAAATTATAGAAAAAAACCCGATCTAAATCCATTTAGTTCTCTCGTGAAAAGCGGAGAGACAGACAAACAGGTCTAAAAACTATAAGAAATTTCGTACTTGGACCACAAAATTTTTAAAACCGCTTCTTAGTAAGCACCTATGGGCCAAGGGTAACCTACAATCTAAATTTCAAGTCCCTAGTCCTCATGGTTTGGGAGATTTCGTGATGAGTGAGTCAGTGGTATTTGGCTTATATATCTATAAAGATTATACATGTGAGTCGTCATTTAGCTGGTTTGGCAGCATTTCCCTACTTGATCAAGGGTATCCACATGATATCTCGTTATGCATATGCAAATATTCCAAACAATCTGAAAATATCTGAAATAAAAAACACTTCTGTTCCAAGGCATTTAAAATTAGAGATACTCAACCTGTACTTTTGCTTTTCTGCACTGTCAACACTTTGTGCATTTTTAAATAAATAGTCTTTTCACTTTTTGGTAGGTTGATGGTTCAATATAATGTGTTATCTTAAAATAGATTTATTTGTCCATCCATTCATATATTTTCTGACTATCTCATCCCATTTCAGAGTTTGGGACAGGTAAGAACGCTGGATGTAGTGCCAGTTCATCAGAGGACTCACATATACACACTCTCTGATCTAGAATTGATTTAGAATTTCCAGTCCACCTAACCTGCATATCTATCTAAAACTTGAAAGTCTAAAAGATATGTGTAGGAAACTGGTAAATGTATGGAGAAACGGAAAGAGAGATTTAAAGAAGACAGGACTTAAAAAACTCTGGAGGTGTACAGTAATTGCAAAATCCAATGAAAGGAAGGAGATGTAAAAAAAATCATCTTGTATCACCAGGCACCATGGCAACAAAGTTCTGCTCTTTGTGAAACAGAATCATTTCTCACTGACTATGTGGAAAAATAAGAGAAAACGCAGAAATCATTATAGGATAGTTCTATTTCTTCTGTTTAAGCATCTGACAAATTTACTATTCTTGTTGAACTGTATAGCAGGAATGCAGTTGCTATGATACCATAACTGCAATATATTTTATAAGACTTTTTTTGTTCGCTGCTTATTTATGTAATTGCCTAGAATATGCATAAACATCTCCACCTGCATACTACATTTATCATTCAATTTGCTAAAATAATCCCACATATTTACTGTTTGTGTTAAGCAACTCGTCTTACTCTGCTTATGTTTGTGGAAATAATGCATTCATAATCACTACTATGCAATACTGGATGATTCACTTTAAAGAAGAAAGGATCCAGCAGTAGAAAGTCAGACCTCAATCTGTGCTTTACTTTCTAACAGTGTGAAGTGAGAGTGAGCACCATGCTGTGCGATTCTTCTTTTCAGTTCTCTCTTTAATCTATAAAATGTGTGTCTTAAAGCTGCCCTTAGAAGACAACATTTCATTCGGCTGGCCACAGTCCCTGCATTTTCAGTGACATTATACCATGCTAACTTCTGGTGTCGACACTACCAAAAATGAATGAGTTTGTCCATTCATCCTGTTCTTTGGAGCAGAATTGAATATAAAACAATGGAGGTTATTTTGGATTGTGTGTTGTAGCTCCTTTTTATACTTGCTATTTCAGCATGTATCAGGTACACTTCCAAGGTCCTTATGGTGTCTGGCATTGATGCATTTCTAATATTTTTTTCTTGCACTCTGCTGATTTTTTTTTTTTTAACTTCATGATATATAGTGTAGGCCCTGTGAAGTACTTTGTGATGAGGCACGTGTTAATGGTGGTTTATAAATATCTTCCTCTGTAAGACTGGTTAAGATCTAAGTAATCAATGTAGAGAGAGAGAGGTTGGGAGCATGTGCTGATTACTGCTTATTGTCGCACCCACTATATGATGAACCACCCGCACTGGGACCTGAGTGCAGCCATGCAATGGGTGACACATCAGCACCACACAGAACAATGTGAGGTTTTTTACAGTGGCTGGAGTGCCAATCCTGCCACCAACCCCCACATTTTCCTTGTAAGTTGAAGGTTGGCCTCACTGTTATAGTTTGCAATGCATCATACAATACGTACGCCTCTGTTATGTTATTTGGTTTGGGATTTATAACAGCAGTGTTAATGTTTGTGATCTGACAAAGACTTAGCAACTGGATGGACACACAGACAAACACACACAGAGAGTCTGGTATCTCTTTCATGCTGGAGCCTCCAAGAAGGTGCAGCTGACTTAATGGACACATTGTTGCATTATTGGACTCGGATAGCCCTTCCACAACCCTGATCTTAACCATAGTTGATATAGATGCTGCCTTTAGGCTCGATTGTCAGAAGTATGCCTTCTTTCTTCATTGCTTTGTTGATGACACTCAAATCTATCTGCCACTAAACTCAAAGTGGAGCAAGACAATGCAGTCTCTCCATGCGTGTTTAAATGATAATTAAAACCTGGATGGTATAGAAATTTCTTTAACTTAATGATGGCAAAACTGAGATTGTGATGTTCGGATGCCCAGAAATTTTGAGTATCCCTGATATTGTTCTTGGATCACTCATTATACATCATAAATCTTCAGTTAGGAATCTGGCTGTGATTTTTGACTGCTCATTTAAATTCGACAAACAGCTAAACCTCTGTGGTTAAGTGTAGTTTTTTATGTCTGAGACATTTAGCTATGGTAAAGGCCTTTAGTGATTTTTAAAAGACTATTCATCCTTTTATAACCTCATACTTGGACTATTGCAACTCTCTGTATATAGGTGTTGTTCAGACATCATTACGATGCCGTCAACGAGTCCCGAACGCTGTTGCTCATCTAATGACAGGGCCTTGCAAGCGTGATCACATCTTGCCAATATTGATCTCGATCTCGCACCATTGGCTTCTGGTCCGCTATAGAATGGAGTTTAAAATCTTGTTTTCAAATGTTTGAAAAGGAATGCGCCCCCCCCTTCCTTTCAGAACTTCTTCACGTTTGCATGTCAACCAGATCACTGCTGTCTACTAGCCAGATGCCCTTGGTGGTGCCAAGACAAAGGTTGAAACAAAGGGGGGAATCAGACTTTTCCAGTGGCCGCTCCCTCTCTTTGGAACTGCTTACCTTATTACGTTAGGGTTGCCCTGACATCATTTACTTTTAGGTCATCATTAAAGACTTTTCTTTTCAGTAGTCTTTGACCTCATAAGGGGATAAATATTACGTTTGTAAATGTTGGTTCATGTACATTCAAGATTAAGAGTGTGTACATGGGTATTTTAACTACATCTTTTACGTACGGTATGTCATGATTGTGGTTTTGTTATGTGTTAATATATTTTAACTGTTTCTTTTAGCTTATCTTACTGTATACAGCACTTCTTTCCAGATTAGGCTAAATAAAGTTTGACGATTTTGCATCTAGTCTGTATTGGAGTTAACACCACCTACTTGGAGCTCTAGAGTGGAGGCTCCGGGCAGCAGAGATAGTGTATATACACAGGCACACGTCTCCTTTATTAAGGTGGATGGCTAATTGATTGATTATTGTTTACATAAAACTGATCACCAATTCAGACAGAATGTTAAATAACTCAATGAAAAAGAACTCTGTGACACTTTAGAACAGGAGTTACCCAAAGCAAATCTGGCAGGACCTGAACAAATGCTTTTTTATGACTTAATAAGCCTTATTATGCCTTAATAAGACTTGCCTGCCACCAAATAAAGTGTCTATTCAGGTCTTTCTGCAATATGGCAAATTAGAAGAAAATTTTATGTGAATACCAAAACTTGGCAGCACAAGGACTTAATTTGATTTTAGTACTTAGGGATTTGTAGGCCTTGTACTGCTATACGGACTGCTATAACTGAACATTCTAAAACAAAGCTATTTTAGAAAAATTAAAAAGACCCATTAGACAATTAATGGGTAATTTACTGTATTTTTCATTTCTGTTTTTCTTAAGTGTAGCCTCATGTGTCATAGTTAAAAGTAAAATAGTTATAGTAAAATACTAAGGAAAAGCCTTATGCCAAACTAAAGCAAATAAGCATAGATTTTAATTAAATAAATTAATTAAATTTTGTTTATTTCCAAAAATCCTGTGAGATTGCAGAACACCACAGGTTTGATTTCTTATCCTCTCATTGAGACATCCAAACCTTGATGTGTATTTGTTAAATTCCACTCAAGCACCTCTGATTCAAATAAATAACGTAGTACTTGGCTGAACCAGAAGTGCCAATGGTGCAATTTAACAAGGAAATTTGTGTATTGGGTGGAAATACTGGGAATACCTCAAGGAGAGGTTTGGAAATAATGAAGAAAATATAATCTGACGCACATAAAATCATAGTTTTATATCAACTAACAATAGCACACCAACCCAGATTTTCCAGATAATCTGTAACAGACATTTGAAGAAAACTGGGCAAGCTGAAAACAGAAAACACAGTAGAAGACTCAACAATCTGTGTGCATTCATAATCAGTACATGAAGGCCATTTACTTAAGGGACAGAAGAAGTCCAAGGAAGTGCTTGCTTAGCATCTGGCACCAAAGTGCATATGCCAGCCATTGTAAAGAGTTCTTGAAAGACACTGTCTCATAAGACATGTTGCAGCATCAAACAAGTAACTTACTCAGTGGCAGGACGTCTGATGGAATGATGAGTCTATATTTGAGATTTTTGATTCCTTAATGATGCCTGATGTCAGGAGAAGAGCTGACAAAAAGCACATTAAAACCTGCCTGTAGCCATCTCTAAAGCACAGTGGTGTCTCTCTCTTGGTCTGGGGGTGCATTTCAGTTAACAGTGCAGAGGATCTGGTCAACATCAATGGGATGATGGCTGCTGAAAAATATTGATAGATTTTGAATCAATGTGCCGTACCTTCAGGAAAAATGGTTTATTGGCAAAAACATCATCTTTGCGCACACTAATGACTCCAAAGACATTAAAAACACAATAAAGGCCTACTTAGAGAGGAAGTATGCAGACAGAACACTAACAATATTAGACTGATCACCACCGAGCCCCTGCCTGAGCATAACTGAAGATGTGTGTGACCACTTGTGTAGGAAAAGAAAAAAAAGCAGCCAAAACCAAAAGAAACATTTGACAAATCCTGGAACAATTTACCAAAAGAAAACTTCTGGGGGAAAAAAAATTGCACCACAATGCACCCAAGTGAATTGCTTCGGTTTTGCATTCTAAGGTAGGCACACAATACATTAACTGGTTTTAAAAAGCCAATAGTATCAATGTTTAATGGTTTATTCTTCAATTATATTGTACTTTCTCAAGAAAATTATTCACTTAATGCCCAGAGAACTAGCTTTGAAAATAAGTATCCATTTGACGAAAGACATTTACACAGCACTGTAGTACCAAGATTAAATAAATAATTGCATGAAAAGTACAATGAAATATATAAATGAGTTAATAAACTGTGGAAAAAGATTTTAAAAAGCCATCTAATTATTATAAATTGCAAAGTCATCATTTTATTTTGTTTCAATCATGTAGTTACCTTGTATTTGTTTTATTGCAGGTTTTATTTCAAAATGCCCTTATATTTAAAGACCAAAAAGGACATTTCTGAATGGCACATTTCCAAATGGCTCTTTTAATGCCACTGTTACTTATTTCAAAATACTCTTTTTAAGATGGTTTTGTCACTGGTCAGTCAAGACAAAGAGGACCAGGCTGAATCTGTTCCTAATGGTTTATCCTTTACTGTTGATTATTTTTCACTAACTGCAGCCAACCAAAGTGATTAGGAGTTGGGATAACCACCTATTTCCACTATCTCAAACTTAAATAGTTTTTAATGTTTGGAAAACGTACGGGATTAAGTTACTTAAAGATCTGTACATAGATAATGTCTTTGCATCCCACGAACAATTACACTCCAAATTTAGCTTCCCATCAACACAGTTTTTCCACTGTTTCCAAATAAGAAATTTTGCTAAACAAAACATGCCCAATTTTCCTCACCTCCCACCTATTTCTATTCTACAAAAAATATTCATCAGTCTTGAAGACTCAGACAGCATTTCTGTAATATATAAAAACATTTTAAAGTCCCTTCCTTTCAAAGACTCCAAAGTACAGTGGGAAAAGGATCTCTTACTCATCATTTCAGAAAAAGAGTGGAAGGCAGCCATGCACAGAATTCACTTTATCTCTATATGTGCAAAGAATACAGTTATTCAACTTAAAATCTTTAATCGAGCACATCTGTCTTGTTTAAAATTGTCCATACTGTTATCAGAGCGCGATCCAGCCTGTGAAAGTCGCACTCGAGCTCCAGCCTCTTTTGGACTACATGTTTTGGGCGTGTACCAAATTAACAACAATATGGACAAAACTCTTTAAATGCCAGACAGCCTTGGTGTCACAATCCCTCCTAATCCATTAATAGCTGTGTTTGGCGGACTCCCAGATGGATTAAAGTGGAGAAGGACAAACAAACTATAATTGTTTTTACTTACTATTTTTAGCACATAGACTTGTCATGATGAACTGGAAGAATCCTAGCCCACCACTTAAAGACATTGGGTAACTAATGTTATATACTAATTGAAATTGGAAAAACTCAAATTCTTACTTTGCCGATCTGTTCAAAACATTTTTAAAACCTGGAAGGATCTAATCAATAACATTTCAAAATAAGCATTTATATGGGGGGGAAAAAGGATTCTCTCCCCTCTTTTCTACTCTTAGTTTTATTCTGGCTGTTGGCCTTCCTTATTTCTCATGGGTGGGGGTTGAATTTAATTTAGTTTTGTCAGATTTGACTTGTTTGTATGGAAGGTTGCTTACTTTTAATCAATTCAATAAAATTAAAAAAAGGAGTTAGGACAGTTAGACTTATAGACAAAACAGAAAAATATCATTTAAAAGATGTTTTTTGGAACAAATTGATGATGTACTGCAAATACTCAGACATATAAGTACTCTTCAAAGCGTTAACATTGATGATGAAGTAATTAGTAGTTTAAGACTGACTGAGCACCATATTCACATAGAAAGTGTCTTATGACAAAATCAAATAGGGATACTGTACATTATTGTTCACTGTCTACAGCTTGAAAATAGAAGTGCTCCCTGTGCGGACATGCTGCTCAATTAACTTGAACTACTAAGAGCCTCTTCATCAACATGAAAATTTTGAACAGCACTTACCCATCCAAGCATTATCAATATACCATGAATTAGTCTTAAAATAGCATCATATTGTGGCCAGCTCACTGCTCCTCAGATTGGTGGAGCTACATAATTGAGTGACAGAAACCTGTTAGGAAAGAATATTGAGACTCTTTATTCCACAAGCCTAGAACATTCAAGAGGACAGGTGGAGACATTCAGAGAGAGGACACACAGCAGCCTGTTTTATCTGGAGAGAGAGGGGGCGGAAGAGAACAACAAAGAGAAGGGCAATCAGAGATACCAGTGGCATAAGGTGAAGGAGGGTGAACAGTCACAGACTAGCAGGGTCTCATTCTCTCTGTCTGTTTATTGTTTCAGGAGGTGTTTCCCATGAATTGTAAAAGCAGGAATGTGTAACTAAGTTTATTACTGATAAATCAACTTCTTCATTGTCCGGTACAGTTATAAAATGTTAAATTAAATCTCTATATATTTTTTCTTCAGAACTATCACAACTTCTACTGCCTCAATGTTTTTGCATTTTGAATGTGAGAAAAGTGGCACTAAAAGATCTTTGGTAGCTGACTGCCTACAATCAGGCACGCAATTGACAGCAAAAGATTACACAATAGGAATAGATACAGCCAGTTGGTTTACAAATAGTGAGACCATCATGCTGTTTGGAAAAGTCCCCGTATTAAATAAAAAAGTCTTTAAGAATAAGGCCATTTTGAAATTAAACCTGTCATGAATAAATGTAAGGTAACTACATTGTTGAACCAAAATAAAATGATGACATTGTATTTAATAATAATTGAATGGTTTTTGTTTAATTATACTTTTTTAATGTAATGACTAATTATATACTGTGTGTGTGTGTGTGTATGCATGTGTGTATGTGTATACATATGAATATGTGTTAATGAATATACATATGTGTGTGTGAATATATATGTACATTGTGTGTGAGTATATATGTGTGTGTACATATTTATACACATACACAGAGGCGGCCAAAACATGTATTCACACTTCAAGAAAAATCTACATTAAAGTTGTAATATTAAATTTATACAGATGCATGTATTATACTAATGTTAGGTCAGGTTCCTTCAGGTTAGACTAGGGTAGGTTACATCAGGTCAGGTGTATACTTGACGCTTAACTCCAAAAATGACACACAGGCATCTCTGTGCATGCTGCTGGTGGCACCTTCTATCCAAAGTCAGTGTGACAGAAATTACATCAGTCTCAGATTCACATCCCTTCTCCCTTAATGTACATCGACTAACGACGCTCTGGATGAAACCATATATCAACATTAAGCGAGACACGAGAAGACACTGGAAGAGATAGGGTGCCAACCCTTTCACCCCTATTTTATTTGTTGGCATAATAATCAATCAAACAGGCACACAGTGGCACATACATAACATAGATAGGCAGTCTTCACCTAGGTCAGCTCCTCTAAATATTGAAGCTTGATAGAGTGGGTCAGTGTTGGGGAGCTCCATTTTTCAGACAGTACAGGTCCAAAAATAGGTGCCTTCATCTGGGGACGCCTAGGTTTTATAGGACTGTGACTGGGAGGGGCAGGGTCAGTTGCCCTCATTTGGGTGTCTTCTCCATGCTATAGATGAGAAAAGAGATGATATAGTTATTGAGAGTGCTCACTTTTGTCCCGGACTGGTACTATATACTTCTGATGACATTGGAAAATGATCCTTAGACACACATGCACTGTACTTCTTCATGTGTTATTTTATGGTTGTCACTGAGAAAGAAAAACTTACTGGGTGTATTTTTGTAACCTCTACCCTGATTTGCATCTTTCATATTAAATTAAATGTCAGTATATACTTATCATGAATGAATCCAGACTCCATATTATTAATAATGTTCTTGACTCTATCAAGTGAATAGCAAGTGGGCTGTTGGGAGTTACTAGGACAACAGTATAATGCTGTATATTGCAGCCCACATTCAGAAGAGAAGCTTCACTTTCATTTACAGAGGTTTAATTAGACACTTTGTTGTAAGAGATGAATAACCACTTTATTGGTGTTTTGTGTGTTTTATTAGGCCTAAATAAAGCATTTGCTTAAGAGCTTGTTGTGTACCAGTAAGTGGTTAATTGATGAAAAAAAAACTCCCTATTCTAAAGTGCTACCAAACACCATCATGGATCTTGCTAAGTCGTTCAGATATTGGTATGAATTAATTTTGTTTTGTGCAGATCTTATTTCATATTTAATATTAATGTCAAAATTTTGCTTATCCTTGATATTTTTATTGCATTTTGTGCTGACATTTTGTATTTTTTTCTGCATTGTTGCCACCATTTAGTGGTTAGTAGCATTGTTGCCAGAAGTGTTGGGTGGTGTGCGACGTCATTTACTCGCTGTAATGTGTTACATGCAGTTTTTGGATTATGACTAGAAGGACAGCTCTTGGTTTAATTTTATGAAATCTCATGTCCGCCATTATATTGAGGTAAGGTGTGATGCTTCGAGCTCATGCATGTTTATTGCCAATTTTTTATTTGTCATAAAACATTGAGTTTTTATAGTAATTTCTTTTTAAAAATAGTTTTTCTCTGGTTTTGACTTTTTTTTCTGACTTTGAGCCAATTTTTTTCCCTGTTGATGTAATTTCCAGTTGTTACAATTCCTGTGAATTGGTATGCATTAACATGTGTTTGTGTGTTTTATTGTGTTTTTGAAGAATTATTTATCATATTTTTATGAATTTTTTTGTTGTTTTTAAATAATTCCTAATATGCCATGTAATTTGTGGATGGGGCCAAACTGACTTTATGACTTCTGAACTTTCCATCCATCTCTCTGATAGTTTAGACTTTTTGCTAATACTTTTTGAGCTTAATTATTATTTGATTTTTATAATTTTGGGTTTTTGTGGTTTTGGTCATTTTTGATCCTAGTCTGCCTTGGACTCTTATTGTTGCATGTGGATGTCCCTTGGCCTCATGTATAACGCTGTGTGTAGAATTCACACTAAAATATGGCGTACAAACATGCACAAAAAGAAATTTCATGTATAAAACTGTGCTTAAGCAAAGTTCCACGCACTTCCCGTTTTTAAATCCTAATCAATGTGAATTTTAACGCACATCCACATGCCTACAGCCCTGCATTACACCTATTTGAATATGCAAATCAATATAAATAGCCCCCGACTCAGTGGTTACTCGCAACGTGCTTTTTAAACTGACAGGAGTGTGCAGGCAGTGATTACCACATAGAATACATTGCATTCATGATATTACAGGTCTCTGAACATTTAGCATACTAAGATGTATACTTGATATCATTTTCATGATGATATGCATTAAAGCATATGGGGGCATGGTGGCGCAGTGGTAGCAACGAACTGGTGCCCCATCCAGACATTGTTGCTGCCTCACACAAGATGTTTGCTGGGACGGGCACAACCCTGGATGGAATAATTTATTGCAGCAGTACTGTCTCTGTCAAATGTACCAACCCCCAATTCCTGTTCCTCTGTTTTCTTTCTTCATGTAACCAATCACTACACAATAAATAATACATGTAAAACCAGCTCTAAGCTTAGAATGCTGATTCTTCAAAACTTTAAGGAACATGTTTAATTATTGTATCCATCCATCCAAGCATCGTACATGAGTTATGAACTGTCTCTGGATGGGGCGCAACCTCAATGCAGGGTGAATGCAAGCTCACACATACACTCACACACGTACATAGCATCAATTTAAGCAACACCAAATCCCCTCACCTGCAATGCTTTGGAAGGAAACTAAAGCATGCGGAGGAAACCCACCAGGAAAACATACAAACTTCGGCCAGGGCACACCCCATACTGTGAGGCAGCAGTGCTGCCATTGTGCCACCGTGCCCCCACGTTTGATTATTAACAGTATACATTATTTAAATGACATTAACAATTTATCTTAAAGTGTAATATACATACTTTATTACATTTCATCATAAAAATATCAAGTACAGTACACATCTTAGTATTCTAACAGCACACAGTTTTAAGAGGATAGGTTTTGAAAATTTAAATCTACTTAGAAGCCAATCATCATCATGATACAAGAAATCATTATGATCTGTAAATACACGGCTCTCTTCTAATTCTTCCATTTCCAATGTCTTCTAACAACGCTTAAGCTGCCATGGTAGTTGGAATAGTTTGGCAATTCCGTGCACCATTAATAATAATAAAATAATAATAATTTGCATTTTCACAAACCCAAGGTTGCTTACATGCAGAGTAAAAAAAAAATTACAAAGAATGCAAAAGTTCGTACAAGAGGAAAGTTTTTAGTTGAGATTTAAAGGTGGAGAAAGAGGAGCAATCTCTGAGAGACTGAGGAAAAGAGTTCCAGAGTTCAGGGGCCATAATACCAAAGGATCTGCCTCTCAGGGTGTAGAGTCTGGTTTGTGGGACAGTAAGGAAATCACTGCACGAGGACCTGAGAAAGCGACCAAGAGTGTATGGAGTTTGGAGCTGCATGAGGTAGAGAGGGGCAAGGTTGTGTAGGGCTTTGAAGTTGAAAAGCAGAATCTTGAATTTAATCCTTGATGGAACCCGTAACCAGTGAAGTTGGGAGAGAACAGGGGAGATGAGAGCAGAACGCTTTGTGTGGGTGGGGACTCTGGCTGCGGAGTTCTGAATGTGCTGTAGCTTCTGTATAAATTTTGCAGGGAGGCCGATGAAGAGGGAATTACTGTAGGAACGATTACAATCAACTGCCTTAAATTTGTAAATGATATCCAATTCATTTCAGTGTATTTGATAAAGCCCACATCCTGGATATCAAAAAAAGAAAGGGAGACCACAAAGAGACAGTAGCACTGCTTTGATGCTGGGTGCTACCCGTTACATGCATATGGTTGGTTTGGGGCTGCCGTGAAAATGTGCGTTGGTTTACGCAAAGTTTATCTTTTATACTGTACATCTCGAAGTGAGTGTGGAAACGAGTGTACACAACATTCTGTCTACGCAAATATGACTATTAAAAAAATGCACATTTAATTATATACATTTCTGTCTTTAATAAAAATCAACTACAACAATCTGGACTGCACAAGTTTTAATGATTGTGGCCATTTTAAAAAAATAAACTACACATCAGTCAAAAAAATGTTATTGTTACTAATAAGTAATGAACATTATTTTTACTAAATATTTAGGTAACACTGAAATTGGGGTATTCCCTAATGGAGTACTAAAAGAATAAAGAAAGCAAATACAGTTTGCGAGTGACAGTGTTGTTTGTAAAACCGTTTCTCATAAAGTAAGAACTTTACAGCGTCATTTAGATGGAACCTTTTGTGGACCTTGTTGCTTGTCAGTCAATTTGTAGTCCACGTGTAGACTGATTTTCTGAAATGGCAAAAAATCTGCAGCAAATTTGCCTTTAACTTGAATTGCTTTTATATAATTTGTTGACTTTTTACAGTTATATTTTGTCTTTTTTCTGTTTATGCTTGCTATAATTTAAACAAGGTGCTGTTTACCCGCTTGCATTCTCCTACAGAAATTGTGATGTATTTAGCCATATTAACACAAGTAATCTACAAGGAGACACCGGGGACCAAATGCTTTAGAAGTAGTATTTATCTAAATCACATCTTGCATATTTTAAATTCGATTGCTTTTTATTTCCAGTAGACACCTTTTTATTCTTATTTTGATTTTTTTTTTTATGTTTTATGTTGGCACAGGCTTACAGTCATGGAGGTGTGCCGTAAAACTTCCTTTAAAAAAAATTCAAGAAGTAGCAATGAATTAAAAGCTGTAAGACTAAGTCTTTCTTTTTCTTTTATTTAGTTTTTCTGAGTTTATAATAAAAAAACTATTTTATTAAAGTGAATGATGATAATCATTGCCATAATCATCATGTTATAATAAATGTAACTATTCACAGCATGCCACTAAGGACAAAGTCATTTTCTTTTTTAATTTCAAAAGGTTATTTCTAATAAAAGCCCAGTTGGGAATAACTCATTTGATGAGATATGGTGGAAGACTTTCTGTCTCATTAATTCTTTTACAGCCATGGTAGAGAGGAATTAGAGTGATTATTTTAATGTTCAGCAGTGTTGACTGTGTGGCAGTTTATTCCCAAACCTCTACCCTCTGACATTAATTTTTACTTTGCAAGGTATGAAATCATTTTTTTCCAAACTGTATTTTGACTAATAATTCTTAATGCAAAGTAAATGTTAGTATGAGAGCATTTATGCATTTTTACTTATGGCATAAAATACAAAAGTGTCATGAACTTGAAAAGTCCTGAGAAACCGTAGCAAAACACCTCCACAAGTGGAAAGACGCATCATCCTTCATCTTGTGAACATAAAAAACAGATAAAAATGCTTTATAAATAAAATAATTGTTCCACAAAAATATTCCTATTAACAAAAGCTACATGAAGCACAAAAGGCACAGTAGTAGTTGCCTGTAATAGTCCCAAGACACAATCCAGAGAGTGGTCAAATACAGAGCAGAGGTCAGAAATGGACGAAAACACAATAAATCAAAATAACTCAATGAAACCCCCCAAACACATTCAAATGAACTGCACTAGTCCGGTAAGGCTCCTCAGCCTTTATAGGGTCTACACAGAGACAGACAGGTGGCCCCGCCTCTTTGGGAAACACCCACAAAGCACAAGGGATAGAACAGAACATGTGACCACACATATAATAGTTTAATATTATAAACAGAACATAAATACATATGATAAACCTATGAACCATATTTCAAATTACACAAAGAAGACCTATTA
The DNA here is from genome assembly GCF_900747795.2 of Erpetoichthys calabaricus. Taxonomy (NCBI): domain Eukaryota; kingdom Metazoa; phylum Chordata; class Cladistia; order Polypteriformes; family Polypteridae; genus Erpetoichthys; species Erpetoichthys calabaricus. The sequence continues at coordinate 207,037,982 of NC_041397.2, read as the reverse complement.
AAGGAATTTAAAAAGGAGAGCAAAGAACACAATCATACAGAACCATAGCAAAAAGGCTGTATAGCTGAATTCTCTGTCCTGTACAATAGGAAGAAACATTATAGCATGGTTAAGACTGGATTGTCCTGAATCCTTTCAGATCCATGCAGAGTGTAGTCATGGAGTTGGTGAAGGAGGTGTTTAAAAAAAAAAAGTTAAAGTAGGCAGAGTTTAGGAAAACTGAGAGAAATATCTGTTTTTTGATAACATTAGGATACGAATTAGCTTAAATTGAATATTTTACAGGGGAACAGCTTGACCTTTTAAAGAAGAACAGTTTCATTGATCATTTAACCCTAAATGTAAAAGATAAAAGAATAGTTTAGCATCAATTACAGGTTGGTAGATACTTATCATTTGTCACAAATGGAAAAAGTAGAACCTGCTTATGATGGTGTAAAGTGCAACAATAAGGTAAAAGAAACTCTTTGAAGAAAACCTGAAGAAAGAAACGTTTTAATAGGTTTCTTGCAGACATGTCAATATATGTAACATACAATTACATTGTAGAGAAAATATGTGTAATATACAATTTATCTCTATATAAACAAATGGCAGAGAGAGCACTGGTGTAATCTAGGTTGTCAAGTTTAACCTCATGTTTAACACATGTGGCCACCAAGGGGCACACCAGCTCCCCAAACCCAACATAGACAGACACTAGGCACAAGTTCAACAGCACATATGTCTTTATTTTGATGTGGGAAACGCTTTCCCTTCGTTTCCCACCAATGCACAGTACAATAAAGTACCAAGCACAAATAAAGCAGCACACAGCATTTTGCCTTCTTTTCTTTCTCTTCCTCTTTCTGTCTCTGCCTCCACTTCTCCTCTGGCAAGCTTCATCGTCATTCTCCTCCTCTTCCTCCAAATGAAGGAAGGAGTCTCCTTTTAGGCTGCATCTGGGAGTACTCCAGGTGGCTTGTTACAGTCAAAATGTAGGAGATGTTGAATGTTTTCCTGAACTGAACCCTGCATTGTCTGGTAATTGCGTGATTAAATAAAAATAAAAGTAAAAATTAATTTCTTTCATATACAAATTTACAACATTAGAGTCGCAATGCCCACTCTTTGAATGGTAATCCTGTTCAAACATGAGACCCTGGATATTTGGCCTCAACATTTGTACAATAATTATGTGCATGGCATCTTGTTTTTTTTTTTTTTTTGATCAACTTTTTATTAAATAAAGACAAATTGAGTGATTTATGAACAAATGCAAACATACAATTCAAAGAAGCACAACCCCATCACTCCCACCCTCACCCACCCAGCCTAAGCCAATAGGTAAAATAAAAATATACTTTGAGAGAATCCAGTTGACAGCAAAGTGAAAAAACCAACTAAAGAATAATGTCACAGAAAGAAGCAGCCAAGGCATTACAAACTCAGATTTAAACAATTGAACAGCAGCAGACTATGTTTCAATTACTGTATATTACTGGAAGCACCATTAGTTCATGCTGTAGACAACTCCGTATTAAGTTATGGATGGAGTCAATAATTAATTTGCCGTAACTGTGATTCTATGGAATTTGTCTTTGATGGTGGTCATTTATTTTTGTCTCTGAAAGACAGAACATCCGTGTGTGTGTGTGTGTGTGTGTGTGTGTGTATGCATGCATGCACACACTGCTTCAAAGTTAAGTGCACTTTTGCGATTGCTTTGCCATTGTTGTGAAGTAAACTACCCCGTAGGAGAACAAAATAAAAGGCAGGAATTTCCATGGTTTGCATCAATGTCAGATCAAAGTCGTGATGAGTCGTGACTGTGGGCAGTCATATTTTGGAAGGTTGCTCAGATATATTAAAGCCCCAGATGTAAAATAGTAACTTTCTTGCAGACCCTTCTCAGGACATGCCAGAATGTCTGATTGGGGTCTGATTATGTTTTTCTGGACAGAATATGGTGAAGGAGTTGTGCTTCTGCATCGATTGTTCATTTAGGAAATTTGTCATTTTTTCAGCTTATTAAATAGTGCAGCTGTTATTAGCATTTCTGATGGGATATTTATGGGCTTTACTGACTGAATGCTTTGCTTTTTAATTACTGAAGCTGCAAAGTGTTAAGCCTGAATGTTAAACCTGCTCCTTTGGAGGTTAGTTTTAGAGCATTGGTTGCCCCAATAACTCAGCTGAATTTCATCAAATCTTTCTTTCTGGAACAGGCAAATCCTGGTTCAATTCCAAAAAGCAGGATTAGCAATTTATCCACATATTAGGCCTCACAGATTACATAGTTCTGGCTTATTCTGGCTAGATCCAGGTTTTCTTGAATGGAATTTCTGTGAATCCTGATTTAATTTAACTGGATATTGCACTATTCCTGCTTTCTGGAACAGATACCAGGGCGCACACAATGAAAATTAAGCTGCAGCTACTTCAGTGTTAGACCTCCTAGGCCATTCACTAGTAAAATATTGATAAATAACAGGGAGAACAGATTGAAAATCCTAAATATGATACAAATACTAAAAAACGATTAAAAAAATTATATTATCCCCTTATGACATGTATAAATACTTGCTAAATTCCAATAAAACTTTAATAAACCCAGTTTTGTAATATCTGTATTGTGACCAAAGCACAGAAACGGGGAAATGACAGCTTGGTCAATTTAGGTCCTTAAAGGCCCTAAATTTGTTGGGATGAAAACCCGCAGAATGTTATACTATGGATTGTTTTAAATTTTCCTGACATTATTTGTTTTTCTTGTTTATTTTTCCCCTTTTTGGGTAATGAAATTACAAATCTGAAGTTAATTTTTGATTAACAGTCTATTTGAAGTAGTTAAATATTTTTGCTTCTTTTCTGTCACCATTTTATTTTTTCATGGACACCACCATTTTGTTGACCCATTTCTTGGGGGGTTGTGGTTCCAGAGGTCACAACCTGAGACACACTAGTGTGACAGTTTAAAGGACAATACAGTTCTCTTCATGGTAACCAAGATTGCAGATAAACTCCTATAAAACTGTGATTATTTTTGATTAGTGTTTCCTGGCACAAGAGCTTTAGCTTTGTCTTTTGATTTTGATTTAGGATCATTTTTGTTTCATCTTGACTATGGTATACTTCGACTTTCTGTTTTCAATCCTTACCTGTTTATATTGACTACATTTCATCTTCTCATCCCTTCCCATTTTAAAAGAAAATAAAAACATAATCTCCATCTATGACCATACACAGCCACAGTAGGCACCCAGAACTGAACTTGAGAAACAATGTCTTAAACTGTGATTTTTGCTGGCCAATTTTTACAGTTAAACACAGACATCGAGATAAAGCTACAGTATATGAACTGCCTTTAGTCATTTCAGAAGATTAAATCAGGTTTATCAAGGACACACATTCATGCTCAAATTTCCAATACACTGCCATTGCATAACCATGACTTCATGCAATTTTTGGTGTCTTTAAACTGGGAATCTTGCATCAACCATTACTTTCCACTTGTTTTTGTGTCTAGCTTTTTGATGTTAATTTTCACTTCTTGGCTGCCTTTCACCTCTTCTGCATCATCCATCCACCACCATCTTCTTCTTCCTTTCCTTTCCTTTTTCCAGTTCTCTTCCACAGTCTTGCAGAGTCCTTCACCAGCCAAGCCCCAATACTGACTCCACCAGAATTGGTTTTGCCATGCCAATTCTTTGCATCACTTCCTCATTTGTAGTCTTCTTTATCTAACTAATTTTCAGTATTCTTCTGTAGTATCATAATTCAAAAGTTGTTATTTTCTCCCTAAGTGCCAATGTCAGAGCAAAGGTTTCTGGGCCCTACCATAGAGTGGACCATACTTGCATTTTAATGTTGGTTGTTGTCATGGAAACCTTACAAAGAAGGATCTGCATGCACTGCAATTAACTACCTACCATATTCCAGCACCTGACGTCCACATCATTCTTTTCAATTATCCAAATTCCCAAGAATTGAAAGTTAGTTAATTGCAGTGCATCACCAGATCCTTCTTTGAAAGTTTTCCATGACAACAAACAACAAGAAAATGCACAAAATGGTGATGTGAAATGACAGTAAATTTCATGTCTTTATAGAGACCTTCTAAAACAAAAATAAATGTTACCATCAAAAACCTTAGGCAAATACACCCCTAATTTGGTAGGGCTAATAAAACAGTTTAATAAAATGGTTTCATGCCTAATCAACTCCCCACCCCAGTATTTAGGACTGACTCAGGATACCGAATTTATTGCAGGGTTGGGAGCGATGCCTCAAACCGGTTTGGCAAGTTGTTCTCTGCAGGATGGCCATAAACTACCTAGCTGGCAAGCTTCAGCTCAGCAAATGGTCTTGGGGACAAAAATGAAAAGGCAGTGTGTGTACCCATTCATCAGAAGTTTGGCTGTTTGAGATTGGTTTGGAATTCTGTACCACAACACCCTATTGGTGTAAGGATTTGGACAGAAAATCTATAAAGTTGGTTGCTTTACCCCTCCCTCTCTCTCTGTCACACAACATGGCCATAAAGACAACACACTTGAGGAGAACAGCTGAACAGCCATATTTAGATGGGCATATGGTTTATCCTGTAGAACGTTGAATAAAAATTATGACTTTACTAGAGACATTTAAGTAACTATAAGTCTGTGTGTCGCCTGAAACTACACATCTAGCATTTATCAGGTTGTATGGCTGCCATTACTCATATGTACTCTGCTTATTGTTATTTTGTGAATATTATCAATAATTCATTATTTCAAGTTGTGACTTATCTCCTGCTTGTCCTTTTACTCTATGTAATTAATTGCCTGAGGTTAAAGATGTAGAAGGGAAGGTGAGGAAAAGTTATAAAGTACAATACTTTATAAACAGTGGTAAGTCTATGAGATTTGAGGCATTCTGATAAAGTCTACACAATAAAGAATATTAAAGTGGAAAGTAGATTAATAGAGAACTCTACCAAGAAAAAACACCCGGGTTAGGCGGTTTGAGGACACAATAAATGGTGGACATCCATGTTGTGGAGCTCTCATGTTGTTGCCACTGGCATAGTAGTTAAGAGCCACATTGTGGTTCAAATCCAGCTCTTTAAGTTGACAATAACCTATGTCACATAAGTCTGTCTGCCAAATTTTATAAAAATGTAAATGAACAAGCAAATTTCAAAGGCAATCCTACTGTCTGAATGAAGGCTTTGGTGCCATATGTGAGGGAGTGGGTATGTATGAATATGCTTTGTGATCAGCGGGCATCTTGTCTTGTCTGGTGGCATTGGCATGTTATGCAATGTACTGTATGGATACAATGTATAGGTTAAGCCTCCAATTACAGTCTACTTTTCTCTCCATTAGAAAAGAAATTCAGTGACTAATCAAAAGGCAAATGAATAATCAAATAAAAACAAAGACGAATTGTAATCTCAATTTAAATATTCAATGCTGCCACAGACATTGCAGTTCTAATGAATTCCATTTTTTTTAAAAGATTTCCTTTTTGTTTTCTTTTTAAAGATTTTCAGCCCACTTCTAACATTGTTAAATCCATTTTCATTTTTTTTTTCTCTCAGACTCTGAAATACAAGGCCTTTCTTCTTTATTTACTGTAAATTGTGCAGCTAAATGTGGACATGAACTCTCAAAACACACACACAATTTTGTACATATACAGTATACAGTATTTATATATACAGTGTCTGGGTGTGCTTATGAATACATAATAATCTCAATATGATTATCTTTTGAATAGATTTTAGTTGAAATTTAAGTTGCTGCACTGTTAGCCTATAGCAGATTAAGGGGTATTTTGTTCTAATCAGGATTATATCTTCTGTATATTTCTAAGAATGGCACCATCACTGAACTGTAGTTGTGAATACAAATTACTATTATACACACCAATTGAAAATGACATGAGCGCATGTGGAAAGTCGCCTTATGTTTTACACTGGCTCACTGCAGCTAGTAATAATTCTCTGATCTTACTTTATAAATGAGGACATGTATTGAATCTGATAAAACATAGTAAATTGTAAAGAATTTTCAGAGGACCGCTACATATATTAAGGAAGGAAAAAGTCAACATGCACAATGGCGAAGCTGGATGCCTAAACCACAGTGTGACAGTGCAAGGGCAGAGTAAGTGCTAAGAATGAAAGATTTAAGGTGAAAACCGAAACCAACTCTTAACAACTGCATACTGTACTTCATTTAATTTATTCTCACAGTATGCTGACATTTTGAGAAACTAGGTCACATCACTCTCATCAGAGCAGGCAATCAAACATCCATAATACATAAAATATAATCATGTAATACTCTAGTACTAGAAAACTATAATATATGACTTTATCTGCATCAGTCTAGATCTTGACATTGAGAAGGGTATGTCATGAGGCTTTAATTTAAATTACAAAATTTCTGTAGCACGTCCATGACTGGTTATGAGATACTATATGTCTTTATCACCCCATTTATATCTGTCTAAAGCAGATGAGAAGAGTTGCTGAATATAGAATGCTGTTTCTACTTTTTGCTCAAAAATTTGCGGTCAATAATCTCATCGAGGTAGATTAATTTGAGTCCCTAATAATGTAAATCAATAAGAAACACAGACAGTGACAGAAATGTGGGTTATGTAGTCATGTACAAGGAAAAACAGTAAAAAAAAATATTCTCAAATTTGGAACCGTCTGCACTTTTCATTAAAATGAGTGCGCTCTAAAACTAGTGCACTTTCATGGTGTCTTTCTGCTAACAGTAAAATTGCCAAGGAGTCCATACATGTGTTATGCCACACAATGTTGAAATTGTAAGACTCAAAGACAAAATGGAGTAGAACCAGGAGGTGAAATTTAGGTCTTTTAACATGGAAACTCAATTAGCACATTTATACACTTCAATACCCCGATTATTCACAGAAACCTGATTTTTAAAAGTGGCACATAAAATCTTATTCCGATCAACGAAATCGGGTTATTGGCTTCTTAGAAACCTGATTAACAGAGGTAGACTTCTCTGTGAATCATCTGGTTTTGTGGCTATGTACACTCATAACTGGGTTACTGTTAAGGATTTCGTAGTCTCGGCATCTCCATTGCATTCTGTTGGCCTGTGCATGTGTTTGAATCTACAAAATGCATTATCAGAGGAAAAGATTCGTGGAATCACATTATTCCTTCTCCTGGCTGAAATAATCTGTCTCAGTATCAGGACTTAGCTTGGCAACAAAATCTCAAGAGCAGTAGGGTAACACATTAAAAGCAACATGTGTTACGTGGTCTGATTTCTTTTACATTTTAAAGTAACGAGTAACTTAATGCATATCTTAATGAAGATAAAATCCATGTGCTGTTATTATTCCAGTAGCTCTGGGTCTAGGGGACAAAGCACACATACCGGGTCCTTTGCAAGGCTCGATCGCACAGTCAAGCAGAAAAGGGTGTGCTGCATGCAATCTGTTAACAGAAACTTATAAATAAAGCGCTGATTTGACTAAATATATTTATAAAATGCAAGAAAATTATCACAGGTTTCATGCTTATTTCTGAATTCACAGTGGGCAATGATGATGTGTAACTGTTTTTTTTGTACAGTTTAATGATGTCTGAGCTTTTGGCTAAAAGAGAAAACCAGAAGATTACTTGCAGATGTAAACACAGATTATTAAGAAACTAGATTTCTGCCTTAACTGTTTTTCTTTTCTTCTTTTTTTTAAACCTTAATCTTATGTTTGTGGATGTAAATGCACTGAATGTCAGAAAAGTTATCAAAGCAAGGTATCTAAACCAGAATGTTCTTCGATAATCAATGTCTGAAGATTCTTTTCTGTTGTAGTCTTCATCTACAATCTCCGATGTCAGAATATGCGCAGTGGTAGCTTTTAATCTGTTGCAACAATGCTAACATACAGAGCGTTACATTGTGGCAACAGTGAGCAAAATGGCGACAGTCATAAAAATAAACAGGAAAAATGTACTTATGTCTAAAAAGAAATGTAACAAAATCTGACATGAGAATTCAAAATAGAATGGCATGGAAAAAAGAACAAAACCTGGTGCGTCTCAGGGTTTTAGCAACCATAGTGGATATTCTGTGTGTCTTCTGGTGTTGTTTTTTTTAATTGTTTTATCCCATAAACTTGTTGCGGCCATCACAGTCTAAATACTGATATACAAAAATACACTGAATTGAACTGGCTTGACTAATAAGTACCACACCAAAGCACTCTATCTCTCTTATTCTCTTCCTCCTACCAGTAAGGTTTGTCTCTAGCTCTCCTTCAACTTTAAAAGCAATTTCTTCTTAGGTGAGTTTAAACCTTGATGATACTTACCAACCCCTTTCACGGCTGTCCTTCTTAGGCAACAGACACACCAAGGCACTTCCACTCAAGACCCATGCCACCTCCTTAACCCTTAAAGGGATGGATATCCATTGCAGCTTTCTTATTGACTCATTCCCTTAAAGTGGCAACGTAGTGTTAGTGGTCTAAATTGGGATGTTTTTGCTGTTCCTTGACAGCCAAATGATAGCGTACCAGCTACCTGCCATACACCTCAGATTTTGTCTTTAGAAGGGAACTTCTGCTGCTACCAATTAGAGGGCAGTTATTGTGGTCTCTTACAGGATTTTCAAGGCCTTTTCCATCTGGTAAAATAGCCTGACACCCGTGGTCTCTCCTGGGTCACCTGCCTTCTAACTCTTGTGACTCTTGAACTTGCACACAAGTTCTTATGAACAGTTGACAAGGAGGTGTGAAAGAGATCAGTCTTTTAAAGGCATTTCAGACCAACCAGAGGTCAACACGGAAGACGGAATCAATTACCAAAAATCGTGGGCCAACCTTAAGCTCATAGTCATAAACGCTTGTGTCAGGAAGGGGGAAAAAATGTGTTTTTTGTTTGTTATTTACTTTCTTCTTCTGTTATTTCACTGACATCATTTAGTCTCCATTTTGAGTACATATGATTTCCCTTACATACTTAAAAGAATCTGTCAGTCAAATTAAACTTCAGCTCATCTGGGCTTTATTGAAAACTCCTGGCAACCGCAAAATAACTTCAGACTAGAAAGATGAATGATCAGAGACCTGCAGAAAAAAATCAAAAGAAAGTGTACTTCAAAACAAGGAGAGCAACCTGCAATAGCAGATGATTACCACAGTGCAGCAGTTAATGGTGGATCTGGGTGCTTTGTAACAGAACATGGGAGTTGCTGCTCGTCCATCACCAGCAGCAGTTATCAGACGGCCTCCAATTCCATTCCTGGTACGTTACACCAGATACCCAAGTTGTTGTAGGGGCTTTCAATATCATTGTTAGTTAATATTTCAGATTCAGCCTAGCTCATTTCCTACAGAGTCCAAAATAGCATGTATAATTTCCCATTAAGGATGGATACTTTTGGAATGGGGAAAAAACTCCTACTGTGAAAATTTTTAAAGCTTCTCAAAATATCGTTCAGTTTTTGATGCTCTCGTGTGAAAGTCAGGAGTGACAAGCAGGACAAATGGGAACAAATGTATCAGTAAAAATATGAGAGATTTCAAAATGCTTTTGGCAGACTTGGGCTGGAATTTTAATGCATTTAGAAATGGGCTTTCAGAAGAATGTAAAAATGACATGACCAGCCACAATGTGGGGGAGACATTAGAGGAAGTAATTTGTCTGGCTCTTAAATTAGAAACAAGACTCATAAAGAGAGAGAAATATAAACCGAATGAGGCATGAGCTCTCAAACCCCAATTAAAATCTAAAACACTTAATAGGGACTGGGAAACATAAGTGATACACTTGAGTAGTTGTCCTGAACTCCAGAGTTCTAGTCGTTTAATACTTCCAGTATTTAATGAAAATAAAAATTTCTGCATCAGGTAATGGTTGAATTTGTATTTAGTTAATTCTGCATTTGTGCACAAATACAATTTCAAGACTCACCCGACTAACCACTTGTAACCACCCTTACAGATTTTGTTTTCATGTTATTTCATTTTTAGAATTGAAGTCTGAAATTCTTAAATCAATCCCTTGGTTTTTTTGACACAACCCCAAAATGAACTGATATCAGCTTGCCAAGACATGAAGACAGGAAAATAGAATAGAATAGAATGCCTTTTTATTGTCACTATACACATGTACAATGCGATTAAAAGCAGCTCCTCCAGTACAGACATATATGTAGAACACAACAAACAAATAAACAAATGGTGGAAAATGTTGAAAAAAAAAGTTCTGCGATGCTATATACATATGGAAATAATAAATAACTATTGGGTTATTGCACATTATTTAAATAATATAAAAAATATTGCACAACAATGATGATCATGTGCAGTTAGTAGTGGATGTTGGACCCTGAGAGTGTTGATATTGTACAGTATACAGATACTACACAGTTATTATTAGTACCATTTAGATACTGGATATTGCACAGTTGATGGATAGTTGGAAGTCCAGGGGTTGAGGGGTTAGACTGTGTAGTCAGTGCATGTGTGAGTTTAGAATGGTTATGGCTTTTGAGAAAAAACTGTTCTTGAGTCTGTTTGTCCTTGTTGTGATGCACCTGTATCACCTCCCTGAAGGCAACAGGTCAAACAGATCGAGCCAGGGTGGGAGCTGTCCTTGATGATGTTTTTTGCTCTGCTGAGGCAGCGGGAAGTGTAAATGTCCATCAGAGAGGGGAGAGGGGAGAGGGCAGCCGATGATCTTCTGTGCTGCCTTTACTACTCTCTGAAGCCTCTCCCTGTCTGCCATGGTGCAGGTGCCGTACCATACTGTGATACAGTACGTCAGCAGGCTCTCGATGGACGAGGGGTAGAAGGTCAATAGCAGGTTGGAGTCCAGGTTGTGCTTTCTGAGGACCCTCAGGAAGTGTAACCGCTGCTGAGCCTTCTTGATGACTGCTGTGATGTTGTCTGTCCAGGAGATGTCAGCGGAGATAAAGATGCCGAGAAACCGGAAGGTATGGATGCTCTCCACACACTCGCTGTTGATGTAAAGGGGGGCTAAGTCGGTGCTGTGCCTCCGAAGTTGATAATGATCTCCTTGGTTTTCCTGGTGTTCAGAGCCAGATTGTTCTTTGAACACCAGGCTGCCAACTTCAGGACCTCCTCTCTGTAAGCTGCCTCATCTCCCTTTAAGATGAGTCCGACCACTGTGGTGTCGTCCGCAAACTTGAAGATAAGGTGGTTGTTGTGGGCCGGCCCGCAGTCATGGGTATAGAGACAGTACAGGAGGGGGCTCAGCACACAGCCTTGTGGGGTACCAGTATTCAGTATGCGAATGGAGGATAGGTGGGGGCCGAGTCTCACAGTCTGGAGCTGGTCGGTAAGAAAGTCTCTTATCCAGACACATGTGAGAGAGGGAAGGCCAAGAGTGACCAGTTTGGTGATGAGAATGCCAGGAATGATTGTATTGAAAGCTGAGCTGTAATCCACAAAGAACATCCGGACATAGTTCTGCTGCTGCTCCAGATGGCTCAGCACAGAGTGGAGACCTACAGCGATGGCATCTTCTGTGGATCTGTTTGCGCGATATGCGAATTGGTAGGGATCGAAGTCTTGGGGGAGATAGTCCTTGATGTGCTGGAGAACCAGTCTCTCGAAGTACTTCATGATTCATGAATAACTAGAAACAGATATAAAAATTAAAAAGGTCCCAGTTTTCCCCCAGTAAAGCTGCTTTAACACAAACACATTAAAAGTCGGATTATTTTTTTCTGAGCAGACAAAACTGCTGAAGGAGAAAAGATGTACTTAGTGCACAGAGAAAAACGTAGAATTTAAAGTGTAATATATTAATAAAAAAAAAGATTTTAGATTAGATAAACATTATAAATCCCTTGGGATAATTCAGATGCATACAGCAGCAGAAACATAAAACTCACAGGACAAATAATATAGCCAATCTATCAATCAGTCAATCAATTAGTATTGTATATTGTGCGGATATTTCAAAAAAGTATTTCAGAATGAAATTGAGAAATGTCCCGAGAGGAAGTATTGGTTTGCCCAATAGCAATGGACAGAAAAGACCCCCAGAGGCACTTCTTGCCACATCATGGTGGAATGAGTCTGTGGCTAAAAAAGCACCTCCTAGAGGGGATTTTTCATGATGGTATCCAATTTTGCCTCCATCCTGTTTTCTGCCACTGCTTCCAGGTGTGTACAGGGTACACCCATTGATGGAGCAGGCTTTCATTGTTGGGCCTTGTGCTTCTTTTAAGCTCAGGTTGCTTCCCCAGGAAACTGCAGCATAGAACACCACACTGGCTACTAGGGACTGGTGAAACATTTCCAGAAGCTCGCTGCATACATCAAAAGACCGGGGTTTCTTTAACAAGTACAGGCTGCTCTGACCCTTCTTGAAGAACACCACTGTGTAGTCAGACCAGTCCAGTTTGTTGTTTAAGAGAACCCTCAGGTACTTGTAGCTCCGCACCTCCCCTGAATGGTGACTGCTCTCGGAAGTCCACTACCAGCTCCTTTGTCTTGCTGATGTTGAGTGGTAAGTTGTTGTCCCTGCACCACAAGATGAAGTTCTCCACAACCTTCCTATGGACTCATATCCATTACTAATGTAGCCTATGATGGATACCCGTCCTGGGTATGACGTTAATCTGCATCCATCCCTGTATGTAGGCCCTGCAACCTACAGGGAAAAACTTGGGGGTTGGTGGCAGAATTGGCACTCCAGCCACCATAAAAAACCTTGAATTAGCACTCCAGCCACCATAAAAAACCTCACACTGTTCCACTCTATCTGAACTAGTGTGGTGCTGAGGTATCACCCGTTGCATGGCTGCACTTGGGTCCTAATCTGGGATCCTGAGTTGGTTTGTTGTGTGGTGGGGGCAGCAATGCGCTGTATCAGTGTGTGCTCCTAACCGTCTCTCTCTATGATGGATGAGTCATTTGAAAATGTCTGTAGATGGCAAGTGCTGGTATTGTGTTGGAAGCCTGTTGTGTAGAGGGTGAACAGGAAGGGAGACAGGACAGTTCCCTGAGCTGCTCCAGTATTACACACCACCATTTTTGACACAAAGTCAAAAAGCTTCACAAACTGCTGTCAGTTGGTCAGGTAGTCCATGATCCAGGAGACTGTGGGGGTATCAAGATTCAAAGCCTTGAGTTTTTTCCCTGGTCGTTGAGGCAGAATGGTGTTAAAAGCACTGGAAAAATCAAAGAACCTGATCCTGACTGTAGTACCATCTTTGTCCAAGTTGGGAGTAGGCTCTGTGGAGCATGTAGATGAGAGCATCCTCCATAACTACAGTACTTTTATGTGTCTGATAGGCAAACTGCAGAGGATCCAGAAGTTCTGATTGTGCATAAAAAGGTCACAGTAGCAGAGACTTTAAAATAAAATTCTCAGACCAATAAAATATAATATTCTGAGGAAAGCATTACATTTGGGAACAGAAAGTAAGTTTACCAAACTACTGCAGTATAACTTAATAATAAATGGAAAGCTTAGTAATGTCCAGTAAACTGGAATAAAGAAATCAGAAATATACTATCATCCTGCTTTGTCTGTAGAATTTGGTAATGAAAAATGGAGCAAATGTTTGTTTAATTAGCTTCATAGCTGAACATCCATTCCTCTATTTTCTTGGCCTGCTTTTTCCCTTAAATGGTTGCAGGAGCCGGAGCATATCTTGGCAGCATGGAACTCAGAGAAAGAACCAATTCTGTAAGGAACACTGCACACAGGGCACTCTCATTCACGTCAACCCACTCTGACTTCATCAATGTGGGTAACCAGTCCAGAAATGGATTCACACGCACATCTATTCGTCCATCATGCTCATGCATGAAAAGCCCAACTCACTTGTCCATCAACCAATAACAACTCTTTGAACTGCTTTGACCCCGTTTTCTGGTGTGATACTGATAGGCTTGTCTAAGATGTAAATGGCTTTCTTTGTTTCAACTGGGGAAACAAAACCATGAGATACTCAGGACAATATTAAAATAATCATGCTGCATAATTTGAGCTTTAGAGTACAGAAAATTAAAAAGGAAGAGGATTTTTCAAGAAGGGAATCAAATAACAGGCATCCAAGAAAAAGTTCAAGGTAAACTAGCAAACTTTTTATTCCTGTAAGTGAAAGTCATGTGAAGGCTTGTCTTCCATTTGACGGCTAAGAAATCCACAGCTACATCTCAGTAAAATGGGAGCACACATGAAAGTACTGGCAGCTTCTATGTGGTCTTTATTTTATTGTTTTTATTTCTTTTGCCTTGTTACAGTTTTTCTGACATTTTATTTCCCTCTCTATATACCCTGCCTAATTCATTTCTTGTCAATTCTCATGACTTGCTTTCAAATGAAGCTTAAAGTTTACAGGGAATTCAGAGAGTGCCTTAGATGCCCACAGTGCTCCAATTTGCACAGCACAGATAATTATATGTGGCCACACGTCAGTAAAGCCATATGCCACCTAGAGGCAATTTTCTGTCTGCCTGCCTACCCATCAGGCATTAAAAGCGACTCGGTGTTCAAAATTAGCCTTCACCTGCTATCATTTCCAACTGAGGGAGCAACGAGTGTGAATCAGGGAGAGGGGCCAAATTTGGAGTGCTACCAAGCGACACAGTGTGACGTTTTAATTCTGTATACTTGAACTAATCTAACCTTTATGATAAATTTTGTTGATGTTAATGTAAACCTAATAATGAACTCAATGAATGTATATCATAACAGAGGATCACAATTGAGCTCCTTATCATCATGCTGGGTCTGAAGTAAAGAACTAATGAAAGGAAATGCAATTACAGAGTCCGGCAATATCTGCAAATCATGTCTGTGGAGACTGTCTCCCTTAGCAGATCTTTCATTTACTGCCTCGCTAAAGGAGTCATGTTGCTCTCCACATGTTGCGGAGACATCTGTCAAAATAAATGCTTTTTCTGAACATTCTTTGTAATAAAATATAACTTGTGTGGGGGAAAAAATGAAAATAAGCAGAGAATAATAGTGGCATGCAATAGTTTAAATTTTTGTGATTTCTCGGCACTGGTGAAAAACAAAGAATGCGTCTGAGGTTTTTAATTATGTTAAAGAGAATTGGAAAATATACTGTACAGTATAGTATATTATGAAATGCTTATCAGTAGAAGACCGTTAGAAATTAATATTTACTTTACAGTATACTGTGTGGAAACTCAACAACACATTGTCTTTAATTTATTTGTATGTTTAATATGAAATCAACATTTCATATACTGTATGCTGATGATCTCTGCATACTCTGTATAGTGCATGCAAACTATGGAACTAGTCAGAAGGACAAATGTCTGCTTGTTTGAAATCCTGAAGTTTCACCAGTATTGGGATCAGCTTTTAGCAGTGATGTACCGAAATGAAAATTTTTGGGTGAAACCAAAATACAGTATCTGTTTGTTGTTGTGCCATTGCAGAAAGTCTGAGTTAAATCAGCTTCACTTCTGATTTATGCTCTTCCGTGAATGTGCATTATAAAACTAAAAGTTGATGAAAAATACTTTTATTATTGAAGTCCTTCTTTTCAAGAGAACATATATAAAAATGGAACTGAAAATAGATAAATAAACAAGTACATTTTAAGAAGTAAAAATATATACTTTTATAAATGATGACTTGTATGCTGTACGTTCATCGCTCAATATGCACTTTCCCTTCATGCTGACAAATATTAAAAAGCTCACCTTGTTTAAATTCCATTGCTTTGCATCCCAATTTCATTTGTCCCAGTCTGATCCCTTCTCAGTTTCCTTCTCCATCTCCTTTCCTTCCTTGTCTGTTTGCTTTTGTATCTTTGAATTGCAGTTTTTCTCAGAATGTTACTACTACTTCCTTCCAGACCAGTACAATCCTCGAAAGATGTCGCCTGTGCCCCACAGTGTGTAGTGTGACGTATTGCTCTTTCCCAACAGAACAGGAGGTGCCGTTTGAAAGTGTCATTCATAACCACCACTGGAGAGTAACAGAAATAATCACATAATCGGTCTAAAAGTTCTATATTTCAACTCCTTCATCCGAAATACCAAATGTGCCATTTGTTGTTATTTTTAGATGTGTGTTTTTGATTGGTGTGTCTCTAGGTTTGTGCTCTCCACATGACATAATCTGTAGTCTAATACACTTGACAGCTAGTTAAAAAAACTCCACAGTGTACTGATGACTTGGAGGAGAATATAAATGTGTCTGCTCAAAGGGTCAATGACATACAAACTAAAGACAAGACTAAAACCAAATGCTTACCAAATTCAGTGTGTGGTATTTTAGTAATGAAGTACACAGTTACAACTTCATAGGAGTCGTTGAAGGTATTTTCAAGAGTATTATTCCTGTATTATGACCCAAGGAACACCATTTATATCTGGAGTAAAGTTTGACCTCTTCCAGTTCTTCCAGTAATACTCTACCAAAAACAATTATTATTTTTGTTTGTTTTGTTTCAAAGCAAGAATAAAGGTTTATGATGTAATGGCGACCCATGTTGTACAACGAACAGTGTGAAAAACGTTCATGGAAGAAGAAAAAATTTTTTGCATTATTCGTGTTACTTAATCCACATGTTCATTATCCAGTCATATGCTCAAAATGTGCAAAACACATGCACTATTTTTGATTTCACTTCGTTTGTCATTGTACAATACGGATCGTCATTACATTTTATTATATTATAAATGTTTTTCTTTTCGTTTTGCTTGAAAAGATTGAAAGTTTTTCTTGGCCGTTACGTCAAAAGGCAGAGTGATGCCTGTGAGGCTAGGGATCTGCACTGGCAATCGGAAGGTTATTAGTCCGAATCCCATAAATGCAAGATGTGATTCAACTCCACTGCGGTGGGTTGGCACCCTGCCTGGGATTGGTTCCTGCCTTGTGCCCTGTGTTGGCTGGGATTGGCTCCAGCAGACCCCCGTGATCCTGTGTTCGGATTCAGCGGGTTGGAAAATGGATGGATGGATGGATTCAACTCCATTGGGGCCTTAACCTGAATCAATTCATTACTACTGATTAGGTGAACAATTTAATCTAAATTTGAAATCCTCCCCAAAAGGCAGTGGAAAAAGGATGTCACCTGAGTAAACTTTTCTACTTAATTTTTTTTTTTGTATAGGGGAAGTCCATTGTACGTAGCTCCCATTCACCTTGCTTTGGGGTATCGCTTTAACCTTTTTCCATTGTAATACTCGTTTGGCCTTTGTACTGCTAGCTTGTCCCTTTGGGTTGGAAGGTTCTATGTACTGATTTTTTTTTACCATCTTTATCAGTTCACTGGCCCACAATCCTGCAGTGGTGATACTGTGTAGGAGAATTTTCCATCCCTATGTTCATGCCCTGATTTGTAGTGTCATAATGTAGTCATTTTAAAATGCTTTCCCATGACTCTCCTGACACTGTTCCAGATTAAGTACCATTGCCTTAGGGAATGTTTGAAAAATTAACACATGAATGGTAAATAACACCCTATCATAACACTACTGTAACAGAAATTAGGTCACAGATAGAAAAGATTAACACTAATTTTGGGCAATGTGAAAATGACCAGTGATGTCAACAACTTGCATATCTTTAGGCCGGAGTGAAATCAGAGTTCAATTCAGGGAATGAGCTAATGGCATTTATCACTAAGGTTGTGGCCGTGTGGAAAGGATTGCATGCAATATAAGAAAATAGAAAAGAATGTAAATTCTGAGGTGCAACAAGTGGCTGTGAGAACCACCACCCCAGAACCAGCCAAGTGGATGTCAGTCAGTCATTCTCCAACCCGCTATATCCTAACTACAGGGTCATGGGGGTCTGCTGGAGCCAGCCCACCGCAGGGCACATGCACACACACACCCACAACAATTTAGAATCGCCAAAGCACCTCACCTGCATGTCTTTGGACTGTGGGAGAAAACCGGAGCACCCGGAGGAAACCCACGCAAACACGGGGAGAACATGCAAACTCCACACAGGGAGGACCCGGGAAGCGAACCCGGGTCTCCTAACTTCGAGGCAGCAGTGCTACCACTGCGCCACCGTACCACCCGCCAAGTGAATCTATTAAAGCATTTTCAAACATGCTGCTTCACTTAATGGTTGGGAAGGGCCAGCTCTATCCTAGCAGCTTTGCACAAGGCAGGAAGTAACCCTAGACAGGATACCAGTCCCTTCACAGGACCCCCAATTCTCCCTCACACTCAGGGCCAGTTTAGAGCAGTCAATGAGCCTAACCTGCATGTTTTTAGATGATGTGAAAGGAAACCTGGAAAACCCTGAGAAACTCATGCAGACACAGGAAGGATGTGCAAACTTCACATGGACAATAATCAGGTGCATGATTTGAACAGAGAACATATAACAATGGCACTAACCACTGCAGCACTGTGCTACTCTAAATTTTATGTCAAAATAAAAACAGAGTGAATGTAGTTCCCCACACCAGTAACTTCTGTGATATATGTTCTCCTTTGTGTTCTCATGGTATTACCCCAGGGATTCTGGTTTGCTCCCACAGTCCAAATGGAGGCAGTTAACACAGCATGAATGAATGTGCTTTGTACCTGAATGGCGTCTTGTCCAAAGTTAATTCCTGACTTGAATTAGTGACTCCCAGAAAAGGCCGTGAGTCCCAGCAGTAGACTCAGAAAATGAAAAGGATGTGCTTTTTGATGAGGTAATTGAAAACAATGATTTTACTTTTTTTTTTTTTTTTTTTGCTTGATTACTTGCAGAATCCCTAAACTGAACAATGGAGAAAAAAAAAATCAAAGGAAGCCTGTTTTGTCAAATATGTCCAGAATGTGAATGTATAACTTAGACAATTCATGTTTTTAGTTTTAAAGAAGATGTGGTTCATGTAGATTGCAAGAGATGAAAAGGGAGATAGCTGACAGATTGACAGTCCTTTATGATGAAGATGTTCCTTTTGCGGACACAAGAAAAAAAGTGGTCATGATTATTGTAAATATACTACTTTAAAGTATTGTAAAACCATGGGTATGGAATATCAGATTATAGTTATTGTGGTAGCTTTTAAAATGTAATATTTGTTTTACCAATCTTTAATATGTACAGCCTACTGAAACCGCAAAGTTAATAAAATGTATCAATAAGGGATTATAGACCAATATGTTGTTGTAATACAAAGGCTGTCATTGAAAACAAGTTGTGGTAGAGATAAAATATCAGATCTCTAACTTAAATCCTAGTTAGATGAGAGTCAAATCCCAGAAAGCAGTTAAATCTAATGCTGTGCTCCATTTGAAGTGGGAAGTTGGAATTTCTGAGTTCCTACTTGAAATTTTCAACTAGAATGACCCCTTAAACTGGATTTTAGACTCGCAAACTCAGGGCTGGTCTGTGAAATCAAGAGTTTGTCCGACTTCAGATCATTGATGTCAATCCAAAATAGTGATGCACACTGCCAACTTTAGTGAAAGCTGTAGTATTACATTATTTATTAGAACTTGTCTATTTGTGCCTCATTAAATAAGTTGTACACACAGTACTGTCCAACCTCTATGTGTGGACATGTTGCTATTGTGTTTGGATACAAAAAATACCACATAATGCCTTGTTATTAACTGCTATTTATTCCGATGAAATAAGTACACCAAAAGTTTTCCTAGGCACGTCCACATTGGTTTTCTGAATGTTTTACTGGAACACAGTCAACCTGAGTGTGGCATCATTCCCAGCTCCAACTTCCAAAGTAAATGGAAACACAGCATAAGAGCAGAGTTTCTTAATCTCAGTCCTTGGGGTCCACTGATCTAGCTCATTATCATGTGTGCTTAGACTGGCAAAACCCAGAGACCAACCCATCTTCGTCCAACCACTTTTTCAATTGTTGCTTTATTCTATTTGAATATTTAACCACAACGTAATCAAATCACTTTCTTCGGAACAGGCTGTGTTTCATTTTGACTTGATGCAATATAATCACTTTTCAAGTCTGAATATTAAAGCATTGAATTGATTCCATGTGATCTGTTTAAGTATATTCAGTAGATGCTCATTCCTATTTTTCAGTGCAGTATATTCCTTGTGTTTTGATCCTTTGGTTTCCATAATGAAACTGTAGACAATGAAATCTCCAGTTTATTTTAAATGGCTGTTTATAGTCAGTTTGTATGTATCATAGCATTGGCTGCATTGTCTTTAGAACAATGATATATGGAACATGCCACATCTCTTCAAATGTTTCAAAGCATTTATATTATTCTATGATGGCGTGTCCTCCCATGGTTCTGTTATGTTGGGCTTCCCAAATTAAAAGTGTGATAGCCGTGCTGCAATCACTGTCACCATTGTCAAATCCATTTGCTTCATACTGTATGTGCAGCTGTAGTCAGACTTACCACCTTTTCCTCCTAAGACAACCAATACAGCAACTATCAAACTCAGACAATTATTCATACAGCTGATGAACACATGCCACAGGCAATCTTACTGTCCTGTATCAGCAGTATAAGTAGCACAAGAATGAAATCACCTTGTTTGGTTAACTGCCTTTTTATGGTAAGCAATACCGTAGCGATAGTCCTGCAATGCCAGTGTTCCTTTGAAATAGAATAGCTGCACTTGTACTACACAAATCACACTATATAACCAAACATCTTTTTAGCCTGTTGCATGATAATACACACACACAAACATTTATACTGTATCTCTCTCTCTCTCTCTCTCTCTCTCTATATATATATATATATATATATATATATATATATATATATATCTATATACACACATATTATATATGTTATACAGTACGTGCCAAATAATACAAAGAGTGCATGACACGTGTTTTGCCATCATTGGGGCTCGTCTGGTGTATGCAACATTGCATCCCCTTACAGGGATCGAACCTTGGATGATTATATATATATATATATATATATATATATATATATATATCTATATATATATATCTATATATATATATCTATATATCTATATATAATTACTTTCAATCTACCTTCAGCCGGTGGCGAATATGCTATTTAACACCATGAAGAAATAATGAGTGCTGAACAGTCTGTACAGGTAAATCAGCATTAAA
The DNA here is from genome assembly GCF_900747795.2 of Erpetoichthys calabaricus. Lineage (NCBI taxonomy): Eukaryota > Metazoa > Chordata > Cladistia > Polypteriformes > Polypteridae > Erpetoichthys > Erpetoichthys calabaricus. The sequence goes on along the minus strand of NC_041397.2, from coordinate 207,016,950 downwards.
AACAAACACTTAAACACCTATGAAAGTGCAAACCAAGGCTCCAAATAGATTTAGCAAGATGTGTGTGGTTTGTCTCGAGCTGTGGTCGTGCACTCATCCTGTTTCTTGAGTATTTAACAGTACAGAGTAACAAACCGCTTTCTCCTGAGCTCTACACATTAATCACAAGCATGAGACTTGTTTCCAGTTTTGAAATGAAATAACTACACAATTGAATGAAACATGCAGTAATTTAGGAAACAAATAAGTCAATATAATTAGCATCAGCTTTCATTTCTCTTTAATTGAGGTCAGCAGAGTATCATCATTTAGAGGCAGTTGCGATGGCTCATTGAAAAGCGATGAAATCCCAAGAGCTGTCAAGGTTACACAGGATTGAAATACATAAATGATTTATTAATGAAGTGTTCCTAAAAAAAATGCAATGATCCCTTTATTGTAAAATAAAATTATGCACATGGTAACTATTTGTTACTTAAGTCTGCTAATCTCAAAAACTACACATCCCTATTGAAATTTCAGCTTTTATTAAATAAAACAAGTGTCAGTGCCTTGGTTGTATAAGTTAGCTCACGTTTTATATTGGGGTTCAAACTTGACATCAACTGACTTATTGTGATTAACTCTTAAGTAAAATCGGGTGTCCGTGTTGGTTTGTCTCTGAAGGTCATTTGGTTGCATAGTACACCGATAACTGTGGTCCACAAGGAGCTAACAAAAAAAAATACAGAATGTTATTAGTAAATACACATTAGGAGATGGATTTAAAGTAGCCAGAAAACAAAAAATACAGTATATCAGAGAAAAGGAAGACCATCATTAAGAATGCAAGGAAATATGGCACCACTAGGACACTCCATAGATGAGGACATTCATTCAAAAATGATGGCCAGACAAGTGAAAAAGATTTTCAGATAGACTACTAAGGGTTGCTGAAATGTATTGCAGTACCTGGTGTCACAGGTGGCTGGGTGTGGTCGGCATTCGGCTGCCTATAAAAGGGTCCACCTCCCGACAATCAAGGCTGGAGTCGGGTGAGGAGGTGGACGAGGTCGGAGAAGGAGGTGGGCCTGAAGAGAGAGAGAGTGTCGGCTAGTGAAGAAGCCAGGACTGTTGAGAGACTGGGGGGGGTGTTTGGTGGCGGTGCACATAGAGACTTGTAAATATTAGAGTGTGAATAAACGTGTGGTGATGCCTAAGAACGTGTCCTCCTGTCTGTGTCCGGGCTGTACCCTTTCACACTGGTCATGCCGTGTGTATTACAACCACTTTGGATGTTCCTTTCAATTATAAGTTCAAGTAGCATTTCTTGATTAACGCAATTTCACAGAAAAATAGCATTACAAACCCTATAAATATCTGCAAGAAGATACACTTGATGTCCCAAAACCATGTAGGGAAAATGACTTATGGTCTTTCTGGATCAATTAAAGACAGCAGTACCTCCTGTCAAATGTGGTGGTGAGAGCATCAGGATGTAGGGAAGTTTCTCTTCAGGTCCAAATGTCATGATTTTTCAGTGCAAAGCTTCTGCCAGAAGGCTAAAACTAAAATCATTTCACATTTCAATATGACAACAATCTACCACCAATTCAAGAATGGAACAACTAAAACAGCAATGATCCTGTTAGAGCCCAGGCCTAAATTATGCAGAAAATCTTGTGGAGAGCAGTGGATGGGAAATTCTCCAATGCTACAGCAGAGAAGTATGAGTGTAAAATGCTAAATCCAGGCATGCAAGGTTAATTCAGACATATCCAAACATATTTTTGTTGTAATCAGAATAAAAAGTACTTCATCTTAGCACTAATTGAAAAGTGTGTAACCAAGGTACTTATTTTTCCCCATTATTTTTCTTAAAATGCATATATTTAAGTTACACACAAACTACCTTTGACAATGTCTAATTAAAGGTAAAAAATGTACTGACATAACTTGTCTATATTTCAGTATTTTGATCAGCAAAAGTTCAAATTTCATTAGATATCTATTTTTGACATCCACGGTATATAAATATAAATGAAAACCCCTCCTCCTTTGACTATCGATTCTCATGTTTCTGAGAGGTGCAGACCCAAAAATAAATAAGCAGTAAGTACTGTTCATGTTGTGACTTAGTGAATTTGTCTTGTCATGCCCAAATCATTATATATCCTGCAAAATGGCCATCTCAACTAGTAGCTAATAAGTCCAGTCCTGGGGGATCACTATGGTGGCACATTTTTATTTCAACCAATACTAGCTTTTAATTGGGGTCTTCCCTTAATTATGCAACTTATTGTTTTCCAGGTTTTATGTTTTGATGTCAAGAAATTACAAAACTGGGTTTGTTCATTTTTATTAGAATACCAGTAATGGTGCACTGCATGACAACATGCAGCGAATACACTTGACTTGAGTATTCATAGTTTTCATACTCTTCCTCGTTTAGCATTTGTTTGCTCAGAGTTTGATGTGCTTGCTGCTACCTGAGCAGCTCTTCTTTTCTCCACCCTTTTGTCGGCATCTTTTCACATTAAAACTGATTAAGTCAGTTTTTGTGTTGCAATTACTTAATACGTTTTGAATATTTAAATTGTTTACATTTGTAAATTTTCTTCATCATCATGATTTTCATTGTTTATTTTCAGTTCTGTTTATTTAAGCTGTCATTTTTATTAAAAACGCTAATGGGTCTGAGTATTCAGTGTCATTGCCCCTGTGTCTACTTCACCTCCTGTTAGTTATTGCAATTAGGGTGCAGACTAATGTTAATTGGTGAAATTCACCAAAGCATTTTGTTTTGCTTCAAATTTGATGTGTTCCATAGTAACCTCATTCACCAAATATTTTCCTGGAAATTAGGGCCATCTTTTTTTCCCAGCTCCCCATGATGGTTTGTGAGGCTAGTGTAACATTGTAGAGCTGTAGCAGTCGATGATGGATCGGACAGCCCCCAGAGGATATAAATCTGCTCCTTGTAGTGAGGTAAAAATTACAGGAAAACCTGTGAAAAACACGAAAAACACATACAGAAGGAAACTGGAAATGTGTTTGTGTGTTAAGGGTCTTAAGGGTAATGTCTTTTTGTATGGAGTTTTATGTGTTACTTAAGCTTACCCTTTTAATATTACCCAGAGTGCAGTTGATGCAAACAGGAAGGAGTGAAAAATCCACGATTTACTGTTATGCTTATTTGGTAGCAGCATCAGTGAATGAGCAAACTGTGCTTTTCAGCACAAGAGTACCTGCTACTGAATCTGTGGGAAGGAAGTCTTAGTGAATTCATAATTACTGTCTGTAAGAAATGTTACTGTTCTGATATTTTAATTCTATTAATTTTATCTCAGTGATGCATGGAAGGCACAGGGATTATCAACGCTACCTCATAGCTCAGGTCACATTTTTGTACTCGGTTATCAGCCCGTCATAGTTGGCAGATGATTACTCTCCTAGCCCTCAGGGGTACTTTAAAGACCATTGTACCATTATAATCCTATCAAAATGAGTTCAGTTCCTCCTTCCCCATTCACCTCAGTGCATTTCGCTGTTTGCCAAAGTTCCTGAACGTTTCTGTGATTTTGCCAAACTCGAGGCGAATTTAATTGAGCGGAGTTTGTTCATCACTAGTACGGACTATACAGAAGAAAAGGTGAATTAATAGGAATATGACAAAAGAGAGCTACACATTTAAAGCAGTTACAAAAACACAAACACTTCTGAAAAATGTAAATCTCACCCTACTCACCCTACGGTTATACTTCCTTAGAAGGCTGGCGCCCTTCAACATCTGCAATAAGATGCTGCAGATGTTCTATCAGACGGTTGTGCCGAGCGCCCTGCTCTACGCGGTGGTGTGCTGGGGAGGCAGCATTAAGAAGAAAGACGCCTCACGCCTGGACAAACTGGTGAGGAAGGCAGGCTCTATTGTTGGCATGGAGCTGAACAGTTTGACATCTGTGGCAGAGCAATGGGCGTTAAGCAGGCTCCTATCAATTATGGAGATCCACTAAACAGTGTCATCTCCAGACAGAAGAGCAGCTTCAGCAACTGTCTGACTGAGAAGATCGTTCCTTCCCCAAACTATGCGACTCTTCAATTCCACCCGGGGGGGTAAACGTTAACATCATACAAAGTTATTGTCTGTTTTTACCTGCATTATTATCAATTTAATATTGTTTTTTTTTTTTTTTTTGTATCAGTATGCTGCTGCTGGAGTATGTGAATTTCCCCTTGGGATTAATAAAATGTCTATCTATCTATCTATCTATCTATCTATCTATCTATCTATCTATCTATCTATCTATCTATCTATCTATCTATCTATCTATCTATCTATCTATCTATCTATCTATCTATCTACTCAGCTTTTCTGAATGCAGAGAACAGTCTGTCAGTCAGTCATTTTCCAACCCGCTATATCCTAACACAGGGTCACAGGGGTGTGCTGTAGCCAATCCCAGCCAGCACAGGGCAGGAACAAAGCCCACCACAGGGCAGACACACACACACACACACCAAGGACAATTTAGGATCGCCAGTGCACCTAACCGGCATGTCTTTGGACTGTGGGAGGAATCCAGAGCACCCGGAGGGAACCCACGCAGACACGGGGAGAACATGCAAACTCCACGCAGGGAGGACCCGGGAAGCGAACCCAGGTCTCCTTACTGTGAGGCAGCAGCGCTACCACTGTGCTACCGTGCTGCCCATGCAGAGAACAAGAGGAAAAAAAACAACCAGTTAATTAATGAGATCAGTTTCAGTAGATTTATGACTCACTGATTGTGTGAGTGGAAGAAACAAAAGCCTGAAGCCACAGCAGGATTCCAGAACTGGACTTGGCAATCAATCGTTTAGACTTCCCTGAAAACTTTAACAAATGATTATATTTACAATAAAACTGATTTTTATCTAGTGTATTTTGGAATCTGCTTTTTCTAACATAGTGAGCCAATGACTTTGCTGGAAGCAGCAAGCTATAAGTAACTTTCAACTCCACCATAAGGCAGGCTGACTCATTCACTAACGAACACGGGGGCAGTTTAGAATGACTAACCTGTGTAACCTGGGAAGGAACCCAACAATAAGAGCATGGTGCTGGAAAAGAAATATAGGCATTGTTTTTTTTACAATTCTTTATTTACAACAAATTGTGTGAATCTGTTTCAATGGTTATATTATAATGAAAATATGCTGTACATGCATGTCTTAACCTACATTATCACTCTTGATGCAGCCTAGCATTTTTTTTTACCTGAATTTATTCTAAAACCAAAAATGGTATTTTTCAAGCATAATTTAACATGCTTAATTTGAAAATGTGTTTTCTGCTTATGCTAAAAGAAGTTACTGATTCTTTCCAATTGCTTTTTTATAATCGTCCATTAACTTAAACCATGTTTTTAGATGTGGGAAGAAAAACAGAGTGTCTTGAAAAAAAAAAAAAAACTAAGAAAGGAACAGAAGGGCTGTGAAGAAGTCACACAGATGGTGAGCTGGATGTGCTCCTGAAGCTGTGAGACACTAGTGCTAACCACTACAATAATCATATTTAACACTTACATAGTGTCTTTTAAATAAATGTTAAAATATTTTAAATAGATTTGTAAGAACTTCACCATTCATCTTTTTGAAATTATATCTACAGTGACCTACAGACATATCCATATGCCCACAGTGTGCCTGGCAGGGTAAGTAGTGAGCTTAGGGTCACCCATGGAGTCAAAGGTGAGGATGGAGCAGGCAGGTCGGCAGTTCAGTCTCGTGTGTTAGGCCCAATTCCATAATCTTTGCCCAGTTGTACAGGACAATAACAAATGTTAAAACTCTATAATCATTTAATGCATTTTAAATTTAATATAGAAAAACAGCAAAATGTTAAAGGATTAGTTTGGTATTTTTTAATTCAGTTATTTCTTCAGAAATATGGTATATACAGTCATATGAAAAAGTTTGGGAACCCCTCTCAGCCTGCATAATAACTTACTGTACTTTCAACAAAAAAGATAACATTGGTATGTCTTTCATTTCCTAGGAACATCTGAGTACTGGGGTGTTTTCCGAACAAAGATTTTTAGTGAAGCAGTAGTTAGTTGTATGAAATTAAATCAAATGTGAAAAACTGGCTTTGCAAAAATTTAGGTCCCCTTGTAATTTTGCTGATTTGAATGCATGTAACTGCTCAATACTGATTACTTACAACACCAAATTGGTTGGATTAGCTCCTTAAGCCTTGAACTTTATAGACAGGTTTGTCCAATCATGAGATATAAAGGTATTTAAGGTGGCCAATTGTAAGTTGTGCTTCCCTTTGACTCTCCTCTGAAGAGTGACAGCACTCAAAGAAACTCTCAAAAGATCTGAAAACAAAGATTGCTCAGTATCATGGTTTAGAGGAAGGCTACAAAAAGCTGTCTCAGAGGTTTAAACTGTCAGCTTCAACTGTAAGGAATATAATCAGGAAATGGAAGGCCACAGGCACAGTTGCTGTTAAACTCAGGTCTGGCAGGCCAAGAAAAATACAGGAGCGGCATATGCGCAGGATTGTGAGAATGGTTACAGACAACCCACAGATCACCTCCAAAGACCTGCAAGAACATCTTGCTGCAGATGGTGTATCAGTACATCATTCTACAATTCAGCACAATTTGCACAAAGAACATCTGTATGGCAGGGTAATGAGAAAGAAGCTCTTTCTGCACTCACACCACAAACAGTCGCTTGTTGTATGCAAATGCTCATTTAGACAAGCCAGATTCATTTTGGAACAATGCTTTGGACTGATGAGTCAAAAATTGAGTTATTTGATCATAACTAAAAGCGCTTTGCATGGAGGAAGAAGAACACCGCATTCCAAGAAAAACACCTGCTACCTACTGTCAAATTTGGTGGAGGTTCCATCATGCCGTGGGGCTGTGTGGCTAGTTCAGGGACTGCAGCCCTTGTTAAAGTCGAGGGTTGGATGAATTTAACCCAATATCAACAAATTCTTCAGAATAAAGTTCAAGCATCAGTCACAAAGTTGAAGTTATGCAGGAGTTAGATATTCCAACAAGACAATGACCCAAAACACAGTTCGAAATCTACAAAGGCATTCATGCAGAGGGAGAAGTACAATGTTGTGGAATGGCCGTCACAGTCCCCTGACTTGAATATCATTGAAAATCTATGGGATGATTTGAAGCAGGCTGTCCATGCTCGGCAGCCATCAAATTGAACTGAACTGGAGAGATTTTGTATGGAAGAATGGTCAAAAATACCTCCATCCAGAATCCAGACACTCATCAAAGGCTATAGGAGGCGTCTAGAGGCTGTTATATTTGCAAAAGGAGGCTCAACTAAGTATTGATGTAATATCACTGTTGGGGTGCCCAAATTTAGGCACCTGTCTAATTTTGTTATGATGCATATTGCATATTTTCTGTTAATCAAATAAATGTAATGTCACTGCTGAAATACTACTGTTTCAATAAGGCATGTCATCTATTAAAAGGAAGTTGCTACTTTGAAAGCTCAGCCAATGATAAACAAAAATCCAAAAAATTAAGGGGGGTTCCCAAACTTTTTCATATGACTGATTATATGCATTTGCCATGTATGGAATTAGACAAGGAGGAAAAGCTTAAAAACCATATAAGATCCATATAAGATCCATCCATCTTCAAGCCAAGACAGCTGTCAAGTATTGATCCACATTTTATGTGTTTCCAACTCATGTTTGTGACAGCAAAAGGGATCTGGAAATACTCATTTTATTGCATAAATCCTGGTACTACTTTACTTGAGGTAAGGATATGTTTTATTTTCACTTGTGTAATTTCTTACATAAATATGTAAATCAAAATAAAACCAACCATATGACCTGAAACGTCTACTGTGATTTGGTCTGTTGGGAGGAAACCATGCAATGGGGGCATGAAAGATTGTTGCGCTGGAAGATTAAGTGCTGAGCTATAATGTACAGCTGTTGGTCTTTTTTTAAAAATGGCTGAATCTCATAAATATTTCTTCAAAAAAGACAATTATAAACTATCTAATGTGTGTGTAATCACAAGACGTGGATCAATACAAGACCATCTGTCTTGGCTTGAAAAATTGACATATTGGGTACATTTTTAAGATTTTCCTCCGTGCCCCACCGACAACAATGTAAAGTTCCATTGTGAGGGCAAGGTATATTTTTTTTAATGTTATAGAAAGCAATTAACTGTAGAACATAACTTCATGTGGCAAATGCTTATATAGCATGTTTGTGAAGAAATAACTTCAACTTGAAAAATTCCAAACTAGTCTTTTAACTATGTCACATGCATTTTTCCAGGATTATGATATGAAACACATATTAAAAAGATGGATGGAGGGCAGACGGTTTTAATACAGTAGAGTCTCGCTTATCTGACCTTCGCTTATCCAACATTCTGTATTATCCAACGTCCCACCGCAAAAAAAAAACCAAAAAAAAAAACCGCATCAATCAGCAACAAGAACTGCAAGTTGCAAGCGTGAGTGTAGTCTATTTTTTGTTGCTAAGTTAATTTTTTCAGTTAAATTTTTCTGTTGTTTTGTTGTAAAACATGATTACAGTGGATTATGTGGCCAGTCCTCTCTGGCGTGTGTGCGTGTGTCTCTCTTGCATGTGTGTGTGTGCATGTGTCTCTCTCTTGAGCGTGCGTGTGTCTCTCTCTCGCATGTGTCTGTGTGTGCGTGTCTCTCTCTCTCTCGTGCGTGTATGTGTGTGTGTCTGTCTCTCTCTCTCTCGTGTATGTATGTATGTGTGTGCGTGTGTCTCTCTCTCTCTCTCGCGTGTGTGTGTGTGTCTCTGTCTGTCTCTCTCTCTCTTGCGCGTGCGTGCGTGCATGTGTCTCTCTCTCTCTCTCTCTCTCTCTCTCGCACGTGTATATGCGTGCGTGTGTCTCTCTCTCTCTCGTGTGTGTGTGTGTGTGTGTGTGTGTCTGTGTCTCTCTGTCTGTCTCTTTCTCTCTCTCGTGCATGCGTGCGTGCGTGTGTCTCTCTCGCGCTCTCTCTCTGTCTGCACAGGGAGAGCCTGAACACGTGCGGAAATCATCGGCGCGCACAAACCGAAAGGGAAACTGGCTTGTTTGTATACCTAGTGTGTGGTTGTGAATAGAGGCAAAAGTTTCGCAAACTTTTTGGTCATAACCCAATTTGTACGTGTTCAGAGACGTTCGTGAACCGAGGTTCCACTGTATTTGGTTCGCAATGTGTAAAATGATAACATATTGACGATTAATAGGCTTTTTCTTAACACCTCCCATTATCCGACATAAACGGGCCGGCAGAACGTCGGATAAGCGAGACTCTACTGTATATGCATTTCATATACAGGTGTTATGGGGTGTTACCATCATATTACTTATTTAAGCCCTTCTGTCAGTCGGACGTTTCTGAATTGTTCTATAGGGAACAACAAAGTGGAGCTGAAGTGTATTATTTCTACAGTGAAATGGGGAAATTTGATCAAATCAGTTCCTAAAGGGAGCTGATACATAGGTGGCAACTTCTTCTAATACAGCAATCACTTCTTAATCAGTGCATGAAGTGGAATCAAATTACTAGCAGTACTCATGAGTTGTCCAGAGAATCCTTTCAGCACCACAATGCACTGGTGCTCAACAAAAAGATGCCAGTAGTCTAGGTAAATCCCTCGTGAAACTTCTATCACCACAATCCAAAAACATTTCATCCAAGAGCAAAGGGGTGTCTTAGAAAGGTGCCGAGGTGCTGGTACTCTAGGTAGAAATTGATAGAGGTGCTGGTTCTAATTATCACCACTTTTAATTCAATGGAGTGCCATAATTATCCATCCATCCATTATCCAACCCCCTATATCTTAACTACAGGGTCACGGGGGTCTGCTGGAGCCAATCCCAGCCAACACAGGGCGCAAGGCAGGAAACAAACCCCGGGCAGGGCGCCAGCCCACCGCAGATGCCATAATTACAAAGGATACAAAAATAATCAAAAGCATTCAACCAAAATGGAATGTTTCTTATGTATCTTACCCCCTTTTGTATCACAAAATCCATGTGTCAAGTTATCTAGTCATATGCTCACTATGTCCCGAAACATATGTATTTTTACTAAAATATTGTTAGACAAAACACTTCCAGAAAGCTCTCTCGTGAAATAAAATGGAGTCCAAACTGCATAAGGAGCAACTCTAGGATTTTCAGGGATCAGGGTCTCAGTCCCCTCTTTGATTGTTGCATGCGTTTTCATTAAACTTGCATATAAAGTGTGGGGGGATGCCCCCCCTTGGACTTTTGACCTCATTCTAGTAGTGGGGTTAATACCTTCTGTGGCTATATATGATAAAAAAAGCAAAAACATCAGGGGTTGAGCACTGCTGATTGTGTGTACCATACCATATTTTGTCCTTTCAATCTTTTGACAAGTCATGTAATTTAACTGCTCACTTTTTATTTTATTGTCAAGGTGTAAAGTTGGCTTATAACCATGGCTTCATAAAAATCTAATTTCTTTCAAATTATTTCAAGCTGTAGGAAAATCCAAGCCATGGGTTACAAAAAATAAACCTAGCAAATCGGAATATGCCAACTTAACCTAGCATATCTCCAAGTGTAACCAAATTTTTGTGTCATTTATATACTGTATATGGAAGGAGTAACTTGAAAAACACAAAATAAACAAAATAAGAATACTTGAAGAGATATGTACATGAGAATGTATAGAGAGTCTGGAAGAATTACCCTGACACCATACTGTCTATGTAAGACCTTGAGACAACTTACCTGTAGCTATTTCCAACATACAGAGCTGAACTGAACTAATAGTCTGATTTTATTCATCAAACAGCTATAGAAATGCAAAGCCTTTTAAGGCAGCACTGAGTGCCCAGGCAGACGCCAACCCTGGACGGGGCTTCAGTCCACCACTGGACCAGTGCACCACTAATATAAACATCCATACTGGACCAATTTAAAATCTTTAATCAGTCCTAAGCTGTATGATCATATTAGTAAAATGGAGTTGATGAGAAGTGCATATTTACAGTTGCAGATTAATCTAATATGTTTTAAGAAGTGGGATAAATACTGTGTACCCAGAGAAAAAGTAAAACAGTGACTGCATTGAAAACTCAGTAGTGGTGTTTGAAATTGTGAGGCAGCAAGGCCTACTACTGGGCCACCAGCATGAAGTGCTTCATGAATGTGCAGTATTAGTGTATATTAAAGCGTGTCCAAATCTTCTTATGTATAATATGCTACCGTGGCTGTTCATTTGTCTGTCCAGGATTTTAAATCACCCGTAGCTAGCAAACCATTTGAACTATTGACCTGAAATTTGGTACGCATACACTACACAACGTCTACTATACGTTTTTGGGGCGATGATTGACCTCCAAAGTTATTCCTCTTTTTATATTTATTTTATTTTATTGTAGAATCAACTCTCGGCCAGCAGGGTGGCTGTGCGGCACATGCATACAGGCGGCGTTCTCATCCCTACCACCTTTGCCGTCATTTTCCCTACCTCTTCATGTCTTAAGTCTTCAATCTACCTCAAGAATGAATTAAGTGCCAGCTTAAGTGAAAAATTAAAGAAAACGTACTGAGTAATTGCAACACAAACACTGACTTAGTCAGTTTTAACGTAAAAAGATGCCGACGAAAGAAGAGAAGAAGCGGGCCGCTGGGGTGCAGAAAAGAAGAGCTGATCAGGAAGCAGCAAGTGCATCAACCTCTGAACAAACGAATGCTAAATGTACAGAGAAAGAGTATGAAAACTATGAATGCTCAAGTCAAGTGTATTCATTGCACGTTATTGTGCAGTGTGCTGTTACTGGTATGATATAATACAAAAGGTCATACTGTATAATAGAATGAACCATTTTCACTAGAGACTAAGGCACTCTTAATAGAAAATAGTACTGTTTCTCCCATAGTTCCAGATGGAAGACTTTAGTATCTCCTGCCAATCCAAGACTAGTAATTGCTCTGAAGTAGAGTACCATTGTTTTATGCCATGCTTGGTTATTTCTTGGTTGTGGTCAAGTCTTGCCCTAGGTGTTACTTCATGAATAATATTTGGTTTCATCTGATGGAACTGAAAATATAGATTTAACTTTCTGGACACTTTTTTATTTGTTGTAAATTAAATTTTTAATGGACAAATTTGCCATTTTTACCCATCAATATATACTCAATGATCCATAATGACAACTTCATAACATGTTTTCAGAAAGTTTTGTAAATATATTAAAAATCAAAAACTGAACTCTCATTTCTAAAAGTATTCATAGCCCCTTTGCTGTGGCACTCTAAACTGTGGTCAAGTGCATCCTGTTTGCATCAGTTATCCTTGAGATGTGTTTAAAACTTGATAGGAGTCCACCTGTGGCAAACTAAATTGATCAGACATCGTTTAGAAAGGCACACACCTGTGTATATGACGTCCCACAGTTCACACTGTATGGCAAGTAATGAAGTCTAAGGAACTCTCTGAAGACCCCCGTGATAAAATTGTGGCAAGTCATAAATTAGGGCAAGGAAATAAAACCATTTTTAAAGCATTGAGTGTTCCCATGACCGTAGTAGCTTCAGTAATTGTGAAATGGTAGAAGTTTGGAGCCAACAGGACTCTTACTAGAGTTGACCATCTGCCCAAACTGAGTAACTGGGCAAGAAGAGCTTTGATCAAGTAGGTGACCAAGACCCCAAAGCTCACTCTAACAAACCTTCAGAAGTCCTTTGTTGAGATCGGAGAACCTTTCAGAAGGAGGACTATCTCAACAGTACTGAATCAATCAGGTGTTAATGATTGACAGGCCAATCTCCACTTAGACTATGCCAAACAGCATTTAAATGATGCTGAGAGTATGAAAGAGACTTTCTGGTCTGATGAGACAAAAAGTGAATTCTTTAAGCAGAACTCTAATCACTATGTCTGGCAAAGACCAGCCACAACTCATCACCTGTCTATAGTTAAATTTCATAGAACATGTATGGAGAGACCTGAAGATGACAATTTACAGACCCTTTTCATCCAGTCTAAAGAAGCTTGAGAGGGTCTACACGGAAGAATGGGATAAACTGCTGAAATCCATGTATGCCCAAGCTTACCCAAGAAGACTTGAAGCTGCAATTGTTGGCAAAGGGTCTTCTACTGGGTCTGAATACTTATATAAATGAGGGATTTCCATTTTTGATTTTTAGTAAATTTGCAAACCTTTCTGAAAGCATGTTTTCACTTTGACATTATGTGGTATTGAGTGTAGATTGATGGGAAAAATGAGAAATGTATGTATTTAAAATTAAACCCACAATACAATAAACTATTCATTAAGTGATGGGGTCTGAATCCACTGTAAAACTAAGGTCCTCTTCATGACAGTACATACATCCAGTGAACTGCAAAGGGTGGATCACGTCCCCTCAACTCTGCTAAATGTGAGAAATGAATGCTAAAAGCCGGCTCTTTTATTAGCTTTATCAAAAATAATTATTGCCTCTTATAATGGTATGACACCCAAAAAACCTGGAGGAGTCTTGGCTGCAGAAAAAAGTCAACTGTTATTGAATTTGGGGAGGATTTCCATTTTCTCATTCTTGTTAACCATTAATTGTTAGGACTGAGTCATTATAAGGGGAGCACAGAGGCACTGCAATAGAAATAGTGTCACCTGTTCAGTTTATTATTTCACCATCCATCATATGATATTCATGTTGTTCAGTCACACTGGGTACCTAGTGAGCTTGTTAGTCTGTCAAGGAGTTTAATTGCCGTTGATTTAATGAGTTATAATAAGGCTCATATGAATTAACGTTAACAGCTTTCATTATTGCTTTAAATGCACCCTGAAGAATTATTTACTGAATGCAGAATTGTAAATGAATTTCATTTTAGAAACATTTTATAAGAAATTAAAAAGCACCAGTTTCTGATTACCTAAAAATTTACAGCAGATTTAAGAAATGCATATTTTCCAAGGTTTAGAACTGTTATTTATATTTAAGTGAACTTTTACTGAAATTCAATGTACAGTATATGACTAGGGTTGCCAGTCTTTGAAACTGTTAGCAGGCTCAGTAAGTGCCTACTGTAACCTGCCCGTTCACATGATAAACAATCAGCAATGTATTCGTAATAAAAACAAATTGCCTGACAGCATTAAATACAATCAAATTAAGTTAAGTTTCCCAGGAATAATCAGTGATCAGTGCAATGTCATTAGATGACCTTTCTTGTTGTTTTACGGGCGCGTCAGTTTCTCAGTTGATTCATTTACACCATGATGGTTTAGCAGGAATGTCCCCTGTTGTGACCATTTCAATCAAGCAAAGGGGGCATCAATATAAAGTAAAAAAATACTCATCTGTAAGCTACTGTCAAATCACTTGTGGCAAAACTCAGCCCAAAGTTGTAACGGACTATGATCAAAACCTGCAATGGTTTCTTTAAACTGACTTTGACTGTGGAGTAAGATTCTTCTCGCTGGATCTTTCCTTCATATAGAAAAGTTTGGATTTTTGGTTAGTTTTTAATCCTAAATGGCTGGCTGTCATAACATCACACAGTGTGTGCCTCACGTGTCTAGCAACACGTAGTGTGATATAAACCTTCACATAAAAAATGACAGTGATTATGATGATGGAAAAAAATGAAAAATAAACAAAAATGATAACACAAAGTAGTAAATTTTTTCTAAAATCTTGAAATAATCATTCTAGCATCAACGTCTCTACGGCCCCTTAACCTGCAATTGCTTCACCCTGGGTATGATGTTAATCTGCATTCAGCCCTGCAAGCAGGCCCTCCAACTTAGAGGGAAAACTTGGGGGTTGGAGCCAGGATTGGCACTCCAGCCACCATAAAAAACCTCACACTGTTCCGGTGTGGTGCTGAGGTGTCACCCGCTGCACTCGTGTGCCAATCCAGGTGGTTCGGCATGTGGTGGGTGTGGCAACGCACTATTGGTGCATGCTGCCAACCTGTCTCTCTCCATATATATTTCTGGTCAAAAGTAGACATTAATCTTTTGAAAATACTGCAGTGTCCATAAGGAGAAATGTTTCTGTCGCAAAATACTAAAAAACAGATATTTTGTATACATTGACAATACAACTTTCCATGCACGTGTCACACAGATTGCAAGGTGTTTTCTGTTTATGGATGTCTTTCTAAATTTTAAACAGATACATCAACCTCAATCTCTGAATTTTCTCAGGTGGAAAAAAAAGACAATTTTCAAATATTGACATACTCTATTTTAGAACTTTTGAAACAATCAAAATACATTGGTGAGCGATAGGTAACGGATTTAAATGTGTGGTGTAAAAAAATCATTGAAACAACTATTCTTTTTTTTTTTTTAAGTTTGAAGATATAAATGTTATAACCTGATCAAAAGATCACAGCTATTACCAGTTTTGTATTCAGCTGTTCCACCCACCGTGAGACCAATAATAAAAAAATCTCACTGTGTTTTATGGCATTGTCTAGATGTAATTTCAAAGTGTTGCTGTAAACTTTACACTCGTCTGAGTAAGGTATATACACCGTAGTTTAGAAGAGAAGTAGTTTGAGCCAAAATGTAAGGCTGAAAAACAGGGGCACGGGAAACAGTGGCGATTGGAAATGGAAGGAGTGATTTGACAGAATGAGAGCAATCTCTGCTATAAATATGGATTCTTCTTGATCACATTCCATTAAGGTCGTGGCCACTTCTTCTGCCCCCAAGCTACCCCAGTCATTCACCTTCTGCTAATTTGCTTTAAAGGTTGACTTTGACAATATAATGAAGGGATGTAATGCTTGATAACAGAAACACAACAAACATAAGCATTTGTATGCAAACATATGCTAAGTCTGCTTTATTTATATTGATATAGCTGTCTTTTTTTGCCCAGGCTGTTATTTGAAACACCCGCTGTAAAAAATGATGACAAATATGATAGAGAAATAGTGGTAGGTGTTGCAATTGCTGGTCTATATAAAACTGAAAAAAGACTTAATCTCAAAGACTGGGCCTCAAAAATCTAGTCATGCCTGGAAGCATTAAGTTAGTTTGGCGTAAGTCCTGCACAAACATAAAAACAAGACTAAGCTTACAAATTCAAAAAGAGAGAGACATCACTAAAATCCCTGGGCCAAAGAAATGAAACAGTTTTTTTAATGCTCACATAACAATCATATAGTTGATTAACAAAAGATTTCATTTTAAAAAACATAAAATACAGACTGTAGCAACCAAAAATAAACAAATCTAAGTACAGAACCCCAAGAACAGTGCAAAAAACAAAGCGAAGAGTTGATTAACCAGAAAATCCAATGCGACAGATAAAGTCCAAGAAAGGGAGCTGAACAACACAAGTTAGTTGGTTAGTTATTGCTCCAGTCTGGACTGTAGGTTTCCATCTCTCTCTCTCTGTCTTTGTCAATCCGCTTCACCTCTCCCCAGGATAGACCAATGTTCTTAAGTTCTGACTGTAGGGTTCTCCTCCATGTCAGAACTGGTCTTTACCTTTTCCTTCTTCCCTGGGGGTCATATTCCAAGGTATGGTGTGAAATGCTTGTTTATTCCCTGTGTAGGATGTTTTTCCAATCCACTTCCCTTTCCTTATCTGAATATTATTGATGATGGGCTGCTGCCGGGTTCTCTGCCAGAGCTTCTGGTTGGAAATCCACTCTGATCACCTAATATGCAGGACCTGTTATATAGGCAGTTGTTAATGAAGATCTCTAGCTTGTGTTTAAGGTGCTGGGTACAGCACAGGCCTTGACATCTTCATTATTCTCTTCTGTTTTGCTAACTATGCTGCCCAAGTATGTGAAGCAATCAACATCTTAACGGCTTCTCCATTGGTGTTGAGTTGAACTTTCTGGGTGGAGTTCACTCACTGCCTCTTCGTCTTTGTGATGCTAATCTCTGTGGAATCTGTCTGTCTTTGCCTAGATGTGACAGTAGTCCATTGTTATCCGCAAAGGCCTGAGCATAGAACTGAGGCAAATGGGAGGAAAACAGTGGGACACTTTATTTTACAACTGCAGGTTCCAGTTTCCAGGAGATCGGAATAATCACTGGGCGAAAAACTCTAAACATGACAATAAAAGAACAGATAAGGGAGCAAGGAACATTCAAGAGAAAATGATGATAAAATAGTGAGGAGAATATTTGATTAAAGAAAAATTTGGTAGGAAAGGCTGCAGAGATCTGTGGTATCCAGGGTGAACTTCTCCATCCTGGTGGTAAGGCTGCCCTCCTGGCATTGCAAGCAATCTTTGCTTCCATTTGGGAGACTGGCATCATCCCAACTGACTGAAAAACGGGACTTGTCGTCCCTATCTGGAAAGGGAAGGGTGATCACTTGGATTATGGCAACTACAGGAGGATAACACTGCTCTCGGTGCCGGGTAAGGTCCTTGCTAGGGTCATCCTCTATAGGATCCTTGATCACTTGCTCACTTGCTCACCTACCAGTGACTGGAGCATTCTGGTTTTACGCCATAAGAAATCTACCATCGACCACATCCTGGCACTGAGGGTTCTCATGGAGTGCAAACATGAATATCGGCAGAGTTTCTTTGCAGCCTTTGTCCATTTTTGTAAAGTATTTGACTCAGTTTATCGAGCTGCCCTGTGGGACATCCAGAGACTTTGCAGGATCCCCTCAAGGTTGCTGGATATTATGGCCAGCCTGTGCACTGGTACTGTGACTGCTGTGCAGAGTGGAGGCAGAACCTCTGTGTTTTTCCCAGTTGATTCTGGGGTTCGTCAGGGGTGTGTTCTTGAACCTACTCTGTTCAATGCTTGCATGGACTGGGTGTGGGGTAAGGTCGTGGGTTACAGCGGCTGTGGGGCATCTGTTGGCGAAGAAAGATTCACAGATCTTGAGTTTGCCGACAATGCTGTGATCTTTGCAGAGGCAATGGAGGCTCTGATCGGGGCTCTCAAGACACTGAGCGAGACGTCTGAGCGCTGGTTTGACTTTATGTCAAACAAAAGGTTGCTCATGGAGTCCCGAATGAGGCACATTACCTGCATTGTGAGGGAGTATCAGTTATGGCACTATAGCCATGTGGTGCAATTCCCTGAGGATGATCCAGCTCGGAGGATCCTCATTGTTGGGGAACTGAGTGGCTTCAGCAAGCCAAGGGGATGCCCACGTAACACCTGGCTGCAGTAGATAGAGGGTCATTTCCGGAGGGTGGGACGGGACCACGTCTCTGCCTCTGGGGTTGCCAACCAGGATCCTGAGCTGTTTCGTAGTGTGGTGGGTTCAGCAAAGCACTGTACCAGTGCATGCTCCCCGACCTTACCTGTAATGAGCAGAATTTGAAACCCTTGCTTGAAAGTCAATGATGCTAGTCATTCCACTACCTTTGCAATTTGCATGGCACTGTTTTTATGTTGACAGATCACACTGTGAAGTTTTATCGCACACACTTCTCCAATCCACAGGCAATGAAGACATTGAACATCAAAAATCTGACTTAGGGTGAGAAGCACCTGTGTACCAAATTTTAAGTCTCTGCATAAAACAAAGTTGGGCATAAAGAGACCAAAAACTAACAAACATTGTGCTTCAGAGGTTTTAAGTCATGGCTTGAGATGGAGTTTACTGTGGAAAAAGTAATGGCTCTGTGGTATACGAGGTACACTTTTCAGTTTCACAGACAGAAACGTAATAATTATTCAATGTCAAATACATCTAGAATCATTTATGAGACTTAATGTTCTTCCACTAATCATATTTATGATTGAGTGTTAAAAAAAGGATAAAACTGAAACTCTTGTTGGACACTAATCAAAACACACCACAGTTAATGGGGAAAACTCTTTTTTCTTTCTCATTTATGTAATCAGTCAGTCTACAGGAAACAGAAGTAGTGAAAGATTTTCTGTGGAGTTTTTGGGGATAAGGGATGCTCTAATTTCTATGGATGTTTCCTTTTATTTGTTTAATATTTTTTATAAGCATTGATCCATAGCTATATTGTGTAGATATATCTGTTTTATAACTGGAGCACAGATCAGTCATTTGACTTGCTTATGGTAACACAGTGAGCACTGGAGACCTGAAGTACCGAATGTTTGGTTTACCACTGAGTGCTTTGGCCACTACCTCATGCATTGGATAGACCTGCTAGATGTGCTCCTGATCTAATCCACTTAATGATTTGAAACATTATGGTATCTATTAATAAATTAACTAAATGGCCACTCTATAGTTTGTCACTGGAGACACTTAACAGCATCTTTCAGTGCAATGTGGGTATGAATCGCTTTAATGTTGTGAGTTCATTTAAATAAATGTGACTTTCTAAAATCTCTGGTTTCTCACTCTTATTAAATAAGTGGTTGTTTAACAAAGGGACAGAAAAAAGTGCTAATATCAATTAGTCTAGTTATTTTCTGAGTCTGCTAGTATCTGGAACAGAATTGCAAGTGAAAATGTTCAATACTTATAGAAATATTTCTGCCAATGAAATTTAACACTCATTTTAAAAACACAACTGTTAATGCCTGGGTTAATTTCCTAATCCACCATGGCTCCAAACACTCAATTGCATTATTGCTTGTTATTCAGAGTGAACAGACCCCATCTGTAGAATAAATCTGTTAAATTTTAACTACATTCACAAAGAGAATCTGAAACATTACTGAATTAATGTCGAGGATTTTGTCGGATTTGCTTTTTCACACCATTCTTGGAGACCATTCAGTATTCTGGGTTGTTTGCAGTTACACATACCAATATCAAAAAAGGGGAGGCAATGCGCTAAATTATATGAAAGTTTTACAACCATCAACACCACAGTTGATTTTGTTTTTGTTAAATGGAACGTTGAATTGTAAGCAGAAATGATAGGTTTGTTTAGATTATAATTTTTTACAGACAAATATATTTTTTCCACAATACAGTTGAATTAAAAACACATTCAACATGTTAAAAGGGTGTTTTCATGAGAAAATTAAAAACAGTAAAGTAAAATACAAAGAGATTTTTTATCAGCAGCTTGTTCACTTTCCTAAATAGTTTCTCTCAACTTGCACCAATGCCATCCTTTTCATTTTAGCACAAGCACACCATTTGATTTGCTAGTGGATTCAGAAAGTTTTCAGACCCCTTCACTTTCTGCACTCTTTATTGTGTTGCATCCATTTTAAATTAAATCAACATTTGCCATTTTTGCCAACTTAGTAACCCATAATGATAAAGTTTTCAGAAAGGTTTGCAAATTCATTAAAAATCAAAAAATAAAATCTGATTCATATCATATATTAGGACTCTTAATTCAGTATTGTGCTCCCCTTTGGCAGCAATTACAACTTTGACTCTTCTTCAGTAGGTCTCTACAAGCTTCACACACCTGGATTTGGGTAGTTTATTCCCATTTTTCCAGATCTTCTCAGGCTCCTCAATTACATTTGATGGAAAGTGTCTGTAAACTGCCGTCTTCAGGTCTCTCCAAAGAGTTTCTATCCAGTATAAACCTGGGCTTTGGCTGGGCCACTTGAAGACAGTCAGGTGTCTCCCAAAGCCACTATGGCATGATCTCGTCTGTATCCTTCAGATCATTGTTCTGCTAAGTGGTGAACCATTGCCCCAGTCAGAGGAATATGCGGGTTTTCTTTAGGGACCTCGCTGTATTTGAATTTACATTCATCCTTCCCTTATTTCTACCCAGTCTCCCTGTCCCTGCTGCTGAGAAGTAGGTACCTCCATAGCAAGCTTGGTATTAGGAAGGTGTGTAAATAAATGTCAAGACACGCATAAAGGGTTGGGGTTTCCGGCCCTGTATACTATCAAAACAATAACTCAAATTAAGTATTTTCGCAAACATGCGTCCAACCAAGAACATCATCCCTTCGCAGAGGGGAACTTAAATAAGGTGGGACCGGAAACTGGTGACTGGAATGCTGGGAGGAACCGAGGTGTTTTATGGGTAGGTGATGTCATCAGGTCAGGTCAGAGGAAGGGTTGGAAATGCGGAAGTGGTTACGGATGGATTACACGGCATCTTGAGAGCGTTTAAGGCGGCGCTGCGTCTGGCTTTCTGCGGGAATAAGAAAAGAAAGGTTAGTGCCCCGTCTCCATCCCCTGGCAGACTGTTGTACGCTGCACATCAGGTCTTTCCGCGGCCCCCTAGACGCGCGTGTGTGACAGGTGATAAGCAATTCCTGGGATTCACCAGAGATGCTGCTTGGTATTCTTCCCAAAGAATTAATTTTTTCCATCATCAGACTAATTTTTTTTCAATGCTCTAATGCTGTTTGAGTAAAAGGCATACAACAGTCTGCTTTTAGATTGCCAAATGTGGCTTCTGTCTAGCCACTCTATTATAAGCACCTTATGGCTGATGGAGTGCTTCTGAAAGTGACTGATTGAGGGAGTGCTACATTCCTCCAACAGGTCCTCCCATCTCACTTCTAAACCTTTGTTAGGGAGACCATTGAGTTCTTGGTTATCACCCTGACCAAGGCCCTTCATGCCCATTTACTCAGTTTGACCAAATGGCCAACTCCAGGAAAGGTCTTAGTGATTCTGAGCTTCTTCCAGTTCATATTACTGTGCTCCTGGGAACACTCAAAGCTTTAGAAATGGTTTTATACTCTTACCCTGATATATGCCTCACCGCAGTTTGAAAAAATGGAGGTCAAGAGAGAGTTCCTTGGATTTCATTGCTTGGTTTTTGTCCTGATGTGCAGTATGAATTGTGGGACCTAATTTAGACACGATTGTACCTTTCTAAATGATGTCCAATCAATTCAGTTTGCCACAGGTGGACTCCAATCAAGTTTTAAATACATCTCGAGGATAATTAATGGTAACAGGAAGCACTTGACCACAATTTGGAGCACCACAGCACAGGGTTTAAGAGAATGAGAGATTTCAGTTTTTGACTTTTAATAAATTTCATGTTTTCACGTTGTCATTATGGGTTATTAAGTGTGAATTGATGGTAAAAATGGCAAATTTGTCCATTTAAAGTAAAATCTATAAAACAGTTGTGAGAAGAAGAGACAAGAGACATGGCAAGGTTTGGGGCAGCCACCCGTATAATTCAGTGTCCTGGCTGCAAAAGTAAATGATTCTTTTGTTGAGTCAAGTTTACAAGACAGAGTCCAAAACAGAACTGACTTCCAGGGAAAAGGTGTGAGGCTTTATAGGAAGTTTGGGGGAAGTAATGTCGTCCTCGGGGCCGGGACCGGAAGTGATGTTGTCCTCGGGGCCGGGACTGAAAGTGATGTGTCCCGAGTCGAGGCGGTGGCTCCTGGTGGGATTTCCCGGGAAAGGCCTGCAGGAAACTTAGAAAGAGCATTAGTGCACACTGCCCCCCGCCCCGGGCAGACATATTATCACTCATCTCTAAGCCCTTCAGCTGCCTCCTATGCACACGTGTGTGACACAGTGTATGCAGAAAGTTAAGGGGTCTGAACACGTTCTGAATCCACTGTTCATTTACTGATGTAGGGGGAACTAAACCTGATGTGATTCGAGAGTAGAGAGTAGCTCCTTTCTTCAGAATTCATCAACTTTCCAGCTAAGTATGCATAAAACCATAATCAGGTTTGTTTTTGAAAACTCTCAGTTAGTTGCAGACTTTGATGCATTCTCAGTCAAGTACCTTATAATTGTTGTGGCACAATTTGTGGAGTCATAATCCACAAAGACAGATTTTAAAGAATGATTGGAATATGAATTAAAAATGACTTTGGCTACATTCACATTACTAAATGCAATTGTTTCACCTTAATGTGACACAAATCTGATGTTTTCTGGGTTGTGTGGACACAGAAATCCAATCTTTTCAAATCAGATTTGAGTCACTAGATTTGTTCCTAGATCAGATTCGTGGCCATGTGACATGTATGGCAGCAGTCAGATTGGAATTCATGTGCTATTTTGAGTGTATGCATGGGCTGAGCACTGTCATCATCAGCCAGCACTAGCAGTGTGGCAAAACAACATTGGAAGAGAGCTACAGCTGTGACAACAGACACAGTCGCACCATAGCTGGCACCTTTCTATATCCACGCATCTCTTCGTGTAGCCTTGCCAGCAATAGTGATGAAAACAACAGAAGTTAGCTGTCTGGCTCTTTTTCGCCTTCTCAACCTAGTCATATACAGCTGACAAACTGTTTGCCATCCTCCAGAGCAAGATGTGATGCCTACACTAGCTTCTTTGTCATGTAGCCATTTTGTCAGTTTTAATACCACGAGTTGTCTCAAACAATATTAAGCTTTGTGTTTTTGGTGATGCAAATGAATCATGCACAAACATATAGATGGCCACATGCGTGCCGTTTCGGAGGACAGATGCTTTCACGTTACACTTTCATAAACATCACTTGTACTTCTGAATTTTCAACTGTCAAAACAGGCAAATCCGATTTTGGCAAACAATCAGAATTGAGGAACGAAGCTTGCAATGTGAACATAGTTTCCAAGCTCTTGACTTGCCCTAACAATTTTTTTTTTGGTGAATTGCTAACCTCCAGGAGCAAAAAGGGGCTACTCAACACATAAACATCTTCAAAGAGATTTTACTAATTTAATTTTCCAGCATTTGTGAGGCACTGGTGTTGTGACAGTTAATGAACCATTTTCTGTGAACATGAAATTCTAGAGTATAATCAGTCTCCTGCATTTCACAATTATAAGCCTATCAGAGAGGCACTCAATTTGCGGCACAAAGTTGAGAAAGGAGAGTGTTTGAATAAAGGTACATGACAGCATTTGACAGAGAAAAGAGGTGGCCCTTATCTTCCACTCAAATGAATTCTGAAGTACTTAATTATATAATAATAATATAATAACCGAAAAAAAAATCTCTCAGTCAGATATTGTGGCTGTCCATCATAATCATCAGCATAATCAGAACACGAGCAAAATAAGCACTGGGAGATGCTGCATGTCTCTGTGTATTAATGTATGCTTTAATTGCCTACTCGATGCTAATATAATTTAATTCAAATGAATTATCAGCCAACTGAAGAAAAACATTACCATGCCAACCGGACTGATGAACTAATCTGGACTCTGAAAGTGTTTTATTTGTATACCTTCCTTGCCATTAAAGAAATGAGAAGCCGAGACAGACTTTGCTTTTCACTCACAGCAAGACTTGGATAGACTGTTTGTACAATAGTGATGGTTGCCATGGTACACCAAGCAAGAAGAAGCCTTAGAAAAGCTATTTTTCATTCACCTAATAAAATAAGTGGCTGATTTTTCATCTTTGTTTTCTTTGACTCGTTCATAGTTTTATCACAGAGACAGGCTTTTTAAGCGAGTTCTTGAAAAATCATGCTGTTGACCATTTTTAAAAATGTAAGATTAGTCATAAGGCATCTGTATGAGGAATATCCTGATCCTTAGACACAGTCGATTGCTCAAGGATGTAACTACTTGCTGATACTAGTAGACCTGACATGGTGTCCCCCCTTGCCTGCCAGCACTTTCCAGTGACAGCCAGTGACCTTAATAGAAAATGATTAACAGAGCTCTGTATCTCCGAGGCCTTTCCTCTTCCCCTGAAGTCCCCCTGCAGTGATACTTAAATGATGCAGACTGAATTGCTTGCTACGGAGAAAGAAGAGAATCACTTTACTTCTTACTTGGGTGACATTCACATAGATGGCCGCAATGTCTGCACTTTACCAAAAAGCCATATCTGAGTGTGACACAATTAAAGTCCATCCATCCTTCCCACTTTCAACATTATAAGTTCTCATGCAGTTAAAGCCTGTCCTGGATAAATTGTGCACAAGGTAGAAAGCAGCCCTGGATGGGACTTCACGTGAGGCTAAATAACTTAACAAAGTTAAGTAGCTGGAGAAAATCCACACCAGTCAAAAGATAGTCAGGCCACTGCCATTACAAGTCATGGCGGGTTGGTTTGGACATGTGCAGAGGAGAGATACTGAGTATATTGGGAGAAGGATGCTAAGGATAGAGCTGCCAGGCAAGAGGAAAAGAGGAAGGCCTAAGGGAAGGTTTATGGATGTGGTGAGAGAGGACATGCAGGTGATGGGTGTAACAGAACAAGATGCAGAGGACAGAAAGATATGGAGGAAGATGATCAGCTGTGGCAACCCCTAACGGGAGCAGCCGAAAGAAGAAGAAGATTATCTTTATAATCCATGTAATGAAGACAAGATAGTGTATTTCCTGTTGACACTTATAATGCCTTGAATGTTATGTGCACTCATTTACTCAAAACAATTTTTATCTCATAGACATGATACACTGCCCAATTGATTTATGCCGCACAAGTTGCTCTACCAGTATTTCTGTCTTGTTAAACTAGTATTTCGTTGTGGGGCTTGAAAGGCATTTCTTGAAATGCATCCTAATTAACTTCACTGAGTATTCACTGCTTCACATGTCAGTTTAACTAAAAGAGAAAGGCTTGATCGGTGCCACACAGCAAGTTCTGCAGCATAAATAAAACAAGTGAGATGGAGAGAGAGAGAGCCTTGACAGCCATTGCCTTCACTCCATCACTGTGAGCCGAAGGACAACAATTCCAGCGTTATTTATTTCATTTCTAATTTTATGCTTAAACTGTATAATGGCTAAAGTCACTATTGCTCAAGTTGTATCTTTTAAGATAATTTATCAAACAACTCCAGGTACTGCTTACTTTGAAGAGTTTATTAAGAAATGTATGGTTTTTAGCATAAAAAAAAGGTTACAGTGAAAATTGTGTCCAATCTTTCTTATTAAGAAATCTGTTGATTTCTGCACAGAAATACTACTTAGCAAAGAGCAATGATTTTCTACAAATTTGCCCATCCGTTCATTCATTCATTGGCTTTCAATCCACTTTTGTTGCACTTGTCGCAAATTGCTTAAAAATATTGCAGTTCAAACTGAGTGCATGATTTCATTCTGAAGTACTCTCAAATACTGTTTTGATTAATTTGGATTCAGATGTGCGTGTGTTCTTCATTTTAAGTATTATCCACCCACTTTACATTTGATGTTAAGAACATTAATAA
This sequence comes from Erpetoichthys calabaricus, assembly GCF_900747795.2. Taxonomy (NCBI): domain Eukaryota; kingdom Metazoa; phylum Chordata; class Cladistia; order Polypteriformes; family Polypteridae; genus Erpetoichthys; species Erpetoichthys calabaricus. The sequence goes on along the minus strand of NC_041397.2, from coordinate 206,990,973 downwards.
TGAGAATGGGAGTTCCTGATGCTGGTGTGTGGTGGCGTTTAATCAGAAACAACCAAAGTCACAAAGCATTGACTCTCTCTTCCACTTTGGCACTTGTCATTTTCTACGTGACTGCCAGTCGGTGAGCTTTTGCTGCAGCTCATTAACCTTACCCAGAGCGGCTTTTCTAATCAGTTTTGGTTTCCACCCTTTCTAGCATTCTTGCTAAATCTCCTGACCCCAGAGTGCTTATATGTTTCTATTTCCGACAACAGATTTACTTGGGCTAAGCCTTATTTTATGACTGCCAGGTACCGAGTGCTAGGGATGGATTAACACAATGTCTCACTCATATAAATAAATGCCTGAATATCTGCTTGCAATTATTTCAGGCTATTTATTAAGACTTACTAGGTAAATCAGTAAATTAACAGACTCTTAATTGGATTTGTTTGTCTGTGTTTGAACCGGCTTAATCCAGTCCAGGGTCATGAGGGGCCAAAGCATACCCTTGTAGCGTCATCCTCAAGGCGGAAATCGACCCCAGACGATGTACCAGTCCATTGCAGTATAAATTCGCAATGAATAAAATGGGTCAAATTTAAAATGTCCAGTTCACCCTTTAAACTCCACCTCATTTGCCTCCATTTTCTCCTGCTTTGATTTAACTGGCTATAACGTCATTATCCTTCATTCAATATTCATGTTCTACCCCTCAAAATAAAGCTCAGACATTTCTCTTTCAGAATTGTTACACCTTGAAAGGATGTAGTTATGTTTTATAAATATGTTGCAGAAGAATAAGTTGCAAAATTCAGTAATATTCTTACCAAAAAAATCACTTTTTTTATTCTTATTTCCATAGGTGTTGAAATAACCTTTCATACAGTACGAAGGTGTTGATGTGTCAGAAATAATAAAATTTTTATGAAATATCTACAAGCAATGTCTATTTTTATTGTTTTGAAGTAGTAGAAAAAATAAATAATACCCATAGCATACATACCAATGACCCTCATACAAGCTTTTTGCTGATATTATGTTGTGTAGCACCAAAAAAGATGAAGTGGAGAGGAAGTTAGGAGAATGAAGAAGCACTTTGGAAGATAGAGGGTTGAATATAAAGTGGAAGAAGACAATATAGGAAGTTTAATGATGATCAGGATTCAGTAGATGTGTCAGAAATGAGAAGGTCGAGATGGATGTGTAGAGTTACAAAAAATGACAAAATAAGACAACAGACAATCAGAGGTACAGCAGAAGTGGGAGAGACATCTAAGAAAGTGCAGGAAAGGAGGTTGAAATGGGATGGACTTATGATGAGGAGAGACCATGAATATGTGGGGAAACAAGTGATGGGAGCGGAACTACAGGGTAAGAAAAAGTGACGAAGGCCAAAGCGGAGGTGGATGGATAAAGTAAAACAAGATCTGATGAAAAAGAGCTTGAATGGTGAGGAGGTGCAGGACCAAGCTGTTTGGAAAAGGTTGATCAAGCACATCAACCCCAGATAGAAATGGGAGAAGATGAAGAGTAAGTAGAAAAAGCTTAAACACCCATTACAGAAGGCCCATAGCTTATGTATCTTTTGAAGGGCAGATCTTACTCTGTCAGAATATATATAGTTGGTAAAGAAACATTCAAGATTACGAAACATCTTTACAAAAAATGTTTTTTGAAACCAACATAGAAAGTGTAAGATGGTGTCATTTGAAAGCTGAAACGCCTCTCTCTTTTAGAAGATAATACAGTGGTCTGTTCATCAAATTGAACACAATCGAATTGGGACATTCAAGAAAGCTATGGAAGGTTGGGGGCAGGTGTGATACAGCAATTTGGTAATATTTTGAGGTTAAGAATGAAAACCATTGTATTGGAGTAGGCAATATGGTATTTCAACGGCAAAGCACAGTACTTCTGTTAGGGCAATGAGGAAATGAGTGGCTGTATGCAGCTTTTAAAAAAATGCATTATTGTTCAGTCGAAAATGGGGCTGAGTTTAAAGGGTTAATCCAACACATCTATGATGTGAAAACTAGAATATCTGGAGGAAGCTTGGGCCACCGAAGGAAATTAGTTTTAAAGCTAGTTATCTTGGCACTAAGTGTTAATATACGTGTGACGACATTATATAATATTGAAGAGAACAGAAATAAACCTTCATACAATAAATACCAACAAGAATTTGTAGACTTTCTAAAACAGATCAATTTTTGTGGCCTCCCCAAGAATGCAAAACTGAAGTAATTCACTTTGGTCCAATGCTGTATAATTTTTAAAATAGTCCTGTGGTACATTTTTCTAAGATTCTTCATATCTCTTCTTTGACTTTGACTGCTTTTCTTTTCCCTGTCTTTTCTCCAGGCATTTTTCCCTGTTCTGTTTTTTATTCTTCTGATCCCACACTACTATTATGTATTACTATTATACTATTATCTATTATGTTGAAATTACAGGTCTAAGATGATCTAGTACTGCTCCTGTACCACCTATGGATTTTTCTAAGTGTTTTCTGTGTGTTTGGGTTTATGTTGAAAGGTAAAGCTTTCACCAACAAGTCATTTTCCCAGTAGGCACAGCAGGATGAATCAGAATCTGTTTCTATATCAGCAGTCGTGATCCCATCAATGTTGATCAGATCCCCTACACTGCTGGCTGAAATGACCCTCAGACCACACCAGAACAGTTGCCGTGCTTCACAGAATAATGCAGACCAGCATCACTATACTTCTTGTCAATTCATCTTCTGATATAATCAAATATGTATTTTTTGCCTCTGTTGCTAAATTCTTTATAGTTTTTGCATACTGCAGTCTCTTTCATTTCTTGTTTTTCTGCAACAGTGGTATCTTAGCTGCATTATGCCTTTCAAGACCATTTCTTTTAGAAGTTCTTCAAACAGTTGAATCATGCATGTTACTGCCAGAAGATTCTGCCTGTTAATGCAAGGCAATCATTTAACTGGATTTCCTTGGGAAGTGAACTTTACCATCTTAAGAATTATACTTAATCTCAAGCCACTTCAAAAGCTTCATCTTGTGTGAATGTGCATCTTTGTCAGTCATAGGGGAATTTTCCAGAAATTATTTATTTAACAAGGGTTTAGGCAAAATACATGTGTTTGGGATGTTGTGAGCAAATGGCTGGATTCCTGACACTAGGATAATGCAACATGGGTAATTTGAGATTTTTAATGGATGTTTAGTTACACTTTTCTGCTCTTCAAGTTTGGTCTCAATTCAAGATCATTGTATAAGGAAATTTCTTATCCTCATGTTCCTTGAAAACATATTATGGTAGATAAAAAAATATTTAATCTTTAAAAACAACATGGTGTGAGTAACAGATCCAAAAATAAACATTTTCCAGTGGAGAATTTATTTAATGTTGGGAGAGTATCCTCTCTTAGTAATATAACAGTATGATATACAGGGAAGGCTTTAAGACAGGGTTCCAACCAGCTTGATGGTTGTGGGTATTCTGCCCCTCCTCTTCATTGAACTTCCTTACCATTTCCCAGGGTCACATGGCTGCACAGAGCTATCCTCTCTCCTTTCCTCCAACATTCTTACTGTAGGTTGGTAAACCTCCCAGGAACATCCAATAATCCAACTTGGTCATGTCCCTCCTGACAGAATTTTGGTCATCCTTTGTAAAAACAGCAGACTGGGCCCTGTGTTTTTGACCCATTTATTAGTATCTTCAAGCTTGATTCATCCTGGTAGAACAAAGTATGACACACCACAAAATCTAATCTTAACAGCCCTTATAAATGATATTATGTGGCACTCTGGAGTTGCCCCCGGTGAGAGGCGCAGAGCGGGTGTGGGTATACTTATTGCCCCCCGACTTGGAGCCTGTTCATTGGGGTTTACCCCGGTGGACGAGAGGGTAGCCTCCCTCCGCCTTCAGGTGGGGGGACATGTCCTAACTGTTGTTTGTGCGTATGCACCGAACATCAGTTCGGAGTACCCACCCTTTTTGGAGTCCCTGGAGGGGGTGCTAGAGGGCATACCTTCTGGGGACTCCCTCGTACTGCTGGGAGACTTCAATGCTCACGTGGGCAATGACAGTGAGACCTGGAAGGGCGTGATTGGGAGGAATGGCCCCCCTGATCTGAACCCGAGCGGTGTTTTGTTATTGGACTTCTGTGCTCGTCACGGATTGTCCATAACGAACACCATGTTCAAGCATAGGGGTGTTCATATGTGCACTTGGCACCAGGACAACCTAGGCCTCAGTTCGATGATCGACTTTGTGGTCGTGTCGTCGGACTTGCGGCCACATGTCTTGGACACTCGGGTGAAGAGAGGGGCGGAGCTGTCAACTGATCACCACCTGGTGGTGAGTTGGCTTCGATGGTGGGGGAGGATGCCGGTCAGGCCTGGTAGGCCCAAACGTATTGTGAGGGTCTACTGGGAACGTCTGGCAGAGCCCCCTGTCAGAAGTAGCTTCAACTCCCACCTCTGGCAGAACTTCGACCACATCCCGAGGGAGGTGGGGGACATTGAGTTCGAATGGGCCATGTTCCGTGCCTCTATTGTTGAGGTGGCTGACTGGAGCTTTGGCCGTAAGGTGGTCGGTGCCTGTCGTGGCAGCAATCCCCAAACCTGTTGGTGGACACCGGCAGTGGGGAATGCCGTCAAGCTGAAGAAGGGGTCCTACATGACCTTTTTGTCCTGTGGGACTCTGGAGGCAGCTGATAGGTACCGGCAGGCCAAGCGGAATGTGGCTTTGGTGGTTGCTGATGCAAAAACTCGGGCGTGGGAGGAGTTTGGGGAGGCCATGGAGAACGACTTTCGGACGGCTTCGAGGACATTCTGGTCCACCGTCCGGCATCTCAGGAGGGGAAGCAGTGCAGTGTCAACACTGTATATGGTGGGGATGGTGCACTGCTGACCTCGACTTGGGACGTTGTGGGTCGGTGGGGGGAGTACTTTGAAGACCTCCTCAATCCCACTAACATGCCTTCCAATGAGGAAGCAGAGCCTGGGGACTCGAAGGTGGGCTCCCCCATCTCTGGGACTGAGGTGGCTCCTTGGTGGCAGGGCCCGGGGGTGGATGAGATACGCCCGGAGTTCCTCAAGGCTCTGGATGTTGTCGGGCTGTCTTGGTTGACACATCTCTGCAACATCGCATGGACATCAGGGACAGTCCCTCTGGCAGACTGGGGTGGTGGTCCCCCTCTTTAAGAAAGGGGACCGGTGGTTGTGTTCCAACTACAGAGGGATCACACTCCTCAGCCTCCCTGGAAAAGTATATTCGGGGGTTCTATAAAGGAGGGTCCGTTGGATAGTCGAGCCTCGGATTCAGGAGGAACAGTGTGGTTTTCGTCCTGGTCGCGGAACAGTGGACCAGCTCTACGCCCTTAGCAGAGTCCTGGAGGGTGCATGGGAGTTCGCCCAACCAGTCTACATTTGTTTTGTGGACTTGGAAAAGGCATTTGACCATGTCCCTCGGGGAATCCTGTGGAGGGTACTCCGAGAGTATGGGGTACTGGACCCCCTAATAAGGGCTGTTCGGTCCCTGTACGATTGGTGCCAGAGCTTGGTCCGCATTGCCAGCAGTAAGTCGAAACCGTTTCCAGTAACTTTTATGGACAGAATTTCTAGGCGCAGCCAGGGCGTTGAGGGGGTCCGGTTTGGTGGACTCAGGATTGGGTCACTGCTTTTTGCAGATGATGTTGTCCTGTTTGCGTCATCAGGCCGTGATCTTCAGCTCTCTCTGGATCGGTTCACAGCTGAGTGTGAAGCGGCTGGGATGGGAATCAGCACCTCCAAATCTGAGACCATGGTCCTCAGCTGGAAAAGGGTGGAGTGCCCTCTCAGGGTTGGTAGCGAGATCCTGCCCCAAGTGGAGGAGTTCAAGTATCTCGGGACCTTGTTCACGAGTGAGGGAAGAATGGAGCGTGAGATCGACAGGCAGATCGGTGCGGCATCCGCAGTAATGCGGGCTCTGCTTCAGTCTGTCGTAGTAAAAAAGGAGCTGAGCCACAAGGCGAAGCTCTCAATTTACCAGTCGATCTATGTTCCTACCCTCACCTATGGTCATGAGCTATGGGTAGTGACCGAAAGAACGAGATTGCGAATACAAGCGGCTGAAATGAGTTTCCTCCGTAGGGTGTCTGGGCTTTCCCTTAAAGATAGGGTGAGAAGCTCAGTCATCCGGGAGGGGCTCAGAGTAGAGCTGCTGCTCCTCCGCATTGAAAGGAGTCAGATGAGGTGGCTCGGGCATCTGATCAGGATGCCTCCCTGGTGAGGTGTTCCGGGCACATCTAACCGGGAGGAGGCCCAGGGGAAGACCCAGGACACACTGGAGGGAGTATGTCTCTCAGCTGGCCTGGGAACGCCTTGGGATTTCCCCGGAAGAGCTAGAAGAAGTGGCCGGGAAGAGGGAAGTCTGGGCATCTCTGCTCAAGCTGCTGCCCCCGCGACCCGACCTCGGATAAGCGGAAGAGAATGGATGGATGGATAAATGGACGGATGGCATAAAATTACTTATCTACACAATCTGCTATATTTGACTGCAGTTAGGCCTGTTATTTCCAATTCCAGTTCTGTTCCTTATGTGGCAATGAAATAAAATGGGCAAATAATGACAATATTACTGAACACAATAGCCTATTGTGCACAACAGATTGCTTCAATTTGTCATTGAGCACACAGTTTGGAAGATAGAGTTTGGCTAAATTAGTGAAGCTTCCAGCAATCTGAATGCACTTAGGTGGGCATGGTCCATGTAAAACTGTGCCAACTTTACATAGTTTCTTTCATCATTCATCTGTCTCTGCCCTCTGCCAACATACAATGATAGCATTCATGACTCTCTACTGTATAGAGTAGAAAGAGTTAAATCATTTTTACAGGATAATTCAGACAAGTTGTTATTTAGCAGATGGACATTATATGGTGAAGAAGAGTTCAATTACAATGAAAACCGGCATGGGCTTCAGCTTTATAGGACCTTGGGGTGATGACTCTCTCTGCCAGTGCTTTTAAATGGTTGTATATAAGAGCATCTGCAAACTGAGATAGCTGAATTTCAGTATATTGCACTTACCACTTATCAAAAAAAAATCAGTAAAGTGCAAAAAATTCAATTCACATTCCAGGGGACTGGGTATTCATAAAGTGAAATCTTCTATTGAATTCACCCCGCTAAAAATGATTGAGCTGTGAGCACTATAATCAATAGACATCTTTTTTCTCTTACATAAAGGCAGTTGGTAGAACTCTTACAGCAATTTCTTGTTGAATTGAGCCTGACAGGTTCTTTTGAATTCTTGTATGATGTTAAAGACAGATTTATGGGTTTGGGTGACATCCGATAGTTTGGTTATGCAATATTTAATGGAGAAAAACAATGGCATTTAACACCCAGTATAACTCCTTGTTTAGCTGTTATCTGGGCCAGTCAGTCTAACTGTGGCAACATCTTTTCCTCTCCTGTAAATTCTTGGAATCATTGAGAAACTCTGGGCGATCCAAGTGGATTTAATTAGTCACAGAACTAGTGTGTAAAAGAGGAAAAAAATAAAGACTCTAGACATTATATGTCACAAGAGATAGACTATTAAAAAAGAGGATTTTTATAACTAATGACAAGGAACATGAATGAGTCTGACACAGTGAAGCCTTACGGATATGATGGAAGATGATTGCATAAATCAGCAATGATGAGCTTATAAACAGAGACAGACAATTTCTGTTTCAGTGGATTCATTTCACTTTAATCACACTTTCCGCTGTTAATCAGAGGGAAGCAGCAGAGCCCTTGAACGTAGGAGATGTGCTGCTGTACTCTCCACAAAAAAGGTCTTCTATTTGCATGCAGGTTTTAATATTTCTTCGTTATTACTAAGGATGCACGTCTTCTCAAGTAGTCCATCAATGCTTATTTCCTTTTATAAGATTGTACTTGTAAGTCTGTATGGGGAAGAGAAATCCTGGGTGTGCATGAGAACTCTTCGCTAGCACTTATTATTATACTAATTGGTAGAACTGACAGAAAATACTAAAGACAGAGGACCGGGAGATGGACAAGAACAAAAAGCAAGGTTTGATAACTGGCTAAGGTTAATACTGGGAACTCAAATTAAATAAGTAGGTAGCCAACATATGGTATGAACACAAGGAAAGGGTGCAATGCTAAAAACTCCCAAGCAGAAAGTGAACAAAAGAAATGAAAGCAGATGTCGTAAAAATTAGACCTCATTAGTAAGGAGTATAAAACCCACCACTTCTGTGAATGCCAACTTGTCGACTGAATGGGCTTGTTATGGTTCAAAGTTAATGAGGGGCAGAGCTTATCCTAGCAGTAATCGGTGCAAGACAAGACAGGAGACAATGCTAGATGGTGCACTAGTCCATTGCAAGATACACTCAAATACATAGCTATACCCACTCACAAAGTGCCAACGTAGGGTCACTGTGGTGATGGAAATGACCCTATTGCATAAAGAAAGGAAAGTAACCTGCCATGTCTGTGTGTCCAAAAATGGATATTCTCTTCCTCTTTAGCCATCATGTAAAAAGAACACGTAAAAAGATTTGTCTAAACACCTACACTTTTTTGTTTCTGTGTATTTCTTTATTATTTCATTTTTTAATTTTGTAATTTCACGTTAAATTTAATTAATTAGATTAATAGTATAATCTTTGCCAAAGCTAAGAATTTGTGACCTAGCACCCCTGAAGTGGTCAGGCTGGTTAAGATGTGTATGAACAGATGATTATAGTACTAGAGTGTTGTACCATGTTAGCCGTTATGAATGTTGTGAGAAGTCAAGCAAAATGACACCTTTCATTGGCTAACTAAAAAGATTACAATATGCAAGCTTTCGAGGCAACTCAGGCCCCTTGTAATCATCTTGCCTGAAGAAGATGCCCAAGTAGCCCCCCCACCCCACCACACATTTACATGAAACTATTTATATTGTTTGCTCTTCCTTCAAATAGCGTCAGCTGTGTCTCATTATCCATATATACCTGTAGACATCTTCATATCATTGGAGATGTCACAGTCGCTGCTAACCAATGGTACTAATTTTGTGAGTGTGTGACCTATTGAGTCAGAGCTAATGACCCAGAAGTGTGAGGTGTACTTGCCAAAGTTTGCCTCGCGACTCCTCTAATGTGGAGGATATCTCATGATTGATACATCGTTCAATAATGTGCCTGGACTTGTTTTGATCAGGAGAATCTACTGTACTGTAAGTACTGATGTGTCACTTGTAGATATCTGCTGCTGTTTTGTGAAGTAATATGTGAGAGCACACGAAAAATGAGAAGAGCGGTGTAACACTGTTTCCAGTTTTCAACCTATAGCTCACATTTGCTTAGTCGGTGGGAGGGTTCATTGCATTGGTTGAAATCTATTGGTCAGAACTTTTTGATTAATCCATAACACTTGGGTAATACTTGTACAGAATTATTGCTACAATTTTTTTCAAATATTTTTTGTGACAATTTATGTAACACCACATGCATGATTTCATACCAAAATAAAAGTCAACCGTAAATATTCTGATAATCTGATTACCATAATGTGAATGTCGACACCCATCTCTTGCAAAAGAGTTCACATTTGAGTCAGTGAGTGGCTTAGTTCACCTGTATGATATGGCAAAAGTTTTTTAAATGATCTCTCGGACCGGAACCGGGCTGCTCAGGGTGTAAGATGACTATGTAACTATTTTTGATAAATATATTTGGATTGTAAAACATTAACTTAAAAAATGTATATAGAGGTGCTAAGTTGGGATGAAAATTGTAGGCAACACCTGTGAAGCTCCTGTGCTGTGTGCCTGGTTCCTGACTATATATTATGGTGGCCAGCCTACCTAAGGGAGAGTTTTACCCTGATACTAATAGTTCTAGAAGGATGCTCTCAAGAATTCCAGAAGGCATTGACAACCCCAAATGTTTTCCCAAGGATGTCCCTAAACCTAATTTCAACTAGTGCTTAAAACCTTCTATAAGCCAGAACTGGATGTGGTGTTGGAAGGCAAGTCGTATCAATGAGTTAACTGGCAAGAGGAAGAGAGGAGACCAGAGCTCAGTGACCAAGGATTACTGAGGTGAATGGCATTTGTGTGTGTGTGTAAGTTAAAGTCACAGTTTATGGAGGGTGGGTAAGTGGACTAGCCATCTCACAAAAGGACTGAGGACCTGTGTAAGGAAAGCTAAGAGAGGAGTTAGGTGTTTATTTATATCTTTATGACTATTTTTATACTCCACTTATATTTGTTATATTCCATTCTCTTTACTTTTTGTATTTAATGACAGCTCAAGAGCACCTCTTGCCTTCCATGCCACATACTCTGTCTGTAAGGTGGTCCCCAAGACAATAAAATGAAAGATACATAAATAGCAAATTAACTCTTTTAAGTTCATCAGAGGTTTTCTGCTTAACAATGCCTTGTTTTAAAGCTGAACATCTGGATTTCGAAAGGAAGGAATTCACTTCGTGTGCCTATCAGAGTAAGCAAGGAGACCACCCTGGACAGAAAACATACCTATTTTAAAAGTGTTTTCTTTTTTGTCTTGTAAATTCTGCACAGAAGTAAAATTATTGAATAACTTACTCGGTATCAAAAACAAAAAATCAGGCCATTAAGAATCTGCTTGTATTGGAGCAGAAAGGCTGTAAGTCTTGTTAACAACTATGATAATTTTCTCAGACTTCTGTCCAATTGTCCACTCTGAAGTGTATATTGGAGAGTGGAGTTGGGGGGTGATGGAAGTCCCCACTGGCTTCTTGCTAAAATAAGTTCTGTACACACCTCAGATCTTTTGTCCAACCAAAGAAGGCCTCGTGTGCTACTGAATGACCAGGCACGAAGGGCCTTTATAAAATCAGCAAGGCCACCACTCTGCAGTCTGAAAACTTCACAAGAGTCAGCATGAAACCTAAAGTTAATATTGAGCACAGAGCTTCATACTGGGAGCATGTCAAAATAGAGAGCTCTTGTATACTTCATTTATGGAAGCTGAGTTATTGCTGTATTCAAAGTTCTACTTTAATGAAATATGCTGCACAAAATCCTGCAACATGGTTTTGCTTATAAGTAAAATCTGCAGGAAGTCTCATGTCACTTTTGCCATTTGTGACTCTGTGGGAGTACTCTAGCACCTCAGCTGGATCTAGGCTAGCGCACGGTGGTTGGTCCATAATTTTTTTCAGCAAGTTTATATTTCCAAATTCTTCTCAAGTTTCCTTATTATTATTATTATTATGACTTTTTATACTTCCTGTATGAAGTGCAATCAATTGCATTTCAGACAGGTATGAATGCATCATGGCTGTTAGTCTCATGGTTCTTCATTTTACCATTTTTTTTTACATTTTTTTTTTTAACTGCTTTGTCATATTCTTCTTTTTTTTCTACTTTCATCAGTTTACACGTTTTGAGATTTTTGGTGGCATTAGGGAGGCCAATCTTGACTTTTTGGTGGGGTGAATATTGTTAGAAACTGAGGTTCTGCATGGTGGTCAAGTGTTTAGCACTGCTGACTTGAAGCACTGGGAATCTGTGTTTGATTTCCAGGCATGCTATCTTTGGTATTCCATGTCCTCTTGGGTACATCTCTTTTTCTATATGCAAATATTGCATGAGGGTTACTCAAATATTTTTGAGCACTTTCTCTTTTTAAATACTAACAAAATAGTCTGCAACTTATGTGGTGGTTAATTTATTGTGTCCCACTGGCTGTTGTCATGTAATAGAACAATATTTTAATTTGCAAGTCTGCAGATGGTCCTCAAAATGGTGTTGTGCAATGATTTGCACATATTAAAGGATAAGTCTGGTATTTTTCAAATTGAAGTTATTTCTTGTCACTTGAAATTGAGTTTTAAAGTAAGGCATTTTTTGTAAAATTTTTAAAATTACCTTGTCTGTTCTTGATGTTTAAAATAGGGCTTTAAGATACAAAGGTCTGTAGGTGATAGAAAAAGCCTTAAAACTTAATTTTTCAAGCCAAAAATGTTATCGAGTATGGGTCTGTGTCTAGAGATTACACAAATAGGTACTGCAAAACACCATATCCATGACATTTTAAGAAGGAAAAAAGCAAGAAGCAGATAGTGGTACTGCAAATTAGGAGTCCATGGCAGTGCAGGATTGTCAATAAAACATAAAGAGGTGTGGTTCAGGTTTGTGAGTGTGGCTGCGTGCTGTGTGGCTGCAGGGTATTTAATGGGGAAACTAGCTGATTGCTGGTTAACAGGCAGGCATGATCGGCTATTCCTCATTGATGCTCTTTGGGTTGGTAAGCAAAGCGCCTGCACCAACAAAAGAATAAAGGGGACTGAATAAGGAAGGAAAGGAAGGCAAAAAACAGATAAAGAATCTGGAGATTGTGCCAATACGGTGGAAAGGAGGCAAAGCAGTCGGGGGGCCTTGTGTGAGAACGAGAGGAATGGTGCACCCAGGGCAGGTCACTCCTGTTGAATGATTTGAAGAAGCAGCAGCAACCAAGTGCTTCAGGGTTCCTGCTGGACCAAAGGCAGGTGGCAGAAAAATTGAGATCCAGATCTGAGCATCCCAGCGGTGACTGATAGAGGTGGCTGGGATGAGAACCGACATCTTGGCCTGGCTGAAAATTCCCAGTGGGTGACCAGTTAGATGGACTGGGCGCCACTAGAGAATGAAAGGGAACACGAACTTTGACTATGTTGGATTTTAGTTTCTTTATGGATCCTATTTATTAACCTTCACTGGCTCTTGTTTTTATAGATTACTAGCAAAATACCCGCGCTTCGCAGTGGAGAAGTAGTGTGTTAAAGAGGTTATGAAAAAGAAAAGGAAACATTTTAAAAATAACGTAACATGATTGTCAATGTAATTGTGTTGTCATTGTTATGAGTGTTGCTGTCATACACACACACAGACACACATAAATATATATACATATATATGTATTTATATGTTTATACATGTTTATATACATATCTACATATATATATATATATATATATATATATATATATATATATATATATATATATATATATATATATATATATATATATATATATATACACACACATATATATATATATACACACATATATATACATATCTACATATATATATACATATCTACATATACATACACATATATATACATATCTACATATATATACACATAAATATACATATCTACATGTAATATGTATATATGTGTATATATATATATATGATTGTTATAGTTCTCTTTGTATACCACGTTGTCAGTTCAGCACTCCGGTTGTAATATGACCAAGCTGTGCAAGCACACTCTTGAGAATGCAATGTATAGTTGTACAGGAGAAAAGCAATCTTGCCTCAAATCAATGGCAACCTTTTGTAGGTCTATGAACTTAATTTAAACTTTAGGTTTAAACAGTGCTTTGTTTCCGACGTGCTGCGTTCAGTCAGTTCACATGAGCCGCTCTCTTGTGTGATGTTGCGATGTCCACGGCTTTATTTAATGTTAGCTAAGACCCGGCACTTCAAAGTTTCTCGCTACAGCAATTTTAAGTCCGTTACAAAGTGATCGAAATCTCGTTTATACCTCGTGTCTTCTCATTAAACTTGTATCTCACGAATATGGTATTGCAAACGGCAGCGAGAGCATTTCTATAAACTTAATTTAAACTTATGGTTTACACCGTGCTTCGCTTCTTATTGTTTCGCTGCCTTCTCAATTGTGTAATGAATGTTTTCTTCAGTGCTCTTTGGGTACGTACTGCGTTCACAGTCAGTTCACATGATTACGTGGGAGGCGTGATGACGCGATACGCAACTCCGCCTCCCATGGCCAGCGAGCTGCAGTCCATTACAGTATATGGACAAAAAAGAGGTTCCAGTTATGACCGTTACACTTTGAATTTCGAAATGAAACCTGCCTAACTTTTGTAAGTAAGCTGTAAGGAATGAGCCTGCCAAATTTCAGCCTTCCACCTACACGGGACGTTGGAGAATTAGTGATGAGTCAGTCAGTGAGTCAGTCAGTGAGGGCTTTGCCTTTTATTAGTATAGATTTAGTTATTTATTGAAAAATTTGCACTGCTATTTATTGATCACAGATTGCACAATACACTTTTTTTGTACCATCCTGCTTCTTTGTGTGTCCTTGTTGCACTTGTCCATTCAGGTCATAACTATAAATCACCCAAGTACAAAAAGATGCCAAGGCTGCAGCCAAACGGGCAATACACAAACCATTGTTGTGAGATTCAGCCATTTTAAGAGAAGACTGGTGGTACACCTCACTTTGCTAATTTGCTTCTTCCTCTGCAGCAGTGCAGCACCCTTCAGGCCCAATGGGAAGTGGATTCACCTCAGAAAATCATCACTACTCACCATTATTGGCATCAATGTTGAACCCAAAATAAGAATTTCTGTCTTCATTCTATAGAAAACTAGACAGTAAATTTTTAAAATTCACACGATTGCTTACGTTGTTTCACTATATAGAAGCTTTTTTCTTTACTTCACAAAGACACAGCATGCTGTCACTGAATTGTTAAAGCACACTTGTGTTTCAGAGAGAGAGAGAGTGTATTGAGCAGGCACACAGCCTGAGCTTGAAGTGGGGCATTTTTCTGTTTTAGCGGAGGAGTATGTGCAGTAAATGGTTGCAGCACCTCACACTTGGACACCAAACACTCTCTCCCTAGTCTACGATGTAATATATTTCTAACAGCATGCTCAAAACTCCAACAGGGACTCCCCACACCTGCTCAATTAAGAAATTGCATAAAAGCTGAAATGCATCATGAGGACCAAGTAGCCAACAGAAAAAAAGAGTACCGGCAATTATTTGATTCCACTTCAATCACTGCATGTAGCATGTAATCAAGTGGCAAGAACTGTACAGATGTTATTGGCTCCCATCCTGCTTATCCAGGGCTGGGTTATGATACAGCTGGAACCTTCCCAGCAAGCATCAGGATTGATGCAAGGCAGGAACAACATCTAGACAGGGTGCAAATCCATCACAGTGTGAACACACACACAATAGGGACAATTTAACAATAACAACGAACCTAAGTTTAATCAGGCTGAAGTTTAGTAAGTTCAGCACAAATGTTTTAACATACGCAAGTTCTACATGGAGTCTGCAAGTTCTTCCAGTGTATTTACAGATTGATAGGTGTCGGAGTGTGTGAATTAATTCACTTAAAACCATTGAGCTTGGTTCTTTTATTATCATATTGTCAGCAAGAATGACTCACTGTTCATTTAAAAATGGTAATCGGTTTGTGACACATCAATGTACTCATTCACACACTTGTTTTCATTTTCTGAGTAATGATATAGTTATTGAAGGATGAAGAAGAGTTGGAAGCACAAGAATCAATCTGGTACAAAAAGGGGATTAATATTGATGACCTGTTTTAGGCTGAATGGCCTTTTCTCATCTTAATTGCTCTGATGTTTCAATATTCTTGGTTGTTGCTGGCACAATGCTTTTAATGTTAATGCTGAGGGAGATAACAAGCTGTTTGGCAAACACAAATACTGTAACTATCCTATGCATATATTAAAACAACTTTATCATAAATTATCTTTCAAAGCTTTCTGGGGCCTCCTTGCACATGTTAAATTGACTGATTGACCAGCTCAAATTTGTGAGAATGGACCCTGTAACGCACTCGGATCTTAAGGTAGGGTGTTACATATGGCCAGGATAATCTATAGTCAGAAACATTTCAATGGGCTAAACACATTCTTAAAATGTATTTGTGGATTTCTTTTTATATACAGTATGTGGTTATTATAAGGAATAACACCAATACCACCCATATGATTTATTTGTAGACAGCATACACTTGTTGTTTCAGTTTGGTGCAACTTACTGTTAAGATATTCTCTGTAATTCACCGCCTCCATCTCCAGGCACATTAAAGCTCCAACAAAAGACATGACTCCATTAGGGGAGGCCTGTACTGATCAACTGCTATTGATGACAGAAACTCCTGCCTGTCACCTAAGGAGCTTTGTGCTCCTTTCAGCCTTCCTTCTTCTTCTTTTCTTTTTGAATTACTGAAAAAGACTTTCTGCTGAATTTCCAGCTGGTACTCCTTCACATGTGCAGCAGCTCAGTGTAATGATATGAACATAAATAAGCATTATCCTGTCCATCAGAGTGACTTCAGAGTGGTCCTGACTTAATTAAGTCTTTGGCCTTTAGATTCTTAAACTGATGGCATCATAGGAGCCTGGAGCGGCGCATTATCTGCGATGTGACAGATTATACTTGACATCTGATCTTTACTCTTGTTGGAAGGTTTTTTTTTTTTTGTTTTTTTTTTTGAATGGTTTGATTTTGAGATCTTTATAAGCAACAAAACAGTGGCTTCAAGTTGAAAAATTCCCTAGATTTGTATCTGAGAATCCCCAGGTTAGCAAGTAGAATATCAGTAATGCCTATATGGCCATAACCTTGGATTGTAATCTGCCTTTTGTGTTTGAACTGACGTCCCCTTGCACAGGTCTTTGGACATTGTGTGTGGTCAGTCATCCTATGGATCATGTGGTTTCCATTACTAGGATGGAAACTTTATATTGAATTTCTTTCTCAGATTTAGGAATTCAGTAAGCATTAACCTACATAATGGTTAGTGGGTGTGTTTGAAATATAGCCTTTCATATACAGTATATATATATATATATATATATATATATATATATATATATATATATATATATATATATATATATATATATATATATACCTGTATATAATATATATACCTGTATATAATATATATATATACATGTATATAGAATATAACAAGTTTATGATTTTCCCAGCCTTGTGGCATGGAACATTATTCTGACAAAATGTCCATCTACACATGTTGGTACATTTTAGGAATTTACCCGATTTTAATACAATTATATTCTATGACATTCAAATATTCATTTAATTGTTTAATGTATATTAAAACAATGCATTAGACTGTCACCACCAGCCTGCACTGTAACCTGCCGCATGGACTTATGAGGTTTCCATCACACCTTTGTTAACGTCAACGCGAAGAACATGAATTCCAGAGAGTCGCCAATCTTTGTTCGCTCCTTCAGTATCTGTTCTTTAGCCCACAGCAATTGTGCCTTCTGTTATTTTTTTTTTTTTGTTAAAAGTAAAACTAAGGTGTAATTTGCTACCACACAGTTGTCACAAAGACTATCAAGTTTTTCATTTGGGTGTATCTTTTTTGGCACACAGTTGTACTCAGGCGTGGGTTGACCAACTGTATGCATGTATCTTATCATCCATAGTCAACTTCTTGTCATTGATAGTTCTTAGTCAACACCATCCAACCTCTGCTCCTTAGTGACAAGCTGACAGAGATGGGAGTAGATTCATACCTGGTGGCATGGATCGTGGACTATCTTACAGACAGACATCAGTATGTGCGTCTCGGGAACTGCAGGTCTGACATTGTGGTCAGCAACACAGGAGCGCCGCAGGGGACTGTACTTTCTCCGGTCCTGTTCAGCCTATATACATCAGACTTCCAATATAACTTGGAGTCCTGCCACGTGCAAAAGTTCACTGATGACACTGCTATCGTGGGCTGCATCAGGAATGGGCGGGAGGAGGAGTATAGGAACCTCATCAAGGACTTTGTTAAATAATGAAACTCAAACCACCTACACCTGAACACCAGAGCTGGTGGTGGATTTTAGGAGGCCCAGGCCCCTCTTGGACCCCGTGATTATCAGAGGTGACTGTGTGCAGAGGGTGCAGACCTATAAATACCTGGGAGTGCAGCTGGATGATAAACTGGACTGGACTGCCAATACTGATTCTCTGTGCAAGAGAGGACAGAGCCAACTATACTTCCTTAGAAGGCTGGCGTCCTTCAACATCTGCAATAAGATGCTGCAGATGTTCTATCAGACGGTTGTGGCAAGTGCCCTCTTCTACGCAGTGGTGTGCTGGGGAAGCAGCATAAAGAAGAAGGACGCCTCATGCCTGGACAAACTGGTGAGGAAGGCAGACTCTATTATAGGCATGGAGCTGGACAGTTTGACATCTGTGGCAGAGCGACGGGCGCTGAGCAGGCTCCTGTCAATCGTGGAGAATCCACTGCATCCACTAAACAGTGTCATCTACAGACAGAGGAGCAGCTTCAGCGACAGACTGCTGTCAATGTCCTGCTCCACTGACAGACTGAGAAGATCTTTCCTCCCCCAAACTATGCGACTCTTCAGTTCCACCCGGGGGGGGGTAAACGTTAGCATTATACAAAGTTACTGTCTGTTATACCTGCCTTGTACTCTCCACCCTGCATTTTTTTTTAACTTGCGTTTTTTATCACTTTTTAATTAATATTGTTTTTATCAGTATGCTGCTGCTGGAGTATGTGAATTTCCCCTTGGGGATTAATAAAGTATCTATCTATCTAGATTAAGTTGGTCAGTTACACAAAAAACAAAAGGGAACTGCAAAAAGTGGCCACTTGCTGCTGTAGATAAAAATAAATAAATTTTCACTGTGATCAAGAATTTAGAAGTGATGCAAACTCGTAGCAGTCTCTAGGTGCATCCTGTGTTCCTTTTAATTCTTTGTTCCATTTTACTGCTTTATTATACTTGAATAATAAAAAAAATCTTCATTTGAACTGGCACAGCAACTCTATGGCAAAATAGACTATCAATTTTGAAAGTGTGTAAATTAATTTAGAGATATCTTGAATGATGGAACAAGATCTGTAAATTTATAGTTGCTTTTCTGAATCAGTTTAAGATATCATTCTGAATTTCTATAATGATACGTGTACATCATTTAGAGATACAGTATCTTTAAATCTGAGTTATCTAAATTACCTCATGCATGTCACAAAACATCACCTTGCAATGATATTGAACTTTCCTCAGATAGCGGTAGGCTGGAACAAGTGATTGTGTAATTATGTGCTGGATGGAAAAGAATTTATTGCTGTCTCATGGCATTGCCAGCAAAAACATGTGAAGAACAATCTAGCAAAGGAGGTGGAGAATTTCAATAGGCCTGTAGTGACCTCCTGTGGCCAGCTGGAGTGTTCATTCGTTTCTGCTTAAGCACCCTGATGAAGTAAATTCAAACTGAAATACTGCTTAGAAAAAATATTATCCAACATCACAAATTGCAATTTTTATTAAACAAATGTTATCATATTTAACTATTTCTCGAATGCTTAATTTATTAAATTTTCTTTATTTACTTGGTACAGTTGATTAGTTATTGAAAAGAGGGCATCTTGTTTTTAATGTAAATGTTTTAATGTAAATTTCAATTAAAATCTTCTTTTCTCATTGGCATATGGCAATGTTTGAAGGAAGTAGTGACATATTTTTATTAAAGCCATTTAATGGTTTGGTAATATTTGTGTTTATTTATTTATTTATTTAAATTTAACATTTTTATATGTTTAATATAATTATTGATTTTTATTCTGGCATTGTTTTTACTCAGTGTTTATGTACATCACTTTGGTCAACATTTGTTGTGTGTAAATGTGCTTTATGAATAAAATTCTGATTAATTGGTTGATTGACTCTTGTTTTTATGGACTTAAAGGTTGTGGAACGACCCTTTTTAAAACCAGAGCACATGACTCCTAAAAGATCTCTGAGCAGTCCAGCTCACATTCACATAAATATCAGTAAAATTGTTTATTTTTGTATAGCACACTTCAATGAGTATAGGCTCAAAGCACTGTAACAAATTTACAGCTATGAATACAATTACAAGTTTTACACACTACATGATGTATGTGTACACACACATAATAGAGCTTAGAATAAACATTCAGAAAAACAGAGTAATGCACAAGTTTGTGAATGTCCCAAAGTAATTTCTATGGCCTGCCCAGCGGTAAATATGCAGCATTCGATAGTTTACTCTATACAGTATATTTCTTTTTGTAGGAGACCCAGCTGCATTTTTTGCCAGATATGCCTTCCTGAATGTAAAAATTCAGTGGTCATGTATTCTGCTTCACTATTCTAAAGTTTGTACTGCCTGTAATAGTCAAGGATCGAGAAATATATCCTGGGCACTGGGACAATGCAATATTCCAGGCCAAGACTGAATGTTTTCAATGTTTTTCCAGTTGGAGCATGTGATGTGTGTTCACAGCCTTGAAGTGTTCGGTGTGGACATCTTAACATGCAGGTAAGGTCAACTCATCTTTCCCACATCAGCACTCCGTGGGTTGTAATTAGAGCACCACACACACACGAGCATATAGAGAACGGAGAAGGAAACAGGTCACGAGTTAAATCAAAAGAATAGAAAAACAGCATGGCCAGGATTCTGGCAGAGCCAGTGGTGTGGGGAAGAGGCATGGTTGGAGACGATACCCATGTGGAGTGAGTGGACAGCTCTCATGGGCATGGGGTCACTCCTACTAAGTGTTCAGGGAGCAGGAGTGACCAACCACTCTGGGAGATCCCACAGATTCCGATGGATGGCAGTGGGAGAGGGGAGCATGGCACGGGTGGCACGGTCACGAGTGGTTGACTGCACTTCTTTGAGGTCATCTTCCCACGCTGAGCAGACAGTAGAGGGTGAACAGAAGAGACTTTGTTTTAGATGAATGCACCAAGGCTTGTGATGTTTTTTTGGATATCTTTTGATTCTACTGTATTTTAACCAGAGATTTTTAACCTGTTTGGTGGATAGTTTATTTGTTGTATTTTAACCTTCACTTAATTCTCTATAAAAACAGTGATCATTTATTACGTTTTGCACTGCACTGTTTGCACTTTGATTGACTGGAAATTAAAGCACTTTGCACACTTGTACTAATCTTATTGTTCTGTGTCCTTATTCGGCCTAGTCCATCTTGGTCTATGACTAACAATGGCACAGATTCAAGAGGTAATACAACAACAACAACAACAACATTTATTTATATAGCACATTTTCATACAAAAAAGTAGCTCAAAGTGCTTTACATAATGAAGAAAAGAAAAATAAAACACAAAATAAGAAATTTAAAATAAGACAACATTAGTTAACATAGAAAAAGAGTAAGGTCCGATGGCCAGGGGGGACAGAAAAAAAAAAAAAAAAAACTCCAGACGGCTGGAGAAAAAAATGAAATCTGTAGGGGTTCCAGGCCACGAGACCGCCCAGTCCCCTCTGGGCACTCTACCTAACATAAATGAAATAGTCCTCTTTGTATTTAGGGTTCTCATGGAAAGACTTGATGATGGTCATGCAGACTTCTGGCTTTTAATCCATCACTGTTGGAATATCACAGTGCTTTGAGTAGATGGTGGTGGCACAAGCCACCACCAAAAGGACACCGGAAAAGGAAACAGAAGAGAGAGTAGGGCTTAGTACAGATTTTAGAGCCACCATGAATAGTTATTATAATGAATTGGATATACAGAGTATCAGGAATAAATTACAGTGAAGTTATGAGAAGGCCATGTTAAAATAATGTGTTTTCAGTAGTTTTTTAAAGTGCTCCACTGTATTAGCCTGGCGAATTCCTACTGGCAGGCTATTCCAGATTTTAGGTGCATAACAGCAGAAGGCCGCCTCACCACTTCTTTTAAGTTTTGCTCTTGGAATTCTAAGGAGACACTCAGTTGAGGATCTGAGGTTACGATTTGGAATATAAGGTGTCAGACATTCCGATATATAAGCCGGGGCGAGATTATTTAAAGCTTTATAAACCATAAGCAGAATTTTAAAGTCAATTCTGAATGACACAGGTAACTAGTGTAGTGACATCAAAACTGGAGAAATGTGTTCGGATTTTCTTTTCCTGGTAAGGATTCTAGCAGCTGCATTCTGCACTAGTTGCAAACGATTGATGTCTTTTTTGGGTAGACCTGAGAGGAGTGCGTTAAAGTAATCTAGCCGACTGAAAACAAACGCATGAACTAATTTCTCTGCATCTTTCGATGATATAAGAGGTCTAACTTTTGCTATGTTTCTTAGGTGAAAAAATGCTGTCCTAGTGATCTGATTAATATGCGATTTAAAATTCAGATTACAATCAACGGTTACCCCTAAGCTTTTTACCTCCGATTTGACTTTTAATCCTAATGCATCCAGTTTATTTCTAATAGCCTCATTGTATCCATTATTGCCAATCACTAAGATTTCGGTTTTTTCTTTATTTAATTTGAGAAAGTTACTATTCATCCATTTTGAGATACAAGTTAGACATTGTGTTAGCGAATCAAGAGATTTGGGGTCGTCAGGTGCTATTGATAAATACAGCTGTGTGTCATCAGCATAGCTGTGGTAGCTCACGTTGTGCCCTGAGATAATCTGACCTAATGGAAGCATGTAGATTGAGAAGAGCAGTGGACCCATGATAGAGCCTTGTGGAACACCATATAGAATATCATGCGTCTTTGAGTTATAATTACCACAACTAACAAAGAATTTTCTCCCTGCCAGGTAGGATTCAAACCAATTTAAGACACTGCCAGAGAGGCCCACCCATTGACTAAGGCGATTCTTAAGAATATTATGATCAATGGTGTCAAATGCGGCACTCAGATCTAAGAGGATGAGAACAGATAAATGGCCTCTGTCTGCATTTACCCGCAAGTCATTTACTACTTTAACGAGTGCAGTTTCTGTGCTGTGATTTGTTCTAAAACCTGACTGAAATTTATCAAGAATAGCATGTTTATTGAGGTGCTCATTTAACTGTATAATGACTGCCTTCTCTAGAATTTTACTTAAGAAAGGCAGGTTAGAGATGGGTCTATAATTTTCAAGAGCAGAGGGATCGAGATTATTTTTCTTAAGTAGGGGTTTAACTACCGCAGTCTTAAGACAGTCTGGGAAGACCCCCGTATCTAATGACGAATTTACTATGTCAAGAACATTATCACTAAGCATGCCCGATACTTCTTTGAAAAAATTTGTTGGTATTGGGTCAAGGGCACAGGTGGAGGGTTTCATTTGAGAAATTATTTTATGTAAATCAGGTAAATCTATCCTAGTGAAAGACTTTAATTTGTTTATTATGGGGTACTGGGGTTTAGGAGGATCCTTAGTGTTGGGGAGATATACTATGTTATTTCTAATATCATTAATTTTTTGATTGAAAAATACAGTGATAGCCTCACAGGTTTTACTGGAAGTACTTAGGAGGCATTCCTTTGAGTTAGCTGGGTTTAACAGACGATCAATCGTCGAAAATAAGACTCTGGGATTACTAGCATTGTTATTTATAATCTTAGAGAAATAGCAGCGCCTCTCAAGACGGACTGTGTTATTGTATTCTGTTATTTTAACTTTTAATATTTCATAGTCAATAGTTAGTTTAGTTTTCCTCCATTTACGCTCAGCTCTACGGCATGTTCTCTTTAAATCAGACACTCTTTGGGCCTTCCATGGTATAACAATGCTAATACCAGCTGTAGGCAAACTAGGCAGGTGAAGTGACTTGCTCATGGTCACACAGTGTCAGTAACAAGTTTATTAAAGTTAACAAAATCTAAGATCAAAACTGAAACTATTATTAAAAAAAATGTTTGTGAACTGACATAAAATAATTAACAAAACCGAAATGAAAAACTAAAACTAAACAAAACTATTAAAGTAGCTAGAAAGACTAACTGTAATAAAATAATAATTTACAAAAACTATTTTTAGTTTTTGTTCTTGAATGAATATTCTTGCCGTTAGTCTTTAACCCTTGTAACTTTTATCTCTAAAACAGAAAGTCATCCACCACGAGCCGCCTGCATACAGTATATTCATCCAGTGAACAGCAGCTGGTGACGGAGGGCGGGTGTTCACACAGTATATGCGGTGATAGATCAAGCTGAATATGAGCGAGTAAAGTGGGTGAAATAGAAAGCAATTTATTGTGACACCTTTCTTTGCACTTGTTGTATATCGAGATGTAATTCAAACGCCTGAAATCGGAATGTGCAGGTCAACAAAACCTTTACCATATGGACAGAAAAATCATGAGTCAGTAGCATTTCAGTTTCAGGTGACTGCTTTTTGTTAACAGTAATTCATCTGCCACTATCTGAGTACACGAAAAAGTCTAGGGGAGACCACTCCTGATGTTTGAAAATAAAACAACACTAGGTTATCACACAAGATCAGCATATTGTTACTGACCAATCACTTTTGCATTAACAGTGCTGTTTAACTACAAAGCGATACAAACTTTGTAAAATTCCTGAGTTGGCAACGTTTCTATTGAACTACAGGTAGGTAGGCGAAGAGAGTCTGCCAAGTGATAAAAAACTAAACATACTAATGTGTTTTTGTATTTATTCTATTTTTATTATCTTTTTTAGTTCATATTCACAGCTCAAAATACCTGATATTGTGAAAATAATCTAGTAGCAGAATTATATTTTAAAATATTTGTCCTCCTTATTCAGTGTTTCTCTTTCTCTCAAAATAGATAGTTGAAATCATCATATTCTTTTTGTTCTTAACATCAGCCATATCACACACATTGCATACCAAGGATTTTTCCTGCCTTGCATCCAAACCTGCTGGGGTAGACTCCAGGTTTCCTGCAATCATGCTCTGGATAAACAGGTTTAGATAATGTATATATTGTTCTTAATCTCAGATGCAGTCTCAGTGGTTTTGTGCCCGTCCATACACCTATTACCTGCTCTTACTCTGCTCATTCAGGGTTTACTGTTCTTATGATGGGCTATTCAAGTCTCACTACCCCTAACCTTCACACTACCTGCTTGTTTTTCTTTGTTTCCCTCAATACAGCTAGGAGGCGGTCTGCACACTCATTCAAGCCGAAGAGCCTTGTTCTTCCTAAGCCCCCATAATTTTCATGATCACACCTGTCAGAACACAGCAGAATCTGTTTTCTGATTTTTGATATCTTTTCACGCCTGCAGGTGGGAAAATTCTGTGTATAAATTGTATGTGCTTGTGATAGAATCAGAGATCAATATGGCTGGTAGAAAATAACAAAGCCCAGTATGGGAGACTTTTTAATGCAATGTTGAAAGCATTCATTATATGTACATTGTCTTGGAGCAGGATATGTTGTGTGCTGTAGACATTTAGAATAAAAAAACATTAAAACCTTAAAATTCACATAAATATCATTACAAATTGGCCCATTCTGGGCAATAAAAGGAAAAGATAAAAAGCGCCAACAGTTAGTGTAAATTTGTTCAGCACAAATGACATAGAAAATATTTTAAAAATGATAGAATTTAGTAAAATTGTTCATATTCAGTATCTGGTTTTGATTATGCTTCTCTTTATCAGACAAAAACAAAACCAGATAGTAAACCATATAGTGTAGTGAGTTTCCGCTAACATTAAACTCATATCCAAATCCGTTAAGTGTACAATTCTGTGTGATTGTGACACAAAACTAAAGTCTGTAGAAGCTCCATGCCATAATTACTAAAACTAAAACTGAAACCAATAGATATAAAAATAAAATAGAAATGTCTTTGTTAAATGAAAACTAAATTAAAACAAAAAATACACGATGAAGGAAAACTAAAACTAAACTGAATTCCCAAGTTAGGTCAGAAAAAATATAGAAATAAAAACTAATATAAAAAGGCAAAACTATAATAACCTTGGTCAGTAGCAGGCTCTTAACACAAAACCTCTGGGTTTGAAGTCCAAAGCCTTAAACACTACACCACAGAGAATTTAGTGTGATCAATGTTCTTACAAAGATAAATGAAGAACCAATTCCAATTCAAGCAATGAATTACTATTATTTCTTGATGTAGTGGAAGAGCAATGATGAATATTGCTTAAATTAATTACAGGCTGACCCTACATTTTCTTGACAAGAAAACCCCATAGTGCAATCTTCTGAAGAACTTTTAAAACGCTCTTCCTCTAGCTTGACCACATTGCTTCACTAATCATTGACCAAATCTTTCATGGTGTGATCCTTGTGTCTTTCTTTACCTTAGACAAAAGGGTGGATTTCATCCATTAAGAGGTCTCAACAGTGCTTAACACCTTCCCTGTCCATTGAAAAAAACTTGCCTTGCAGTAAACCTTTAATATAATTAATAAAACGTATTCAATTAAGTACAACTGTAACTCAAAAGACAAAATAAAAGACTGTGAAAAGTGGAAACAAAGCTAAATTTCAAAATGCTACATTTAAAATTCTAGATACAAAATAGAATGACAAAAATTCAAGGAAAGTAATTAGAAAAGTAATGAAATTTATAAACCTGACACAAAAATCCAAACTAATTTAAATTGAAATACGAAGAACCTAAATTATAATCACAAAAACCAAAATAGAAAACAAACAGAAAATGGACAGTGGTAGCTTATTATTCTCAGTTAGTGCTAAAAAGTCTGACAGCAGTCAAGGGCAATTATCTAATATGGGGTTTTACCATACAGTTTAAGTATTAACAAATTGTCAAAATTAATAAAACACAGAAATTAGGACATTAACGCTAGATACACCAATGACCATGCCAAAAGACATTGTGTTTTTAAATTTTTAATTTCATCAGTGTGCATGTCATTCTCTTGTCTGTCCTTGACTTTTCCTAAACTGCAGCCTTGTAAGTATCCATGTCACACTTATTTTTTGCTTGTATTTTGTTTACTACATGTTATAAAGAAGATTGTAGACAAACCTGAAAAAAAATATTTACGCTTCAGTTATCTAAGTTAGGTAAAAAAAAAATCTTTCTATATATATGTAATCTATACATATTAATAAAAGGCAAAGCCCTCACTGACTCACTGACTGACTGACTGACTGACTGACTCACTCACTCATCACTAATTCTCGAACTTCCCGTGTAGGTGGAAGGCTGAAATTTGGCAGGCTCATTCCTTACAGCTTACTTACAAAAGTTAGGCAGGTTTCATTTCGAAATTCTACGCGTAATGGTCATAACTGGAACATATTTTTTGTCCATACACTGTAATGGAGGAGGCGGAGTCACGTATCGCATCATCACGCCTCCTACGTAATCACGTGAACTAAAAACAAGGAAGAGATTTACAGCACGAGTCACACGCGGGAACGAAGGTAAATGACGTTAATTTTTGACTGTCTTTTAATACTGTGTAAGCATACATATTAACACATGTGCAATTAAACGTGTGCATTTACGGGGTGATTTCTCAGGCTTAAAAGCTCACCTTTTATCAAACGCGGGAACAAAGGTAACTGACGTTGTTCACTGTCTTTTAATACTGTGTAACCATACATATTAACACGTGCAATTAAACGTGTGCATTTACGGGGTGATTTCTCGGGCTTAAAAGCTCGCCTTTTACTAAAAAGGTAAATGCAAAACTATTTTCAATCAGTTTATTGAAACGCTCCCGTTAAGGATTGCAATAACATATTCGCGAGATAAAAGAACGAAGTAGGGGGAAATGGAGGAAGAGCCGCAAACAGCGAACAGCAAAAAATTAATTAAACAATTGAGAACGGAGCGAGTGAAGCATACAAGCATGTTCATAAGGGAAACAAAGCACGGTGTAAAACGTAAGTTTAAATTAAGTTTATAGAAACGCTCCCGCTGCGGATTGCAATAACATATTCGCCAGATAAAAGTTTAATGAGAAGACACGAGGTATAAACGAACCACACGCCGTGGCGCAACGTTAGGGGCAACAGTTTCAACCATTCTATGATCTGCTTCTCGCAACTGAAAGACGGCACATGGCGGATGTTAGCCGACTTGCTGACCGCAACGTTAGGGGCTTCAACTCTGGCGCTGACGCCACATCTCAGTGCCAACACTTTGCAGACTCTACTTAAAAGACACGCCCTCCTCACTGGACAGTTAAAAAGACCAATCAAACTAACGATGACATCAAGTATTACCCAATCAAAAGTAGGAAAGGAGGCATCTTCATAAAATGCGTGTGGGATGATTTGCATGAGACGCTGCTTTAAAAAAAAATGATAAAAAAAATACGGGATAAATCCCGTCCAGTATTGATTCAAAACGGGACGCGCAATTTCATTCTCAAACGCGGCACGATTCTGTATTTTAAAGGACGGGTGGCAAACCTACAGTGCCAGGTAACCACCCATACAATCAGATTGTGATTCAGACTAGGAATGCAATGAATGTAATTACCCCGATCTACATACAAGGCGAAAGTCTTGCAACATTCAAAGATGATGGTTTGGGATAAGTACACCATACAACATAAAAGAGCTTATGAAGCCTTGAACCGAAAAAAGCAAGATCTCAGAGATCGTAAAAAAAAAAATAGGAGGTAATGTCGTTTTACTCGCTGTAGATTTTAGTCAAACATTACCAGTTATTCCACGAGGGAGACCAGCAGATGAACTCAACGCGTGTTTAAAATCCATGCTTCTCCCACGCTCTGTTATATGTCACGTGTTCTCGGGTAGGTGCACCAAAAAATGTATACATTTAAGCATGTAATGGGCAAACAAAAAATGAGGTATACCCGAAGGCACTGCAGTAGTACTTAATGTAACTTTACTTCTTAAATGTTAATGTTTTACTGTTTAATAATTTATACGCTTCTTATATGTTGTTCAAATTCTTTTATCAAAATACCACTGACAGCGCAATGCACGATAACATGGAGTGAATACACCATACGCATCCGCCCACGGCCGCCCTGGTGTCCGCAGATAGGAGTTGATTCTACAATAAAATAAAATAAAGATAAAAAGAGTAAAACAATCATCACCCATAAAGCGGATAGTAGACGTGACGTACTATATGTGTACCACATTTCAAGTGTATAGGTGAAACGGTTTGCGAGCTACAGGTGATTTAAAATCCTGGACAGACACACAAATTGCCACGGTAGCAAATTACAGAAGAAGATTTTACTGTTTAATAATTTATATTTATATGAAATGTGCTTCTTATATATTACTTCATATTCTCATATGATAATGATGTTAATGTTTATATTGATTTCTGTGTTATTAAAACTGCATGTATGTGTGTATATGTATATATATATATATATATATATATATATATATATATATATATATATATATATATATACTAGCAAAATACCCGCGCTTCGCAGCGGAGAAGTAGTGTGTTAAAGAGGTTATGAAAAAAAAAGGAAACATTTTAAAAATAACGTAACATGATTGTCAATGTAATTGTGTTGTCATTGTTATAAGTGTTGCTGTCTTTTATATATATATATATATATATATATATATATATATATATATATATATATATATATATATATATATATATTATATATATAATATACACACACACATAAACATTTATATACATATACATATATATACATATCTACATATACACATCTACATATATATACACACATACATAAACACACACATAAGACTTATTGACTGAAACGGGCTTTCACGAAAAAAGTTAGGGCTTTGCTACAGGATACACCCTCCACAAGTTAAGGAAGTAAAAATAAAATATATATTTCTGTTTTATTTAAACCTTTTAAGTTCGTATGCATAGCCCCATTTGGCTGTTTAATTTTTTTTTTCTTTCTTCAGTAATATTTAATCTCCTTAAAGAAAAAGAACATATCCATTTTACTTTTTTTGTATCTCTGTAGTAATATTTTAGTGTAAAAGAATAACCAGTATTTAAACCTTTTATGTTACTTTATACATTTATTTTACACAATGTTGAAAAATTAATAAGAAAGCTACATATTTTGGCAGCTGCTGCTTTCATTTTCAATGAAATGAAAAAAGCTCTCCAAGAGAAAACGTCAATGAAGAAGAAACAGTTTGCACTATCTAAAAATCAGAAACCCTCATTTATAAAAGTTTGCTGCAGATGACTTAACTGAAAATAAATGAATAGTTCCTATGTGTATAATACATATTTATCTATTTTACTTATGCCTTTATTCCACCAACTTACAACATCTGAGGTACAATTTGTTACATTACTTTTGTTTTTTGCAGCACAGGCAGGTGAAGTGACTTCCTCAGGGTCACACAGTGGTGTCAGTACCACGATTTGAACTGACAAGCTCCGGGTTTGCTGAAATATTACTGAAGAAAGAAAAAAAACGAAAACGGGCAAATGGGGCTATGCATACAAATGTCCATTCATCCATTATCCAACCTGCCATATCCTAAATACAGGAGCCAATAAGTAGATATGTATATATACAGTATATATATATATATATATATATATATATATATATATATATATATATACAGTATATATATATATACAGTATATATATGTGAATGTATGTATGTATATATCTATGTCTATATATATATATGTAGATATGTAAATTTGTATATGTATATATTAATAAAGTATCTATCTATCTATCTATCTATCTATCTATATGTTTATGTGGATGTGTATATACGTATGTATATGTAGATATGTGTATATGTAGATATGTATATATATATGTATATATATGTTTATGTGTGTGTGTGTGCATATTATATATATAAAAGACAGCAACAGTTATAACAATGACAACACAATTACATTGACAATCATGTTACGTTATTTTTAAAATGTTTCCTTTTTTTTTCATAACCTCTTTAACACACTACTTCTCCGCTGCGAAGTGCGGGTATTTTGCTAGTATATGTAATATATGTAAAATCCAACACAGAAATCAATATAAACATTAACATCATTATCATATGAGAATATGAAGTAATATATAAGAAGCACATTTCATATAAATATAAATTATTTAACAGTAAAATCTTCTTCTGTAATTTGCTACCGTGGCAATTTGTGTGTCTGTCCAGGATTTTAAATGACCTGTAGCTCGCAAACCGTTTCACCTATACACTTGAAATGTGGTACACATATAGTACGTCACGTCTACTATCCGCTTTATGGGTGATGATTGTTTTAGTCTTTTTATCTTTATTTTATTTTATTGTAGAATCAACTCCTATCTGCGCACAGCAGGGCAGCCGTGGGCGGATGCGTATGGTGTATTCACTCCATGTTATCGTGCATTGCGCTGTCAGTGGTATTTTGATAAAAGAATTTGAACAACATATAAGAAGCGTATAAATTATTAAACAGTAAAACATTAACATTTAAGAAGTAAAGTTACATTAAGTACTACTGCAATGCCTTCGGGTATACCTCATTTTTTGTTTGCCCATTACATGCTTAAATGTATACATTTTTTGGTGCACCTACCCGAGAACACGCGACATATAACCGAGCGTGGGAGAAGCATGGATTTTAAACACGCGTTGAGTTCATCTGCTGGTCTCCCTCGTGGAATAACTGGTAATGTTTGACTAAAATCTACAGCGAGTAAAACGACATTACGTCCTATTTTTTTTTTTACGATCTCTGAGATCTTGCTTTTTTCGGTTCAAGGCTTCATAAGCTCTTTTATGTTGTATGGTGTACTTATCCCAAACCATCATCTTTGAATGTTGCAAGACTTTCGCCTTGTATGTAGATCGGGGTAATTACATTCATTGCATTCCTAGTCTGAATCACAATCTGATTGTATGGGTGGTTACCTGGCACTGTAGGGTTGCCACCCGTCCTTTAAAATACGGAATCGTGCCGCGTTTGAGAATGAAATTGTGCGTCCCGTTTTGAATCAATACTGGACGGGATTTATCCCGTATTTTTTTTATCATTTTTTTTTTAAAGCAGCGTCTCATGCAAATCATCCCACACGCATTTTATGAAGATGCCTCCTTTCCTACTTTTGATTGGGTAATACTTGATGTCATCGTTAGTTTGATTGGTCTTTTTAACTGTCCAGTGAGGAGGGCGTGTCTTTTAAGTAGAGTCTGCAAAGTGTTGGCACTGAGATGTGGCGTCAGCGCCATAGTTGAAGCCCCTAACGTTGCGGTCAGCAAGTCGGCTAACATCCGCCATGTGCCGTCTTTCAGTTGCGAGAAGCAGATCATAGAATGGTTGAAACTGTTGCCCTTAACGTTGCGCCACGGCGTGTGGTTCGTTTATACCTCGTGTCTTCTCATTAAACTTTTATCTGGCGAATATGTTATTGCAATCCGCAGCGGGAGCGTTTCTATAAACTTAATTTAAACTTACGTTTTACACCGTGCTTTGTTTCCCTTATGAACATGCTTGTATGCTTAACTCGCTCCGTTCTCAATTGTTTAATTAATTTTTTGCTCTTCGCTGTTTGCGGCTCTTCCTCCATTTCCCCCTACTTCGTTCTTTTATCTCGCGAATATGTTATTGCAATCCTTAACGGGAGCGTTTCAATAAACTGATTGAAAATAGTTTTGCATTTACCTTTTTAGTAAAAGGCGAGCTTTTAAGCCTGAGAAATCACCCCATAAATGCACACGTTTAATTGCACATGTGTTAATATGTATGGTTACACAGTATTAAAAGACAGTGAACAACGTCAGTTACCTTTGTTCCCGCGTTTGATAAAAGGTGAGCTTTTAAGCCTGAGAAATCACCCCGTAAATGCACACGTTTAATTGCACATGTGTTAATATGTATGCTTACACAGTATTAAAAGACAGTCAAAAATTAACGTCATTTACCTTCGTTCCCGCGTGTGACTCGTGCTGTAAATCTCTTCCTTGTTTTTAGTTCACGTGATTACGTAGGAGGCGTGATGACGCGATACGTGACTCCGCCTCCTCCATTACAGTGTATGGACAAAAAATATGTTCCAGTTATGACCATTACGCTTTGAATTTCGAAATGAAACCTGCCTAACTTTTGTAAGTAAGCTGTAAGGAATGAGCCTGCCAAATTTCAGCCTTCCACCTACACGGGAAGTTGGACAATTAGTGATGAGTGAGTCAGTCAGTGAGTGAGTGAGTTAGTGAGGGCTTTGCCTTTTATTAGTATAGATATGTATATGTATATATGTATATGTATATATGTATATGTATATATGTATACGTATGTATGTATACGTATATATATATATATATATATATATATATAATATAATGTGTGTGTATGTATATGTGTGTGTTTATGTATGTGTGTATATATATATGTTGATATGTGTATATATATATATATATATATATATATATATATATATATATATTATATATGTATATATATGTGGATGTGTATATGTATATATATGTAGATATGTGTATATGTAGATATGTATATATATGTATATGTATATATATGTATATGTGTGTGTATATTATATATATATATATTTATATATATATATATATATATATATATATATATATATATATATATATATATATATATATAAAAGACAGCAACACTTATAACAATGACAACACAATTACATTGACAATCATGTTACGTTATTTTTAAAATGTTTCCTTTTTTTTTTCATAACCTCTTTAACACACTACTTCTCCGCTGCGAAGTGCGGGTATTTTGCTAGTATATGTAATATATGTAAAATCCAACATCTGTATGACTGTCCGCTTTTCACAAGAGAACTACTTAATAGATTTAGATCAGGTTTTTTTATATATAAATGTCTACGCATGGAAGTGTGTGTGTCTTTCCGGCCCGGAAGTGAGAGGTGGAGTCAGGGTAAGGTCTCCACCTCCAAGGAAACAGAAAACTCGCTTGGCCATTAATAACACAAGTGAGGCCAGCACGTCAGCAAAACATAACCTTGGAAGAAAAAGACAATGTCGCTTAGCCGCGAACATCAGCAAAATGGTATCCCTTTTACTTTTCCTCCTGCCGCTAATGCACAAACAATGCGAACACATCAGCACATGGAATCCTGCTAGGAGAGAGATGCCCAAAGTAGTTCCTTTCAATTACCTGACATCTCTACATTTCAGTTTTTTTTTTGACGATTTCAATAGTTTCTAGGAGGCTTTTTACAGCACGGGCTTACACGGCTAGTTTTTCTATAATTTGCTTCAACATTCCGGTTGATTTTGCGACTTCTCTCATCGCACTAAGATTCATAGTTCATTGTTGTGCAGCTGTATTTGCTGCACACAGGTATTTCATAGTGAGAAGTGAGGCGCATGCAAGCGCCAAAAAAATGTAAAAATGCATGCATGTGCTCTCTAGTGGCTGTGGCTGAGCAGAGTGGACTGCTCTAAACACACACAGGTCTTTTGTTTATACCTGTTTAATGATTCAGAGATATGATAAAGTGGCATTTGACACTATGTGTCAACATAATCATTTTAAAAGCATTGATATTAAATGGGGTTTTCTGCCACTGGGGCCGCATTTCTTTTGCTGCGTTCTATTTGAACTAGGAAATTGGAATTCCCAAGTTTTTAGTAGTAACTTTCAACTGGAACAGCCCCACAAGTTGGATTTCCTACTCAGAAAGTCAGAGAGAGCCTCACCATCCCTGACCTTAAAATCCAAGATGGCTGCGCCATTCATCAATTGAAGTGAAAGCTGTAGTATTTATAATGGTTATTAGCACTTGTGTCAATTTGTGTCTCGTTTAATCAATCATACATACAGTGCTGTCCAACTTCTCTCTGTGGACAAGTTGCTATGGTGTTTGGGTGCACAAAATATCACATAGCGCGCTGTTATCATCTTGTTCGGTAGATGTCTGTATTACAAACGAGCAAGCATGGCGGGTTTCTCTAGAGGCATCTGTATTGGTTTTTTCCGAATTTGTTACTGGAACACGGTCAGCTCGGGTCTGAGGTCATTCTCAGCTCCAACATCACAGCATGGAACACAGCATTTATTTTCCTGAGTTTTTATTCACACAAGTAACAACTGGATGAGATCATCGTATGGTTTGTATTCTGTCTGAAAACTTTCTTTTGTATGTTTTCCTTTTCTATAAAATGTCTGATTTCAGTGTTTTCTGTTCTAATTTACAGTAGCTAACAGTGGGGAATTTTATTTATTGCAGGAAAACATAATAATTTTCACCTTTAATAAAGATGTATTTTGCTGTAATTCCATCTACTCATAAAAAGCAATAACCTGCTGAGTAACAACACTTCTAGAAGGCCAAACCAGGCTCAGGAGTGTCCATTAATGGCATAAGACTATGCCCCATGTGGTATTTTAGAACGTTTCATATTTTAATTTATCACTAAAACAGTTAATCAAGCATTATTTTATTTAATTTTTTTTTATGATTTTTAAAAAGGTGCAGAATTAGATGAGTCAAACAATGCATATGAACATATGAACAGCAAGAAGGGTCATTGCTTATGCTCACTAAATCCTCTGGGTCACGGAGTGCTGGAGTTTATCCCAACAGTGTTGGACACAAGGCAGAAACTAATCCTGGGTGACCTGACAGTTAATCAAGTGTACATTCAAACTTACACCCACATTCACACAGAACCAAGTTTAAAAATCACTAATGAAAATAACATGCATGTCTTTGAGACACTGGAAAAAAAATGGCAATGCAGACGGTAGGGATTTAAGCAAACTCCTCACAGGAAAATGGCCAGATGTGGGGTTCAAATGCCGAACACTGCAAAACATGAGGCAGCAGTGCTAAACACTATGGCATGAATGTGTAATTTACGAATGGAATAATAATACTTAAAGTAGGGGCTACCATTACAGCCAGTATTAGTCACATACTGCTATTCAACAAGACCTGAACAAAGACTTTTTTTGGTCTTAGTTATACTTAAGCAATTATAAGCCTACCTATAGAGCATGTACTTGGTCTCCATTAGCTCATGTAATATTAAAGTACCTCTGAGATTAAGATATTGTATTTAATGTTGCTTTCTTTCATTATTTAAACCTGGGACCCTCTTATCCTCAATGCCGTAGGCTGATATGCACATCCGTTTCATGTGCACCTTCCAGAAGTCAACTGAGGGATGCTGGGTTAGCCCTCCCTTATGCTAGGCTGGAGACAGGTGTCCAGAAGTGACATCTTTGATGCTGCTGACCATACTGGCCTGGGCCCAATCTCGATTCATTTCTCTTCTCTGTTGAGCAGTGGTTCTCCAAATATGGTTTATAGACCACTAGTAGTCAGTAGGCATGTGCCAGGTGGTCCATGGGTGGACCTAGTCATCTTTTTTTAGAAGAACTTTCTTGCTGATAAACTCACATAAAAAAAGGCTAAAACACAACAACCATGGAGTGTCCTGTCTGACTTTCTTCCACATGATCACATATTATACTCCTACACTGTTCCTTCCTGTTCTGTCCCTTCATACGGTAGTTTTTGTGGCTTCACCTTGTCTTTCTCTCTTTTAGCCTTTCATCAAACTCACAGTTTCTCTCTAGTTCAGCCTAACTCCTTGAATATGTGGCACTCCTTTTTTAAATCCACCTTGACATCCACCTGAAGAGCCAACACCTGGCAACCATAATCCTCTTAATTCCATGTGGGTGCTAATGCATGCAGCTTCTGAGGTATTCATTTTCTAGGTCTATGCGTGCTAACACTGTCTTCAAGGCTTTATTATTATGAAACATTGGCTAAATCTGGGACATTAAAATATAAATAAATATAAATCCAGCAATCCATATCTTTGACTTTGACAAAGTGGCCCTCAGTCAAAAATACTTTGTTTACAAGCATCTTCTGAAAAGGATCAGGAACATACTATCAAACCTTTGAAGATCTCTTTGTCTTAACCCCATGTTGAGATGAAATAAACCATGAATTCTCGCTATCATATGTGGTGTGTGTGTTTGTTTGTGTGTGTGTATTATAGAGGACCACATGTATGGATGGGCATCCCAGCCAGGATTACTTCCATTCCTTTAATGCAGGGAGGCTTGGTCTCAGAAATATAGTGACCAGTAGGGGGATCTGCAACATCCCAAATCCCAAACGCACTACATTAGTCCCAGATTCAAATAAAATGGGTTTATTCCCCAAA
Source organism: Erpetoichthys calabaricus (assembly GCF_900747795.2). Lineage (NCBI taxonomy): Eukaryota > Metazoa > Chordata > Cladistia > Polypteriformes > Polypteridae > Erpetoichthys > Erpetoichthys calabaricus. The sequence continues at coordinate 206,954,253 of NC_041397.2, read as the reverse complement.
GAACCTTACAACAGGATTTGTATATGTTGGATCTTCATAAAAATATTCTCTTCTGCTATCTCTTATTCTTCCACTCCTCCCAGGTGAGTGTTGCCCAGCTCTCCTAACATCTCCAACTCTCTTGGATGAGGTTGAGTGGTTTCCTTCATCTTACACCCAGGAGTACTTCCAGTGCTAGGACATAGCCTAATGGAAGCACTTCTGTGTTGAGTGGAAGTCCCCAAAAGTAGGGATCACAAACCCTCACAGCACCCTCTGACAGTACCCCCAGAACCCAACCAGGCTCCCTCATGGGACTACAGATGCCTTGTGGGTGTCTCTACATGTCGTGCTGCCCAAGGATTCTGCCACCTAATGTATCCAGGGAGCATGTAGCCCTCACAAATTTTCTGCACTGTTCCTTCTTTTGAACTGGCCTTCCAGCCAGGTATTGTTCCTTGATCTGACTGTGCCAGGACACCAGCATATCCAGTTCCAAACTCGCATCTTCTGCCATCTTCCTGGCTATGTTACCCTGTATTTCCTTTTGAGCTTCCAATGTGCTGTCCTTACATCCAGGTAAGGAACCTTGCCCCCTTCCTGCTGGGACACCTTTCCAGATGCGTCCGACTTTTACTGTCTCCCTCTCTCCGGTCGCCTTAGGCAGTGGTTCCATCAAGTTGTCATTTTCATGTAATTTTTTATTTTCTGGAAACTCAGAAGGCCATGGGGCTGGACAGCTACTGAGCACTGTGCTTGCAGATGGTGCAATGCAATATACCAATGAAACACCTCACCAGGAAGAAGAGTTCCTGGAAGAAAGGGAGGAAGGTGCTAGAAGATGTGTTCATTTTGTCAGTGCTGGTGAATGAGGGAAAGAAAACACATTATGCAATAAAGGCACGGGGACAAGAAAGAGCAGCACAGTGGGCAGGAACAGTGCAGAATGAATGATCTAGTAGAGGGGAATGAGAGTAAAAGAGTGGCGTACTTTGGGGCATAACACTGAAGAAGAAGATGAGCAGTGTAAAAGAGTCAAACAACTCCAATTGCAAGTAGAAAAGTTGAGGCATCTCCCAGAGCTAGAACAGTGGGAGTTTAGCTGGGAAGCAATCAATAAAAGCTCATCAATTTGAAACTCCTGAAACTGATTGATTGTGGGTATGATTGTGGGTATTACAATACAAATAGTTGTGTACCTAAAGAATTATATACACATCCAGTGTCGTATTTATATACTACCTTTAAAAATTATTTGAAATAAAATTTAAATGTTTAACTTTTTGTATTACGCGGTTCACAACAATACTCCACATGTCGGTATGTAGCAGCGGTGTTCATTTTCATGATTTATACATACTGACATAGGTGCAGGGGAGTGGGAGGAGACGAAGTGGGGGGGGGGGGTTATGGCAATCCTGGTGCAATGCTAGAGAAAAGTTTGCAAAGGTAAAAATTACACTGTCTCTTTTTTTTTTCAGTTCATGTTTCTATAAGAAGATCGAATCAATGTCATATCACATAAGAGATAAATAAGTTTTCTTTGAGAGGCACTAAAACCAAAATAAGTCTCTAGTAGGTCTGTTTTTAACTTTCTGGTCTGCCAGATAGCTTACAGTGCCGACTGCCCTAATATAATAACAATTCTACGAAATAGAAGCACAATGAAAATCCCTACCCATTACTCCAGTGTCAGTGTCTTCTCTAATTTATACAAAGAACGCAACATTACCATACAAGTGTCCATTTTTAAATGAGATAGCAGCTACAGATGTGTTTTTTAGTGCACCAGGAGTAAAGGTATAGGTAGAGCAGTGCTTTCCAACCTTTTTTTTGTGGTTGCACAATTTTTGTAACCCAAAAAATCCCAAGGCACACCAAAATTCTACCAACCACAAAAGTATTAAATCTATACACATGCTAAACTGTCTGAAAGGGCAGGACAAGGGGTGGCAAAAAAAGCAGCTTGGAGATTGCTGTTTGCTGACATAGCACTTAGTGAGTACTTTGGTGTCATTTCCTAGCTGCTTCTTCCCTTTGCCCACTCATACAAGCTGTCCTCTCTCTGCCTCACTCCACTGACCTGGGGAGAGAGGCATTTTGTATGCCCACTGGCCCTTGGCTCTGTGAGAGTTGCTGGCAAACATGCATCCAGACAGATGGACCCCTGACACATCTCCTGATTGCTAAAGTGTTCTGTAAGTGCTGTGTCTGCAAAATGGCGTTCATGGATCCGCTTTTATGTCAGCTTCTCCAGGTAGTCCCATCCTCCTTGGACAGGTCTCGACCACCTAAGGAGCATGTCTCTCTCAGATTAGGATCCAGGGGTAATACACTGTTATCTACATGGTACACCAGTTGAAAAACACTTGTGTAGAGTATAATTATCAAGTCGTTGATGGTGATGAGCAATTGAGGATGGTATTTAGGGAGTTTTAACACAAATTTTAATATATGCCCATTTAGGAGATGTGTAGTCTTTGAATTAAATCAGTCTTTAGCAGTGCATTCAAAGGCTACAATCGTTTCAATCATTTCTTACTTGGACATGTATGTGTCTCATATGCTATGCCAACTTGGGAATTAATATATTGGCTTAGTTTTCTTACTGCCTTCTAAAAACCTCACACTATTCCATTTGAACTAATGTGATGCTGAGGTATCACCTGTTGAATGACTAGTTGGGTCCTAATTTGGAATCCTGATGTGGTTTGTCCTGTGGTGGGTGCAGCAACACACTATATCAGTGCATGCTCCCAGCCTCTCTCTCTCTCTGTTTCTCTCTCTTCTTTAAAACTTGCCATTTAGGAAGGCATTCAAATTCAGGTTGTACTTGCTCAAATAGTATGAAGGAACACTTTTTAATCTGAGTATAGCATCAAGTCAATGAAACTTCTGAAATATCAATCTGGTCGGTTAAGTAGCAGAGGGGGTTGTTAATCAGTTTCAGCTGCTTTGGTGTTAATGAAATTAACAAAAGGTGCACTAGAGGGGCAACAATGGGAAGACCCCCAAAACAGGAATGGTTTAACAGGTGGAGGCCACTGACATTTATCCCTCCTCATCTTTTCTGACTGTTTTTTCACTAGTTTTGCATTTGGCATGAGGCAATACCAGGACCCTACAGAGGTTGCACAGGTAGTAGTCCAACTTCTCCAGGGTGGCACATCAATACGTGCCATTGCCGGAAGGTTTGGTGTGTCTCCCAGAACAGTCTCAAGGGCATGGAGGAGATTCCAGGAGACAGGTAGTTACTCTGGGAGAGCTGGACAGGGCTGTAGAAGGTCCTTAATCCATCAGCAGGACCGGTATCTGCTCCTTTGGGCAAGGAGGAACAGGATGAGCACTGCCAGAACCCTACAAAATGACCTCCAGCAGGCCACTGGTATGAATGTCTCTGTCCAAACAATCAGAAACAGACTTCATGAGGGTGGCCTGAGGGCCTGATGTCCTCTAGTGGGCCCTGTGCTCACTGCCCAGCACTGAGGAGCTCGATTGGCTTTTGCCATAGAATACCAGAATTGGCTGGTCCACCACTGGCACTCTGTATTTTTCAATCTGAGCACATGTGACATAAGTGAAGGGGTCTGGAGAATCCGTGGAGAATGTTATGCTGCTTGTAACATCGTTCAGTATGACCGGTTTGGTGGTGAGTCAGTGATGGTCTGTGGAGGCATATCCATTCAGGGATACACAGACCTTTACAGGTTAGACAACGGCACCTTGACTGCCATTAGGTATCAGGATGAAATCCTTGTACCCATTGTCAGACCCTATGCTGGTGCAGTGGGTCCTGGGTTCCTCCTGGTCCGCGACAATGCCCGGCCTCTTGTGGTGAGAGTATGCAGGCAGTTCCTGGAGGATGAAGGAATTGATACCATTGTCTGGCCCCCACGCTCACTCACCTGACCTATTTCCAATAGAACACCTCTATGGCATTATGTTTCAGTCCATCTGACATCACCAGGTTGCACCTCAGACTCCCTAGGAGCTCAGTGATGCCCTGGTCCTGATCTGGGAGGAGATCCCCCAGGACACCATCCGTCGTCTCAATAGGATCATGCCCCGAAGTTGTCAGGCATGCATACAAGCACATGGGGGCCATACAAACTACTGAGAATGAAATTTCGGCAAAATGGACTAGCCTGCTGCATCATTTTTTGACTTTGATTTTCGGGTTGTCTTTGAATTCAGCCCTCTGTAGGTTGATAATTTTAATTTCCATCAGATGATGTGTCATCCTTTCGTTCCTAACACATTACCCAGTCCATATCAGTATAGATATCCAGCAGGATTTTTTTTCCCATTGAGATCTGATGTGTTTTCAAAGTGTTTCATAGTGGTAGCGCTGTTGCATTGCAGGCAGGAGACCAGGGTTCACATCGGGGTCCTCCCTGGGTGGAGCTTGCCTGTTTTCTCCATGTCTTCATAGATTTCCTTTTGCCACTCTGGTTTTCTCTCACTGTCCAAAAGACATATAGGTTACATTGAATTGGTGATGCTAAATTGGCCCGTGTGTGTGTTTGGTGTGTGTATTCACTCTGACACTCGGATTGACACTCTGTCCAGGGTTTGTTCCTGCCTTGGGCCATATACAAGCTGGGATAGGCTCCAGTCCCTAATAGCCATGACCATAGTCAGGATTAACTTGATTAGAAAATAACATGAAAATTGGTGTACCAGTAAGGTAATATGACAAGAAAAATATTTAGGTAGTGATAACAAGCGGAGATTAAATTCAAGCTAGATAAGCTCAGACTTCATGCTTAGCTTTAACGTTTACACCAACAGAGGTTTTTGTGAATGAACTGTAAAAGAGGATTTCAGAAAGTGGTTACCAGGAAGCCGAACAAAACCTCACATTCATATCAGGGAAGACGAAACTGCATTTTGTGCTTTAATTACTACTCTTGAGGCTATTAAGTAAGGCTTTGACAGGTCTGATTCACTGAGCATTTTTTACTTTCATGGCAATTTCCAGACTCTGACAGGACTCTGTTCAAGTTTTTATATCAGAGGTTGATTAAGAATATACTTAACAGTGCTTAAAGTAAGCTTTTTTTTCTTCTTCTTTTTGTAATATAGATTATGTAGACTCATTTTCTGGTGTTGGATTGTAGTTCGCCAAATAGTCTTTTTTTCCATTCTTTCCTTTCAACACACTTGTCATTAAACATCAGCACAGTGTGTAATGAAGTAACAATTACAGATAATTCATGCGACTGCAGTTCTTCTCTCACACTCATACACACACACACACACACACACACATACAGTATCTATATTTAAGTTTAATTCTTTTAAAGAAACCTAAACAATGTTGTTGTTTGTGATCAATTGGTCATTAATTTTATAAAAGCTTAAGTGAAACATTTGTTCTATGAGATAAAGTTCTACACCATTTTCTGTAATTTCTGACAATAATTACACCATTTTCTTTTTTTCAGACACCAGTGTTATAAGTGAAAGCAACAGCAGCATTCTGTTTGACATCAACCTGTGTGAAATATAAGGGACCTTGAGACAGCTTTAAATTAATAAATAAAGTGAGCCAAGGTATCAAATCAATAAAACAGTAATAAACATCAGGAAATCATGCAAAGCATCTGAAAAAAACAGAACTAAAACCTTTATGCTTTTTTGGGTTTATCAGAATGGGTCTTGCTCCAGTCTCATGCACAGCACGTTGGATGCTCAGGAAACTTACCCGACTAAACAGCAGTCATGTCTCCCATATTTCTTTCTGACACGTTAACTCCCTCTTCTTCTTGCCAGTTGAAGACTCATCTTTGTATCACTCTTGTCTCCATGCTGGATGCATATTAATCTTGAAGGAAATGTTACGGACTAAGCAGAAAAGTCCCAATAATTGCTCAAAATGGCCACTAGAGAGGGATATGCCATCAAAAACCTGGCTAGTCACAAAAAGGGCAATGCTGAATCTTTATAAATAAAAACATCTTTTACTTTTTTGATTTAGACCATGGTATTCAAGAATGATTTGACCACGATAAAAGAAAAATGTAAATTCTGTCAATGTAGTAATAATAATAACAATATGTGTTCATGAATTAAAAGGGAAAGCAAAGATAAAAAAAGTAGGACAATGGAAAGAAAATGTTAAGTGCAACTTCGTTAAAAGTGACTGCATGGATGGGTGAATTAATATGTAAACAAAACATAACAGAGCAATATCCAGCTTAGCTTTTCTGTGTCACATGGGATGGTTAGAATGATATCATCCATCTTATTTTACCAGAACTAGTTTTGTCAAGCCCACTCTATCGCATGTCTGTGTTAATCTGAATAAAGTAATAAGATATTAGAGTAAGGTAGGGTCGACTACCAGTGTACCATAAAGTCAATGTAAATGAGTTGGAAGTCTGTGGATGTCAAAACTGCTTTAAGACCCCACTCCTATCTAATTCTTGTTTCTGGCTTTTTGTATTCCCCCCAGTCCTCTAAACTCAATTGTGTCATGAGTCTGAAGGAATGTGAACCTTCTCAAACTAGGATTCTTGGGTGCTGTGTTTATTACAGCAGCACTTATAAAAGAGGCCTACTGTATAAAAGACTCCTGCTTACCACAAGCCTTGTGGGGTTATTTATTTTGTTCTTTTTATTTCTATTAAAATTTATTTTTTGTGTATGTTATGTGTTCTGTCCATTTCTAAGTGAGTATTGTATTAGTTATTAATCTATTGCTTATGTATTTTCTGTTTAGCTGTATGCCCTGTCCCCTTAGGATAGAGTTTCAGCAGGTGGGACCACTATGAAATACAGCTGCAGGACTGATCTTGGCCTATATTTTTCAAGTATAAGGGAAGGTCATCCAGATCAGCACTAAATGCTGTTTTGGTGAATTGTCATTATTTATAATTGTTTTTCTGGATCTTCTGTTTATTTTTCCTAGTGTTTTTTGCTCTAGCTTTGTGGTTTCTTTTTGGATTTTGGACTTGCTTTGTTTTTCTTTGTTGCTTTTCTAAGATGCACCTTTTTTGCTCTTTTTGATATTTCTGTAAATTTTTCCTTTGAAATAACTCTTCATATAATTTTTTAAAAGCCAGAATTTGGTTTTCTCCCTCTTTCTCTGAATATTTTTTTGGATACTGAAGATAAGGGTTGATTTGTTGCTGCCATTCCCCTTTTGTGACTGTGTAGGCCGCAGTCTATTTAGGTTTGAGAGGAAAAAAAACTCATTTTGAACACTACGCCTGATTACGTCCGGGCCTAGATTTTGTGGCTGGATATTACTACAATGAGGTCCCTTTAGAGTTTAAAAAGCTAAACAAAAACTATTTAGATTCGTCTCCTACCACAGAGTTCTTGCCACTGGCGTATTAACCACTTTCTCCTTTGATTTTGTGTTTTGTAACTGTGGGATATAAAGTGTTTGTTGTGAAATTTTGTTTTTTGAAACTTCCTTCTCTGGTATTAGAGTTTTGCATTGGGGATTTCTTAATGCCATTGTGATTTAAGAGTTTTCCATTGTAATTCTGCATTCATTTCTTTTATTTGCTTTATCTCTTATGTTAATTACCATTTTGTTAATTTACTGTTGTTTGTTTCTTTATGTATTCTTTCTTGCCTTTGCTTTACATTTTGTTTTACTTACTTAAATATTTCAGAATTTTCAGTTTATTCTTTCCTGAATCTTAATAGTTTGGACTGTTATTTTAATAATAATTAAGTTAAAAATGTAACATACAGTAGCCAGTGCTCATGTTTCAGGGATGATTTTATGGTTTTGGGCAACCTTTTGTGGGGAAAAAAAATCATACCAGTACAGATCTGCACTATGATCTCCTCTGTATCAAGTTTCTTAAATGTCACACTTTCTAGAGTACAGTTAGCAACTTGTAATGAATCTGGGTTTTTAACATCCCTAGGTGCAGTCTTTCTCATTTTCAGACTATGGGCAAGCCTCGAGTAACAAACAACTTTTGTTCCTGTGGACATTTGTAATCTGATTTTTTTAATGTGACTATTAATGAGAAATAGGCAAAATTGCATATTTTATTACTTATTTTACATAAAAACATTTCAAACATATTAAAATGATGGTAAAATAATAATATACTTTAAATAAAAAAACTCAAATAATTCAAACTATGTATTTGAACCAATGGTTAAGTGCAGCATCTTGACCAAACAATTTGGCATAACGACACTGTACCTCATGGAGTTGGAAAAGGCATACCAACGACACAAAAATCTGCTATAAAGTTGTGATTGTCAGACACGTGCTGCTGGTGGTCTCTCCAAATCCCTATGGTACTGTCTCTGGGACAGTCTGGCTAGGAGGTGTACTCTGGACACTGGGAATTCCAAGCAACAGCTAGCTGCCGATCCAGCTGCTTATCTGTGACTGAGCTTGTTGTGTGGCTGCATTCACAGATGGGTTCATTCTGTGACACGTGTAATCGAAAGCACAAAATGTTTGAAAATAGTGACAAAGTACATATTACACTGTGTTACGTCTCAGCTTTAGTGATGGCTGCTATATATTTAACTTCATCAAGGCTAGTTTGCTTCAAAATTGAAGTCACCAGATGAAAATAAATTGCAATTCAATCAAAAAGGACATTTTTGGGTTTTATGTTATCTGTATCTGCAGAATTATTTTAAGTTGAAAATTCAGTAATCTGAGATCTGAATTATATATAGATTTATTTTGTGATATATTTTTCATCATTTTCTGGCAATGCCATTTGTTTTTTGCTGTGTTTTTTTTTTTTATGGTTGCCACCATTATGAACTGTCTTTGTGGCCATGATGTTTACAATCACTAGACCCATTGCTGGCACAGAGGCTTGTGTCATCACATCATGCCTGTTACGAGACTTTGTCTCCAAGGATTATTGGAAGTGAAAATTGACCAGGAGTTGGAAACACAATCCTGAGTTACAATGAAAATGAAAATGATGGTAATCAGTAAGACTACTGAACTGGGCAAATAAAGTAAAGGGGCAAAATGACAATCAGAAGTTGAGATCAAAAAGATGATTTCCAAAGAAACTAACAGAACTCAATGCTAGGTCTACCTTAGTTGAAGAAAGTAACTACTGCTAGTTAATGTTTTTAACCTTAGGCTGCTACATGAAACCGCTGCCATATTTGTAGCATAATCTCTGCTGATTTCATAGACTTGATTGTAAAGGTAATGTGACACGATTCCTACGTTACATAAACACATAAGAAAAATAACTGTAAACTTGTAAAATCAAACTGAAGCAGAAAATTGTTTCTGCAATATAGAAAAAACTCAAAATGCAGGTCCATTATATGTATGTGGAATGATGACACTGCCTATGTATGACGGCAGTGGAGAGCTTCTAGCATCTTGCTTTTCAGGCCTGCAAATTAAACGAAACTTTACACATAGAGTTAGTTAGAGGCAAGCTAGTCTGAGAAAATTTACAATGTTTTTTTGACCATGATTCTGGCTTGTTGTTTTTTGCATTGACAACTGATTCTGTTTATTTCTTTTGTTATTTTGACCCATGCCTGCTCTAAGGCCATGTTTTCTACACCGCTCCAGTTTGCTTTAATGTTCATATCTTCGTCAGTATCTGTAACATTAACACTACAAAAAGAATCCACAACACTAAAAGCCGTGCATGAACAAGCTAAACAAATGGGTTTGAAGAACAGAATAGTCTCCTTTTTATGTCCTTAAACAGCCAAGCATGGAGATGTAATCCAAGTTGACAAAATTGTACACTGATTCAGTATAATTCTTTCACTTAAATAGTGAATCTTATACTCAAGAACAACAGTGGAAATTATGGGAAAATGCACTCAAAATGGAATCCAGGAGCTGCTTTTCCAAAGGAAGGATCTTGAGCAGATGGAGCAATTAACCAGAAACATAGTGACCTTAAATTTATTTAAACAATCTGGCTGTGACATGGAGGTGACAGACATTCTAGTTAACAAAACACACAATGGACTAAATAGTCTTTCACATCCTTAAAACATCTTGTGTTCTTGGGTACATAGGCTGTGAGATAAAGTGTCTGAGTTCTGGGCTTTGCAAGTTAGGAGCAGTGTAACGATGATTGTGAAGCAAGCAAGGCAGCCATTGTTCATTGGGCCTACTGTAGGTGTGTGGTGCTTGTCTTGACTTGGCAGCAGACATTTGTGAAGTGTGTTGTGTGTTCAAATTGCAGCAACCCAATTATTTAATTATCTGATCATACTCTGGAGTTGTAATGTTGATGATAGTTTGAGGTTTTAACATTGACACAATGTAATTTCAAACTCCAGTTTAGTCAGAATGTCAGTATCAATTTAGAATATAAATTGTCGTATATTTCAATGATTTAAATGGTACTATTGAATGCCCACCTAGTTTCTGCAAAAGACTGTTCAGCATCTTTTGCCAAAAGAGATTGATTCTGTAACAGCTCAGAAATTAAATGGGATAGACTTCTTACGATACCAAATGTTTGTCTCAACTGGCTTATTTCAATTACATGTGAACAGGCCGAGTTTTCTTATACAGTATGTGGTCTTCATATATGCTGGTGTAGAGTTGATGACCCTGTTATGAATATGACTATGAATTTTTGAATAAGACAACATACACACACAAAGCATACCCACTCAAAATTTGATCAAAGGTTAATAAATCACATTCAAGTGTCAATTTACTGCCCTGTGATGACATTTAGGGTTGGTTTTTGCCTTGGGATGGGCTCTGGTGCCTGCAATCCTGAACTAGCCAAACTTGTGTAACAGTTTTAAATAATAGACTTTCCTAGATGTTGCATGTCTGAGGACCACCATACCTGCTTTGTCCAGGAATGCAGTCAAGAGGGGATGTTGTCACTAACTGTCATGTCTCTTCTGTCCACAGTTCAGAGAAGACACTGCAGGAGAAACAACTGCCCACGCCTTCATCACTCCCAAAACTCCCTCCCTTTCTGGGCCAAAGCATACAGTCAGGTCCATAAGTATTTGGAGAGTGACACAATTTTCATAATCTTGGCACTGTACACCACAACAATGGATTTGAAACAAAGCAATCAAGATGTGATTGAAGTGTAGACTTTCAGCTTTAATTCAAGGGGTTTAACAAAAACATTGTAAGAGCAGTTTAGGAATCACAGCCCCCACCCTCCATTTCCAGGGCCTTTACTGCAGCTATCTTTAGTTGCTGCTTGTTCGTTGGACTTTCTGACATCAGTTTTGTCTTCAGCAAGTGAAATGCATGTCCAGTTGGGTTGAGGTCAGTTGATTAACTTGGCCATTGAAGAATATTCCACTACTTTGTGTTGAAAAACACTCGGTTTGCTTTCACAATGTGTTGTGGCTCATTGTCTATCTGTACTGTAAAGCATTGTTCTATCAGTTTTGCAGCATTTGCCTAAATCTGAGCAGATAGTACAGCCCTATACCTATATCAGTATTCATCCTGCTACTTCTCCCAGCAGTCATATTATCAACAAACACTGGTGACTGACTTCCATTTACAGCCATTAATAATCATGCCATAAAACTGCCTCCACCATGTTTCACAGAAGATGTGGTATTCATGAGATCATGAGCTGCTTCTCATCTTTCCTATACTCCTCTGTTTCCATCATTCTGATACATGTTGGTCTTAGTTTGCATTGTCCGAAGAAAACTGTTCCAGGACTGGAGAGGCTTTTAAAAATGTTTTCTGGCAAAGTCTAATCTGTTGTTCCTGTGTTTGAGATTTACCAACGGTTTGCACCTTGTGGTAAATCCATCCATCCATTTTCCAACCCGCTGAATCCGAACACAGGGTCACGGGGGTCTGCTGGAGCCAATCCCAGCCAACACAGGGCACAAGGCAGGAACCAATCCCAGGCAGGGTGCCAACCCACCGCAGTGTGGTAAATCCTCTGTGTTTATTTTCATGAAGTCTTCCCTTGATTGTAGACTTTGGCAGTGATAGGTCTACCTCCTGGAGGGTGTTCATAGTATGACTTTTCGAGACATTCTGGTGTTGCTGAGTTCACCAGTGAGTTTCTTCTTTCTAAGTATGTACCAATTGGTTTTTTGACCACTCCTGGCATTTCTGCTATCTCTCTAAGTGGTTTGTTTTGTTTTCTTGGGAAAATTATGGACTTTTTACTTGCAAGGACAGCTCTTTGGACCTCATATTGACAGTTCACGGTGACTGCTTCCAAATGCAAATTACGCACTTGGAATCAACACCAGACCTTTTACCTGCTTAATGAGGGAACTGCTCCCACCTAACTATGGAACAGCTTGTCAGCCAAATGTCCAAATACTTTTGAGCCCCTGGATATAGGGAGACCAAGTATAAAAATGTCTGTCACTCCTAAAATTCTCATTTGACATTTTTGTTGAATCCTCTGAATTAAAGCTGAAAGTCTACACTTCAATCACATCTTGATTGTTTTATTTCAAATGCATTGTAGTGGCGTACAAAGACAAAATCATATAAATTGTGTCAGTGTCCAAATCCTTATGGACCTAACTGTATACAAACAGCCGTTCCCAGAAGAAGGTGTCTCAATTGCAGCCCAAACCTTCAGCAGGGCAAAGCTCCCTGGTAGACCTGCTCGTAGACTAACACTACTTAAGCATTTCATTTATGTTCCTTGCAATAAAATGGCCCATCTGGCACCCCAACTATTTTTGCGACTCTGCAAGTCACTCTGTTTCTTAATGTTAATCTATACTTTTTTATGAATATTTACACTATTAAGAAAATAAATTTTTCAAGCATCTTTAATGTTACAATTTGCAATTTTTATTTAGGCTATTTTTATTTAGGTTAGCACTGTCTTTATATCTTAACCATTTAAAACTCAACCACTCCTAACCTTACAGCAAATATTATTTGCTTCTGATTTTCTTTGTGGGATATTGAATATTTGCATGCTGTTGCTTCCGAGAAATCTTCCTTAATTGAAATAAGCACAGACTGCAGGGATGTAACTTTCAACTACTCTTTATTCTCCATAGCACCAGTAAAGCTGGACACCATCTGAAAGCCCTGAATATCAACAGTATAGCCCACTTTCCAGAAGTACACATGTTGTTGCAGAATTAAAGCGTGTGTACCATGAACAAGCCAGTGGTTATGTTTGACCCTGCAACCTTTCAAGTCCAGCTCTTCAGCCAGTTGGCCATACTGCCCTGAGCATTCCTTGCTTTTCTTTAATACAGACTGCTCTTTAATTATAGACTAAAGGCATTCATCCAAAATGTTTTAAATTTCCCTAACTTGAGCAGTGGCTGTTCTCTAAGATTAGAGCATCATTATGTTAACTGCCCTCAAGTGAATAACACAATATCATTATTTTTATATTTATGTGTAAATTAAGCATGGCTCCACTGTCTCATTAGAATTCCTACATACTTATCCGATATAAATTTGTAATCTGAACTTGTGACATTTAAACTAAATGTAATAAAAAAAAAGTAATTATTTCTGTACTGAAAGCATTTTGTGTTTAAAATTTGGCCTCTGCACTCATAGACGGTCATTTTGCTCCCTCTACTGGTGAAATCTGAATTTGTTTTCCTTTTATTGGCACTCTAAAGGTTCATATTGAAACAAGTGAAAACAGACTCCAGTGTCCAAAGTTAGGAACAAATAAAGCCATCTATCCAAATCCTGACCCATCACAGCACTGTTTTGCTAGAAAAGAAGCAATTTGTTCTGTTTAAGAAAAAAATAATAAAGCACAGAAGTCACTTATAACTTCTTTTGACTTTTTTTTTTTTTTAGTGGCAAACAAGGACCAGTAAAATATGATAGGAAATTTCTTAAATGCTTAAACAGTTCAGCTTTTTCATTTAATTGAATTTTTACTTAGAAAAATATAAACGGATAATTAAAAACAATACCTTTAAACATTTGAATGCATGTAATACATGCAGAAATTGATAGGAGCAGAGAGGTCAGTACTCCATAGCTGAAACAGATAAAACGGAGGTGTGCTGTGTCTGGTCTGAGGAATTGACAGCTGCAGGGTCTTGAACAGTACTGAGGAGGTAACTGATGGAAAGACCACTGGCCTTTAGATGAGGTGTCTAAATACGAACATTGCAATTGGGCTCTTTAGATTAGATTGTTCACTTTTTACACTTCATCCTTTAGATGCCCAAGCTGGGGGTAAAGGGGCGGTACAGGTAAGAGTAGTTTTAGCAGTTTAAGTGAATTTATGTACTAGAGTGAGGGGCCATGTTAAGATACATGTGGTTCCAAAAGTAATCTGTAAGTACTGAAAGTTACAGATGGTGCTTCTAGCAGTTATAAAGAGCAACATCTCTCAGGTAGGGCTAAAGAGGATGGAACTAAACAAAGATAGTACAGAGTCAAGCAGTGTTATTTTTCTGTAAATCATAAAACTTGCTGCTTCAGTCCCTACCATTGTGAGACGCCAAATATGTCACTTTAAGTGCCAGCTGTTTTTACAATCATACCATACAGGCAAAGAACCTTAGTATGGTCCTCATAATGGGAGCTATAAAAATATGTAACTGAGCTTGTACAATCAAGCCAGTTGACTGTTTAGGGAATGAGGCAAGTGTGCCAGTTGCTATATTTAGGAATGCCGATACAATGAATGATATGTCCTTACATAATTACATATTGTGCTTGTTCCCTCATGTCTATGTCAGCATTTCCCATCATGCGGATGAATAAATAAATTTGTCCATCTGTTTTCTGAAGACACTTTTTCTATTACAGAGTCTTATGGAGCCGACTCTTTTCCTTGCAGCACAGGATGCAAGTTCAGAACTAAACCTTGATTGGATATGCATTAAGGTCGACCATAGTGCTTGTGTAAGACAAGCAGCATCATAAAGGACCACAGCCATCCATCACACCAGTTGTTCTCCTTGTTACCGTCTGGCAGACGATACAGGAGTCTGGCTGCTGGGACTACAAGATTTAAGAATAGTTTTTACCACCAGGCCATTCAACTCCTCAACAGCAGCATCTGAACACTTACATACACTTACATTACATCTACATTGCATTACATCTACATTGCACTACTCATACACAAACTGTACCTGCACACACTCTGAATACTGACTGGAACATGCATCTGCACTTTATGGAATATGCATCTGTACTTATAAAACATTATCTGTGCAATAACTGTCATTTGTACTTGCTGCTCATTCAACTCATATTGCTGTATAACTTCTTTTAAAACATACACATTTTATTTTATATGGCTAGTCTATTTTTAACTTGTAATTTTTTTTTATTATTTTTTAGCTTTATTGGATATAGGCTGAGTGACTTGTTTTTCTCATCATACACATTTCATTGTATGTTGACCCTGTGTTAACCTATATATGACAAATAAACCTAAACCTAAACCTAAGCATTGTCACTGTGGACCAGTTTAGGTACTCCAACTAAGTACTAAGTAACCAACCGTACTTTACACAGACAGTAATTTAATCATGAATTAAAGTTGTGTCAGTGCTAATCGGAATACATTTTGGATGAACTTAAAGTAATTTAGGGTGACATGATGGTACAGTGGTCCTGGATTCAAATCCCAGCATAGCCACTGTCTCAGTAAAGACAGAATAAAAGAAAGCTCTAGCTGTCATGAATTTATGTTATAGCTTCCCTGGAGTCTTAATCATTATTTGAATTTTTAATTATATTGGTTATGACTGTAATGTCGTCTCAATGATATTTCTGTATTCTGTTTTTGAATGGCCCCCACCATTTTGTGACCATTTTCCATGACTGTATTTTGTTTACGGTTGCGATAACTGTTACGGGCCATGAGGATGCTGTGTGACGTTGTGACAGCACACAGTTTCACGTATCCTAGTGTTGAAACTTTACTAAATAAAACCGAACTTTACTATAGTGTGAGTTACAATTTTTGGCCTTTTCCCTACTTTGTTTAGTATATATTTGAACCCAGTGCTTCTGTTTTGGTTGCTCAGTTTTGTTGGCTTTTCTGATGTTTGACCACTTAGCTTGCCCTTTCGCTAAGCTTTTGCCCATCTCCAAATAATACTTTTTCTGTCATGAAGTAGGAGTCCAAGACACTAAAGAGTTTCAAAAGAACCTCGAAAAATGTTTACTAAAGGGGGGGGGGGGGTCAACCACTAAAACCCAGCTAAAATAAGGGCTACAACAGAATCTTTATAAGCAAAAAAGATGTATTTCATGAAATGATCTGTAACAAAAAGTCAGCTCCAGAGAACACAAAAGGCAAAAAAAAAAAATTGCCTGAAACACAAGTCAATCCGAGTAACCCAATACAGTCCCAATACAGACTCCAAAGACGTAATCAAAAGGAACAGAGCAGAAGGTCAAATAATTCACAAATCACAAAAATCACAGCAAACCATGAGTAAACTCCTCACCCCCAGCACATTCGCAATGAACCACCAGGAACCGTAGGAGATCCTTCTGATTTATAGGGCAGAGGGCAGCTTCTTTTGGAAATTGGTAGGTAGTCCCGTCTCTTGGGGGACCACCCACAAAACACTTGGAACACAGCACAGGCAGCTTAGATACATAAACAAAATCAAAAAGAAAGAATAATGCACATAAATATCAGAAATCAAATAATCAAAAATTAACAAAAAAGACAAAAAATATAAATCTGAATCCCTGTCAGGGGAGGAACTCTGATTGAGACATGACATTTTCATTGCCTGGTACAATTCTTAAAATTTTACGAATCATTTTTCCTCTAGAGTTCTGACACATGGTGTCTCTTACAAACCATCACACTAGGCCAATCCGGTTCAGTACTGATGTGTAAAAACCATTTTGGATTATGTCGTTCTTTAAGCAAAGCTTAAAATGTTTAGCACTGCTGGTCACTCTGTCTGCTCTGTTTGTACATTTCATAAGACGTCTCCAGTAAATTAATTAGGGACTCTAATGTGAGCTGGTATCAGCATGTTTGAGGATAGGATTAGGGATTTTATAATGTCTCTTGCTCCGAATATCCCATGAATGACTATGTCCATCTTGTAGTTCATAAGCTGAAGATAAACCAAGGTGGTGAAGACAGGCACGGATGCAGATGTAGGAAAAATATAAAAGCTATTTATTACAACCAGTGTAAAAATCACAGTCTTGTGTCAAACTGGCAATTATCAAGTTACACAGTTCAAGTGTAATGACGCTTCAGAATCAAATACAAAGATAAATTAAAACTCAAAGCTTCCAGATTCTTTTCCCCATTTCTTCCTGAAACTAATTCTAGTACAAACTCTACCTCCACTCCCTGAGTTAGTCTGAGTTCTCCTCTGCACCAAGCACACTGCACAACCTTCTCTGGCTCGGGTTAAACAGAGGGCTGCAATGATTAACGAATGCACCCCGTACAGACACAGCGATAACCCCCTCTCTCACAGATAAGTCAGAGAGTTACTTATGAACAACGAAACACCAAAATAAAAAACACTTCCAGTGTCTGCTGTGCTATTTAATATGTCCATGGGATTTCTCCAGCCAATCCCAGCAGAGAACATTCCAATCCCTGCTAAGAGGAGTGCAAGTTGCCATACTTGTGATGCTGTGTACCTCAAGCTGGAAGAAACACCTATATGAAGGGACTTGGACTTGTGTGTGGACATGCTCCATCCCAGCAACTTTTCCTGCACCTTCACTCTGGGCTGTCAACTCACTCACATTCTCTCCCTACTTTACGGGCTACCAACTTACACTCATTCTCTGCAGCCAAGAATTCATGGCCGGGACAACTGCACCTTTGTTCTCCTGCACACGTGTAGTTTGGTGGGCTTCAGACCTCTGGACATCTGCCCCGGCATGCCTTTGTACTGCTGACCTGCTGCTTCTTACTGGTGCTTAATTCTTCAATGCACCACCTCATAAACAGCAAGGTAAGTTTATAAAACTGTTTAAAACAAGAAAAGTAAATCCATAAATAGTTTCATTACTCCGTAAAACCAAGCATTATGTCATGGTCCACCACAGATATGATAAAGCAGACTGACATCCTGCGTAGGCTCGGTTTTTACCTTGCATTTTATGCTCTTAAATTCCTTAGGATCCTGTAATGGAAAACCAGGTTTTTAACATGGATGAATAGACAGATGAATATTGTAGTTGCACATCAGCTCTGCTTACAGTATTTCTAAGAGGAGCAGTAGGTACTTCCTGTCACAATGCAGTCATAAAAACAGACTCATCAAAATAAAAAAAAAAAGGCAAACAATTAGTACTATATATGTAAGAATAGCCGCTAAAAAATTATGTTTATTATGATCAAGTTTTGAAAGATGTATTACTTTAGCCTAGCTCACCCTGATTTGAGCTGCAGATTAGCTATTTATTTAGGTATTTTCTAACATTTTGTTTTCCTTAATTTTTTGTGTTGTTTTTTTTTTAGGTCACCAAATTGATGACTTTTTTCTTTTTTTCTCATTCCAATGACCATTATTTGTACTTTGAATAACTGCTCCACCCTCACATGACGCCACTGAAATTGTGAATGACATCACTGCATTCAGCGTATTTAACAATGCAGTGTGGCACTCTCATTGTCACGGCTTTGACACAAAAACCAAAAGCATCCACATTTGCAGAATAGTAATTTTGAGTTTCTTTAATATTGGAATTCTTGACTTATTGCATTTTGGCCAAGACTTTTGACGTCCAGTGTTTGGCTTTAGACTCTAGGTGCTTGTTTTCCTTTTCTGCCATTTTCTCCCAAACAATCTTTTTTTTTTTTCATTTCATACAGTAAATAAACCTTTTGACTTGCTCATTCTTCCAAAAAATCGTAACAGCTGGTTATTTCCTCAATAATTTAAACTTGAACAATAAGTACGAACCATTATTGTTCTGCTATTCTGTTTCCATATCCTGCTATAGCACTTGGTGCTGCTCCTGCATTGCTGAGCTGCTACTTCTACTCATGGTATGTGACACCCAAAGTATTGGGAGCCTTGAGATTCAATAATAAAAGCATTAACTCATCTTTTAACACTTTTCAGCATGTAGTTATGATGTTGTAGAATATCTGGGAAAGGGTGGCAAGTAGAGATGATTTGAACCCTGCAGTGTTCACTTCGCTGTGAGGTCGTAGAAAGCATGGAAATGTTCATGAACTTCACCCAACTCTCAAAAATATATTGAAGTCAGTGGGGAAGAAGGAACTGAACTAGTTTTGAGTGGATTATAATGATGCAGTGGTCTTTTAAATGTTCCCAAAAGGTTAGGGAAAAGAAAACTATGCTGGACCGATTATGGTGGCCAAATATGTGACCTGAGGTGTGAGGCAGCAGTGCTAAACCCTGCGCCACTGTGCCTCAAACAACAAAAGATGCAGACTGACTGAATGAATACCACAAATAAAATAAAACAAACGGCTACAATGGCTACAATTTGGCTATTAGTAAATGAAACATGCGCTCAGAGTTCCAAGGTCTGAAGTTGTAGCTCCAGGCGTAGCGGGAACATCTGTTTTTTGTTTTCCATGTATTTGTGCAGATGCTTTGTCCTGTAAATAGTAATTTTTTTGTTTTTATTATTTCACAGTGTGTCTTGTGTTTTCTTATAAGGGGAGGGGCAGAATGAGAGGACGCTTTTAAGGCTTGTGCACCTTAATTTGCATGCATAATTAGCCATGTGGTGCTGCACTGCCAACACAAAGGAAATCAGTCTTATATATCCATTGGCAGTACTTGTAATAATGTCGTTTTGGATAGCTTATACACCCTTCAAATGAAAATATTGAATTTTTTTTCCAACCATATGCAGGAAACTGAAACACCTTTTTTTTTGCCTTTTGTGCATGTGTAACCCACCGATGTCCACGTCAGCAATGATCTTACAGTAAGCATGAGTGAAAGTTCTGCCATGGCTGCTACTGCTCTGTGATATCTCATTGGTTTCTCAAAGCATTATAAAGTGCATGGGGAAAAAATGTTTGCCTAACCAGCCTGCACAGCAGAGTAAAGGGAAAAATATTTGGCGAACAAGTTCTTCAGCAAACACAACAAATACACAGTGGTAATTTCCGACAATCAGCACTGGTGGTAAGTTGCCTAGTGGTCATCTGTAAGTTTGTTATACTGATTGTGGATTCAAGAGGTTTATTTTTTCCAGAAATGCTGCAGTTTTTGTTTGCCACCCATGTCTAATTTATAATGAACTTTTCATTGACAAGTTCTTTTAGTATTACTAATTGAATCTGCTTTATTCCACTATCTATAATTTCACATATGTTAATGTTTGGGTTATAATTTTTTTGTTAATGTGTACTAAGTCTTTACTCAGTGAAGTGTATACAAAAATGAATTGAATTTGAACATGAAGCATCTCTTGGATCATCATCATTATATTCTAACTCACTATTGTAGGAGAATATAAGCAAATCCATCCATTTATGAGTGCTGCTTTACAAGATATGGTTCTTTTTATTTTACAGCACCTTTAACACATGCATATTGCAAAGTTATTTACCTGGATCTCAAAACAGACGTATTGTGTACAAAATCAGTGGGTGAATAAACTTTCACTGTGCAACTTTCAAAACTGCCATATTGTGATTTTGAACTTAGCTCCTTAGTCAAAAAGGCACAATGCAGCAGAATTAACACTCTGTCAGTACAAAAAGTACTTCTAGATTGAAAGAGCAAGCAAATGGTAACTGACGTGTCAGCAGCAAAGCCTTTCTGAGCTGCTTAAATTGCAATAAAGGAGGTTTTCTGCAAAACCGGTGGGAGTCATACTAGTTAGTCTGATACGACATACAGTATGTTGTTTTAGCTAGATTAAATAGGGATGGCATGATGATCCTCTGGGTTTAGTATTGTTGACTTATGCCTCTAGCATGGGTTCAAGTCCTGTACCCGGCCATTGTCTGTATGGATTTTTCACATTCTCCCATATCCATTTGAGATTTCTTTTGACTATTCCAGTTTTCTTCCTATACCCCAAATAGATAATTTTGACTGGTTACTGTAAATTGGCCGGAGTATGTGCGCATGCACCCTGTGATCATCTGAAGCCCTGTCTGGAATAGTTTACATCCTTGTGTCCAGGTTTTTACCTTCACAGCCATGCACTGAAGTAAGCAGGCTTGAAAATGAGTTATGTACATAATTTTGTTATATTGTATTTATACTGTACATTAGTAAAGGGTACATGTAGTTATCAACAGAAGCCTAGAACAAAACAGGATTGAAGCTCTTACAATTTAACCAAGGAATGTATAATCAAAGAGAGAAATGCAAAAAAAAAAAAAAAACAAAATAACATAAGCAAAGCCTGATCAGCTCACTGGAATTAATCATACAAATTTGGTTTTATTTTTAATAGCTCAGCAGGAGTTTGACCCTTAATCAACTACTTTTCACCTAGACTACCTCCTTGCAAGTCAGACTCGTAATGTCACAGACTGGCAAGGCATCACCCATTTCCAAGAAGACACACCTGTGTCCTTTACAACATATACAGCATCCCAAGAGTCACAGTTGTGTCTGTGAAGTCCTGAGGCCAAGAGTCTGTACTGCCCTCTAGTGATGACAACCATATTGTAGCTCTGATGAGAGAAACATGTCAGTGCCTGAAGGCAGCTTCTCAACCTTTGCCAATATAAGTCTTGTGGATCCCTACAGAAGTGAAAACAAATATATGGCTAGGACTGCATCAGTGTCAGGACCCTAGAGTGTTTCTTTAAACTGTTGGGGGCCCCAGGAAAGTTCCTTAAATCTAGTGTGTTGGTTGTCTATTTTCCTCATTTAAGCCAGTGCATGTGTCGTAACATGCATGAAAACACATCCCTTCATTTTGCTTTTCACTCTGCTACTCCAGCATTCATTTCTTTTAAAGTTGATTATACAGACAGGGACTCTGCTGTGCTGCTTGTTTCTTTCTATGAATTTTTTATCTGAATTATCTTCTTCCTATGCAGTTCAATGGTGCCAGTGTTAGCATCTAGGATTCAGTTCTTGGCCTGGTCACTTTCCATGGGGTTTCTACATTCTTTCCATGTTCCTATAAATTTAATTAATCTTCTTTCTATAATTCAAAAATGTTCACATTAGATTAACAAAAGATTATCTAATATTTTGTGCCGGATTCTTCCCATATACAGCTTTGCCTTTTTCAAAGCCTTAAATGGAAGACACAAGTTCAGAAAGTGGATGGTATGATGTAATATATGCAATTGTTTTATGTTGGTATACATTGTGTTCTTGTTTTATTATTACAGCAGCATCACTGCAAAATATGTCATGTAAAATAAATAGTAATATATTGAGTCATTTGTCTGTAGGGTGGAATAATGGTTAGCACTACTTTCTGGTAGCTCCCATGTCTTATGTTTGAATCTTGAGTTCACTCAATACCCGTGTTCAGGTTTCTTTTTATCTACATTGGTTCTACTCCTGGCAGTCTAATTTTAATCCTGCATCTCACAGATGTGCAGGTCAGGATGATTGGCAAATCTGAATTTGCCCAGTATGAATAGGTTGGCATCTTTGGTTGGTTCCTGCCTTAAGGTCTGTGCTCCATCTTCCCCTGGCCCGGAATTGGTTAAACAGAGATTATTTTTGTCTAAGTAAGAACTTTGTGGCAGAAACATTAGCCGTATACACTCACCAGCCACTTTATTAGGTACAACTGCTTGTTAATGCAAATGTCTAATCAGCCAATCACATGGAAGCAACTCAATGCATTTAGGCATGTAGACATTGTCAAGATGATCTGCTGAAGTTTAAACCGAGCATCAGAATGGGAAAGAAAAGTGATTTAAATGACTTTGAATGTGGCATGGTTGTTGGTATCAGACAGGCTGGTCTTAGTATTTCAGAAATTGATAATCTACTGGGATTTTCACAAACAGACATCTCTAAGGTTTACAGGGAAAGGTCCTAAAAGGGAAATTATCCAGTGGGTAGCAGATCTCTGGGCAAATATGCCTTGTTGATGCCAGAGATCAGAAGAGAATGGCCAGACTGGTTTGAGCTGATAGAAAGACAACAGTAACTCAAATAACCAGTCATTACAACCATACAGAAGAGCATCTCTCAACACATAACACGTCAAACCTTGAAGCAGATGGCATGCAGCAACAGGAGACCACACCAGGTGCCACTCCTGTCAGTTAAGAACAGGCAACTGACACTACAATTTGCACGTGCTCACCAAAATTGGACAACAGAAGATTAAAAAAACATTGCTTGGTCTGATGAGTCTTGATTTCTGTTGTGACAATCAGATGGTAGGGTCAGAATTTGGCATCAACAATATGAAAGCATGGATCCATTGTGCTTTGTATTGACGGTTCAGGCTGGTTGTGGTGGTGTAATGGTATGGGGGATATTTTCTTGGCACACTTTGGGTCCCTTAGTACCAAGTGAACATTGTTTAAATGTCACAGCCTACCTGAGTGTTGTTGCTGACCATGTCCATCCCTTTATGATCACAGTGTACCCATCTTCTGACAGGATCAGGATAACGCGTCACATCACAAAGCTCAAATCATATCAAACTGGTTTCTTGAACGTGACAATGAGCTCACTGTACTCAAATGGATCTCCACAGCCATCAGATCTCAATCCAAAAGAGCACCTTTGGGATGTGGTGGAACAGGAGATTCGCATCATGGATATGCAGCCAACAAATCTGCAGTAACTGCATGCTGCTGTCATGTAAATATGGACCAAAATCCTTGAGGAATGATTCCAGCACCTTGTTGGATCTATTCTATGCCATGAAGAATTACGTTAGTTCTGAAGGCAAAAGCGGGGTCCAAACCAGAATTACCAAGGTGTACCTAATAAAGTGGCTGGTGAATGTATAATGACTCGTGATCTAAATTGCGCACTTGTCTTGTAATTAATCATACAATGTCTAATAAGAAAAATAAAAGAATTTTAACCACTAAGACTAGCTTTGACAGTGTTATGAGCACAGTAAAAAAATAGACATTAACCAAAAGGAACAAAATATACAGCAAAAAAAAAAAGAAAAGAAAAGTGTAAAAATCATGGACAGGGACAGGCACAGGAAAAATCAATCAACCCTAAAACACAAAACCATAGCAACTGACAAAAAATTTCCAACAAAGCCTTTCTGAAGAAAGAGATCCAAACCTAGAGCCCATGCTGCTATCCCAAACAGACAGAAAGTGATGACATAATCGTTATGGCTTCATTGTCACTCTAAACAATATGCCCTGGCAATGAAAAATTAGTTAAATCTTGGCTCCCAAGAAAACCAAAGATCCTGAGATGGCTTGTAAATGATGGCAAAGTGATAAAATATTGAAAATAAACAAAAATATGCACCAGATCTTCAAAACAACCAAATTTATAAGAGACCGTCTACGGTTACCTAGCAGGAGAAAGACTGGTCAGAGAGAGAGGGATGAGAAGCCAACTTCATAGAAGAAAAGGAAGTGTTTTTGAATGTGGGCAAGCAGGTTAGCCACCCCAAACCATTTCTCAAGTGTTCTCACTTCCAGACTTGAAATTTGATCAAGAGGAATTTAAATATTTCAGTATGTTGATTATGACTTAACATCTTGACTTAATCGAAATTAATTATTATTTATTATTGCCACAGTGCAATTTTGTTTTGGTTACAGGTGCTGCCAATGTGTGCATAGATGCGTCCATGTATGATACAGGCAGGGTCAGCACGCAGGGTGAAGCAACATGTCAGTTACTGCACGCAGCACTTTGTTAAGGGCAGCAGTTTCATTTAACAGTATTTTTTTTTTTACATTGTGAAGTAATAACAAATATTGAGAGCTAATAATGAACCTTATATATTACAAATGCATCTGGTGCCTTATTTGTATATTACCTCTAAAAACAGTAAGATATATTTTTATTTTAGTTTCAAATTTCATGCAACACAGTTCAGAAGGGTTTGTTGCACTGCAAATGTCTACAAAGGAATACTGTACATGTTGGTGTTTGACACTGGTGTTCATGTTCAAATTGTGGATATATTGATAAGGCATTTTCTAAAATTGCGTTCATTTCTGTAATGTTACTAGTTACATGTACAGCATCTATTAAATGTATCTTAAGTTCTCACAGTGCATATTTACCGTATATACTCACGTATAAGTCGGGTCTTGAAACCCGAAAAACCGATCATAAAATCAGACACCGACTTATACGCCCATGCAAAAATGCAACACTTAATATTTATTTTTATATCTTCTTGCCACCTCCAATCTCGTATTAGTTTCTCAGATGCATCGAATGTTGTTGCAGAAGCACAGTTACCAATTTCTTTCGCTACTTCAACGACTTTTAATTTAAAACCAGCTTCATATTTTCTTCTGATCAAACGCTCCATCGTAGATAAGGGATGCTCTTACGATAAAGGTGTATGAGGGTGTGAGATACAAATAACACAAAACAGTACAAACGTTGCTTTGGAATAGTTTGGGTATTACTGTGTGGTCACGTAGACACCATAGAGAGCGAGAGAGAGAAGTTAGGAGCACGCACTGATACAGCGCATTGCTGCACCCACATAAAAAAAAGGCAGTGTGCTACGTGGTTGCTCTCTCAGTTGGGCGTTAACATATCATAATCTCTTGTACCAATAGCGTGACTTTTCCGCATTCGATTGACATTATAAAATACCAGAAATTATACGATAAAATCAAGTCCCAACTTATCTGTGAGTATATAAGGTAGTTAGAAAGGTCTGGTGTCTTTTAGCTTGCAGGACAGTTTGAAACTGAAATAGTGTTTAGAGAGGTGTGCGGAAGGAGAAAAACAGCCAGGTTTTGTTTTGCGTGTATTTTTATTGTTTTTAATGCCAATTTTGAGTGTCTTTATATTTTTAATGCTAATCTTTCACTTTTTCACATTTTTCCCCAAAACAATATTATTCAGTTATTTATTTATTTAATTTAATATTTTGTCAGTTGTCAGCAGGCACAGTATTGTTCGACTGTTACTTTGTGAAGTCTGCATTGCAATATGAAATGCATATGGATTACGTATATCATCTTACACCTATAATAAGGATATATAGGGGCAGCAAAAATTTTGTTGCCTCAGGCCTATTGTTTCATTTATTGGAACTGAATACAGCACCTCTTATTCTAAATATATTCACTCTATTTTTGTGGCAGCTTTTAATGCAATTACCAATGGCATGTGTAGCTTACGCTAGTGTGAAGATGAAGCTATCACAGCAAGACTGCACTTGAAAATACAGGAGATAGAAACAGAAGTAAGAAGGGTGGAAGTGCAAGCATTTTGGAGTATGAAACTAGGAGAAAAAATGTTTGTTTTCAACACAGTTCAGAACCTGGAGTGAAAGATGGCAGTATGGTTAGTGTTAGTCTCACAGTGAAATGAAATGATATACTTTATTAATCACAGAGAGGAATCCAAGTATAAAGTCCTTGGTTTAAATCATAGCCCAGGAAAAGATTTCCCTGTGTTCAGATGAATTTTTCTCAAGGCATTATATTTTCTTTTGACAACAAAAAATTGCTAATTTGGCAAATCTAACTTGACCCTGTATTGGTGTGAGTGCTCCAAATTGCACTGTAACTCCGTCACGATTGGTCCCTGGCTTGTATGTGATGCTGATGAGGTGGACCAAAAGTTGAAATGAACAGATTCAGAACACTGCAAAAAGTGCATATGAAAAAACTAGACAAAAACATGTTAAATGGGAGTTGTTTTGCTTGTATTTAGCAAAAAAAATATACCAAAGGGTTAAGCAAAATTTACTTGACAAGAATTCTTAAAGCAAGCTAAATAATCAGAAATACACATTTTTTGGATAAATCAATAATTCTTATAGCTAGGAAAACTAGACTTGATGTCATGATTTTAAATACTTTTCACTTGGCTTAGATTTCATGTTTTGCAGTGAAACCAAATGAGTGATGAAATCTGTTTACGGACTTCTCCTATTGCTGGCTACCGGTGAATCTGCCTTACGAGGACAGAGAACAAATTTGTACCTGAATTTTGCAGCAGACCCATCGGAATGAAAAGTCAAAAAAGAGATTACCTTAATATCTTTTTGGTTTCTTCTAGACAATGAAATCAGAAAGAAATAAAATGGAGACTATTTCTTTTGTCTCAGGATTCTCAGCTTCTTCTTCTGAGAAAAAAAATACCTCCATATTTTCACAAATGTCTCCTCTTGAGATCTCGGCAAAGTCACACAATGGGCTCAGATTTTAACTTGTTTTTTTCCCAATTTGAGTATATTTGCATTGAGTGCTCACAAATATACAGTGAAATGTATGGAGAGTTGTCTTTGGTAATAAAACACTTTACTAGGATTACACACCTGTAGTCCTTGCTTCTGAATATTGCTAACCGTTGCTGTAATTTATATTGCTGTACTCCTATTAGATCAGACTCACTGTGGAAGAAAAAGTGGGCAGTGTGGCACAGTGGCTGAGACTTTAGACCTCAAACCCCGAGGTTGTGGGTTCAAATCCTGCTACTGACACTGTGTGACCCTGAGAAAGTCACTTGACCTACCTGTGCTCCAATTGGAAACACAACAGAAATGTAACCAATCATATCTCAGATGTTGTAAGTCACCTTGGATAAAGGCATCAGTCCATTAAATAAGTGAACAATATGAAGTCTTAAGAGAGATTAAAACAAGACTAGAAAGAGATCTCACAAAATATAACATACTTTTCAAACAGATTTCTCAATTTTCACTCATTTATATCAGTTGTATCTTTTTCTCTAAAGCTATTTCTCCTAAGGACTTCTACAACAACAACAACAACATTTATTTCTATAGCACATTTTCATACAATGTAGCTCAAAGTGCTTTACATGATGAAGAAAGAGAAAAAAGACAAAATAAATAATTCAATTTAGAGAACACTAACATAGAATAAAAGTAAGGTCCGATGGCCAGGGAGGACAGAAAAAACAAAAAACACTCCAGACGGCTGGAGAAAAAGAATAAAATCTGCAGGGGTTCCAAGCCATGAGACCGCCCAGCCCCCTCTAGGCATTCTACCTAACATAAATGATCAGTCCTCATTGTATTCAGGGTTCACATGGAATTATTTGATGATGACGGTCCAGTTGACTTCTGACCTTTAATCCATCAATGTAGGGACATCACAGTGCTTTGATCAGGTGGTGGTGGTACAGGTCGCCACCCCAGAAAACCGGAAAAAGAACAGAAGAGAAAGTAGGGGTTAGTACAGATTTTGGAGCCACCATGAATAACAGTGATAATTTAATATAAAGAGCATCAGAATTAAACTAAGATGAAGCTATGAGAAAGCCATGTTAAAGTAATGCGTTTTCAGCAGTGTTTTAAAGTGGTCCACTGTATTAGTCTGGCGAATTCCTATTGGCAAGCTATTCCAGATTTTAGGTGAATAACAGCAGAAGGCCACCTCACCATTTCTTTTAAGTTTAGCTCTTGGAATTCTAAGTAGACACTCATTTGAAGATCTAAGGTTTGAAATGAAAGGAGAAAGACATTCTGAAATATAAGATGGAGCGGGATTATTTAAGGCTTTATACGACCGTCAATTCTAAATGGCACAGGTAACCAATGTAGTGACATCAAAACTGGAGAAATGTCCTCGGATTTTCTTTTCCTAGTTAAGATTCTAGCAGCTGCATTCTGTACTAGTTGCAATCGATTTATGTCTTTTTTGAAAAAATGCTGTCCAAGTAATCTGATTAATATGTGATTTAAAATTCAGGTCAGAGTCAATAGTTACCCCTAAATACTTTACCTCCATCTTGACTTTTAATCCTAATGCATCAAGTTTATTTCTAATAACCTCATTATATCCATTATTGACAATCACTAAAATTTCTGTTTTCTCTTTATTTAGTTTGAGAAAATTACTACTCATCCATTCAGAAACACAAGTAAGACATTGTATCAGTGAATCAAGAGAGTCGGGGTCGTCAGGCGCTATTGATAAATACAGTTGTGTGTCATCAGCATAGCTGTGGTAGCTCATGTTATGCCCCGAGATAATCTTACCTAACGGAAACATGTAATTCAAAAAGAGCAGCGGACCCAGGATACAGCCTTGTGGAACACCATATAGAATATCATGTGTCTTTGAAGTATAATTACCACAACTAACAAAGAATTGTCTACCTGCCAGGTAGGATTCAAACCAATTTAAGACACTGCCAGAGAGGCGCACCCATTGACTAAGGTGATTTCTAAGAATATTGTGATCAATGGTGCCAAATGCGGCACTCAGATCTAAGAGGATGAGAACAGATAAATGGCCTCTGTCTGCATTTACCCGCAAGTCATTTACTACTTTAACAAGTGCAGTTTCTGTACTGTGATTTGTTCTGAAACCCGATTGAAACTTACCAAGAATGGCGTGTTTATTGAGGTGATCATTAAGCTGCATAATGACTGTCTTCTCTAGAATTTTACTTAAGAAAGGCAGGTTAGAAATAGGTCTAAAATTTTCAAAAGCAGAGGAGTCAAGATTATTTTTCTAGAGCAGGGGTTTAACTACAACAGTCTTAAGACAGTCTGGGAAGACCCCCTTATCTAATGACGAGTTTAATATGTCAAGAATACTATCAATTAGCACGCCCGATACTTCTTTGAAAAAACTTGTTGGTATTGAGTCAAGGACGCAGGTGGAGGGTCTCAGTTGAGAAATTTTTTTATATAAATCAGGTAAATCTATCCTAGTGAAAGAATTTAATTTGTTTATAATGGAGTACTGGGATTTAAGAGGAGCAGTATTGGGGAGATAAACTATATTATTTCTAATATCATTAATTTTTGGATTAAAAATTCAGCAAAAGCCTCACAAGTTTCACTGGAAGTATTTTGGAGGCATTCCATTGAGTGACCTGGATTTAGCAGATGATCAGTTGTAGAGAATAAGACTCTGGGATTACTAGCATTGTTATTTATAATTCTGGAGAAATAACACCGCCTCTCAAGACAGACTATGTTGTTGTAGGAGAAACATCTCTGACAAAGTTGATTCATGCACGAAACATAAGTGAGAATCTCTTTAAGCCTCATGAGCCATCAAAGATCACCTTTGAGCACTAGCATTTTCCTGTAAGAAGAGGTTTAGATAGCAACAGTTTGAACATGTGGTCAAATACATCAGCAGTTCCTAACAGGAATAAAGGATAAAAAGACTGACCCTTCATTGTGTGAGTTTGTCGGCCACTTAAATTGGCTGTTACATTTCAAAGTCACGGCTTCCACTGATTTGAAAGTTATGTTTAAAAAGATCAGGAGAGAAAAAGGATGGAGGGACAGACAGATGTGGAGGAGTTATTAAATGAAAGATGCTAGTAGAAAAACAAACAGGGTAGCCATGCCCAGAGATGTTATTCTTGTAGGTAGGGATAAAACCCTATGACTGAGTTAATATTGACACAAGCCACCTCTAAAAGCCTTTAACTACTAAGGTTCCAGTTTAAACATTTCAGGAAAACAAAGAGAGAGTGCAAAAGCAAAAAATAAGAGAATAAGCTACACTATACAGAATTCAACAGAAAAGTGAGCAGAATCAAAGCAATAGAGACAATTTCCAAGGAGGTGTATGGCTTGTGCCCTTTCCCTGGCAGTACTCGCCTTCACCTGTCTCTCAGAGTTTTCCTCCATAACCTCCAAGCACTCGGCTCTCTAAACAGCTGACGCTTCAACTCCTTTTCTTCTGCACACAGGGACCATGATCCTACCAAGCCTTATTTTTTTTATAAAATGCACACAATTAACCCTGGTCTGCCCCTCTCTCCCATCCCCCCGTCATCCACTGAGCGGCTTACATGATTATATCTCCTGGTGAGCGCCCAGCAATATCCTCCAAAATCACATTGGAGACCCACAGAGCAATTAATTATCCATATGAAAAGCAATATATGATTACCCTTGTCTGTTCACAAATAAATTTTGTATAGCCAGAGAAAATGCTTGACATTTAGTATTCCTATGTCCATATATATATATATATATATATATATATATATATATATATGCATGTCAGTAAAGGCTCACTGTCCTACACTGTAGCAGATAGGAATGAAGAATGTACAGTATATGAGCCTATAGATTTTGGTGCATAGCAGCTGCCATCGTTATTGATGTGACCATAAATGTACTTGTGATGACTTGGCTGTGATATTTGATTTTTTTTTAATGATGAGTGGCATCTTGTAGCCATGGGTGACACAGTAACACAGCAGGTAGTGATGCTGCCTCATAGCACTTGGGCACCGGTGAATTGCTTTCTATGTGGAGTTGGCACATTCTTCCCATATCCATTTGATTTTTTTTTCTGAAATCCCAAAGGTTTTCAAGAGGGCTTACTTGATAACTCCAATTTGGCTCTGAATGAATTCATGTGGGTGTGTGTGAGTGAACCACACTATTGCCTGACCTCCCATATAAGACTGGTTCTTGCATACTGCTGGTATAGGATACAACTTTCAGAAATTCTGTGCTGGATGATATGTTTTGAGGAAATGGCTGAAAGTGGGAGACTCATTGCGTAGCTTCCCTGTAAGTTTTTAAATTGCATCTGGAGCCTGGAGAAGACTGATATATATGAATGGATGTCTTTATGTAGAAATGGGCAGAGAAAAGAATAGAGAATAAGTAGTATTCACACTGGATTACTGTTTCCTCTCTGTTTTTAAAATGAGGGGAGTAATAAGCAACAACAGTCCTTGTATATAATCAGTCATACTTTGTCTAAATAAACCACACAACCATAGTAAAGCCATAATGTGAATGTGTAGATTCATGGGGTCTGATTGGATGATGTACCTGCCACAAAGGTGAGCTCCAATCTTCATGGGCTCATCATGGTTCATTCTGCACTCTGGATGTGTGACACTAAAAGAAGCAAGTAGACAGACTCACTATAGGCCGAAGATCCAATTCAAGATGACATGGACTAGGGCCTTTCCTGACATTACCAACTGCAAAGCAGAAAAAAGGCTTAGAATGGGGTTTCAGCTGATCTCCGTGCCCACTCACACAAATTTTGAATAATCAGTTAGTCTAATCTACACATCTTTGGGATGGGAGGATAACTGGAGAAACTGAAGGCATGTGGACTGCACATAGTCCACAACACAGGTGGATTTTGAACCCATGACTCTGGAGCAGTGTCAGTATGCTGCTCTGAGCCTGAGTTACAAATGCACGCAATTGCAGTACATGTTACAGTCCTGCTAATTATAAGGTTTTAAGGGTGTTTTTTAGAAGCCTAATCCATTTCTGGGCACACTATAACCTTCCCATAATAACAGAAAAGCTTAATGGACCACATTGCTATAGTCAGAAGTGTTTGCAGCAGAAGGTAGCTGCTCAGAATGTCTTCACTGCCAGAGATTCAGTTGCGGAGCGATGCAGAGAACGAGCACTCTGTGAAGGCTACCGAGTAGAAACAATATACAGTAACACATATGTAACCATCCAACAATTTGCCCTTATTAGTGTGTGTATGAATTTTAGTACAGCATATGTGTCTATTTAAATATGTATGTGTGTGCATGCTGATCTACTGCTAACCACCAGAGGGCATTTGGGAATTCAAATGGCGTGGAAACTAAAGGGCAGCAAATGAGTGAATCCACTGGAACAAACTGAGGTGCTTTCAGCAAAATAGACACAAGAATTGTCTGACAAATTTTACTCCATCACTCTAAGCTACAAGTTGACAATGTAACAAATAACATTTTAAGATCAAGCTCCAATTCCTTTGACATTGGGCTGCCTGGTATATGGGCAGACATTCATTCACAATTATGCTTTAGACATGTTGAAGTCAAGACATCTGCTGTTCTACCCAGAAAGCGGGCGTAACTTTATGCAAATTGCTTCTGGCACTATGCTGCGTCTGTGATTAGTACTGCAGTAAATTACCGTTAGTAAACCTATTCTAGTAATCCTGTCAGATGGAAGAAGCAGCCGGAGACTCCAGTGTACATGAAGAGACAGACTGTGGATGCCATTACTTATATGCCAATAAACCGTAGATCTAGAGTGAGAAGACTACTTATAAGAAAACAATATTATAAATAACTTGGGGCACAGGATTGGAAAGGTGGTGGCCGTGACAAACAAATTTTAACCAGGACACTGGAGACATGGACAAAATTAAAGAACATGACTAAGGTTATTTAGACCTTCAAAGCTTCTCTGATTCTAGACTTCCTTCAGACAAAATCCATTAACACCATGGGCAAGTCAAGGAAATAAGAGGTATGAGTATGAAGAAAAGGAGAACATGAGGAGAAGTCGTGGGTGTAGCATAGGGAGCTCAGGTTTGGCTCTGGAGGGTCACAATGGTGACATTTTTATGTTCCAACTCATTTGTTAAACCTTCAAAATACCAAAGCTTGCTTTTATTATAGTTATCTACATCAAGTCATTCTTACATTGTAGATTTTTCTTTTCTGAGGATATCCTCCAAATGATTTGATGCCCAGAGCATTTTTGTAATTCTGAGTCCTTGATTTTTTTCTTTTCCATTTCTTCCCAATTATTTTAAAAAATCACATACTTCATGACAGACAGACAGTTGGAAATGGGACCAAGTCAGATGGTGAGCTGCTGGCTCTTTTGTTATCTGTGTTTCATTATGGATTGACAGCTAGGTAAGGAAAAGGGAGCAAATAAAAACAGACAATATGGCACTTTAAGAATAAAAGAAACTGGACTGGGAATCTTAACAAGTGAGTCATCTAAAATCCATCCATCCATCATCCAACCCACTGAATCCGAACACAGAGTCACGGGGGTCTGCTGGAACCAATGTCAACTAAAATGAAACCCAAACATGATGCTTGAGCAATAATTTCTTCAGCAGCAATGTTTAACGTAAGTGAAATTAATGAATGGATGTATGCATGAATTAGTTCACATTTTAGTGCACATGAAAAAAACAAATTGGATATAGTAGTATGAACAAAAGTTTCATGTTGGTCAGAACGTGGCACCTTCTTGGCAGAAATCGGGATTTCCAGATGTTTTGTGTAGAATCTTTCTGTTCTTGCTTTTAAAATGCTTCCCCATTATCCTGCATAAATCCAGTTCAGAAGAATTTTGTAGGTTTTCTACTTGCTCTTTGTCTCTGAGATCTCAGCACACATATTTCACTAATAATCACATTTTGGAACTACAAAGGCCATTCTAAAACCTTACTCTTTTGGTCATTTGAGTACCTCATGGTTGATTTTGAGCTATGCTTTCATTTCATGGTCTTGTAGAGCCATTCACCTCTTTTTGGCTTCAATTTTTTAACTGACCCTGAGACATTAGTTTCTTGGACTTGTTGATATTTAGGTGAATCTATTGACATACATCAATGTGTGACATGTTCGGTGCCAAGTTACTTAAGAAGAAGGACCTGCTATTAGCATTTGTCTGATCTTTCTGTCATATTCCCTTCGTAAGGTGGCCTAATCATTCCAGTAACACAACTTGGTTCTTTCACTTCTCTCAAAGGTAATCATTTGTCATTGGGGGCATTTTGTGATGCATGGATAGGGGCTCTAGCTTGGACTGCACTCGGGACCTCCTTGACATCACAACGTATTTTTGTTCCATCGTATTTGCACTACTCTGCACCAACTGTAATATTTACGGGTGTAAGCAGTCGTGATATTTAATCAGTATTCAATATGTCACTGTGATTTGTGTATTCAATAAGCTTTGCCCTCATATAATCTAATTATGAAATATTTTATGTAACATATACAGTATATTTCTACTGACTACTATTATGTAACCTTGTTTGTTTTTCCTTGCATTTTGTTTTCATTATTATGCTCTGTCAGTCTGTGAGAAGTATTTATTGGGCTCTGCTAGGAGAAACACTGAGAAACCTTTTTTTCCCCCCGCAGAGATTACTAGCTATAGTTAAACACTGATCAGTATATTGTACTATAATCTAAAAAATTTTGAAAGGTGTTTCCACACCTTGATATCAAGGACCCCATGATGGCTCAACCCCAGGACAAAATGGACATGGAGAAAGCAACAGCCAGGCCATCTCAGCTGAGAGAGAGAGCATCCTGAATGGTGCCAGTTATTTATGGTCTCCTTTGGAATCAGTTGTGGACAGTGTTGAATGATTCTTTAATGTACGCAAAGCATAAAATTATTATTTGTGTGCATATACAGTACATAATTTTGTGCCAGAGATTCTAATACTTATACACAAAGACTGAATATTCAAAGAGTTGACTGGAGATCTGAATACCTCGTAGCACAGTAAAGGGAAGTGCATGGTCGTGGGTCAATAGGAGCTGAACCATAATGCCCTTTTAAAGTAGGGTAGTCATTTATTATTTGGCAGCATGTGGTTCCAGATTAGACTGAGTGGAACTGTAACACTACTTTAATACACATTGTTACTAAAGACACTTTGTGATTGACTCAGGTTATTATAGGCAACCAAGAGCCTGGAAATGCAGGGACACCAGGGGTTTCTAGATGGAGTTCTAGTTTAGTATCTTTGTAATCAGTGCCTGACTCTTAGGCCTAATTCCAAGAATTGGTCAAAAGTGACACAATGGACCCCATTTATAAAACTTTGTGGGGATGCTCACACCATAAAAAATCAGATTTATAAAACCTGGCATTTGCACATTTATACACAATGTACATTTATAAATCACAATTACAGTAATCCCTCCTCCATCGGGGGGGTTGCGTTCCAGAGCCACCCGCGAAATAAGAAAATCCACGAAGTAGAAACCATATGTTTATATGGTTATTTTTATATTGTCATGCTTGGGTCACAGATTTGCGCAGAAACACAGGAGGTTGTAGAGAGACAGGAACTTTATTCAAACACTGCAAACAAACATTTGTCTCTTTTTCAAAAGTTTAAACTGTGCTCCATGACAAGACAGAGATGACAGTTCTGTCTCACAATTAAAAGAATGCAAACATATCTTCCTCTTCAAAGGAGTGCGTGTCAGGAGCACAGGCTGTCAGAAACAGAGAGCAAAGCAAACAAATCAATAGGGCTGTTTGGCTTAAGTATGTGAAGCACCGCGGCACAAAGCTGTTGAAGGCGGCAGCTCACACCCCCTCCGTCAGGAGCAGGGAGGGAGACAGAGAGAGAGAGAGAGACAGATAAAAACAAAGAGTGAAAAATCAATACGTGCCCTTTGAGCTTTTAAGTATGTGAAGCACCGTGCAGCATGTTGCTTCACTAAGCAGCTGCACACGAAGGTAGCAACGTGAAGATAATCTTTCAGCATTTTTAGACGAGCGTCCGTATCGTCTAGGTGTGCGAACAGCCCCCCTGCTCACACCCCTTACGTCAGGATCAGAGAAAGTCAGCGCAAGAGACACAGAGAAAAGTAAGTTGGGTAGCTTCTCAGCCATCTGCCAATAGCGTCCCTTGTATGAAATCAACTGGGCAAACCAACTGAGGAAGCATGTACCAGAAATTAAAAGACCCATTGTCCTCAGAAATCCGCGAACCAGCAAAAAATCCGCGATATATATTTAAATATGCTTACATATAAAATCCGCGATAGAGTGAAGCCGCGAAAGGCGAAGCGTGATATAGCGAGGGATCACTGTACTTTGTATAAATGTGGACAGCAACAGGTGTTGAACACCACCCAGAAATATCCATATATGGAGCGTGCTAATCAAACTCATACATATGCAATCATAGTGCTGCAGAACTTCATTGGCTGGTAGATCAGCCACTGAACGTACGCACTGAGACACTGCCATCCAAATTCAAGAGAATCTGGCTGTGATCTACAACTGAGAGTGCAAGATCATGCATGGTATTATATAGTCTCTCCTATGTGTTCTGTGGGTTGGGGAAATGTGTAAGGCGCCACATGTAATGATGTGATTGCTGTTGCAATGAATAATACAGGCCAAATAAAAAACCTGGTGTTCATCCAGTTATCATACCAACAAGCCAGACAACATGTATAGCACCAATACATCTGTCAAAGCTACTTTGCCTCAAAATAAATGAATCACAAGCTGATCCAGGTCACAGAAACATAAGGTTTCTCAGACACATCTATTAATGGAATGTCGCTGCTAATATTTAACAAAAGCAGCTTCATTCTCGCTAAGTGTGCTTATTGCAGTATGAGTGCAGTAAAGTGCTCTGAGTTCTCATAAAAGAAATTGCAAAAGATCATTTTACAGAGAAGTAAAGTCTCTCAGTCAGTCGTTTCAATTTCATATTGCACTTGTGTGAGTAATCTTGCAGCTATGAACAGAGATAAGAACACCTTTATGGTTAATCCATTGTCTTAACCTGCTACATAGACCTGTGGAAATGCAGCTCATCACAAAAAGATCAAACTGAATACAAGATCAAGCTCTAGATAAGACACTAACATTGGAGGCCACACATAACCACATCCACTGAAACACAGATTTATATTTATGTAATTTTCCTGAATCCACTTTATCCCTTATAGGATCATATGGACTGTTGGTTGGAGGAGCTCTTGTCTGTTGCAGGGCATGCTTGCCTCATTTGCACATTCACATTTACTCACACTGGGCCAATATACAGTAGATCTGTCGATCATTCAAACACGCACGTCATTGGAAAATGGAGTACCCAAGAGAAAACCCAAAATGGACAATGGGAGAACATGCAAACTGACACAGACAGAAACCTGGATACTGAATCTCTATATCTTTTGCATAACCAGAACAGCACCAGTTTAACTTACTTCACATTTTACTGGAACATGGTGGCGATCAACTGAAAATAGCCCTCTCACACCTTTTAGCAATCCCAGGAAAGCAAAGGACTTTCATTAAAATGCAGCCTTATGGTCAATCAAGGTCAGTTGTGGGGCACACTTAGCATGGTCAGTTAAGAAGCTGCTTTATGAACAAAAAAAAGTGACTCATGTCGTTTAACTGGTTGCAACCATCATGACTTGGCACTGAAAATCTTTTGGCCAATAAAATATAGTTGTCACCATTATAATGGCCATGGCAAATAAATAACAATTTAAAAGTATAATTAATTATTTGTCTTTGTTTTAATTTTCAAAAAAGGAACATTACAGTGATATACTACTCAGAAAACACAATAACAATAGTAGATACAACTATTTACTTTGAAACTAACACAAAGTAGAAAAGCAAATGAAAATTCAATTATTAAATTATTTCTGTGGAACAGAACATAAAAACAAAATGAAACCCAATTAAATTAAACAACATAGCGAGTACAATAATATGACGTGAAGACAACCCAGGATGAGCTAGGTAACAAGACAGTCCCATCTAAAATGTTACGTTATATAGGATTAAACAGCCAATAAAATAATAAGGCTCAGCACAGGCCTGGTATCCATTGTATATAATCACAGTAATACTAAATTCTGAAAGATCCTTGTAAAGAATGTTTTCAATTAATAATTAATCAATTATTATAAATAATAATCTAAAACATCACTGAGTTATGGAATGTGGGTTGGTGATCTTCCAGTACAGTAAAATAAGTCATCATGCTAGTAGTGTGATATAGGATACTACAATTGATTGTTATCATTCCATATATGGAATTATGAGGCATTATAAGTGATTTTAAAGCTAAGGCTATCTGACAGATTAGGAATTTTTGTTTAAACGTTTTTTACAAGTACTGGACATTCTCAAAACACGTGTCCTAGGGATATAGGCAGATGGTGGTATCCTAGGTTTGATCTTGCCCTTGGTTCATTTTGCTTTATATAATTAAAAGCAAAACAATGATGCAGTGCTGACAGTTGATAATAGCTATCAGAGTGGTATCTAGTTTTTTCAAAATTGTCTGTATCAGTTTCAGTTCTGTGTCGGTTTAACCAACTGTACCAGATACTTTCAGGATTGTATCATTTGTTCAGGTCCTTTGATACCTGCATCCCTTGGCTTGAGGACTGGTCTGGTATGAGACCTCCATCAATCCATCCATTTTCCAACCCGCTGAATCCTAACTACAGGGTCACGGGAGTCTGCTGGAGCCAATCCCAGCCAACACAGGGTGCAAGGCAGGAACCAATCATGGGCAGGGCACCAACCCACCGCAGGACACACACACACGCACACCCACACACCAAGCACACACAAGGGACAATTTAGAATTGCCAATCCATGAGTCATTCTTCATCTTTGACCCAGATATCAAATCTTTATGGACCTCAGTGCATCTTCTTCATGCTGTTAGGAGCACTCTATGATATTTGGGTAAGTAATAGTTATATTCTTTCATCCACCATATATTACTGATTCCTAAATATATTTGGACATGAAGACTTTTAATTATTTTTCAGCTACAAAAACAGGAAATCTCTCTTTTAGTGACATTCTTGTATTGCCCGGGGAGATGTTCTAACTATGGAGTATTTGCCCATTATTGCAGCCATTCTTTTATCCTCCAGAGGATGGGCCACTTACTCATTCCTCTCCTCTGATTGCTCTCACTGCCAGTCATACAACTTAGTATAGTTGAATCATGGAAACATTCTTGAACTTTATCACTGTTTCACTAGTTCCGTTAAAATCTGCTGAATAAAACAAAACACCATATGAGATCAGAGAATCTTAAGGAGCTGTTCCATCATTATGATGCACGTACTGTAGTTTGTCACTTCTTTCTTTCTTTCCTTAACTCATTAAATTCCTTGCAGATGTTAGACAGTTAATGTTCTACTCCTTACTACCAACCCAAACACACAAGCTTGTGATGTTACCGTCAGGTCCATAAGTATTTGGACAGTGACACAATTTTCATAATTTTGTCTGTGTACACCACCACAATGGATATGAAATAAAGTAATCAAGTTGTGATTGAAGTTTAGACTTTGAGCTTTATTTCAAGGGGTTTAACAAAAATATTGTATGAGCCATTTAGGAATGACAGACATTTTTATACATAAAGTATTTGGACAAACTAACATAATCTTAAATATAATGATTATTTTCAATATTTGGTTAAAAATTCTTTACAGTCAATGACTGCCTGAAATCTGGAAACCAATTCCAAGTGCTGGGTTTCCACCTTAGTGATACTTTACCAGGCCTTTACTGCAGCTGTCTTCAGTTGCTGCTTGCTTCTTGGGCTTTCTGCCATCAATTTTGTCTTCAGCAGGTGAAATGAATGTCTAATTGGATTGAGATCAGTTGATTGACTTGACCTTTGAAGAATTTTCCACTACTTTTCTTTGAAAAACACTTGGTTTTCTTTTGTAGCATCGTCCTGTAAGTTTAAAAAGCATTTGTCTGAATCTGAACAGATAATACAGCCCTATACATGTTATAGTTCATCCAGCAGTCATATCATCAATAAACACCAGAGACTGACTTCCATTGGCAGCCTTGCATGATCATACCATAACACTGCCTCCACCATGTTTCACAGATGATGTGGTATTCATCATATCATGAGCCATTTCTTCTTTTCTTCATACTCTTCTCTTTCCACAATTTTGGTACATATTGAGCTCAGTTTCCTTTGTCCAAAGAAAATTGTTCCAGAACTGGACAGTCTTTTAAAAAATGTTTTCTGGTAAAGTCTAATTTGTCCTTCCTGTACTTGAGGTTTACCAGTGGTTTGCACCTTGTGGTAAACCTTCTGTCTTTACTTTCATAAAGTCTTCTCTTGATTGTAGACTTTCAGTGATAGGTGTACCTCCTGGAGGATGTTCATAGTTTGCCTAAATTTTGAGAAGGAGATCTTCACTAAGGACAGAATTCTGCAATCATCCAGCACAGTTGTCTTCTGTGGTTTTTCAGAACTTCTGGTGTTGCTGAGTTCACCAGTGAATTCCTTTTTTTAAGAATGTACCAAATGGTTGATTTGACCATTCCTGGTGTTTCTACTATCTCTCTAAAGGGTTTGTTTTTTTTCAGCCTAATGATGGACTGTTTTTACTTGCATAGACATCTGTTTAGACTTCATGTTGAAAGTTCACAATGACAGCTTCCAAATGCAAATTCCATACTTGAAATCAATTCCATACATTTTACCTGCTTAATAGTTAATGAAATATAAATTATTTTGATAGGAATATAAGTAACAAGCTGGTTAAGTTTGCAGATGATACCAAGATAGGTGGATTAGCAGATAATTTGGAATCTGTTATATCATTACAGAAGGACTTGGACAGCATACAGGCTTGGGCAGATTTGTGGCAGATGAAGTTTAATGTTAGTAAATGTAAAGTATTACACATAGGAAGTAAAAATGTTAGGTTTGAATACACAATGGGCGGTCGGAAAATTGAGAGTACACCTTATGAGAAGGATTTAGGAGTCATAGTGGACTCTGTGCTATCGACTTC
This sequence comes from Erpetoichthys calabaricus, assembly GCF_900747795.2. NCBI lineage: Eukaryota > Metazoa > Chordata > Cladistia > Polypteriformes > Polypteridae > Erpetoichthys > Erpetoichthys calabaricus. The sequence continues at coordinate 206,913,018 of NC_041397.2, read as the reverse complement.
CAGACAGTGTTCAAAAGCCATTAAAAAGGCTAACAGAATGTTAGGTTATATAGCACGATGTGTGGAGTACAAGTCCAAGAACGTTATGCTCAACCTTTATAATGTATTGGTGAGGCCTCATCTTGAGTACTGTGTGCAGTTTTGGTCTCCAGGCTACAAAAAGGACATAGCAGCACTAGAAAAGGTCCAGAGAAGAGCAACTAGGCTGATTCCAGGGCTACAGGGGTTGAATTATGAGGAAAGATTAAAAGAACTGAGCCTATACAGAACACGGGGACACAGTTGGAAACTTGTTAAGGGTAAATTTCACACAAACATTAGGAAGTTTTTCTTTACACAAAGAACGACAGACACGTGAAATAAGCTACCAAGTAGTGTGGTAGACAGTAAGACTTAGGGACTTTCAGAACTCGACTTCATGTTTTTTTTTGGAAGAAATAAGTGGATAGGACTGGCGAGCTTTGTTGGGCTGAACGGCCTGTTGTCATCTAGAGTGTTCTAATGTAATTCTAATGTAAAATAATGAGAGAACTGCTCCAACCTGGTTATGGAACAGCATATCAGTCAAATGTCCAAATACTTTCGAGCTCCTAGAAATAGGGACCATGTATAAAAATGTCTGTCATTCCTAAATGGCTCATGCAATATTTTTGGTAAACCCCTTAAATTAAAGCTGAAAGTCTACACTTCAATCACATAATAATTGCTTTATTTCAAATACATCATGGTGGCATACAGAGACAAAATTATGAACATTGTGTCACTGTCCAAATAATTCTGGACCTGACTGTATAAAGTGCGTTAGAAGGAATTTAAGGAAGTCATAAAATTACAGCCACTTGTTATTAATGCAGAGAATCAAATTGATGAAAACAAGAATGTTTTAATAACAGCTACTCGTATTCTTCTAATTTCATCAGAGTCATAAAGAAGGGTATCTAAATCATATACTGTATATGCATAAATGGCTTCTGGCCAGAAATCTTTAACCAACTGTTACACTAAAAATTCTATACTTTCTTGAATCTATCGTCAAATTTCCTCCATCCTGAAACATTGAAATTCAAGGTGAGAACCAGGCCTAGGGGGAGTGCTAGTCCATTATAATGCACATTCAGTTAAAACTCACCCATAGTTACTCCTTTATGATCCAATCAAGCAACTAAAAAGGAAACACATTTTTTTCTTGATTCCATCTAGATAATTGGAACATTAGTAAGATACAAGGATTAGGTACCTACGCACTAAATAACGTGAAGATATTTATTAGGAAACCTTTCAAGAACAATAAATATTTTTCACAAGAGTAACCTGTATTAAAGATCAGGGGCAGCACAGGTCAAATCAGGAGTGCATACCAATAGAGAGAGTGTTTTGGGACAAGAAAAAACAGACAGGCTTAAAGGAGAATTGCCGTGGTCAAAATCAAAATTTTAAAAGTGTGAAAAAAGCCTCAGTGTAACAGTGAACCATAATCATGACCAGGGACAGAAGAGAACAAAACTGAGAATTCCTAAGACAGGCAGCAAACAAAACAGTGAACTGGCAATCAAACAGGCATCACTATATAAATTGCTTGACTGCATAGACAATTCACTCCCACCAACAAGGACAAGCAGGAAGACTTAAAAGAGACATGAGGCAGCTGATGCTGGGGTAGATATGTCAACAACACAGGGAAATACAAACCACATAGTCAGAGAGTTGGCCAGCCACACAAATGTGAGAAGAACAAAGACCATAACTGTCAAGACTGGAAATTGGCAAGCAGAAGCATAGGACATAACAGCTGCTGGTTGACTGAGAGAAAACAGACTGCACAGATTAAACAAAGATGAAGAGGTACAGTCGTGGATGTGTTCACAACTAAGCCTCTGACAGACCAACTCAACAGAATGTTACAAATTAAAAGTGCTGCTATTCACCACTAGGAGACTCAGCAGAGCTCGGGTTGGCCTAGTCTGACAGTCGAGGCTCATTTGGTTTAATGAATGCATTCGTCATATTAAAGGAGTACATCCTTCATGGGTCAAAAAGGCAAGGAGGAAAGTGCAACATCTATAGATTGAGGCCAAGCCGCTGATAGAATGTATGGTGTATTAGAAGAGAGCTTGGAAAAGTATAGAACATGAGTTACAGACCATCCTTCTGTTTAGAGTTTTATTTAACTATGGTAAAATAGTGAGGCATATAACAAAGACAGGGACAGTCTTTTCACCTGCTTAACAAGAAGTAATGCTTGCAGAACAAATCTGTAAAAATAGAAAAATGGAATGCATCTGCTATTAAGAAAGTGAGCAATTTACAGCAGACTAATTAAATGCCTAAGTACATTATGGATCTGAACGTGTACATTGCATAATTAAACGTATTTGGCAGTAAAAATTAGTTTGTTTTTTTTTTTTTGCTAACTTACTAGTTTATGACTGTTACACTTAAAGCACCACTGAAACTAGGTAATCAGTAGCAAGGTGAGTGGTTTGTAAATCAAATATAAGAATTGACTTAGAATAACTGTAATGTGCATTCATATATTCAAACATACATTGCTCTCTTATCACCATAAAGGAAAAGTGCAGCTTCTGCCACTGGTGCGGGACCCCAAATTTGAACCTCAGTCCTGCTATGTAGTTTGCCCTGGATCATAATGAAGGATGGCATTATGCAGTTGGACATACACTTGACTGTCGTTCTAAAAGGGCCTATCTATATGTTGATGTTATGGAATGATTTGTTATTTACAATACATGCTTCTGCTGGACCTGGTGGTGCTATTTATTTGCACATGAGTGAGTCCATTGTACCCATGCTTTATGGAAAGCATAACAAACATTATCTGCTATCACTAATTAAATCTTACTTAAGGATAAATACATTTTAAAAAGACTCTCTTACCATCAAATCAATTGATGGGTAGAAAACACCCCAAAATATTCAGGAACTGCTTTAGCATTCTGTGAACCTCCCAACATTCAAATGCCTTTAAACGACAGTCGGCATTGCCAATGTACAGAACTGCGTTGTGTTATCAGCTTACCTATAATGTGTATCTAATATGACATGTACCAATTTACCTTTTAGGTTCCTTTCTTAATAAGAGATAGGAGAAAATGTCAAAACCAGTTATACACATTGTGACCAGTACAGGGGCATTGCAGCACCACAAACACAGCCACAACTACACAGATCCCATGTCCAAACCAATGATTCATTATGCACAAATACTTTTCACAGGCTTCTCCTCTGTCTCTTTCCTCTCCTCCACTCCTCCTCAGTGAGCTTCATGCTCATCCACCCGACTCTGGCTTACAGAGTGAGGAAGTTGCTACCTTCATACTGAACCTCCTCCCCACAGCACCCTCTGGTGGCTCTCATGAGACTCAGCAGGGATGCCCATTAGAACTCCAATTCCCATGAAGCCTTACGGGTGTGTATATGGGAAAACCACCAGAGAGCTGCTGCCATCTATTGTATTGGGGGGACACATAGCTCTGTATGACTGTCTCCTTCCACCCTTCCTTTACTAAAGTGTCCCGGTCAGGTAGGGAACCATCCACTTCAGCTAGGCTGCCAGTCAACCCTTGTCTTCTATGGCAACATATTACCTTTAACCTCTTACCTGTCTCACTGTCTGTATTGAACCCACTGTATTCAACACTGGGACCTCCATGGCAGGCTGTTCAGTGACTGAAACTGTCTTTAATTTTTACTGCTTTACCTCAACCCAGTTTACTACCAGCAAATGACTTTCACAAAGCTTCCTTTGTGGCCTTAAGTGACCACAACTAGACAAGGAATGGGCCATCTAGCTTCTCAGCAACGCTACTAATCAATGACAGAGAGAGACTGGTGTCAAGCTTTTACTTAAAAAAATCATATTAATTTGCATAATAACCATTAACAGCAAATCAAAGCATTACAAAGAATTATACAACCTAGATGGGTTCATGCAGTCTTCATTCATTCCCAGATGGTTTCTTTACTTTAGGTGCGAGTTATAAATTCTTAATTGAAAAATAAAAACAAAGATTTATTCTCCCGAGAAAGAGCTTCTTTTCCAAGTGTCCATCAACTTAACGGCAACAGATAGCAAGCTACATCTAGGTGTCAGTGTTTGCAACTGAGCTGAGCTCTTTACAAACGTGTCAGAATGCCACTGCACTAAATGTTCCATTTTTCTAAAAACTAAGCTTAAAATAATTCTTGAAAAAAAAAAAAAAATACAATTAAAGGCATGTATTCTCTCTCTCCTCTCCATTCTCAACCAAATTAAGCACTTCTTTTCACTAGCAGAGCAGCTAACATTTTTACTGTTTCTCAAAACACAGGCCTGTTACTAAAGCATTATCACACAAGCCAAGGTTGATACTCATGGGAATCAAAAGCTGCACTTTCTAACTTAGAAAAATACTCTGGATGTTGCTCTGGGTCAAACGGTTTGCGAGCTACAGGTGATTTAAAATTCTGGACAGACAAACCAACATCCACCGTAGCGTATTATATAAGATGATATATATATATATATATATATATATATATTTTTTTTTATTTATTTGCTTCTCACTGGCAATGACCAATAGGGACAGCTATTGTAGTGCATTTTTGGTGTTTCCAATGAATAGTACAGCGTTTAATGCTTTACTCTTTTGTAATGAACATATCCGATTAACTTGACCAGTTGAGTGAAGCAACATTAGTTAAATTTAAAAAGGTGTCAGAGGCATTATGTGATGTTTTGTTTCTCATCGAACAGGAGTTTCATGAACTCTCAAGCCACAGTGCTATGCTAATCTTCATCTTTAGCCTTGCACAGGGCAGCCTCAGAGGTGTTGCTTAGCTGCTGCAGTTAGCAAGTGTGACTTGCCCTAATCCCCATTGGTTAACTGAACACAGCTGGAATGAGCCCAGCTTGTCGAATTAAGTGAGGCTAGCTCAGTATGCTCGCTTTGTGGACAGAGACTGATTGGAGACTTGTGAGGCTCTCAGGAGTGAATAGGAGCCACTCAAACAGATGAAACTGTCACATCATGCCATTTAAAAGGTGAGCTAAAGCAGTTAGCCAACTGGGAATCACCATAATATGGTGGTGACAACCATTTTTAGCAAAATAAATGCATGAAAAGATAGAAGATCTGGTGACCTATTTAGTAGTAATAGCAGTGGAAGTATTAGTATCCTCACAAGTGAATGAGTAATGAAAGCATGAACTGTAGGTCACCTTTTTAGAAGTTAAAAATTAACATCATTATATTATTAGTCCATTGCTATCCCCTTTACACCAGAGTTTATTATCAGTTAGTCATTTTTATAACATAATTTAGGTGCGGTTTACTCAATTAGGTATACTGAATCTGAAATGTATTATTTTAAGTATTAAAAAACTGGCTTTTTACAGAAAGAAACTAACAAGCTTTTAAAATTTTAACTGGCTATTAACACCTGAGTTATACATGTGGATATTTATTAACTATAATCAGTGACACACATTTTATATGAAAACTGATGGTTTTATAATGTTTCTTTTTTATACAACAATAATTCTGACGCATACAGTACAGTAAAAATTATAATATGACTGTAGATTTTCAGAAGCAGTGCCAACATATTTTAAAGGTTAGTTCTTGGAGGAACTTTGCCAACAGTGGATATTTCAAGCACTAATGCAGAACTGGCAGCAAATTTCATTAACACAGTACCCTAACAAATTCACTGCAACATATCAAACAAAGCATAAATCTAATTTATATTTAAATGCCACTGTGCTCTTTCAGAATTTGCATTCAATAACTGAAGATTGCATATAAGTACATGAGGTTTACATACAGGTATCTATTTAGCCTATTTAGTGAAGGTTAGGATTAATATTTTGCCTTCAGAATAGCCTATAGTTTTTTAGGTTTTGATTCAGCCTGGAATGTAATAAGCAAATACACTGTACACCAATGCCAACGAGAAATAGCTACTGAAGCATTACAGTAAGGTATTCATTTGTATTCAGTAATATTAGAAATTACAGTCCACTGGATTTTATTATGAAGCTTGAAGTTTTTATCTGAAATTGTTTAATGTAAGAAAAGTCAAAGACTGGAGAAAACCATAATTACAACAGGGTTCGACTCACTCTGCAAAAGTCCATGAGAACAATCAACATGAAGAAATCGCAATGACTGATCATCTTTTATGACTGCCAGTTGATACAGAAAAACTTGGTCTTGTTAGTTCTCCAGCATGAATGGTGCCATTTGATTTCACTGTGGACTTATTTGTAGGAGAAGAACAGGCATCCCAGCCAGGAAGGAGGATGATTTCTTATCCGGATGGGAGGCCAGAGTCGAATGACAGGTGGACTGGCTGGTAGGACAGGAAAATAACTTTGTTCCAGCTATTGACGTTGGCGTCACTCCAGTCTCTCACTTTCTCACAACATTCATGCTAGGGAGCTGGACAATACAAAAGACAGCCCGTGCGTGGTTGCGAGGGTCTTGTCGACTCTTTTCAGGGACCTTGCCATCTTCCTGACTGTTCAGATCCCATACTGGCAGCTGGTATGTTGGCCATCTATCTTCACTTTAATAAGCACTCCTGGACAGTGACCAGAAATTTGTTGCCCATCAATCGGCTTGACGTTAGCTGGCTTTCTTGTCTGATTTTAACCAATTACTGGCGCAAGGTGAGGTGCAGGTTGTGTGTGATTACCAGTCTGGGTTTTGGCTACAATATTTTTTTTTAAATTGCTGGTTTCTGCCAACTGGATGATCTGAAATCCTGCCGACTATGCTAACTGTGGCCACCAGGTGGCCCCAGAGAGTTTCAAGCCCAAGATACAGCATAAAACCACAAGGTATACAAATAAAATAAAGAATATTTATTCTACCAAGCACCTTTTACAGACCTCTTTCCAGTAATATCCCACAATTATACTAATTCATCAGTGTGTGGCAGTGGGTTCCATTTTAAGCCGGACCCGGAAATACTTCCGGCATCATGCTGTAGGTTCCTGAAAGCACTTCCAGGCCATGAAGAAAGTAGGGAAGTCCTTCCTTGACAGCCCCCTCTCTCAATCCCCAGGTACCCTGACAAGTCTGTACTTCCAGACTCCATCTCCCAAGCATCCCTAAGGGTGTCCCGACTGGGTTCCCATATGAGGAACCCTGCCACTATATGGGGCATATGGGGAATGGAACCACTCCAAATCCTCTGCTTTTCTCAGTCCAACCATTATATTATACCTGCTGGACAAAAAGTTATTCTATGAGGATTGTGTCTGTCACCATGGGCCTGGCAACCATGGTGAAAATGGCTCCATGTTCTTTAATTGTGCAAAAGGATAGGGGCTGCAGATCGCTGGATCCTGGTTCCAGCACCCAGAGCCATATCATTGGACTTGGTACTCCAATACTGGTGGTGCAGTGAAGGGGATTGATTACATCCTTGTGGGAAGATGCTGGAATCTCCTACAGAACTGCAGGGTCTATAGAAGTGCCCAGTTTGTGAATTCTGACCACAGACTTGTTGTTGCTACTCTGAACATCCAGCTTAGGTCCAGTAGTCTACCACCTACTAGGAGAATGAGACTGGTCCTGGCCAGACTCCAAGATCAAGCTGTTTCTAATGATGCCCTGTGGGACATCCTGCTCCTTCACGGGATCCTCCTGAAGTTGCTGGATATCATGGCCAGCCTGTACACTGGTACTGTGAGTGCTGTGAGAAATGGAGGCAGAACCTCTCTGTGTCTTCTTGTTCAATGTTTGCATAGACTTGGTGCTAGACAGGGTCGCGGGGTCCAGTGGCTGTGGGGCATCTGTTGTGAAAGAAAGATTTACTGATTTTGACTTTGCCGGCGATACTGTGATCTTTCGGAGTCAATGGAGGCTGTGATCAGGGCTCTTGAGAGACTGAGCAAGGAGTCTTGAGTTTCTGGGCTTGTGAGTGTGCTGAATAAAAACCAAGATCCAGGCCTTTAATGACCTGTTGGGCACATCCATCAGCAGTGAGTCTGTCTGTGTAGAGAATGTCAACTGCATTGAGAGTTTTACTTATCTCAGCAGCGACATTCATGTCTCTGGTGACTCTTCCTTTGAAGTCAGTAGACGGATTGGGAGAGCATGGGTGGTCATGATGTCACTGGAAAGGGGGTGTGTGGTGCTCCTGGTAACTCTGCAAAAGGACGACGGTCCAAGTCTTTAGAGCCCTGGTGCTTCCAGTCTTGTTATATGGTTGTGAGATATGGACTCCATACATTGACCTGAGACAAAGACTGGACTCCTTTGGTACTGTGCCTCTTCATAGAATCCTTGGGTACCGCTGGTTTGACTTTGTGTCGAACGACAGGTTGATAATGGAGTCCCAAATGAGGCACATTACCTGCATTGTGAGGGAGCATCAATTAAGGCACTACAGCCATTTGGCGCGATTCCCAGAGGGTGATCTGGCTTGCAGGATCCTCCTTGTTGAGGACCCAAGCAACTGGACCAGGCCAAGGGGACACCCACATGACACCTGTCTGCGTTAGATAGATGGTCATTTCTGAAGGGTGGGACTGGACCGAGTGTCTGCCTGGGGTGTTGCCACCTGGGATCCTGAGATGTTTTATCGTGTGGTGGATGCAGCGGTGCATTCTCCCTGACCTGAGCTGACTCTAAGGGATATTCAGTGACCTAGATATTTCCATCCCCTTTCTTGTGATTTTCAGACACCCCTTAATGGAGTTGTTTGGTTTGTTCCTTTACCTTCAGTGTGTGAGTTAGGCCACAATACTGACTCATTGCAAGCTGGACCTTCCAGATGTTATAACCTAGAGAGGTCCAAAGCAGGAAAAGTTCCAGAAATACTCTAAATGCCCACTATAGTGGAAAATGCTATAAAAAACCTGGCTAGTCACAGAAAGGACAAAGTAGAAATAAAATAAAAATAAAATGTTCTAAGGCACAAAATAAGCTCCAAAGAGCATAAAAGGCACAGCCAGGGATCCCAATAAAGGCAATGGCAGTCCAAGACAAACAAGTCCCAATCACAAATCCAAAATATGACGTAAAGAATGCAACATAAGGCCAAAAATCCAGTAAATCACAAATAATCAAAGACCACAGAAAATCACAGTAGAGACCCACCACACCACGAGCACATTCAGAATAAACCATAAGTGACTGTGAGTTTTCCCAGCCTTTATAGGTCTGAGGGCAGCCACTTGACTCTGATGGACAGGTATCCTTTGCTCATGGGGGACCACCCACAAAACACATAGAACATAAAGGAATACAGGTGGAATACCAATGTAACAAAATTCAAGGGGCCATAAAAATATTTAGTTTTAAGAGAAATTTCATTACAATGAATATGAGAAAAATACCTATGCCACTGTGACCGGGTCACCGGTGATTTGCAATCTCTAACAGCAGTGGTGCAAGGACAGCTCTGTAGCTGCACTGCTGCATTTTATTGAGTAACATGCTGAACTCACCTTCTGTCTCATGAGCAACTAACTCTGTGACCCAAGCTCGACCACTACCTGTATAAATAAAAAACAGCCCCCATCAGTGTCAGAAAAGCCTGATTTAATCCACTGTGATTTAATGTTGTATAACAATAGAATGTTAACATTTCCAAGGGTTGAATATTTTTTGTCGACACTATAAACGTTTGTGTAAATAGTAATGTTTATAATAAAAAAGTGATTTTGATGTCTGAATGCTGTTAGTTGTACATTACTGTAAAGAGTAATAACTCATTGAAAGTAAAATAAACCTTTTTTAAGCTACTTTATTTTAGATACCTAAAATTATACGGAGTATGTGATAACATAACCTTAAGGGAAATCCACTACAAAGACTCCACTATATCTACTGACAGCACTAATCATAAAAACATACTTATGGATAATAAGAAGTTAAGCCAGAAAATGACCTACAGTGCAACAAAATACACTGAAACTGAGTTGCATGTATCTAGAGAGACATGTTTACCAGCATTACCCAGAGATAAAACCAGACTAGACATTGTTAGAGCTAACATTCTAAATTGAATTTTATAGTTAATAATAATAATAATTATTTACATTTATATAGCACTTTTCTCATTACTCAAAGAGCTTTAGTCAGTGGGGAACCACTTCATCCACCACAAATCTGGTGTTACCAAATAAAGCAGAGTTAAACCAAGCTGGCCAAAATTCTGAACGAGTACCACATGCCAAATTGCCGAATGCTTCAGATTTCACTGAGGGGATAAGGCAGTGGAAGACAGGATTGCCGACTATATTGTTGTGCTGAAGAAATTAGTCGCTCATTGTGTATTTGGACAGGTTTGAAATGTTACCCTCTGTGACAGGCCAGTGTGGAGATTAAAATGTGGTGCCATCCAAAAAGAAACAATTTAACATTCAGTGCTGACTGTGATGCAGCCGTCACTATGGAATTAGCAGGGAAAAATGTGACAGAACTTTCAGCTCAGAGCATAAAATCAGAGCCAGTAAACAAAGTCTCAGCTAGTAGCTGGAAGCGTTGGGGAGAAAGTGGCAAAAAGAACAAGGCTTGGAAGGCAACATGAAGAGGAGCTGCTTCCACTTTGGGGAAAAAACTCAAAGCAGAGAATTGTAGATTTAAATTTTTAACATGCTACATGCAATCTAAAGTTAAAGGCTGGGATTAGAGTTGCAACTTGTTTGTCCCTTTTCCTGGAAGAGACATCAATATCAGTATATCCTAGCAGGGCCTTAACTGTGATAAATAAAGGAAGGAGCCTACAAATAACTATTAGAGCCATAGATTAGAATATAGCTTGCCAACATATGTACAACCAACTAATGCAAAAAAATATATCATTTGAGTTTTTTTTAATTCTCCAGATGATGTTATCTACCACTTCACTAGTCCAGGGAATGAAATGTGGTGGCAGGGTGGTGTGTTGTCTTATGTATGCCCTCGTATTTTATATTAGCAGACCCCTGCAGAGTTATCTGCCTACTCATGCAATACTGTATATGTTGAGTTGTAGGAATACAATTATGGTGGAATATCCCCCTGGAGTTCTTTGAGCCAGTCCTGACACTAGAAATGGCTCAAGGCTGTGATCTTGGAAGGGACTTTAAACACCTTTTCTTGTTAACAATGTGGTGAGCTTGGAGTTGGGAACAGAGTGTTGGCAAGGAGTCACCAGGCAGGGAGTAAAAGAGGCCAGTGTGGTTACAGAGGAAGGTCTGGGGTACAGGAAGCAATTGGACCAGCCGGCCCATGGAATAGTCAGGGACTCCTTCTAAGGCCTAGAAAGGTTTAGTATTTTTGTTGTTATTACATATTTTATTTTTCCTCCTACATTACCTAGTCCTGTGCATTTATTTTGTATAATGAAACACTCTTATTTTCTTAAAGTGGCCTTTTTTTTTAGCATTTTCTGTGTTCAGATTCTGCTCAAGGGCACCCTTTACAGTCCACATTGATCTACTGGCAAGCTCTGAATTAAAGTCAGAGATCACATTAATGTACATATGCTGGCAGAAAGCAGGCCTAATAAATCAGACGACATTGCAGACAGTGGCCTGAGCCTATCATTAGCCTTTAGTGCAAAGGACAGCAAAAGTGGAATTGTACTGAAATAAAATACAGCAAATCCTTACTAAAAACACCTTGACACAAGAGTAATAAATGGTATTCTACAGAGATGGCACACATTGACAAATCTAAGCTTATTTGGGGGAAATCATACTGAAGTGCCAGCAGATCACAAACCTCAGGGTGATGCTTTGTCTCTACATCTAACAAACTCGATTAACAAAGCCAAAAGCTGAGCCCAGAAAAGATGACAGGAAAATCTGAAGTAACCAAGAATTATTAGAGACGCTTAGTTGAAATATGAAAGTGCACAGAGGAATTGTAAGAGAGGAAAAAAAAGACCAGAAGATGTGAGGTGACAAATGTGGGAAATAGAGATGTAATGAAAAACAAGGTGCAGTTGGAGAACCAGAAAAGGCTGTTAGAATCAATCATCAAGGCCAAATCACAAAACCACACTAACTTGTTATTTTACACCTGAGCAAAATATTGTACTTTTTAAGTGTATTCCAATGCTCAATTACAATGCTCCACCATCTTAAATTGGGAGGACCTGTCAACACAGCATGCCATGTCACCCGTGTGTCATATTGACAGCTAGGGAAATAATGATAATAAACAATATGGATACAGCCATGCATAGACATCCACAAAATGTTGTCTACAAAATAAAGACTGCAGCATTTTTCATGTGTGTTTTTGTTTTTATTATGTAGATTTCGTTTGTGGGGTTTATTAAAGATTTTGATTTATTTTGACGAAGTTTAGTTTCCATCCTTGGTTCACATAACAAAGTAAGATATGTCATGTGACCACAATCACTGCATCAATGATATCACATTGTAGCGGTGCTACATGATTAATGTCATTGTAAATGTATTTTGTGCTGAGTCCCGTCTTTCGTTGTGTTGTCCTGTTTACGTGGTCTGGGTGTATGTAAATATGCTCCCCTGGAAACAAAATGGGAAGGATAATACTGTGGATCCGTGGTCCCTCATGATAACTGGTTCCGTCAATCTCATCACCTGCAGCCGGTCATTCGCTATTTAAATAGAAGTACAAAAAGAAAAAAAAAACATCCCATTCTACTAGAATACCAATTCAGTACAGAGATGGGAGAAAGCACTGGTCCAAATCATTCACCACTTTGTCTACCTGCCATTTTCAACACCAAAAACAACATCTTTGCACCGCAAATCCCCCAGGGTTCTGGATTACGCCATGTACCGAGGATAAGCACGGTGAGACTGTTTCTTGTTGTTTGGGGAGAGGAACAAGGCATCATTTTCATCCTTGTCATTTCCATAGGACAATTTTTCCAGCTGAACCAGGTTCACAGGCATTATCCATTTTCCATTAAATCTTCTGGACTTTTATGTGCATTTTGTGCTTTCTGTGTGTCTTATTGAGTTTGTGTTCAGTGTGGGGTCAAGGGATGGTTTGTATTATATATTAACTTTGTGCTGCACCTTTTCTTTTTATTATTCCTTTCCGCAGGACACTTTCAGGGTTGAATGTTATGTCGAGGTTGGTTGGGGTATGATATATATATATATATTGTTTGGAGTTTGTTCATTTCTTTTTTATCAATATATGCTCACTTTATTATTTTACATACTGTTTGTTTTTTGACTTATTTTTGATCATTGATTGGGGGAAGTTTATTTGGAAGATGTACAGCTTGTCGGGTTTAACTTCCTCAACTTGCCAGGCCAGGGATCTTGGTGGTGTAGCTGCCGGTTTTGGAGAGTGAGTCACCTGTTACAACATGATGTGACATTATAAATATGGCAGCATTATCCCCCAGTGGATTCACATCTTGACGAAAGCTAAAACTATTAGCAATAGTTAATTTCTAGTCCAAGTAGGTCCTAGTGTCAGTTTTCTTTCTTTTAATCTTCGGCCAAACCTTGACAGAAGCCTGGGTGCCGTTTATGCAACTGAACGGGCATGTGCGGCACCAAGGGTGACAACCCTCCTCCCCGAAAGTACATCAAGGTCTAATAATACTGACTACCCACTGGAGACAATGTGGGGCAACAATGTCCACCTCACCTAGGCCTCCAAATGGACTTCGACTGGCACTGATTCTCAGCAGTAACTACAAAGGTTATAGTGAATCATGATCTATTAAGGAATGTAGACTATTTTACCACTGTCAGCTTTAAGAAGTGCTTATATATTTTGGGTTGTTTTTACAATTTTAAAATCACAATCAAAGCCATTTTGTGTGCTGGTTGTTATGACAGTGCTTGCTGTAATGCATTTGAGTTATACACTGTGTTACATTTGTCCAAAGTTTGTTTAAAAAAAGGAAAGACTCCACTAAAGAAATCACCTTTGAATGAACGAGAATCCTTTGTACATTGTTTCAAGTTTTGGCAGATCTGTGGTTTATGGCATTGAGCTTTGTTTCAGTTTTGAACTTCACATATTTAGCATTTTACCTCTTGCTTCAGTCTGAGTACTCTTTTTTTTGGTTTGTTCTTTAAACCTACGCTGCCTAGATGCTATGTCTATCTTAATCATTAATTTCTAGATTTAAATGAGCACAACAACCACCTTAAATGGCGGTGAGTATTTCACAAAGATAGATATGTTTCAAGCATATCAACGGCTTGAACAGGAAGAGAAATCTAAATAGTCGATAGCACACTTCAAAGAGTGCATGTTTATGACAGATGACTGTCATATGGGTTTTCCTTGGTTGCTGACATTTTTCAATGAATAATGGATAACATTTACAAAGCATCGAGGAAGTCATACTTATAGGGCAGTATAATGGGACCAAGTTTTACTCAAACAGTAGTAAAACCTGGATTCCAAAGAAACTGTTTTGTCCCATTTAATTCTTTTAACAAAAGGCAACCAAAATAAATGCATAATAGTGTTGCAGAACTTAAACATAGGCTATAGTTTTCTCTTATACTCAGCCGTGCTGGTCAGTTGAGCAGATCTTGCCTTTTTGTGGAGCTCCTTCCTTTGGTCTAGCTTGACTCAAAGTGAGATGCCTCCTTCCAGGGGTGTATGGCTTAATATGATAGGGTGGAGGAAGGGGCGGAGTCAGTTGCCCACACTGGGTATTTTTCTTAGAGCTGTAGCGGTAGACACAGGTGACAAAGTTACTGGCAGCACCCCCTGTCGTTTCAGAGTCGCATTTCATACCTCAGCTTAGCCCGGAAGGTGATCATCTGACACGTATGTCTGACAGGGTATAATGCCAACTTGATGTTTAAGAAAATCTAGCAAAGTACAATGTTCTTCAAAGGCAATCCATAATATTTTCACCACAGAGTAGATCCAGATGGACTACATCTCACTGTAAAAGTGACAGCTGATATTCCAGGGGCTACAAATCTAAAAATGTCAGTTGAACTATTATGGTAGTTTTTCCAAACAAATCTGTGCAGTGTATTACAAGCAATGTGAATGGCTACAAAACTCAGCCTTGGCAGTAGTCCAAACAATGTGATCAGGCATTTTACAGGACCAAGCAGATGTTGCTAAATAGCTAAGTGCTAATTCTCTGTGACAGAAAGAGGCAGTTACATGCTGTGCTTGACATCTCACCTTGTGACCCTTTGATCGTCATTTATCTCTTTGAAAGCAAGTAGGAAAGACCCCTAGCATTTACCTTTAGCGCTCTCAGCTCAGCAGACATTCATATTATACTGAAAAAATGATGCTAAGAATGTTCACAGATAATATTATGGATGCAAGTTTACCATCATCATGGATCACAAACCATTGCTGTTCATATTTGGACCCAGAACAATAGACCTCCTACTCTTTCAGCTTATATAAGAGAAATCATCCTATTAATGAAGAGGTACTGTAAGACAATAGATATTATTGTTTAGCTTGGAAATGGAATGGAAATGAGTACCACGGGTGACTTTCTATAAATTTTGGGTGAACTCACTCATGTAAGGTGCACACATTAATATGCTACTGAAGTGCTGGATATGGTGCTGTAAACCAGTGGCGTAGGAAGGCGGGTGCGGCCCGCACCGGGTACCAGCTCTGAGGGGGTGACAAAAAATTGCTGGTTTTGTATTAATGCACCTTTTTGTTACATAAACTAACATGTCATATAATTTACATGGGCTTTAACAATCCCTAATTGCAGCAAATTGAGGGTGAATGATGTGATGCTGTAATGATTTAGTATTATTGTGTGGTGCATGGGGGGAGGTGGTGTTCTGTCTCGTTTCTTTGGAACTGTGCTGGTGCTCAAGTAAACCGGTCCTGTGACTCATTGTCTCATCCCTGCCACAAATATATCATCGTCCCAAGTCGTTCAAGATGATATTTTTAACCCGAACATCATAATAATGTAGTTGGTGCGAAACGTTTTAGACAGTGGGGTGAGTAGGTATTGTCTGCTCTAGAACCGACCATAAAGTAAACAAGTTTACTTTAGGATCATTCTACGAGCAAACGGACAATATCTCCCTCCCCATCCCACTATCTTAAGGCCCCTATATATACAAGCCGGGACACACGACGAAATCATGTGTCACAATTCTGGTTAATTGGCAATTTGGCATAATGTTGCTGGCGTGCTTTCTGCAGATGGTATCCTTACAGAAATTCCACGCCTAAGAAGATTTCTAAAAGCCGCCAAAGTTCCAAAAGAAGAGTCTCTTGGTTGGACTTCCTTAAGATTCTTAGAGTTTGTGGTTGAATATGAACTTTTAGACTCTGTTCCCAATCTCACTTTAGCATTAAGATTTTTCTTAATTTTATGTGTTTCTGTTGCATCATGTGAGAGGAGTTTTGAGGAGTTTTTCAAAACTCAAACTAATTAAGAATTATCTCAGATCCACTATGAACCAAGCACGCCTCTCTAGCTTAGCCATTTTGTCAATTGAAAATAGTGTAGCTGAAGGTATCGATTTTGATGATGCAATTTCAAAATTTGCAGAACAAAAAGTTAGAAAGAAGAGATTCTAAGTATCATGTTAAAGTACAGTTTGTTGGATTAGAGCCTAGAGAACGAAACTTGTAAACAACTGAGTTTTCATTAAATTGTACTATAATAATAATAAAGTTATGCACTAGGTACTATCACTATGAAAAAAGATTTTTTACATTGTACATTAAACTGGCTTATTAATAAAAAGGCATTTTGCTTTTTTTTATTCATAAAAAATTGCTTACAAAATAATTAACATTATGTCCTCTTTACTTAACCAATTGAATAAAAAATTGCTTTCTCAATAAATTTCATTTTAAATTTTGCTGGACATGGGGGTGACAAGTTTAAACTCCGCACCGGGTGCCACCAGACCATGCTACGCCACTGCTGTAAACTTGGCCAAACCACATGAACAAGAGATGCCTCACTTGTTTTATTCCAGGATGGTGTAGTTGTAAGCAGCTCAAGTAAATGGCAGTATCATTAGAATTACTGGCAATCCCGCTATACCAAGGGATGTGCCAGCTCATAAGCAACAGCTATCTGTGGTGCCCAGGTATTAACGTGGATACTAAGATGAGAACAAGGTGAAGAGCTGGAAATCTGTTTAACAGTCAGATAATTACAAGCTACTGTACTACTGCAATACTGGTGACGATCAGCACAGGTTTGGTTATGGGTCCATAATGATTTGAATTGAAAAAGACCAGTAATAGATCCTCATCAGAATCAGAATCACTTTATTGCTAGCATGTTCTATTTCACTGTTAACTCCAACCACTTTCTTTTATGTGGACTCATTCCCAGGACACTTTTTACTACTTGTGAATTTCCCCTTGGGATTAATAAAGTATCTATCTATCTATCTATCTATCTATCTATCTATCTATCTATCTATCTATCTATCTATCTATCTATCTATCTATCTATCTATCTATCTATCTATCTACAAGAATTCACTTTGGTTAGGTGAAAAAATATAGAATACAAGACAATACCAATTTAAGACAACACGATTTCAACCCACCATTAATCTGACACTGTGCAAACAACTATACAAATACAAGTTTCTTGAACAAAAACTTTTACAAACTTCAAATGTCCAGTCAAATAAATAGAAAAACTATACAGAATAATATAGATATCAAATAGTACAAGTTGAGCAAGTATGAAGTATTTACAAATAGACAAAGAGTTCAGTTATCCGTTATATGTTGTAAAAACAGTTTGGGATAACCCTATGCAAGTTTATTTAGGATTTGATTACTTTGAGGAAAGAAACTGAGGAGAAGGCATGTAGTTTGGGTCGCGATAAACCTGTACCTTCTCTGTGATGGCAATTTAATGAAAAGATGATTGTTGGAGTGGGCGGAGCCAGCAGTAATCTTTCCTGCTCTGTTTTTTGCTCTGGTGATGAACAGACCTTTTAATGTTGGGAGACAACAGCCAATGATTTTCTCAGCTGAACAAATCACCTGCTGCAACTAAGTCTTAGAAAGAGAGGAGGCAGAAGGAAACCAGACAGTGATAGAGGAGAACACAATACTCTCAATGATGGCTGAGTAAAAATTTAACAATATACGCCTGGATATGCCAAGCTTCTTAAGCTGGTGAAAGAAGAACAATCTCTGCCTGGCTTTCTTGATAATGGAGGTGATGTGCTTGTCCCATTTTAATATATTAGTGAAAGTAGTCCCCAGGAATTTAAGCAACTGAACCACAGACACAGTCTGGACATTAATTTACAAAGGTGGACAGTCAGTGACTTGTTGGTGGAAATTAATCCTCTGTTCCACTGTGTTAATAGCATTCAGCTCCGAGTTGTTATAAGTACTTCATTCTACAAGATGGCCCATCTATCTTTTACAGGAAGACACGTCATTATTAGTAATGAGACCCACTATGGTTGTGTCTGCAAACTTTAGGATTTTTACAGATTAGTCCATGGATCTACACTGTAGATTCTACAGTCATCTGTATAAAGTGAAAACAGGCGGGGTGAAAGAACTCAGCCTTGGGGAGACCCTATGTTAATTGAAATTGGATGTGACAGATGGGAGCCCTGTCTCACATACTGCTTCCTACCTATCAAGAAACTCATAATCTGAATTAGTTTACTGTGAAGCAACTCTGGAACAATAGTATTGAAGGCTGAGCAGAAATCTACAAACAAGACTCTCACATAGGTGTTATTAAAATCCAGGTACTGAAGAATGTAGTGGAGGCAAAATTTAACTGTATCCTTCACTGAGCGATTTGCCCTATATGCGGACTGAAGTGGATCAAGGAGAGGGTCAGTAATAGACTTTAGGTAGGAAAGCGTGTTTGAATACTTTCATAACCACTGAGGTCAAAGCAATTGGCCTATAGTCATTAAGTTCAGAGATTTCATCTTCTTGGGGACTGGAATAATAGTGGCTAATTTAAAGCTTTATGCTGATTGACAGGCAATCAAAATGAAAGAAGGTATAGCATCTTTCACATACTCAGTGTGGTGGACTGTTCAATTGATGTTCCACTAAAAAAGTTCTCAGCTTTTGATCTTTTGAATGCGATAGTGTCAAGTAATGGATCTCTCTTTGATCCAGCTCAGTTTAAATAATTTACTTATGGGAACTGGAAACGAAATATTCACTCTCTTGCACCACTCAACTTTTGCAATGCAAAATCCTAAAACAGGTCATGGAGAGAAATAGGCTTTATGAAGGTAAACTGCAAATACAACTGTCTTCAAAGCACTGCCATGCTAACTTCTCATAAATTAAGAAGCAGTCCATATTTCACTAAAGGAAAGACAAGGCATTTTACAAAAAAACAGGGAGACCAACACCAGTTTATTTCTGCTGAAACTTAAGATTGGGTGGAAAAACATAGTGGACAAGATAAAGCTTAGGAATGTCAAGTGCGGAAAATCCTTTTTTAATTTGTCATTGGTAATTTCCTTTAACATGGAACTTGTGGCCATTGCAACATGTTGGCTATTTTTCTTGCTTATAATGACAAATATGTTTTATTGTTGAGATCCTAGGTCTGATTCTGGAACTACTTTGTTTAGAGACAGACTTATATTAAGAAAAGGACTAACTTATATTAATGAATACCAGATGTAAAAACTTTTGTCACTAGCAACCGTTAAAAAGAAATGAGTTTTAACAAATCAATTATCCTTGCAAAACTGAGCAGAGGAAATAAAGTATTGTGGTTCCAAAATAATACAGATCTGCCCTTTAAGAAGTTAAAATTAGCAGAAGTGTTAATGAGTTTACACACAAATCACCTTCACATTAGAAATTAATAAGCCAATTACCTTTGCAAACCGCATCAAATATATTTATTCATCCCTTACAGTGTAAAGTGTGTTACTAATCACAGAAGAACAAAAGTCATCAATGAAAATTGTTTTTCAAAAACAGAAACGTTTACACAAATATTTTCATGCATACAGTACTGTATAGTCATCTATTCCTAGAAACCTGTGTGATTTTTCATGACATGATCACAGGGAACTGACAGGGAACTAATTTGTTAAATGTATATCTCTTCAGTATTAGTTTCTGGAAATTAATAAATATGTTCTCGGTTTAACCAATTTAACTGTAATTGTGTTTAGAATATTAGAGCACTAGTTCACAAAAAGTTGTAGATGCTCATGCAGCATATCAAAACAAAGCGCAACAGGCTGCGATCAAAATGAAAAACAAGAATGTTAAAGAATTAAAAAGCTCTTTAGATACATTTTTTTTGAAATAGCTTGTTTCAATTACCATTTACAATCAAGCACTGTGCTGATGACAGAACAGGTTATAATGTTATATATCCTAGGCTAATACTGGGATTATAATTTATGTTGTATTATGCTGTGATTAGGTCTAGGATATATTTCAATATAAAAAACTTTTATGAGATACCTCTTGGGTGATATTTTCAATGCCAAGATAAAATGTTAAACTTCAGTATAAAAAAAATGACTGTAATATATTGACATATCTATATACAACATATTGTATAGCATAATTATGTGAATTTCCCATTGGGATTAATAAAGTATCTATCTATCTATCTATCTATCTATCTATCTATCTATCTATCTATCTATCTATCTATCTATCTAATTAAAATTTATAGCATATTTAAAAATACATTTTATACATTTTGAAAAGTATGTTTTACAATATATCATTCTTAGTATCTTAGACTATATTAAGAAATCTATTGTAACAAAAGACAAAGAGAAGTCATAAAGGGTTGGAGCACCAGCAGTGATCCCCATGTAATTGTTGGCAGAAAAACAACAAAAGCGATTTAACAACCACCAGAATAACATCTTTCATTATTCAAGTCTACTGCTAGAATGACAGTTTTAGCCGTTTTTAACTTTGAATTAATCAAGTTAATTCACCTTTGTAACATTCCTGAATACCACTATCAATGACGTTTTTTAATAAGAAGTTCTGCTACCATATTTTTCAAACTATAACCCCCTCCCCCACCCCAAGCCCCCTTTCCTCAACGCTGCCCCATTCGATCCCTCTAACTGTGGGTGCTTTCCACTATACATGGTGTTTGTAATTTATAAAATTATGTCCCAACACCAATTCATTTTTTGTGTATTCTTGAAAATATTCAGTTCATTACACGAGCCACATAAATGTGTAGGCCGTAAACGTAATTTGTTTGTAATAAGTTAAAGTAAAACACTTTAATGTTAAAACTTTATTGTCTGGCTATGAGTATGGCAAAAAAAGAAGCTTGAACATACAACTGACGATTAACATGTAAAGAAATACTTGAGTGAACACTGTAAACAAATGAAAATCATAAACGTTTCATTGTCGTAATTTATACTCAAAATTCACATTATTCCTTCTGATTACCCATTTCAATTTAACAGAATTTACTCTCCTGTAAAACTCTGTTTTGCAATGACATTCAACAAAAGCCTACTCACTAGGAAAAGCAGGAATTGATTTACAGCAGAAATGTGTCACTCATGGGCATTTACATGTAACATGGTCAACAGTAGGCAGCTCAAGTGAGCCAAAAATACTGTCTCCTGCTAAAAAAACACAAAAATTGTATAGAAAAAAATTCTTAGTTACAAAGTACTTCTGATACATCTGATTAACCAATACCAGTATAACTGAAGACAATAGGCTATATGCACACTCTCTTGCAGATTTCTCATCAGCTAGCTGCTGTACTTCCGGTGCTGATATCAAAACAGACTAGCTATGGCATTTTTCACCTGATCGCTTCAAGATGTGCCCAGGCTTACGTTAAACAATGTACATCACATATTTCAAACATTGTGCCACATGTCAGGTGCCGAAAAGGAGAAGGGCTTCAAACTGTATGCATCAAGTTACATCTACAATTACGAAGGTAAGATCTCGACATACAGTATTAAAAACTTGTGTTTACTATGAACTTACTGTACATTGGACAAGTATGTGATTACAATAGGCTTCTTTAATGAATATGTATGTAAGCCTAATACTGCAAAGGCACTGGAGAAGTTATATCAGCCAGAGATGATTCAACAAAAGAGTGAGCTGCCATTACATCATCAATAGCAGGAGCACCTATAAAAATGGCAACTCTGGACAGTCGCACATTCTTTTCCCAAGTAGAGCAGCAAAAGGCAAGCAGTCGTTCTAAAGATAGCGAGCCATCTCAAAGAGCCATGTAAGAAACAGAGAATCCATCCATTTAGTCTGCTGAACATCTTACCTTGTAAAAAAGTAAATGTCTCTGTCTGAGTCAGCAATGCGGTGAATGTCAAAGCACTGCCTCATTGTAAGAATTTCAAATTGTTTCCTCAACTGGAGGATCTCCTCTCTGAGAGACATGTTTTCATTAAGCGCTAGGTCGACAATTGTTGAATCTGGTGCCAAAGTGTAGTTATGGTCTTGGAGGAATTTTATCATTTTTCTCCTCTTCACCCGGGGTGTTATCTTCTGTTGGTCACTTTCTCCTCTCCTAAACCTCTGGTCTTGAAAGTGGAATTGAGAAATTGCTCCACTCAAACACCGAAGAACTTCACCCTTCCTAAACAGTCGTTGCCCTGTCTCAGACCCACGCTCACAAAAATCCCATTCTTAAAATGCCAGCTACAAAATCAGCTATGGGGAGTAACCCCAAGCTCTCTCCGGATAACAACGGTGCATTTAGATAGGAGGGAAATTTATGAAAGCTAAGTGGCTTGTTGTACTTAATGGAAGCTCAACAGAAAGGTACAACAATGTTATGCTGTAGAGCTATCGGTATGCTGAAACTAAAACTTCTTTTTTTTGGACGTTCTCTCCACTAAACTAGGGTTGCCAGACTTTCTCTTATATATGGGACATGTCCCATATTTGATAATTTTGTCCCCTGTCCCATACTGACCTTTCAGGGACACCCAAATTTCCCGTATTTAGTTCATTTTCAAATTTCGTAATAAAAATATATTTTTACTACCTTCTTACGGTACTTAATTGAAACTTTATAAGTAACTAGCAAAATACCCGCGCTTCGCAGCGGAGAAGTAGTGTGTTAAAGAGGTTATGTAAACATATATATACATATACATATATACATATATATACTGTGATAGTTTGAAGTCTCCGTGACCCCTTGAACCCTCAGACTCGACTCCAGACACCAGGTAAAAGTCCAATAATTATATTTATTTGGACAATACAGTGCACAAAGCACCCTCCTCTCCACAATACTCAATAACAAACAATAATAATCAATCCTCCACACTCCCAGACACTTTGCCACCCTTCCTCCCAGCTCAGCTCAACATCTGGGATTTCCCATAGTCCTTTTATAGTCCTGATCCGGAAGTGTTTCGTCCTCTCTGTCCACGTGACTAGGAACACTTCCGGGTCATATAAAAACTCTTCTTCACCCCGGAGGCACGTCGTTTCTTCCTGTCATGTGATCTTGACGCACCTCCGGGTTATAGGGCACATAAGAGTCCGACAACTTCCCTACAGCGACTCCTGGAGGCCCCCATGGTATCCAGCAGGGCTGTGCATATAAACTACAGAGTCCATGATGCCCTGCTGGAATTCGGGGCACGTTCATGCTGTCGGGAGAGCTCCTCCTGGCGGCCTGGGGTGAGGGCCGGAGTAGAAAGCCGGCAATCCTTCACAATACATATCTACATATACACATATCTACATATACATATATATACATAAATATATATACATATACACATCTACATATATATATATATATATATATATATATATACACACACACACATATCAACATATATATATACACATACATATACACACATACATACATACATATACACATTGTCACGCACGCGCGATTAGGGAGCCACGGAACGACCCAAAATGTGAAGCGAAATCGTATGTCAGACAGGAATGGCGGGGCACTAACCTCTCTCTCTTTGTTTCTACAGGAAAAAAGATTCACCGCCGCCATGAAAGCAAATGAACACACCAAAACAAAACACCACTTCCTCCTTCCCTCTGTCTCACCCCGATGACGTCAGCAATCCCAACATCCACCACGGTTCCTTTCCAGCAGTCCATTCACCCATTTCCAGTCCTCACAGATAAATGTTCCCCCATCCACCAAGATGGCGGGCCGTATTGTGATTGCCTGTATATGAACTTTATCATTGTAAAAATTAATATTTCTGCAGTATACGGGGCCGGAAACCCCAAACCTTTATATGATTCTTGTCTTTTCTTTACAGTGGCGTAGTCGGCAGGATACAGAAAGCATCTGAAGATGTCAGAAGCACAGGACCTGAACGAGGTTTTGACCGGGATGGCCTCCCAGATCCAAAACCTCCAAATAGCGCATGCCGCGACACAAAGAGAGCTGGAGGAGACCAAGGCACAGTTAGCAGCATCAGAAGCGGTAAGACCTGAGCCCGCTCGACCTCCGCCTCCCCCGATGGTTCCGCTGACGGATGCGGATGACATCGAATCGTACTTGGGAATATTCGAGAGGACAGCCTCTCGCAATCAGTGGCCACGGGCGGAGTGGGCACCCATCCTGGCCCACTACCTGAAATGTGCCGCGCAGCGGGCCTATTACGACCTCCCCAAGGAGGAGGCCGTGAATTACGACCTCCTAAAACCGGAGATCCTAAGCCGGTATGGCATCACCACGGACCAGCAAGCGAGTGAATGGCGAACTTGGCAGTTCGACCCCGAACAACCTGCCCGAGCCCAAGCCTTCGATTTTTGGGGCAAGATGGGTCGCTGGCTACGGCCAGAAGGACCTCAGGCACGCCGGGTAGTAGAACAGGTGGCGTGCGAGGGCTTAGTAAACGCCATGCCAGGCTATCTCGCCCAGCAGGTCCGTAGGCACCCGTATAAGGACATGAAAGGACTCCTGGAAGTCCTGGAGCGTCAACTCGCGGCCCACAGATCCGGGGGGTCAGGAAAGCCGGCTCGCGGTGCCCGACAGGGACGGACCAGCCAACCCGAGCCCTCCCATCGCGCGGCAGAAGCTCCCGCGAAGACTCAAGACAGACTGGGTCCGCCGCGCTGTTTCAAGTGCGGGGACCTCGGCCATCTATTGCCTGCCTGCCCTCTCTACCAGCAACAGGAGCCAATGGACTGCACTTGGGCCACATCGGAGAGGTATTGTGCTCTGTCAAACCCTCTGGCTATACCTAATACCGGAGTGGTACTAGTTAATGGTCATTCTGTGCTTGCCCTGTTTGATTTCGGCAGTAACATAACCATTGTTGCTCGCCGTTACGTCTTGCCGTGACAGTGGTTACAACAGCATGTAAATGTCACTTGTGTACACAGGGAGACCAAGTCTTATCAGTCCACGAGATGTTTTCTATCCTGGAAAGGGGGCTTATCCCACTTAATGGTCGCGGTGTTGCCGGAGCCTCCTTTTCCAGTCATTCTGGGACACGACTGGTCTTATAACAATAGCGGCAGATGGGAAACCACTCCTGGGGCTAGATTGGGTCTTGCTATGGGTGGGCGAGGCGCCATCCCCGCGGCTCCCACACCGTGCTTACAGGCGACTACTGATGACGATAGTGACCGGGGGGAAGGTTCTCTGGCGTCGGACCCTGACCCGGAAGAAGATCCGGGCGAGGGCACAAGCCAGGGAGTCAGTGTCATTCCTACACATGCGGACGTTCTGGACTCAATCACTAATCAGTTCCGGAGTACCCCCGCTTCATTCAAAAGAGAGCAGTGGAACGATGATTCCCTGAAGTTTGCCCGGAATGCAGTTGTCTCGGTTGATGGCCAGTTGTCAGTTGATCCCATGCCACCGGAACCCTACTTTGTGTTGGACAATGATCTGTTATATCGGGTCGCGAATCACGAAGGTGGAGTAGGGAAGTTGTTGTTAGTTCCGCGAACCTTCTGGCGGGAGGTCTGCAAACTAGCACACTCCCATCTCCTCGGCGCCCATCTGGGAACCGAAAAGATGCTCGAGAGAATCAAGTTGCGGTTTTATTGGCCAGGAATAAACGAGGAGGTCCGACGCTTCTGTCAGTCCTGCCCGGAATGTCAGACCCGTCAGATACCTAGGAAGGACCGCGCTCCTCTAGTTCCTATTCCCCTCATTGACGTTCCCTTTGAGGGGATCGGTGTTGATCTGGTTGGTCCCCTTGAACCTTCGACCCGTGGCCAGAAGTATATATTGGTCATGGTCGATTACGCGACCCGGTATCCAGAGGCGGTGCCATTGCGCTCCGGTAATTCAAAAAATATCGCACGGGACTTAGTCAAACTCTTTTCTAGAGTAGGGATACCTAAAGAAGTCCTCATGGACCAAGGTACTCCCTTTACTTCGGATACGTTCAGGGAGGTGGCTAAGTTACTCCATATTAAACATCTGAAAACGTCTGTCTACCACCCACAAACCGACGGGTTGGTAGAGCGTTTTAATCAGACGCTTAAGCAGATGTTACGCAAGGTAGTCAGCGCGGACGGTAGAAACTGGGACGAGCTTTTACCTTTTGTGCTTTTTGCTTACCGGGAGGTGCCACAAGCCTCCACGGGTTTTTCCCCATTTGAACTCCTATATGGACGCCAACCGCGGGGACTTTTGGATGTTCTAAAGGAAGGCTGGGAAGAGGAGGCTCGACCCGGCAATAATATTTTGGAATATATCGCGCAAATGCGCGATAGAATGAACAAGATCAGACCAATTCTAAAAGACCATATGACACGTGCTCAAGCAGCGCAAGCCCGGTGTTACAATAGGAATGCTGTCCTCCGGGAGTTCCAACCCGGAGACAGCGTGATGGTGCTCGTGCCCACGTCCCACTCAAAGTTATTTGCACATTGGCAGGTCCCTTATGAGGTAAAGGAGCGAAAAGGGCTGGTAGATTATTTGGTAAAGCAGCCGAATCGTCGATCAAGCGAGAGGGTGTACCACGTGAACTTGTTAAAGCCGTGGAGAGATAGGGACGAGGCTCCCCCCCTCCGGTACAGCCCTCTCCCTTTTCGCAGCCAAACCAACCCTTAACCTCGACCTGGACTTAACCCCATTACAACGGCAGGAGCTTGAACAAGCAATCCGGGCCATCCCTGAGGTGGTTAGCGAGTCACCTGGCCGAACTTCGCTGATTGAGCACGATATCATTACCGAGCCAGGCATGGTAGTCCGGGAAAGACCCTACCGCCTCCCGGAGGCAAAACGCGCAGAGGTGGAACTCGAAATACAGAAAATGTTAGATCTGGACGTTATTGAAGAGAGTCATAGCCCTTGGTCCAGTTCTATCGTCCTCGTTTCTAAGCCTGATGGCTCCTGGAGGTTCTGCAATGACTTTAGACGTCTGAACCAGGTCTCCAAGTTCGATGCCTATGCTATGCCCCGCGTCGATGATCTTTTAGAGCGCCTGGGTAACGCACAATATTTGACTACCTTGGACATGACTAAAGGGTACTGGCAAATTCCCTTAACGGCCTCCGCTAAAGAGAAAACAGCCTTTAGTACCCCTAGTGGACATTGGCAGTATAAGGTCCTCCCATTCGGACTACACGGGGCTCCCGCGACCTTCCAACGTCTGGTAGACAGAGTGCTCCGGCCCCACCAGTCCTACTGTGCCACCTACTTGGATGATGTGGTCATTTATTCCAGCACCTGGGAGGAACATATACTGCAGGTGTATGCTGTTCTTGCCACACTAGCGAAGGCCGGCCTCCGCATCAACCCACGTAAGTGTTTCTTTGGCTTGAGGGAGGCCAAATATTTAGGCTACCTAGTGGGGCGCGGACAGGTGAAGCCACAATGTTCAAAAATAAAAGACATCCTTGAATGGCCCCGTCCGATAACCAAGAAACAGGTGCAAGCCTTCTTGGGGCTAGTGGGGTACTACTGCAGTTTTTTTCCCCGTTTCTCTGAAAGGGCAGCACCCTTGACCGATCTCACAAAGAAAGGGGCTCCTGTGCATGTGGTATGGAATAAGAAAGCGGAACAAGCATTCAGTGACCTAAAGAAGGCCCTGACGTCGGCACCTATATTACACACCCCTGACTTCTCTTTACCTTTTATTCTCCAGACCGACGCTTCGGACACAAGCCTAGGTGCCGTGCTGAGCCAAAGCGTCGATGGTGCCGAACACCCCATAATATACCTGAGCCGGAAACTGCTGGACCGAGAGACCTGGTATGCGGCGGTGGAGAGGGAGGACTTGGCGATCAAGTGGGCGGTGACTCATCTGCGGTACTACCTGCTGGGCCGGGAGTTCACCCTGGTGACGGACCATGCTGCTCTCCAGTGGATGGCCCTACACAAGGAGTCGTACCCCCGAGTCACCAGGTGGTTTTTGGACCTGCAGCCTTATAAGTTCGCCGTCACTTATCGTCGAGGCCCCCTTCAAGCCAATGCAGATGCCCTCTCCCGGGTTCACGACCTCTCGGTGCGGTCCGCCCGACCCGGTGGGTCTGGGCTGAGGGGGGGGGGGTCATGTCACGCACGCGCGATTAGGGAGCCATGGAACGACCCAAAATGTGAAGCGAAATCGTATGTCAGACGGGAATGGCGGGGCACTAACCTCTCTCTCTGTGTTTCTACAGGAAAAAAGACGCACCGCCGCCATGAAAGCAAATGAACACACCAAAACAAAACGCCACTTCCTCCTTCCCTCTGTCTCACCCCGATGACGTCAGCAATCCCAACATCCACCACGGTTCCTTCCCAGCAGTCCATTCACCCATTTCCGGTCCCCACAGATAAATGTTCCCCCATCCACCAAGATGGCGGGCCGTATTGTGATTGCCTGTATATGAACTTTATCATTGTAAAAATTAATATTTCTGCAGTATACGGGGCCAGAAACCCCAAACCTTTATACGATTCTTGTCTTTTCTTTACAACATACGTACATAGTGCGTTGTAACACGGGCTGTGATTGTTACATGGGAGGGAGACGACAAATCACAGCTTCTAATCGGGCCTGTGATTGGTGCTTTGACGGATGCCCAGATCCCACAGTATCTCCCCTTAGGAGAGGCGTTAGGCAAGTGTAATTGAATAGCGGTGCTGCAAGTTTAGCTTTACACCTGGTTTTAAGGCTTATTGACTGAAAGGGGCTTTCATGAAAAAAGTTAGGGCTTTGCTACAGGATACACCCTCCACAAGTTAAGGAAGTAAAAATAAAGTTATATATTTCTGTTTTATTTAAATCTTTTAAGTTTGTATGCGGGCGGTATGGTGGAGCAGTGAAAGGTGCCAGTTAGGAGACCCGGGTTCGCTTCTCTGCGTGGAGTTTGAATGTTCTCCCCGTGTCTGTCTGGGTTTCCTCCGGGTACTCCGGGTTCCTCCCACAGTCCAAAGACATGCAGGTTAGGTGCATTGGCGATTCTAAATTGTCCGTGGTGTGTGGGTGTGTGCGCCCTGCGGTGGGCTGGCACCCTTGCCCGGGGTTTGTTTCCTGCCTTGTGCCCTGTGTTGGCAGGGATTGGCTCCTAGCGGGTTGGATAATGGATGGATGGACATTTGTATGCATAGCCCCATTTGCCTGTTTTCGTGTTTTTTATTTCTTCAGTAATATTTCAGCAAACCTGGAGCTTGTCAGTTCAAATCCTGGTACTGACACCACTGTGTGACCCTGAGGAAGTCACTTCACCTGCCTGTGCTGCAAAAAACAAAAGTAATGTAACAAATTCTACCTCAAATGTTGCAAGTTGCTGGAATAAAGGCATAAGTCAAATAGATAAATATGTATTATACACATAGGAACTATTCATTTATTTTCAGTTAAGTCATCTGCAGCAAACCTTTATAAATGAGGGTTTCTCCTTTTTAGATAGTGCAAACTGTTTCTTCTTCATTGAGGTTTTCTCTTGGAGAGCTTTTTTCATTTCATTGAAAATTAAAGCAGCAGCTGCCAAAATATGTAGCTTTCCTTATTAATTTTTCAACATTGTGTAAAATAACTTTATAAAGTAACATAAAAGGTTTAAATACTGGTTATCCTTTTACACTAAAATATTACTAAAGAGATACCAAAAAAGTAAAATGCATATGTTGTTTTTCTTTAAGGAGATTAAATATTACTGAAGAAAGAAAAAAAAAAAACTAAAACAGCCAAATGGGGCTCCATCCATCCATTTTCCAACCTGCTGAACCCGAACACAGGGTCACGGGGGTCTGCTGGAGCCAAACCCAGCCAACACAGGGCACAAGGCAGGGAACCAATCCTGGGCAGGGTGCCAACCCCACCGCAGGACACACAACAAACACACCCACACACCAAGCACACACTAGGGCCAATTTAGAATCACCAATCCACCTAACCTGCATGTCTTCGGACTGTGGGAGGAAACCGGAGCGCCCGGAGGAAACCCACGCAGACATGGGGAGACATGCAAACTCCACACAGGGAGGGACCCGGGAAGCGAACCCAGGTCCCCAGATCTCCCAACTGCGAGGCAGTAGCGCTACCCACTGCGCCACCGTGCCGCCCTGCATACGAACTTAAAAGGTTGAAATAAAACAGAAATATATACCTTTATTTTTACTTCCTTAACTTGTGGAGGGTGTATCCTGTAGCAAAGCCCCTAACTTTTTTCGTGAAAGCCCGTTTCAGTCAATAAGTCTTAAAAAGAGGTGTAAAGATATTGACAATAAGCTACGCAAACCCACCAAGACATGCAATCGTTTAAATCAAGGCGCGAGTCGAAAAACACTATCCCATACTATTAGTTAACGATTAACACATTTCTATATGTATTGTAAGCATACAATACAACTGATAATATGTTGCGCTTATTTATCTGGTGTACCGACATTTTTGTGCGTTTAACGGCTGAAATCCAACGTGGTTTGTGCCCTTCAGAATGAAAACAATTTGCATTTATCTTTTTAATAAAAGGCGAGCTTTTAAGCCTGAGAAATCACCCCGTAAATGCACACGTTTAATTGCACATGTGTTTAATATGTATGCTTACACAGTATTAAAAGACACTCAAAAATTAACGTCATTTACCTTCGTCTCCGCGTTTGACTCGTGCTGTAAATCTCTTCCTTGTTTTCAGTTCACGTGATTACGTAGGAGGCGTGATGACGCGATACATGACTCCGCCTCCTCCATTAGAGATATGGACAAAAAAGAGGTTCCAGTTATGACCATTACGCGTAGAATTTCGAAATGAAACCTGCCTAACTTTTGTAAGTAAGCTGTAAGGAATGAGCCTGCCAAATTTCAGCCTTCCACCTACACGGGAAGTTGGACAATTAGTGATGAGTCAGTCAGTCAGTCAGTCAGTCAGTCAGTCAGTCAGTGAGTGAGTCAGTGAGGGCTTTGCCTTTTATTAGTATAGATGATATGATATATCACCCTGCGGTGGGTTGGCACCCTGCCCGGGGTTTGTTTCCTGCCTTGCGCCCTGTGTTGGCTGGGATTGGCTCCAGCAGACCCCTGTGACCCTGTAGTTAGGATATAGCAGGTTGGATAATGGATGGATGGATGGATATGATATATGGTTGAACAATTAAAAGTTTCAACAATGGACACATTTGTAAACAATGAATACGATTAGCTAAAATGTTTGAGAACACACACATGCTAATCATCAGTATAACAACAGTAAAACTCTGCAGTTCACCAGGAATAATTTTGGCTTTTCCTGTTCTAACTCTTCTGCTGCGCATACTTGCACTACTGTTGGCTAAGTAAAGAACATGGTGTTACATCTATAGGATCAAGGAGATCATTTACTCATAACATTTCTCACAAATTGCTGGTCTTCTACTTAGCGCATGGTTAGAAAATGCCCTCTCAATTACCGATAGAGCATCTATTCATCCATCCAGCCGTCCATCCAACCTTCCATCTATGCATTTTTGAGCCTATCTTCATTATTATAAGATCAGAGGGAGCTGGAGCTTATCCCAGCAGCATTGGGCATAATTGAAAAAACAGCTAACTGAAATTCCTCTTTAGTATCACCAGTTAACTAATTTTGGAATATGGAAAAAAATGGGACAACTAGGGCAACTACTTTACATAGATGGCAATCTAAACAGCAAATGAAAAGTCTCTGGAGCTTCAGCACTAACCTCTGTGTCACTATACAGCTTTATCCTACGAGTCAAGTTAAAAAATGAATGCATATTCATTATACCTGCGGTGGGCTGGCGCCCTGCCTGGGGTTTGTTCCCTGCCTTGCACCCTGTATTGACTGGGATTGGCTCCAGCAGACCCCAGTGACCCTGTAGTTAGGATATAGCGAGTTGGATAATGGATGGATGGATATTCATTATACTTGAAAAAGTATGCATATTCAAACTGAAAAGTTGTTCAGGTTTGACTGAACATAGGTGCAGCCTCTGTGTAAAATGATTCCTCATAATTGTACTTTCAAGACTGGTTCTTTCCTTGCCAGTAACGCTTCCGAGACTGGGTATAGCGATGCACAACCATGGAATAAGCAGGTTCAGAGCATAGGTGGATGTTCACTAGGGAAATTTCAAAGTGTAAAGCAATGCCTAGTAAAGACTGGGACTGAAGTGCAGAAGGACTGTTGTAAAATAGGTACAGGAGTTACAAGGTCATGAAAGGATGAAAACAGTAAGTTCTAGCAAAAGTGATGTTCAAACTTATTCATGACAAATGAGGAAATACCCGCAAAAAACAATATTGCTAGAATTTATAGTGGTGCCAAAGAGTAGATATTTTCACAGGAAAAGATAAAAAACACATAGTTTTTATCAGTAGTGAGCAGAATTTAAAGGAATTCTTTTAGCCCAATATGAGACAGCAAGGAGGACTCATAACATGGGTTATAATGGACAAGCTTCCTGTGAGTTGTCTAGCCCATTGTCAACAAGTTTGCAGTCAGAAATGCAAAGATACACGTGGTTTGTGAGGGCATACTAGAACAGCAGCCCCAGAGAGCTTTTCTGACCCCGGAATTAATTAGGAGAGTTACCCTAGATCAATGGTCACATCATTAAACCCCCTTGTAGTCACTGCACTAGTAAACTTGGAATGGAGAAGTAACTTGGGGCAAGAGCTCCTCTAGTGAAAGGAAGAGAAGGCAGAACTTTGAGAAAGGAAAAAAAATGCTGAAGAAAAGAACAAGAGAGAGATAGAGAGACAAAGACTTGGGGCATTTGTTTTTGGTGCTTGCAGGAGGGTAAGCGGACCAGGCATTGCATATGATAAGCAGGTACCTACAGTTACTGTTATTACAGAGAGGGTTGAGGATTATTGTGAGCACAAAACAAGCAAAAGATGACTGAGAAATGAAAACTTGTGGATGGGGACTGAATCTTGTATTTTTTCTTTGTATTTCTATTTTCCTTTGATTTCCCTGTGTAATCTTAAAATAAATGGTTGCATGGTTGCATTGGTTATGTTATTATTATTTGTTTGACTGAATGACATGCGATTGTAATGTTTTACTTTTCAAATATAAAATATATAAAATAAAAAAATAAAAGACAACAAAGGTCAGAGAGGCCAAAACAAGAAACAAGAATGAGTGTTCAGAATTAAAGGGTAAAACAAAAATTGAAAGTTATATTCAGAAAAGGGTCATTATCAACATACAAAATCCTAATGCTGGGGTCTACTTGGAAATAAAGCTAAACTATCTCTATGAAGTTCAAATGGTTCTTTCATCCACCAAGCAATAAATGTAAAGTGAGAATGCTACTATATTTATTTTGTAGGTTCTTTCATGTCATCAGTGCAACAACTGTGTGGACCTTCAAAACAGCATTGCATAAATGAAGAAAACTACAATATTAATGAAAATTAACTTCTAAATTACAAAGTAAAACATGAAAATAGTAACAGAAGTCGACCTTTATAATTAACCCCAACCTTAAAATTGACAAAAATATACCTATAAATAAATGTTAATGGTACACTCACCCAGTGTAAGCAGTTCAAGAAGGTTTCAGAGTTTCTTATTTTCTGTTCACTTGGTACATTGTCATTATTTGTGTTCTTTATTGTTTTGTCAATAAAAGACACCTTTTAGGTGTTTTGGCCTCCTTACCACTTATTTTGGTTCTGGACAGCCCCGATATTTGGCAATAGGCTAACAAGTTCCCTGTCAGTCTAGTGATCTCTTTATGTCATTCATGTCATTTCTGAAATTCAAACTTTCAGTGAAACTCCTTATGTGCAGTATTGAAGACTATTGTTGTGTTTAGGAGTAATGGACATGGTAAAAATGGGTGTGAGACCTTCAATTGCTCCACAAAAGGCTTTAATGGCCAAGCAGGCCTCCTTTCCCTGCCCAGAAAAGGCCTTACCCCAATGGGTTTATCCCCAGCTCCAGTGGTTGGCCTCAAACTTCACAAGCCTAAAATGTAAATTAGCCTCAAAAATAAACTTAAATATTTCAAAATCAGGCAACAAACAACAGAAGGTGAAGGAAGATTATAAACCTTCAATTTATACAGAAAAAGGGAAACAAAGAATCTTTATCAATAAATTATTTCATTGATAAAAAATACAAGCAAAATGCTCAAAACAGTAAAAATAGGTGAAAAGGAGTTGCCTAAAAGGCAATCCTAATGCAAACAAAGTCCAAATAAAATCCTGAAATCATAATCCTTTAACCAGTGCAAAAAAGGTCAAGAAAGCTAGAAATATTAAATGAAAATAACAGTACTTACAAACTCTAAAGAAACAAAGTACTCGACTGCTGCATCCTGCTTCTGGTTCGAATATAAAGCTAGGAGGAGGACACAGCAGTTGTGACATCACAGTGGCCCCGCCTCTTGAGGAGCCACCCACAAAGAACAAGAAACATAGGTACATTTTAAAAAGACAGTACACAATAACAAACATGAAGAAAATACATAAAGATAAAATATATAATTACTCCAAAAAAAATAAAAACAGTAAAATACATATGCATATATTAATACATAACACCTTTTTATTTCAGTCTTCGTTCTCCTCAAATGAACACATCTAATTTTCCTTAAAGTGGTATGTATTTTTAGAATTATTTTAATGCTCCTAAATATATATATTTGAAGTATTTTTTTTATTTTAAGGTTGATTTGCTTTTTAATTCCAGTGTTATAATTTATAGATTTTTTTTGCACTGTTTTAATTGCACATTTTGTTATCCCAAAAACTTCTTCCATGAATTTTAAAGGGTGGAGACATCTCCTTGACAAATATTTACTTCTCTAGCCATTTATTCAACACCATGACAGGGAGGTGGCAGCAGTTTCTCACCAGGCATATTACATCTTTAATAATTACCATCGCATAATCTACTGAGGTATAAGACTGGACTGGAATCACTATTGAGTCTCATTTTAAAATTTTGAGAGTAAAAAGAAAAGTGATCAAGAAAAGCTACATGTCAGTGCAATGTTTGTGCAATGATTATATTTGAAATAATGAGTGAAATGGTGAAAATGTTATGTTTGACTATTTCTGTTCATTGTGTTTATGTAGGATTTTTGTCTAATTCTTTGCTTTTGCTATATTGTGTATAATATTTGTATATTTACACAGAAGATAAATATTCTGACTACTACCATTGATAGTGCAGTTCAGCCTGCTGGAAGCTAACAGATGGTTCAGTGGATTAAGAGACTGCTGCTTCTTTATCATCACGGTATTTACATTACCCTTTTCTAATATCAGGTCAGTAACATGACTAGGAGCTGTACTCTGTGAAGCACTTCAGCTCAGTATAAATTTTGAATTGCACTCAGTAGTGTGGTACCCATTGCTGGGTATCTGAGATTGAACACATGGAGTATTGATAAGGGTTTTTTAAAAGACAGTAGTTTACATTTTCATTCCTAATGTACATAACGTTGAGTATATTGTGCAATGGGGATGTCATGATTATGGCCAGTGTCAGTTTTCCAAACATTGACTGCTGAAAGACAGAAGATGACCTTGAAATTATGCCCATGGCAAAGAACTGCTCTGTATATCTGAAGCCCAGCTTCTCTAAACGTCATCTTTTTAACAACTAAGATGAGCTAATACAGTCAGAAGTGATTGATCTCCTAAGCACAACCAATTACTTTACTATTTGTGTATTTGAAAACATGAATGTAGAAATACCTAGAAATGCAGAATATGAAATAATAAATGTTATTATTTTAGGGATATTTAGGGTCATGTAAAATAAAATATATTTCAAAAACAAGTGCAATGAAAATACAGAGTAAATGCCTACAGTGATGAGTAAACAGCAGCAAAAATGTATAAGTTTGAGGAATTACAACTATGAATAAAAAAATTAGGTAGCATTTTATTTTAGGTACTCCAAAAATGCATTCATTACTCATTTACAAGAAACTATGGTTTCTTTTGGTGTTAATGGCACGTACAAAGCATCAGTAAAGTGGCTATTCAGCTGTGCAATGTGCCCTGCTAAAATATGTTCCATTTGGAACAGTCCAAGGTGCTTAATTGAGACATATGACTACTGATATTGCATACAAATTTGAAATTACAGTGGTTTTTGAATTCCGGGGGTCTAGTGGTCATAATATACAATCTTTCTGTAAGAAATGCATAAGTAGTTTTTTAATATTTAACAACAACAACATTTATTTCTACAGCATGTGTTCATCCACAGGTATAGCACAAAGTGCTTTAAAAGATGTCACAGTAAAAGTTGCAAAAAAAGAAAAAAAATAAGAATAAAAATTAATAAACATACAAAAAAATAAGAGATTAAAATAAATCAATATGCACTTACCTTGATGTATAATTAAAAGAAAAGCAGCATTCTTATATATAGATTAATTTTTTTTTCCTTAAGTCTTCAAAAATTTGTCTAATGATGAGGTCAGATAGCCAAGGAGGACAGGAAAAAGTTTTAAAAATTCCAGGGATGTGGTGTTGGAGGGAAAAACTAAATATGCAAGGTTCCAAGGACAAATTCCCCCATTGGAAATTCTAGTGCAATATAAATAAAATTTATTATTATTATTACCTAAGGTAAATGTACTTAAGTCGTTCCTTATTGTTTAAGGCTTCGACCTCTGCAGTGCAGTGCAGTGATGCACTGGGTCTCACTGATAGTTGGGTTATCTACTTCCATGCAGCATCACTGACGGCTACACAGTACTTTGGTCAGATGCTGGTGGCAAAAACCACCAATAATGATGATAATGATTACAAATCCATGATGAACATATTTCTATGTGTGTACAGTATATTAGGAGTAGAATAAAATAGTGGGCTTTTAGAAGTTTTTCTTTTAAATGTTCCATGGTGTTAGCCTGGTATATCTGTATTGGTAAAATATTCCAGATTTTTTGAAGCATAACAGCAAAAGACTGCCTCACCACTTCTTTTATAATTCACCTTTAGAATAATAAGTAGACCATTAAACGTTACGACAGAGAATTTAGGGGGACAGAAATCCAAAACAGAGGAAGGAGCAAAATTATTTAAAGCTTTATAAATTCTGGAACAGTGGGGATGCGAAGGGATTGAACGAGGACCAGGAAGTCTAGAAAAACAAAAAGGATAATCAGTAACAATGTCAGAGACCAAAGCAAGGTCGAAGCCAATATTGGGAAAATTCACACAAAATAAAGTCTTTCGGTATCCACCAAGTTGGACAGTGGGCAGTTGAAAATGGTGACTATTTAAATTGTTACACTGCTGGTGACACAAGCCACAACCTTTAGAGTTCTGTCCATAGCAATCACTGATGCATATAGTAACCTAGTCCATAAACAATATCGCATCACTGTAAATTTAAAAATTATGATACAAATTTTAACCTTTGAAAAAGGCTAATTAAATGAACTTTCAACACAACAAAAGATTCAGGGATCACTTGTTTCATTTCATCATATTTCCTTGGATTGTTCAGTTTTAGGAAGCACATACTTTCCAAATTTGAAAAATGCTGAGAAATCTGCTCCATAAGATTGTCTAGGATAACCATGTGCAGATTTCTTTAACACTCCAGTGGCTCTTGACACCAATGCCTTTGCCTAGGCTCATTTTGAGGGTATGACATGAGACTTGCCACTTTTGTATAAACAGCTTTGAAAGCCTCCTCTGACCTCTTCTCCTTTGCAAAAGCAAGGAGATTCTCATTTTTTTGTTTGCAGTAAATAACATCCATAGCATTCTGCTGCACAATGTCAAAGACCACACCAGTTTCTGAGAAGATTTGTTCATATGTGCTCAACATGAAAACAAACTCAAAATCCTCCAGTGTCCTTAAGAAGCATTTGGTAGCATTGAGCGTGTCCTCATCTATTCTGGTCTCATCCTTGATAATCTTTTCAAAAGTTTGCAGGATCCCATCATAGTTGTTTGCCACAGTGCTTACTTTTTGTCTTCTAAAGTTTCATTCCGTAGGTGCGTTTCTGGGCAAACTTGAACACCCTGCAGACTCGAGAAGACATCCTCTTGGTAGAGACATGCAAAAAACATTCTTGATTCAGACAAACATTTTGCCCCCGAGACAACATCAGGTTCAGTCTGTGTGCATAGCAGTGTACACACATTGCATTGGGGATTACTGTTTTAACTTTAGCCTGAAGTCCGTTCATGAGGAAGGCCATGATAGCAGCCCTTCATAAGTTTGAGCCACAAGTTTTTCTTTGTAGCTCTGCATGTTTTCATTTAAAACATTTAAGACAGACTGGACATCTTGCCCCCCTGAAACATCATAAAATCCAACAAATCGCTCCTGAAATTGACCTGCAGTATTGACTTATCAAACTATGACAGACAGTTGTGCATCACATGATATGTCAGTTGTCTCATCTACTTGCCATTCAAAAAGACATCAGTTTGAACTTGACCTTTGATTTTATCAACAATAGTGGGTGCAATAGCAGAAATCAAATCATTTCGAATGGAATGTGTGGAGGATTGCCGGCTTCCCAGTCCGGCCCTCACCCCCAGGCCGCTAGGAGGAGCCCTCCGGACAGCATATTCGTGCCCCGAGTTCCAGCAGGGCATCATGGACTTTGTAGTGTTGTTACACAGCCTTGCTGGATACCTTGGGGGCCGCCAGGAGTCGCTGTAGGGGGGCTAGTGAGCCCTTACGTGCCCTATCACCACGTGACAGGAAGAAACGACGTGCTCCCGGGCTGAAAAGACTGTTTACCCTGACCCGGAAGGGATAAGGACTTGGGGGTTTGGCCAGGAACCACTTCCGGGTCAGGGGCTATAAAAGGACTCTGGGTGAGCCCAGACATTTGAGCTGAGCTGGGAGGTAGGGTGGCGACGTGTCTGGGCAAGGAGGATTGGTTATTGTAGAGAGATTAGTGTTTATATGAGTGTGGAGTGGAGGGTGCTTGGTGCAATGTATAATTATAAAATAAATAATAATTATACTTTTACCTCGTGTTCAGAGTGGTACCTGAGGGTGTTAGAGGTGGCTCCACGCCGCAACTGCTACAAATGGGACATGCCAGAAAACACAGATGATGACTGGAAGTGTGTGGCCAAAACAAAATCATAGTTGCATAATGTTTCAGTGAATTCTCTGCAATTCCCCTTATTAGCGGATTCACTACCCTCTTTGTGCCCTCTGAATGCCAGCTTTTGATGGCCAAGCAGTGAAGTGACATCAATTAGGTGGTTAAGAAAGACCCTGTTTTTTTCACTGTTTCATTGTGTTTTTCCGCCTGAATGCAAACACCATCATTAATTGCATATTCTACTCTGTCCCTGCCTAGACAACTTAACTGTGCACATGAGCTCATGTGTTCATTGCATTTCTCATGTCTTTTGTATGTCCTGTCAAATTTAGCCAGATCCCTTAAACCCAGTTTTGACCAAACAACCTGAGATAGTTTCATTAAGAGGCAAGGCCAACAGTACATTCTCTTTGTCACAGCACTTCCAGTCAGCTAGCTCACCATGTCATACCAGGAGTGTTGAAAAAGACCAGTTATTTTTCCCTGACTTTTGAACCAAATCTATCCTGGGCACTGATCTGCCTTGCTATTTAATTCTGAGTCTCTCCTCATAAGGAAGACTATGGCACTGTCTGCCATCATGCACAGCTAACTAGCTGACTGGCTAGTCCCCAGCTCCACTGCTCTAGTTTAAAAGAAACAAATGAACTTTACTAAACTGAAACAAGGAGCAAATTCAAGACCGCTATATTTATATTTTTATTTACAGCAGGATATGGACCAATGAAAAAAGTGGGCTATATCAGTAGTAAATAAGAGACTATGAGCAGCAGCTTCACTTGCCAAAAATCCACATGAGACTGAACTTGAAATGCACCAATGTCAAAACGCTGTCAATCAAAAAGAGGTCCCACCGCTTTGAAAGTTCCTCCAATCATCATGCAGCAGCCTCATTTACTCCCAGAGACGCTGAGCTTCCCTGGAAATGAAGTTTTGCAGCATTTTCCCAATGAATGTCTAGAGTTTGCTGCATTGAAAACAAAGCATACAGTATTCTGAAGTGCAACTGAAGTCCAGTAAAGCTGCACTTCTATTGGAATTATTGGATTGTGCTGCCACAGGAATGCATGAGAAAAAAAATCACATTTAGACGACCAGCAATATCTGTAGTAATTACATCGTGCCTGAAGAAGGGGCCTGAGTTGCCTCGAAAGCTTGCATATTGTAATCTTTCTAGTTAGCCAATAAAAGGTGTCATTTTGCTTGGCTTTTCTCGACGACCAGCAAGAAATTATTGCTGGTTCTGAATGAACTAGCCATGAAGTTGAACACATTCTAGTAAGTTCTTTGTAACAGCAATGTAAATACAACAGTACATATTTGACTAATTTGTTTTGTGACATTTAAGAGGAGGTGGAGCTTCCCTTCTAGTCTAAGAGCACTCGCCTCTGCATACAATGTATGCATGTATGTATGTGTGAATATATATAAACACACACACATTTATATATATATATATATATATACACACACACACACATACATATTTTATAAAATATAAAAAGTAAAAGATTAAAAAGGGTGGCTGTAACTTTAATCCTATAGGATGCACGGCAACACTTGAAGCCTCCAATCTTTACTAAAAAAAACACAAAAAGAAAAACTCACCAGGCACCAAGGATGGAGCAGCTTACTCCTGGAGAAAACCAGGCCCCACAATGATGATGTGTTTATATATATATACTGTATATATATATATAATATATATATATATATATATATATATATATATATATATATAAATATATATTTATATTTATATATACAGTATATATATATATATATATATATATAAATATATATTTATATTTATATATACAGTATATATATATATATATATATAGTGGGATATATATATATTGTGGGATATGGCTGAGCTGGATGGAAGGGTGGCAGCACGTCTGGGAGTGGAGGATTGATTAGTGTTTGATTATTGTTATTGTGTATGAGTATTGTGGAGAGGAGGGTGCTTTGTGCACTTATTTATTATAATAAAGTCACGTATTGGACTTTTATCTGGTGTCTGGCATCTGATCCAAGGGTTCAAGGGAGCGATAGCGCCCCCTATCTGTCACAGTGGCGTAGTCAGCAGGATTCTCTGGCTGTCGGTTTGGCAGAGGACCTGTATAATAAATTTCTGTGGACAGAGAACCCCAAGAAGACAGCGTCACGACACACAGAAAAAATCAACGCTGACGCAAACCCAACAGGCAGCGCTACAACACAGGAAATCCTCACTGAACATCAGTCCATGATGGGGAAGAAATCCAGAAAAAAGAATGGGAATACCAAAAAGGAGCAGACCCTAGATGATGGCGTATGTCTATGGACATTCCAGACGGGAACCGAGGAAAACAGGGCCGCGATTGATGCCGAGAGGACCCGAGCATTACGACAGCGGGAGGGCTGTCAAACTTCGGACGCACAGGACAACCTCTATGAACTGAGAGGACACAATCGGAGTCCGGAGGTATGTGCCGAAAAAATGTCCGATGTGTCGGGACCTTATTTTAATTGTTTTTAAGAGGCCTGTCTTCTTGATTCTGACGAGGAGTCGGAAACATACTTTCCACCTGAGCAAGATGGCCACGATGATGAGGAGTCTAGCCAATCTAGGAGTCTGAAATTTGGAAACCTATTCGATGAGAATAGTCACGTGAACTATCCTGGAGCAGGCTGGGGAAACCTAAAGGACTACAAACGAACACATAATAGTGACGGTTTCCTTCCATTCACCGAAACAGGACATGTGATATCTCCCGAAGGATTGTGGGAAGGAGAAGGTCAACGTTGTCCCATAGGTAAAGTCACTGTTTCCCCGACGGAACCGAGCTCCCTGAAAGGGAATGGGGAGACAAACGAAGCAGCGCCAGCCGTAAATAAAGGTATAGAAGGACGGGATATGACTGAATGGTCCGCCGTTAAATTAGAAAAGGCAGATCGCAGTCAGCCAGGAGCGGCAACCCGGACCTCTGTAGTTGGAAACTCCAATTCCCAAGAACCTGTGCGAAACCCGCCAGAGCAAATATCAGAGGCGGGCGTGCTCATTGGCTACCGGCCAGGAGGAAGGGCTGACGATGGCTCGAATCCACCTCCGGCCGAGTTAAATAATAATATTAATGTACGCAAGCTGGAAAAGTTGATCCAGCCCGTACAAAGTTTCTTCCAGATGCTGTTAGACGTGAAGAAACTGGTGGAGGAGTTGGGAGCAACGGCCGAAGCGCCTTTGAAGAAGGTGGAGGAATTCTTATGGTGATTTGGTTGGGAATCTCCCGTCATGAAAAATGCGGTGGTACAGGTAAGCAAGACCCATACCGTATATCATAGAGGGACGCAGTGTGAACCGGGCCCGCGATTAATTAGTAGCGGGTGCCAAATCACCGCGAGCCCTACAAGAGAGTCGCAAACCATGACCGAGTGGACGGGTGAAGAACCGATCGTGCCGGAGCAGCTAGATAGTGCTGTCTCCTGGAGCAATGCGAATCTAAAGACGCTGCCAC
The DNA here is from genome assembly GCF_900747795.2 of Erpetoichthys calabaricus. Classification (NCBI taxonomy): domain Eukaryota; kingdom Metazoa; phylum Chordata; class Cladistia; order Polypteriformes; family Polypteridae; genus Erpetoichthys; species Erpetoichthys calabaricus. The sequence continues at coordinate 206,870,191 of NC_041397.2, read as the reverse complement.
CGGTCAATTATAAATCAAAGGGGGATGCAGACAGTAAAAGGGCTCTCTTGTTCCTATAGAGAGACCCAAACTGTGGACAAGCCCCAGATTAAACAGGAGATCCTAAAAATAAAGCGGGGGTCCCTGACAAGATAGAAAAGCGAGCTGAGAGCTCAGGGGCGGCCGTGGAACCCTCCTCAGTGGACAAAGAGGCGGAGCGGAAATTTCCAGACTGTTTCCAGTCTCGCAGAGGGATACAAACAGGGGGACGGTGGCTGTGCTACGGATGCCTTTGGCTGGGCCACCTATAGTGAAGTTGTTCTCGGAGGACAGGGGATCAGAGGTCTTTTTCATTTAATGTTCCCCCTAGGTTCTCCCGGGAATATTCAGGACATTGCCAGGGCCTGACCAATGGATCCTCCTGGAGGAAGACGTCCCTCGCGGGGCTGGCCACTCCGAATCATGATTGTTCGCTTGAGTACTGTGGGATATGGCCCCTGCAACATGGAGGTGCCCCGAATTCCAGCAGGGCCTCATGGACATTGGAGTTTTAATGCACAGCCCTGCTGGATACCATGGGGGCTGCCAGGAGTCGCTGCAGGGAGGCCCAGGGATTTACATTTTCCATATAGCCCAGAAGTATTTCCAAGTCATGGGAACGGAAGAAATTATATTCTTCCAGGCTGAAGAAAAAGAGAAGTTTTTACCTGACCCAGAAGTGCTGGATAATCACATAGACTGAGGGCTCAGAAGCACTTCTGGGTCGAGGACTATAAAGGACTGTGGGAAATCCCAGACAGACGAGCTGAGCTGGGTGGAAGGGTGGCAACGCTTCTGGGAGTGGAGGATTGATTAGTGTTTGATTATTGTTATTGTGTATGAGTATTGTGGAGAGGAGGGTGCTTTGTGCACTTATTTATTATAATAAAGTCATGTATTGGACTTTTATCTGGTGTCTGGTGTCTGATCCGAGGGTTCAAGGGAGCGATAGCGCCCCCTATCTGTCACAATATATATTATATGAACACACACACTCTTATGTTCTTATGTTATAAATGATGTTATACATAGATTGTATTATTTTGTTTATTAGTGTTTGGGTTATTTGTGAGAGTCTATGGCCACCTTCAGATCACAACAGAAAGAGTGAAAGTGTTTAATGTAGACTTTTGACGATTTATGAACCTCATTCATAAATTATTTACATTTCATCATATTTCTGCCACCCCAGATGGAAAGTGAAGCAGAGATCCCCTACTCAACCTACATTAATTTGCCATCCCACTTTTGGCCATCTTGTTAATTGTTTTACTGAATTACTACTATTGCTGGAGTCAAAAATCTTTCCTACAACCCATAATTCAATCAACTTTTTCAAGTAATAAAATTCTCTGTGTTGGCCACTGCCAGGGTGTTGGTACTTAGAAATCCTTGCCTGTATTTTAGCCATCCAGCAGCTGCAGAGGCTACAGTAGTACCATCACAGCAAATATAGTTGCCTAAAATGTTTCATCAAATGTGAATTAGAGACCTTTGCTGTGAAGTTACTATTGTGTTGTTACTAAACATTTTTTTTTGCATTTATGTTTCTAAATGTACAGAATGTAGTAGATACAGTGGATTCAGAAAGTATTCTAGCCCCTTCACTTTCTGCACACTTTATTGTGTTGTAGATTTCATTTAAAATGGATAAATTTGCCACTTTTTCCTATGAACCCACACTTAATAACCCATGATGACAAAGTGAAAACATGTTTTCAAAGAGATATGCAATACTTGTTGAATTTGCTGTAATTGCAGTCTTGTGGTAAAAAAAGAATGTTTAGCATTCTTGAACAAAGATTGTTAGATGTTCACTTGAAAATGAAAGGTGTATTGTCTCTGTTAATGGGTTATCTTGTGGACAGGGAGATTTCAAGCAGGGCTGGTTGATGTTCTTTCTTGTTCAGAACATTGGTGAACTCTACAAGTTCAAGGAGGCTTGGCGCTAGGTCAGAATACTATCTGGTCAATAGGAGGCACCCACTGATCAACAATAGGACCATAATTTCTCTTTTAAAGTTGAGGAGGACTGGCTAGAGGCCAGGTGATTCCTTCTAGCCTGTCAGTTGCTAACACACTGAGTGGAAGGACTGAGACGTGTGACGTTCACAAGAAGGTAAGGCAGCCCAGAATCGCTGTGGCACTGCAAGGTTATAGACATACCAATGAAATGATGTAATTTTGAGCTTGGATATTTAGTGACCTCAGTAGAGACCTCTGTGAATGTTACCATTGTTGTAACATTGGTCAATGATTCAGAATTTCAAAGTTCTTTTTTCTTTCCTGAGTTTCTGGGGAAAAAAGAAAAGTTAAATATAATTATACATTACTTACAACACTTAGTCATTTGTTTTTCCTAAATAATACTGTTTAATAAGTAATCAACACTATATCCCTTTCACCTAATAAATAAAAAATCAGGAAGTAAAGAGGAAAAGACAATTAGTCTAAGGCCTCATATTGCTATGAGAATTAGAAATTAGCTGCATCCAGTCTGCAGTAGATAGATGTATCCCTCTTGAGTAAGTTTTATTTCTTTCTGTTTTCTAACACCATACCACATTCATAAGAAACTGAGAAATGACAGGTAGTACAGGATTCTTCTCTCTGACTAAAATTACATAGTGAGCTAGTGAAACAACAAAGACAACTTCAATGCCAATCACTGAGGAAAAATGTCTGCATCCAGGATGCAGTGACTCCCAAGACAGGTAAAAGTGGACCAGGTACATTTAGGCTCCATGAAAGCAATATAAAAATAGATGTCCAATAATATCTCAAATAAAGTCAAAAACAACACATGTAGAAAAAAAGTGGTTGGCAATATTTTATATGGTCTGAGTTTGGAGAGATGAGTACACATATATTATCTAGCAGAAATAAGAGTTTTCTTTAGAGAACAGCTTTTCACTTTCCGTCTTAAGACCTTTCTCCTAGCACTGCTTTCAGAAGCTTAAGGTTGTATTTTTTATGCAAGTTTTAATATAAGTTTATCTGTGAAGGTGAATAGTAACAGTGTATTCACAGTAGACAACCAAACTAGTTTCTGGGAAGTGAACACTGCAGTGAAGAAAGTCTCATTTGCTATTATTGAAGATTTTTTTTGGTTAGTTATATTTCTCACAGTGATCAGTGCCATGAGACTAAATGCAGGGAGTTTCACTGTTGAAAGAGTTCAATTAATGGTAGTAATTTTGAAAATGAGGGACATGTGTGGTGATACCAAATTGTGAATTTTTTTTTGAGCCACGCAAGATCCTACAAAGGGGAACAGTTGCTGCTAGTCATTGTCTATAGTTTTCCATGTCAGTACTGACTGAGACCTACTATAAACAGGACATACCAAATTCCCTTACACTTTTATCATCTCATAAGACTACTAGAGGTTCATAGTAGACTTGTGATCTCTGAAACAAATGTTCTTCCAAGTAGGGGCTTTATTTATGAGTTATGATTTAGTTATAAAAATATGACTGGAATTTAATATAGAAATTTTGAAAAATAAAATTGTATTATATTGTAATAATAGTGATGAATTGACATTGAACCACTTGGAAAGGTTGTACTTGATACCAGAAAGTGAACAGAATTTTGTTTGAATAGATCTGTGAAAGTCTGCATAATTAAGATGCTAAAATAACTAAATGGACAGTATGTGCCATTGTGAAAGTGCTATATTTACACATATATATATATATATATATATAACAAAATAATTAAAAAGGCAAGCTTAGTTATAGGATGAACTTTGTACCCCCGGAGGTGAGTAGCAAAGGAGAAAATTAAAATAAAACTCAGTGCCATTATGAACAATGCTACTCGTCCTCTCTCTGACACACTATCACTGAGTACTTTCAGTCAAAGAATTTTCAGCAGAAGTGTGTCAAGAAACGCTGCTGGGGCTTCTTTATACCAACAGCAATATTTCTGCATCACTATGATTGTGAGTGCCAAGTCAGAAATTTTCTATCTTTTTCATTTTCTTGCTTTACAGTCATTCTGGTGTTTGTTCAGACAACAGTGTATGTGTATATTTATTTATTTAAAGAGTGTCACACATGTGCACATGGGAGGCAGTTAAATGGCTCAAATGAAGGTAATTCCATGCCAGACCAGGGGGTGGCAGAGTGTGCTTATGCTTTCTCTCTTTCCACTGCTGACCAGTTACAGGAAATTCCGCTTGGCCCTGATGATGCCACTTCTGGTCCCGGCCCTGATGATGCCACTTCCGGTACTGGTCCCGACAATGCCACTTCCGGTACCGGCCCCGACGACATCACTTCCTCAGTCTTCCTTTAAAACTGCCATCTTTATCTCATCCAAGTCAGTTCTGTTCTGGACTCAAAAATCACACTACAGTGCAACCGAATTTCAAATTTGCAGCTGAGCTTCAAGTATATTGGAGGCTGTCCCAAACCTTTTTCTGGCTCTTGTCTTTTCATCTATCTATCTATCTATCTATCTATCTATCTATCTATCTATCTATCTATCTATCTATCTATCTACTGTACACACACCATTATTAGCTTTCATGGAAAACATAATTCTTTTATTCAAGATTATCTTAGACACAGAAACATTTTTGTAACCATTCATTATATGTATGGAGAGTTTAGTTTAGACATGTGGATTAGTAAATTGAACTGATTTTTATAATTTAGTTCTTATTACTAAAAAGATTAAACAAGATATAACAGCAAGATTTGATACAATGCAATGAGCTTGCATTACTCACCCTTCCAGCTTTGTTCCAAATCCTAAAGAAAACCTTTTGTTCTGAGCTTTCCTTCTGAATTCCCCACACTGCTGTGCAAGCAGACTGAGAGAATAGCACATCTGCAGTATCAAAGAAGAGAATCAAATAGGACATCCTTGTGCTGTACATTGACTTAGAGCAAAATCTGTCTTTATATTACATGTATGAACAGAGGTGTAAACACTTTAAGACAAGGTTTAAAATGCGTGGGTGGTCTTTGATCCTTGAAAGTAAATTGGTCACACTTTAGAAATCAAATTTAAACCAGCTATTAACAATCTATAAACATTTAATTACCTATGCTATTAACAATAATAAATTCACTTTAAAAGAAAAGACTTTTGGAAATATGTTGCTATCATTTTTCAATGTTTTATATCATATTAAAAAGCTTTAAAATATATTTTATAACTTGCTAAACTGTTAAATAGGTGTTTATAATGGATACCTAAATTAAAGTCCCACCAATAAATTTATGGAGTTACTAGGGGGATTACCCCCTGCACACTTCACTCAACAACCCCCCTGGCCTGCTACGTGCCAGCCACTACGCGTCTCTGCCGCTTGTGTAGTGAAGAGGGGGGCTGAATGCACCCCAAGGAGATGCGGTCGCTCCTCCGAAACCCCCTCTTAAATGGTGATACAATGGGAAACAAAAAGTTTTTTTTTCCCTCCTCTTTGCTCGATCAGCTGCTGGCACGGCACTTCGAACATTTAAAAGCTTATACAGTAGCTGTCTTTGTCATCTGCTCTTTGTCTTTTATTTCCGGCCCTGGGCTTGGTTAAATCTCTTGGTTAAGTCTCGTCTCGTGGGACGTGAGTTCTTGATATTTTAGTTTATAATTTAAAAACAGAATAAGAATCTGAAAATCTAACAACATCACATTAAAGTTCGATAAATTCTGAAAAGAATGATATCAAACATATATATGTACTGTAGGTTTTAAAATAAGCCCGATTTAAAGCGTGACAAAAAACGTGACATAAAAACGTCAAATAAAATCATTGCACTTTTATGCTTAGGATTTTACGTATATAAAGTAGATAAATCGTTCAATGCTCACTGCTGGGTTTGCAAGAAAATATTGTAACAGCAAACAGAGATGCCCTTCACAGACAGGGCAAATGTTCTTTTTAGTGTTGCATCCCTAGCTCAATTAAGTTTTTGGTTATTTAGTTTTCTGTTGTTTTCCAAATATTATTTTGTGTGTCATGTTGTAAATGGGCGGCATGGTGGCGCAGTGGGTAGCGCTGCTGCCTCGCAGTTGGGAGACATGGGGACCTGGGTTCGCTTCCCGGGTCCTCCCTGCGTGGAGTTTGTATGTTCTCCCCGTGTCTGCATGGGCTTCCTCCGGGTGCTCCGGTTTCCTCCCACAGTCCAAAGACATTGCAGGTTAGGTGGATTGGCAATTCTAAATTGGCCCTAGTGTGTGCTTGGTGTGGTGGGTGTGTTTGTATGTGTCCTGTGGTGGGTTGGCACCGTGCCCGGGATTGGTTCCTGCCTTGTGCCCTGTGTCGGCTGGGATTGGCTCCAGTAGACCCCCTGTGTTCGGATTCAGCGGGTTGGAAAATGGATGGATGGATGTTGTAAATTCTTTTTTTGGTTTGTTTATATTTTATGTATTGATTATTGCTTGGTTTATTGTTTATTTTATCCATCCATCCATTTACCAACCCGCTGAATCCGAACACAGGGTCACGGGGGTCTGCTGGAGCCAATCCCAGCCAACACAGGGCACAAGGCAGGGAACCAATCCTGGGCAGGGTGCCAACCCACCGCAGGACACACACAAACACACCCACACACCAAGCACACACTAGGGCCAATTTAGAATCGCCAATCCACCTAACCTGCATGTCCTTGGACTGTGGGAGGAAACCGGAGCGCCCAGAGGAAACCCACGCAGACACGGGGAGAACATGCAAACTCCATGCAGGGAGGACCCGGGAAGCGAACCCAGGTCCCCAGATCTCCCAACTGCGAGGCAGCAGCGCTACCCACTGCGCCACCGTGCCGCCCTGTTTATTTTATTCTGCTGTTAATTATTTTTAATTTGCCTTGTCTCCTGTATGTAAGTATATATGATATTATGAGATATTTAATACATTTGCTAATGCTTGGTCTTGTCCAGCCGCTCGGGTCCTGCAAACCAGATCATTCTTCTGGGAATTGTGCCACATGGCCGTAGTGCCTTAACTGATGCTCCCTCAAAATGTAGGTAATGTACCTCATTTGGGACTCCGTGAGCAACCGCTCATTCAGCATAAATTCAAGCCAGTGGTACCCAAGGATCTTCTGAAGAGACACAGTACTAAAGGAATCCAGTCTTCATCTCAGGTTACTGGATAGCGTCCATGTCTCGCAACCATAGAGCAAAACAGGAAGCCCCAGGACTCTAAAGACTTGGACCTTTGTCTTTTTACAAAGATATCAGAAGTGCCACACAACCCTTTCCAATGACCTCATGCCCCCCCATGCTCTCCCAATGACTTCATAGGAAGAGTCACCATAGACATGAATGTCACTGCCCAGGTAAATAAACCTCTCGACAAAATTGACACTCTCTCCGCAGATAGACACACTACTGATGGCTGTGCCCAAGAGGTCATTAAACCATGGACACATCAAATCTGTTAGCAGTCTAGAAGGATGGATGAATATCTTCTACATGCATTTTTACTTATACATTTCTTTCAAATATCTACATAATATTCCAATAGATGCATCACAAACCTACATCAAATAAATTCAGTCAAATAACAAGTAACAAATATACATGCATATTTAACACTTGAGGTCTGTGGACAACAGAGGTAAGCAAAATATACACTCCATGTCACTTATATCACTAACCATTGCTATGAATCTATGGCTTTTGATAAAGCAAACATTTTAACAGTCCTAGGAAGGTGGCCACTAGGCCATTTTCTGACTATTTCAACAATACTGTACAAATATAAAGTTATACAAGAAAGTTTTTAAGAAGGATATTGTGGCTTGGAGGCTCCTTCAGGCCTGCTCCTTTAATGATTATGTGTTTTGGTTTAAGTGCCTCAAAAAGGGTATGTTACACTACTTCAGGCTAGTGACACTTTAGTGTAAATATGAAGAAAGATGTTTGGGAGGAATGGCCGCCTTATAGGAAGAAAAGTTTAGGATCATTAGAGAGAGAGATGGACCAAGGAAAAGAGCACTTTGGTATACTTTTAGTGGAGGCAAGCAACTACTGTGTACAAAGATAGGTAGACCTAGGGCCAGATTTACTGAGTGTGTGTGTGTGGTGGGGGGCGGGAGCTGGATTTTATTCTGTTTATTTGTAGTGTTCCCTTATTCCTTGAAACATTCCTTACTGCATGCCTTATTTGTTACTTTGTATATACAGAATCTCTAAGACCCAAGGACATTAGACAAAAGAGGCAGTTAAAAATCTCTCTGACCCTAGAAGAACTTTGCCTGGGCTTTCCATAATATATTTGTACTACAGTGCAGACTAATGTTGATAACTGTGAAATGTGACCAAGCTCTGACATTGCTTCTGTCGTTGGTGGTGATACATTAATTTCCATTACAAGGTCAGGATAAATTATTTAATTCAAAAGGCAGCGATGGCAAATAACCTTGGAGGGCACCGAAAACAATATAAATAAAAAAAGTCTTGTTAAAAGTTAATGAAGATGGAGTTAAGAAACAGCATAAACTTGCTGTTTAAATAGTTTGCCCTACATAAATAAAATAAAACAATAGGTTTAAGAACCTAATTACATTACAGGACATGACTTCCAGTCATCCTTCAGTGGCAACCACCCTAGCAACAGTATACAAAAAAATCTATAAAATGGTGGTGCCCATGAAGAACAAAATGTGAATACTTTGAGACTAAATTAAAACAACTTGAAAACAAAAAAAATAATATAAGAAATGGAATCGGTGACTTAAAAACTGTAATGTAAAGCAGGGATAGGCAATGTCGGTCCTGGAGTGCCACAGTATGTGCAGGTTTTTGTTCCAACCCAGTTCCTTAACGAGAACTCAATTATTGCTGATGAAGCACATATTGCTTAAGTGACATTTTAATGCTTCATTTTAGTGGTCTCGCTTGTTAAGGTTCTCCAACCTTAATTGCTTATTTCAATCTTAAACTGCTGCATTCAGTGTTTTAATTGGCTCCTTATTAGCAATAAGATGTAAAAGACAAAGCAGCCAGCAGTTCTCCAGCTAGCTTTTTTCCAATTACATCTGTGTGTGTTCATCATGCATGGTTTGATTTAATAAAACACTTAATAGAAAAATGTGACAGACTGAAAATGATCTGTTTTAGGCTTCAAATCATTTGGATGATATCCTTGGAAAGGAAAAAAATCTACGATATAAAAGCCTTGCATTGCACAGACTAACAAGCCATAAAATTAAATAAGGTCTGAGATTGGCAATGATTGGTTTCTAATTAAGAAATTGGGTTGGAATGAAAACCTGTAGCCACTGCGGCTCACCAGGACCGACATTGCCTACCCCTGTTTTACATCTTATTGTTAATAAGGAGCAATTAAAACACTGAATGCAGCAGTTTAAGATTGAAATAAGCAATTAAGGTTGGAGAACCTTAACAAGCGAGATCACTAAAATGAAGCATTAAAATGTCACTTAAGCAATATGTGCTTCATCAGCAATAATTGAGTTCTCGTTAAGGAACTGGGTTGGAACAAAAACCTGCACATACTGTGGCACTCCAGGACCGACATTGCCTACCCCTGATGTAAAGTATAAGTCTTGAAAAATGCTGATAACAAAGAGAAATAAAATGCAAAATTAATAAAAATCATAACAATTTGTGCATTTGCCATTGTGGTTTGAGCTTTTCCCAGTTGAGGCCATTCAGCATATGTCTATTTTGCTTAGAGCAAAATAGAGAATATTTAATAAGACTGATCAGCAGTTAAGATGTTGACCAAATGAAACAAAAGGTGAGGTGCAAGTCAGATTGTTATCACATGCAATTAAACCAAGACGTTAAGCAAAAAAAAAAAAAAATCAAGGTCAAAAACAGACACACAAAGTGATTTTTAGAAAAAGCTAAACATTTGCACTAGTAGGAATTATTAGTGAACCTGGATTAACGAAATTCTCTAAAGTTACCATCTTTTAACGTGTTACATCATTACTGAAAGGTTAGGACCTCTGAGATAACACAAAAATATTTATTTGAAAAAACTAATGGCAGAAATGGATTCCTTGCCTTGAAGAAAAAAACAAAAAATGTGCAAAAGAATACCATTTGATAAAGAAACACCTAAGAACACAACACCAGCAGAGAAGTACAAAGGTCCTGTACCATTTTCCTCCTTTAAGGTTGTCAGGGTAATCTGGAAAAAGAAAGAATGGTGATCAATATCAGCATTGCAATATTCATAAGACATTATGCTGCCTCTTGATTTTTACCTTCTGCTGTACTGGGCCATGATAAATTTGAAAAAGCAACAAAGGAAGCCTGTATGTTCTCCTTCCTAATAAGAAAACAGCAAGCCAAAAGATGTTCCTGCTTCAAAGAAGCACAGAATCAGCATAATGTAAATGTAGAAAATAATTTTTCAATTACTTGTTTGAGTCACACTGGCTACCAAATACTTGACCACACATTCATGTTGTCCAGTATGTGTAATATTCTGGTAGTTTCATATTTCAGAGATTCCCCTAAGTATTTTTGCAGTTCTTTATATTTTCATTTATCTTAATGATTTTAGAGTGTTACATTTTAATGGTAATATGCTACTATTTTGATACTGCATGGCCATCGTCATTTCATGGTTATGTTAACGCAAAATGTGGCATTGCTGCTACTTGCATGGTTGGCAGCGCTCAGACCACATGACATCACTGGTCTGATGCTTTAAAAGTTAACACCTCATGCTTGATGGCATCTGAGATTGTGGATTCATTCAATAACTTACAGTTGTGATTTTGAAGTGACTTAAGGTTTGGGCTCCATTTTGAGTTTGAGTATTATGTTAACATTTTTGTTTTGGCAAGAGATTTCAAGTCTTATTGTTTTTGACCCAGACTATGTTTTACAGCTAACAGTTTATCTCCTGGTTTATCAGAGAATATCACAACCGACAAACCTGACAACACTATCACATTGTTGGACTGGTTTTTTTTGTGATGTGAAAGGTGCTTCATATCATTGTCTACAAAAAAGAGATAACATTTGTTTAAAAAGTTAAGGATAAAATTAGCCAAGGGATATTCATCGCAAATTGGAAAAGCGTAGACATTGGTTTCCTTGTTCACTTGGAAACCCTGTACTTACCAATAAAACCTACATGAGCATCTGACAAAATTTGAAATGATTTACAAAATATGAAAGGAGGTGAAGACTTTCTGAATCGAACCCCAATTTTTATTCAGAGTTCTAGTTAACTCCACTGCAGATCGTCTTCAAAATTGTGAAAGAGAATTACGTAGCCTCTGTTTGTCTTTTTTCCCATTGTTTTACCAATGGTTTGTTTTTATCTGAGCTTCTGTCTCTCCAAAAATTAATTGCCATATCACTTGTGCCATTTAACAACTGCTGGCCTACAGGCAGTTTAACTCCTAATTGGAATAAAAGTTTAGATGAAAAATCCTGGTCTAATTAGCACCTGAGATTTTATCTCCCAGGATTTCAGCTGTTATTTCTATTGTCTAAAAATATCAAATCTGTCTTGCATTTAAAAATTTAGTTTTTTATTCTTAGAAAAAATATATAGTATATATTTTTTGCATTGTTACTAGATATCAAATTTATGCCTACATTAGGTACTGTTATATGGTGAGAAATTAAACAGATCATGTGCTTTCCAAGTAATAAGGCTGCCATGGCTGGACAGCCTTGGATATAAGTTGCTGAGTATCTGAGTATCATTTAGATTTGCTGAAGCACATACAAACTCAAATGTATTAAATATTCACTGAATAAAACAAGTAAATGATGTGTAGAGCAGGTAAACATTTTAACTAAGTGAAAAAAGAACCTGCAATTAAGAGAGGAATACCTGTGAATAACAGCAAATTCTTGACAACTTATGAAAATACAAAATTATGTAGCCAACCAAATAAAATATGCTACATAGAGATTTTAATTCACCTTTTCCATTTTATGTGAGTTCTTAAAGTGGTTTGCTAAAAAGGTTGAAATAATATAAATCATTTATTTAAAAAATTTTGGTTAGTAATCCCTCAGAACAAGTGGTATCATTGAAGCAACCCATCCTTTCTGTTTTACAGTCCTACAATATGGAATATATTCTGACCTGTGCTGGAGTTATTCAGCGTATTTTTATTTAATTAAAATAAAGATATAACCTGTTTATTACTGTATTATGTTGAGTACTTATCATTTTTAATGTTTCTAACTACGTGCATTGTTCTTCAAGCCTCTGAAATACACTATAGAATTCAACTTTATTTAACTGGAATGATCACAGCAATACTAGTTTTCAATGTATTTTTGTCTAATTTTTTGCTTTTTTTACCTTTCAGAATTTATTTTTGTTCTATGACTATAATTCATTACTGTGCATTGGACATAAAGAACATACTGTCTGTCTATTTATCATGCTATATGATTTGTAAATTTGTGTTTTTTAGTTTCCTTTACAATAGTATTTTCTTCCCTTATGAATTTTTCACTGTTTTACAAAACAACATCAACTCTGTATTATATAAAAAATCTTAAGATGAGACAAGACTTTTTCAGAGAGACACTTGACGTCCCGTGAGACAAACAGTAGATGACAAAGTAGAATGCCGTAAAGAATTCAAAAACGTTGGCGCAATAAACATGCAGAGCAGGTTAGATATACTGGAAGTACGAAAATTCAAAAGTCTCCAAAAATGATAGTAAAGATCGCATTAGCATGTATTTGTTTTCCCATTGTATCACTGTTTAAGAGGGGGTTTCGGAGGAGCGACCGCGTCTCCTTAGGGTGTGTTCAGCCCCCCTCTTCACAATGCGAGCTGAAGAGATGCAAAGTGGCTGGCGCGTAGCAAATGCTGGGGGAGGTGTGGGGGTGGGGTTGGTGAGCAAAGCGAGCAGGGGGCAAAGCCCCCTAGTTTTCATTATTTTTTTAATTAAAATCTCCCAAAATCAGATGCTAGTACTAGGATGCTTCTGAATAATATACACCATAGTCTTTTTAAAGGTGCCAGAGTAATGCTTATAAGGGAGTGCAGTGATGGTAAGGGGATGTTGCAGTGTCTGATATTAGCAAAGTAAAATACTGGTTTCTGGAATCTATTAGGTCAGAAAATGGGTGAGTTACTTTACCTGATAAGAATGGGTTCAAGAGCTGAGTAGATTAGCCTGGAGATGCAGGGCCATCCTTTGTTTTATTTTTCTTTATTTAGTCATTGGGGTATGACTTTCTTTGTCCTAACTCTTTAGTTTTTTTAAACAAATTGACCATTTCTGATACATCTGACCTCCTTAGCATCATCTCCGTGGACAGACGACAGCCCTCTGCTTTTTATAACCAATAAGATATGCTTTAGCATGCATCGCCAGGCAACAAAGGTAAACAATAAATCTGAACCTGCCTTTTCAAAACAACAGGTTTCTTGGATTTGAATTACTGTTGGACCTTGATTCTGCAAGATTACCATTGCTAAATCCCTGAACCAATACTGCTTACTGTACATCAAAGAAAACACTTTGATTGTAATTTTTTCTATTATTTTGATTATATAGTATTTTGAATACTATAAGAAACAAAACTGTATTTTACATACTGCATGCAAAACATTGCTTCTGGTGATTCAGAAAAAAATTTCAGGCAACCATATCTATAGAATTTTCTCCACATCAAGGTCTCTCTCTCCACTTGCCCCTTTTTATTATATCCCCTCCCATCATTTATATATTTATTTATTCAGTCTTTGAGATGATTCTTCAAGGATTTCTCACCTTTATAATGCTTATGTGATCTGCATTTTAATTTGTCACCTTCAGTGTAGCAGGATGTGTTCCTTCCTTGCATTATTATAAGCAAAGTTCCCTCAGTGGTAGCGCTGCTACCTCGCAGTAAGGAGATCATGGGTTTGTGTCCAATGTTCTGCATTGGAGTTTGCATAGCACTTTGAGTAGTGAGAAAAGCCCTATATAAATACAAAGAATTATTAAGGTGCACACAACTTGAGTTTTAGTACACAACATTTTCCTGTAACACACAAATAAGCAAGTAAGAAACTCCACAGCCTCCTTTCCTGCTAAAAAGTTACAAAGTAGAAACAGCACATTGGCCTTCTCTCAGAATTACATTCTTAAAATGTGTGACAGCTGGGAAACCTATAAGGAAATGTGTTGAAAAGTGACATTAAAGTGACCCAATTAGTTTGTCTTATGTCCATGTTTTGCAAATTTGTTTTAAAATAAGATTAGTTTGTGAAACACCACACAACAAACTCAGTAATGAAACATTTCAACATATAATCCTGATCTAAAGAAGAAAATCCAACATCTGATCTGAGCACAAGTCATTGGATCAAACAGGAACCCCGGAGATGGAAGATTAGAACAAATTAGGTCCACCAAGCTGACAAAGTTTGTAACAAGTGGAAAATTCAGGTATTTATTATGTATTATATATATGTTTTTGTAATTGCAGTGGTATGCAAAGTGTAAGTGGTTTGAAGAGCACATATGAAGAAATGTCACTTTCTATAAATGCTTTGAAATTAGAACTGACAACTTTTGACTTAATAATTCCATCCATCCATTTTCCAACCCGCTGAATCCGAACACAGGGTCACGGGGGTCTGCTGGAGCCAATCCCAGCCAACACAGGGCACAAGGCAGGAACCAATCCTGGGCAGGGTGCCAACCCACCGCAGTGACTTAATAATTGAAAAGTCAAAAAAATTAGAAAAATGTACAACTTAATTAATCAACTACCAATAAGATAAAAGTTTTAACTAATAATGACTTGCTAGTTGTTAATGCTTCTCATGTATGAAATCTATGATCATTCAGCAAAATACAGTGAAATTGTGAAAAAACTATGCATTGAATTAATTAATTGTATAAATAACGTAATCAAATCTGAAGCCTCCATTGAAAATGGCAACTAGTTTTCCACAAACATTTAGTGCTTTAGAATTGTTGGTTCTTTACATTATATTAAATTTAAGAAAGCAAGTCATCCTTCACATACGACTATGTTTGCTGAAATTAAGTTAAGTTAATGGCTTGTGATAGTGCTTCAATAGATAACAGCAATTTAGCAGTTTACTGTGATAAATATTTTGATATGAACAGAATGGTGACTTTTTTTTTTTACATCAAATGGTGCCTCAGTGATGCTTGAAGACCTAAAGCGTGGTTATACTTATTTGCTAGAACAACACTGTGGAGATACAGGTATTGATGATGCCTGGAAATAGTTGCCTGGATGTCTGAAATCCATTCATGACTTTTTCACACAATTTATACAATTTGTTTGCGGCTCTAGTGTGAAAAATGGTGAAATTTATTGAAATTGTTGAAGGAGTATAATGCAAAACATATTCTTGTACACCTCTGAATAAGGTCAAATGGCTGCCTAGGCATTACACTGTAAATGCTTTAATCAAGAAGTTACTAGAATATTGCATAGAACAAGTAAATGGAGACTGATATCCCATTGACAAAAAATAAATGAAGCAGAATATAGTGTAACATTTTTATCCTTAATGATGTTCTAAGTTACAGGTCCTCCAGTTCAGTCATGGAGGGCCACAGTGAGTGGAAGTTTTTGTTTAAACCTATTTGTTTAATTACAGTGGAAACATAGATGAACAAGTGGTATGGAAACATCAAGTACGCTGATTTAGAGTGTTTTATTAAATACAGAGAAAGTAACATTTTAATATTTTCTTCATAAAGGCTGATGTCTTGTATGGTGAAATATGTAAGTAGGAATTCCACTGTACTTGGAACACAGGACAGTACCACTACTACTACAACTACAAGCCAATCTTTACCAAAAACAGAACTTGTTGTTTAATTGTACAGCTTGTTAGTGTGTTCATTCTGTTATGTCATTGTTAAATTGTGGGGTTTTCTTCCATGAAAACAGACTGACTCTGCCAAAAGTCAAAACAACCAGAAAGAGGTACAGCAGAATAAATTAAGTGTCAATGAGATGATGATTTTAATTGATAATGTCCTGCTGGCTGTTATTTAATTTTATGGCTTGTTAGTTTGTTCATTCTGCTTCATCAAGTCATTGTTACATTTTGGGTTTTTCTTTCATAAGAATAGATAGTATAGACTGAATTAATGAAAAGTCAAAACACAAAAAATTTGTGGACCAGAGTAGACTAGTAATTATCTGTCCTTTAATTTTTTTCTCATTCTTTCTTTCCAAATATTTTATTAAAACAGATGCTTAATAATGAAAACACAGGTGTGAAGGGGATCAGGTAAGGTGGTGTTCTGCTAGATCCTTTTCCCACCATTGTTAATTGACAGCTAGTTACGAAATTAAGAAGCATGTAATAACAGTGAATTCAGCTGTATAAAATTAAAAATTAACATTTAAGGATTCAGAATCTTGTGAGTGAATTAAAATGAAGCTCAAAAATGTGGCCTGGGTAATAATTGCTTCAGTCACTCTCAACATATAAAGCACTGGCATTTTTTGCTAAAATATGGTTAAATAAATACTTCAGGAAAATTGGAGTAGTGCACAAATGTGAAATGTGTTTTCAAATTGAAAATATGACTATTGGCCAATGAATGTGAATGAATGGACATTTTAATATTGTTTGCTGTTGTTCAGTATCGGCCCTCTATGGTCCTCATTGAGTCCATTATAGCATAAAATGTGTGATCTTCATCCTTCATGAAATAAGATTTCAAAAGTTTTCTTGTTCCATGACTACAAACAACACAGGGTAAGTTACAAATAAAAACTAATAATTGTTTATGAATGGAATATTCCTTTAAATATCAACTTAACATTATTTTATAAACTCTAGGTGAATCGAAATAGCTGTATCAGGGATAAATAAATATATACATACATATAAATGGCAATGTTCTTTATCTTCATAACGTATTGGTAGTAAAATCCTATGCTAGATTCAAAGTAGTATTTGGCATCAAGGAATAGAGAGAATGTAAGCTAATGTTCTATTTCATTTTTTCAAAGTGAATTTTTGATTTACACTTATGAAATGAAGGAAATATTGGATTATCCATGTACATTATAATTATACTTAGAGTGCTGTTCTGCCTAGTATGAATGAACTTCATATAATTTCAGATCAGAATGTGGCATTAAGTCTGCTGGAGATTTTGGCCATAACCAAGCACTGCTGTTCATATTCCACATGGAGTGGCAGAGTTGTTATAAAACTATTATCTTTGCTACAGTAATAATACTAGAGCAACACTCAGAAGAAGCCAAGTATTTTTGCTTCATGGTTCTTTAATTAATAGTTAAGTTTATTGTCTGCAATTTAATTCTGTTTTATTGCACTATATTTTATGGAAGTTTTTATAAAAATCACTTTTTACAGCCACTTAAATGTGCATTTAATGTTATTTCATTTATTTTATTATTCCAAGTCTTTATAGCCAAGAAGTTACAAAAAAAACATAAAATTACCACTTATGTTAATCAACAAATCTACTTTTAGGTTTATGGTGTGTGTCTAAAGGGAGAAATTGTTCTCAGTCTTGTAAATGAATGTGATTATTCGTTAAAATTGCTGATTAATAATTCCTAAATGGGCATTGTAATGCTATAAACCTCTAAAAGCAAAAAAGGGGAGAATATACAGCAGATTCATATAATTATATGCTGTTAAGTCTCAAATCAGTACTGTAACAAGTAATAAATACATTGATCAGTACTGAAGGAGACCGATATCAATTGTGGGATATGGCCAGCCGTTCATCCTGGGCAATACCCCCAGGCTGCCAGATGGAGCCCTCCCTGCAGCATGGAGGTGCCCCAAATGCCAGAAGGGAATTATGGACATTGGAGTTTTCCTTCACAGCCCTGCTGGATACCATGGGGGCCGCCAGAGGACGCTGCAAGGAGGCATAAGGACTTGTATGTTCCCTATAACCCGGAAGTACGTCTTAGTCACAGCGACAGAGGGAATGACGTACTTCTGGGATGAAGTAAAGGAGTTTTCACCTGACCTGGAAGTGTTAAGAGTCATATGGACTGAGGAACAGAAACACTTCCAGGTCAAGAAGTATAAAAGGACGATGGGAAACCCCAGCAGATTGAGCTGAGTTGGGAAGCAGGGTGACTAAGCGTCTGGGAGTGGTGAATTGTGAATTGAGTATTGTAATTATTGATTTATTGAAGAGTATTGTGGAGTGGAGGGTGCTTTGTGCACATTATTGTTCAAATAAATATTATATTTGGACTTTTATCTGGTGTCAGGCGTCTGATCCGAGGGTTCACGGGAGCGATAGCGCCCCCTATCTGTCACACTATACAACAAAAAATTCTCGAAGAGAATCAGCATCATTTTAAAAAAGACTCCTACTGCCAGGTTAAATTGATTAATTTCTTTCTTTCAACATTACTTTAACTTTCAGAATCCATTTCACTCACCTACTCATGAAAAGACTACTTCTAAAGCTCAGATGAAGGAGGGGGTGGTTCCTAGGGGGCAGCCTCATCTTGGGGAAGAGCACACAGTGGTCTTCTCCTGTATTTAATTAGCATAGGCACATAAGAAATTTTATAAATGAGAACAGACCATTTAGTTTAAGTTTGCTTGAGCAATGTAGCAATGACAAATGTGGGGTTGGGGAGCATGCACTGGTACAGCGCGTTGCCACACCCTCCACACAATGAAACAGCTCGGGGTCCTGGTTGGCAACCCACCAGACAGACACCCGGTCCAGTCCCACCCCACCCCGGAAGTTACCATCTATCTGCTGAAGCCAGGTGTTATGTGGACATCCCCTTGGCCTGGTCCTTCCCCTTTGGGGAATTGCATCAAATGGCCATAGTGTCACAACTGATGCTCCCCCACAATGCAGGTAATGTGCCTCATTCAGAACTCTGTGAACAACTGCTCATTCAACACAAAGTCAAACCAGTGTTACTCAAGGATTCTCTGAGGAGACACCGTACCAAAGGAGTCTTCACCTCAGGTTACTGGATAGCGTCCATGTCTCGCAACCATAGAGCAAAACAGGAAGCATCACGACTCTAAAGACTTGGACCTTTGTCCTTTTACAAAGATATCAGGAGCACCACACACCGCTTTCCAGCAATCTCATGACCCCCCATGCTCTCCCAATTCGGCTATTGACTTCATAGGAAGAGTCATCAGAGACATGAATGTCACTGCCAAGGTAAGTAAACCTCTTGACAAGGTCAACACTCTCTTTGCAGATAGACACACTGCTGATGGCTGTGCCTAAGAGGTCATTAAATGCCTGTATCTTGGTTTTCATCCATGGCACTCGTGAGCCCAGACACTCTGATTCCTCACTCAGTCACTTGAGAGCCCCGATCAGAGCCTCCATTAACTCCACTGAGATCACAGCATCATCTGCTAAGTCAAGATCAGTGAATCTTTCTTCATCAACAGATGTCCCACAGCCGCTGGACCCCATGACTCTGCCCAACATCCACTCCATGCAAGCACTGAACAGAGTAGGAGCTAGAATACACCCTTGACGAACCTCAGAATCAACTGGGAAAACCACAGAGGTTCTGTTTCGACTCTGCACAGCACTCCAAGTACCAGTGAACAGGCCTGCCATGATATCCAGCAACTTAGCGGGATCCCGCGAAGTCTCATTATGTCCCATAGGGTAGCTCGAGCAACTAAAGCAAATACTTTACAAAAATTGACAAAGGCTGCAAAGAAACTCTGCCCGATATTCACGTTTGCGCTCCATGCGAACCCTCAGTGCCAGGATGTGGTCGATGGTAGACTTCTTAGGCGTAAAACCAGACTGCTCTGGTCACTGATATGTGAGCAAGTGACCCTAGCAAGAGCAGTGTTATCCCTCTGCAGTTGTCGCAATCCAGGCGATCACCCCTCCCTTTCCAGATAGAGACAACAAGTTCCATTTTCCAGTCAGTTGGGATGATGCCTGTCTCCTAAATGGAAGCAAAGCTTTGCATGCAATGCAAGCAGGGCAACCTTACCACCAGCCTGAAGAAGTTCACCCCAGATACCATAGACCTTTGCAGCCTTCCCTACCTTCAGCTGGTTCACCACTTGTGTAATATCAGTGAGACTGGGTGGTTCACAGCTAATTGAAGGATCAGCCTCAAGATTCGTGGACCAAGAGATATCCAATGACCTACCCGGAGGATCAGCTTTAAACAGCTGCTCAAAGTAGCCAGCCCAGCAAGTCATCCATAAGGACCGTTCCATCACCTTCCCTGACTGCAACTCTCCGAGGAACAGATTAGGATGTGCATAATGCTTCGACTCCTCTCTAAGCAGGATGTGGGTCCCTAGGCCATAGATGGTGTATCACTTGCTCACAGATTCCTCTAACAAACACCTCCTTATCTGCCCTCAGGGCCCTTGCAGTCGTCCTTCTCAATTTCCAGTACAGACTGGAGTTGCCATCAAGTCGTGCACTGCAACTCCTCTTGATGATATCCAGGGTGCCCTATGAGATGAAACACCTTCTGGGCACACTGGTAATACCAACAATAACAAACCAGTGACAAAAAATAAGTAATAATCAGTCACTCTGATCGCTGGCTTCAGATTACTTTACATCTATATACAGTACATTCTATTTACATATCTTTGTACTTAAGTTACTTTTATGTTTATGTATTTGTGTTTACATACACACACATATAATTATGCACATTTATATAATACATATATATATATATATATATATATATATATATATATATATATATATATAGTATATATATATATATATATATATATATATATATATATAGTATAATATGTGTAGTATATGTATATACCGTACATATAGACATAGTTTGCCTTGCTTTCATTTAATGAACAAGCTGCGAGCACAAGGAAAACAAAAGAAAAAAGAACTGTAGATACTGCAAGGTGTGTTCTTCTCTCCTTGAAACAATGGGTATTGAAGGATATAAAGATCCACCTAAGATGGAAATGTTCACTGGAATCTAGAAAGTTTCTAAGAATGACATGTCTGAGGTAAAGCCAAAAGTTCATAAGAGCAGATTCAGCTCAGTAATGTCACCATAACACGAAAGCCTTTCGGCCTTAACACTGTGAGATAATACAGTGCCTAGAAAAAGTATTCACCACCTTGAAAGTTTTCACATTTTATTATCATACGACATTGCACTGCAGTGTATTTAATTTAACTTTTTGGACACTGATCAGAAGAAAAAAGATTCTTTAATGTCAAAGTGAAAACAGATCTCTGCATGAGGTCTAAATTAATTACCAATATAAAACTAAAAAAAATATTAACAAGTAAGTACTTATGTGTTTATTTTATGTTTTATATTTGTATTTTTATTTTATATTTATATATTTTCACTTTGACACTAGAGAATTTTTTATGTTGATGAGTATCAAAAAAGCCAAATTAAATCCATTGTAATTTGTTATATAATAATAAAATGTTAAAACTTCCAAGTGGGTGAAATCTTTTTATAGGCACTATATAAAGTGTGGTATGAGAAATGTAAGGGCTGGTCACTCGCACATAGCATAGAATAAAGTACCCTGCCAGGTAGAAGGATTCAGGTGTCACCTTTACCATTACATAACAGGGACCTCTTCCTTTAACATTTGAGCACTAAGGCTTTTGAACAGCCACTACAAACATTTCTCAAGGAAAAGAAAGACAAAGAAAAGATGAGCCTTCTCTGTTAACTGGGAGAACTGCAAAGAAACTATTAGCTTGTTCCTATTTAACTGCTGGAATTAAGTTCTAAAAAAGCAGTCCCTTAAAGCTGGGATGACAATTCCATTGTCTAAGAGTTTATGTTTTGGCTGGCTGAGCACCCTCTAGCAGCCATAATACATACATGTGCATAGCTTTTTACAGAAATAATCATGTTAACTTAAGTTAGATCGTGTGAGATAAAGGTATCTAAATTAAACAACTCTAGATTGAGAGAGAAACACTAGTAAAACTGTCCTTCAGCAGGAAAATTAAAAAGAAAGGTATGACAAAAGAAAGAATCATAAATATTATGAGGCAGTAAGATGCTTATAGACAAGAGAAACAAGAGAAAAAAACATATGTCAGGCTGAAAAGTAATCTTATTTAATGTGATGGGCTGGTAGAAACAAATAATTTAACAGTGCTTAAATTGTCTCCATGCTGTGGGAAGTGTTGTAGAGCAGTCACAGCAGAAATAAAGATGCTCCAAAAGCCAGCAATGAGGACATCATGTGAAAAGACATCCCAGTGTACTGATATTATATAAAAAGTTATTTCCTACTTTGCGTAGTGAATAGAGACTCATGCTGTGAAGACATCCTATTAACTGCATTTCTGTTTTTGAATTAGATGGTGTATTGCTCAGGACTCAAACCAAGAGCCATTTCAGTTTTCTGATTTGTACTGTAGTAACTGTTGGTGGCCTGCAGGCAGTTGTCTAGATAATGGCAGCCCTCAGAGGTAATCTCTTATCAGCTTGAGCTAATACAAAACTCTCAGCCTTGGCTTATTTCCTAGGTGTTACAATGTGGTTTGAGAACATACCATTTAGTTTCATATGTACGCAAATGATACTTGGCATTACCTTTACTTCAGGCCAAGTGATGTTTCCCTGATTGTGTTTTTTAAAAGGATCTTTCAATAAGTTGAAACATCACATAACTGATAACTACTTCTAAACTAAACTACATTGAATGTCCACTATGAAATATTGAATGCTAAAATTACAGAATACATCAACATAGTCCATCTTGAGAAGTGGTGCTACTTGTCTAAAATAAATAAATATCAATGCTAGTAATCCGAGAGTTTTATTCTCTACTATTGATCATTTGCTAAACCCAGGTTGGAATGTCTCCAATAAACTACCAGTGAAACTTGTGAGGCTTTTGCTATATTTTTAATCACAAAATCAATGATATTAGAAACAATATTGTACATCCCCCCCAATACTGATCTATGACATTCTGGTATTCCATTTAAAGCAAATTATTTTCTTTCACCAGGATAGATTTACCCAATCTATATATAATAATTTCTCAGCTGAGGCCATCCACCTGTGTCCTTGACCCAATACCAACAAGTTTTTTCCAAGAAGTATCCGGAGTGCTAATTGATAGTGTGCTTGATATAGTAACTTCATCATTAGATATGGGGTCTTCCCAGACTGTCTTAAAACTGCTGTAGTTAAACCCCTGCTCAAGAAAAATAATCTTGATTCCTCTGTTTTTGACAATAGACCTATTTCTAACCTTCCTTTCTTAAGTAAAATCCTAGAAAAGGCAGTCATTACGCAGCTAAATGATCACTTGAATAAACATTCTATTCTGATAAGTTTCAGTCAGGTTATAGAACAAATCACAGTACAGAAACTGTACTTGTTAAAATAGTAAATGATCTGTGGGATAATGCAGGTAAAGGCTGTTTATCTGTTCTCATCATCTTAGATCTGAGTGCAGAATTTGATACCATTGATCACAATATTCTTAGAAATCACCTTAGTCAGTGGGTGAGCCTCTCTGTTAATGTCTTAAATTGGTTTGAGTTTTACTTAACTTACTTACTTAGGTAGAAAATTCTTTGTTAGTTGTGGTCGTTCTACTTTGAAGACACATGGTATTCTATATGGTGTTCCACAAGGATCTATCCTGGGTCCACTGCTCTTTTCTATCTATATGCTTCCATTAGGTCAGATTATCTCAAGAGATAATGTGAGCTACTACAGCTATGCTGATGACACACAACTGTATTTATCAAAAGTGCCTGATGATCCCGACTCTCTTGGTTCACTGACCCAATGTCTGTGTTGTGTTTCTGAATGTAGTAATTTTCTCAAACTAAATAAGGAGAAAGCATAAATCATAGTGATTGGCAAAAATGGATATAGTGAGAGTATTAGAAATAAACTTGATCCATTAGGTTTAAAAGTCAAGACAAGATAAAGAATTTAGGGGTAATTATTGACTCTGACCTGAATTTTAAATCACAAATTAATCAGATTACCAGGACAGCATTTTTTCACTTATATAAATATAGCAAAAGTTAGACCCCTTATAACACTGCAAGATGCTGAAAAATTAGTTCACATCTTTGTTTATAGTCGACTAGATTACTGTAACGCACTCCTTTCAGGACTGCCCAAAAAAGACATTAATCAGTTGCAACTAGTGCAGAATGCAGCTGCCAGAATCTTAACTAGGAAAAAAAAATCTAAGCACATCTCTCCAGTTTTGATGTCACTAAATTGGTTACCCGTGCCATTTAGAATTGACTTTAAAATACTGCTTATGATTTACAAAGCCTTAAATAATCTCACTCTATCCTATATTTTGGAATGCCTGTCACATTACACTCTAAATCATAACCTTAGATCTTCAAATGAGTGTCTGCTTATAATTCCAAGAGTGAAACTTAAAAGCAGTGGTGAGGCAGCCAACTGCTGTTATGCACCTAAAATCTGAAATAGTTTACCGATAGAAATTCACCAGGCTAATACGGTGGAGCATTTTAAAAAAACTGCAAAAAAACACTGTTTTAACATGGCTTTCTCATAGCTTCATTTCAGTGTAAACCTGATATTCTGTATATCCATCCATCCATCCATCCATCCATTATCCACCGCTTATCCGAGGTCGGGGTCGCGGGGGCAGCAGCCTAAGCAGGGAAGCTCAGACCTCCCTCTCCCCGGCCACCTCCTCCAGCTCTTCTGGGAGGACCCCGAGGCGTTCCAGGGCCAGCCGGGAGATATAATCCATCCAGCGTGTCCTGGTTCTGCCCCTTGGCCTTCTCTCAGTGGGGCATGCCCGGAACACCCCCCCAAGGGAGGCATCCAGGTGGCATCCTAACCAGATGCCCGAACCACCTCAACTGACTCCTCTCAATGCGGAGGAGCAGTGACTCTACTCCGAGTCTCTCCCGGATAACTGAACTCCTCACCCTATCTCTAAGGGAAAGTCCACCCACCCTGCGGAGAAAACTTATTTCGGCAACTTGTATCAGCGATCTTGCTCTTTCGGTCACTACCCAAAGTTTGTGGCCATAGGTGAGGGTAGGAACGTAGATTGACTGGTAAATCGACAGCCTCGCCTTTTGGCTCAGCTCTCTCTTCATCACGACGGACCGTTGCAGAGCCCGCATTACTGCGGATGCCGCACTGATCTGTCTGTCAACCTCCCGCTCCATTCTTCCCTCACTCGTGAACAAGACCCCAAGATACTTGAACTCCTCCACTTGAGGCAGTACTGTGCTCCCAACCCGGAGAGAGCATTCCACCCTTTTCCGGCTGAGAACCATGGCCTCGGATTTAGAGGTGCTGACTCTCATCCCCGCTGCTTCGCACTCGGCTGCGAACCACTCCAGTGAGAGCTGGAGGTCACTGTCTGATGAAGCCAACAGAACTACGTCATCCGCAAATAGCAGAGACAAGATTCTGAAGTCACCGAACAAGATCCCCTCCCCTCCTTGGCTGTGCCTAGAAATTCTGTCCATATTACTTATGAACAGAATCAGTGACAAAGGGCAGCCCTGGCGGAGTCCAACCTCAACAGGAAACGAGTCCGACTTATTACCGGCAATGCGGACCAAGCTCCTGCTCCTCCTGTACAGGGACTGGATGGCTCGTAACAACAAGCCTTGTACCCCGTACTCTTGGAGCACACCCCACAGGATGCTTCAAGGGACACGGTCGAATGCCTTCTCCGAATCCACAAAACACATGTGGACTGGTTGGGCAAACTCCCATGCCCCCTCCAGGATCCTGGTGTGATCCTGGTGTATAGCTGGTCCAGTGTTCCATGGCCGGGACGGAATCCACATTGTTCCTCTTGAATCCGAGATTCGACCATCGACTGAACTCTCTTCTCCAGCACCCCTGAATAGACCTTACCGGGGAGGCTGAGGAGTGTGATCCCCCTATAGTTGGAGCACATCCTTCGGTCACCCTTCTTAAAAAGGGGAACCACCACCCCAGTTTGCCAATCCAGAGGCACTGCCCCTGATGTCCATGCGATGTTGCACAGATGTGTCAACCAGGACAGGCCCACAATATCCAGAGCCTTGAGGAACCCAGGGTGAACCTCGTCCACTCCAGGGGCCCTGCCACCTCGGAGCTTTTTAACTACCTCGGCAACCTCAGCCCCTGTTATGGACGGGCCCCCCCCCAGAGTCCTCCAGCTCTGCTTCCTCTAAGGAAGACATGCTGGTGGGATTGAGAAGATCCTCGAAGTATTCCTTCCACCGGTCAATAACGTCTACAGTTGAAGTCAGCAGGGCCCCATCTCCACTGTACACAGCATT
This sequence comes from Erpetoichthys calabaricus, assembly GCF_900747795.2. Classification (NCBI taxonomy): domain Eukaryota; kingdom Metazoa; phylum Chordata; class Cladistia; order Polypteriformes; family Polypteridae; genus Erpetoichthys; species Erpetoichthys calabaricus. Next base: position 206,843,974 of record NC_041397.2, on the reverse strand, counting down.
GGTGGAGCACTGCTTTCCCCTCCTGAGGCGCCTGACGGTTTGCCAAAACCTTCTCGGTGCTGACCGAAAGTTGTTTTCCATGGCTTCCCTAAACTCCTCCCATGCCCGAGTTTTTGCCTCTGCAACAGCCGATGCCGCCACACGCATGGCCCGCCGGTACCCCTCAGCTGCCTCTGGAGTCCCACTGCTCAACCAGACCCGATAGGACTCTTTCTTCAGCTTGATGGCCTCTTGAATCTTAGGTGTCCACCACCAGGTTCGTGGATTGCCGCCACGAGAGGCACCGACAACCTTGTGGCCACAGCTCCGTTCTGCTGCTTCGACAATGGAGGCTCAGAACATGGCCCATTCAGACTCAATGTCCTTTGCCTCCCTCGGAATGAGGTTGAAGTTCTGCTGGAGGTGGCAGTTAAAGATCTTTCTGACCGGTTCCTCCGCCAGACGTTCCCAGCAGACCCTCATTATTCGTTTGGGTCTGCCTGGTCTGTCTGGCAGCCTCTCCCGCCATCTGATCCAACTTACCACCAGGTGGTGATCAGTTGACGGCTCAGCCCCTCTCTTCACCCGAGTGTCCAAGACATAAGGTCGCAGATCTGATGACACGATTACAAAGTCGATCATCAAGCTGCGACCTTGGGCATCCTGGCGCCAAGTGCACTTATGGACACCCTTATGCTCGAACATGGTGTTCATTATGGACAATCCGTGACCAGCACAGAAGTCCAACAACTGAACACCACTCAAGTTTAGATCAGGGAGGCCGTTCCTCCCAATCACGCCTCTCCAGGTTTCACTGTTGTTGCCGACATGAGCGTTTAAGTCTCCCAGCAGGACGATAGAGTCCCCAGGAGCTGCACCTCGCAGCGCCTCTTCCAGGGACTCCAAGAAGGCTGGGTACTCTGAGCTGCTGTTCGGCGCATAAGCGCAAACAACAGTCAGAGTCTTTCCCCCAACTCGAAGGCGTAGGGAAACAACCCTCTCGTCCAACGGGGAGAACCCCAACGTACAGGCCTCATGCCGGGGTGCCATAACCAAGCCCACCCCTGCCTGACGCCTCTCACCCACAGCAACTCCAGAGTGGAACAAAGTCCAGCCTCTCTCAAGAGGAATGGTTCCAGAGCCCAGACCATGCATAGAGGTGAGCCCGACTATATCTAGCCGGTACCTCTCAACCTCTTGCACCAGTTCAGGCTCCTTCCCCGCCAGAGAGGTAACATCCCATGTCCCAAAAGCCAGTTTTGGCAACCGAGGGTCGGAACGCCAGACTTCCCACCTTCGGCTACCACCCATATCACATTGCACCCGACCCCTATGACCTCTCTTGCAGAAGGATATTCTGTATATGCATTTATTTATCTTTTTAATCATGGCTCTGCAATCCGTACCAACCCCTGCTTTCTCTGCTGTTCTTTTGACAATCTGCTCCATCACCACCTGATCAAAACACCGTGCAGTCCCTAAATTGAAGGATTGAAGGCCAGATGTCCACATGACCATCATCATCTAATTCTTCCACATAAAGCCTGAAAACCATGAGGACTGATTAAGATCATTTAGGTTAGGTAGAAAGCCCAGTAGGGGTTGGACGGTCTTGTGACCTTGAAACCCGTGCAGATTTTGTTTTGTTTTTTTCTCCAGCCCTCTGGAATTTTTTTTCTGTCCTTTGTGGCCATCAAACCGTACTTTATTCTTTGCTATTCAGTATTGCCTAATCTTTTATAAACTTTTCTTTCTTCATTTTCATTGTAAAGCATTGTAAAGCACTTTGAGCTACATCATTTGTATGAAAATGTGCTATATAAATAAATGTTGTTGTTGTTATTGTTCTCCTTAATTATAAAAACATAAATTCTTCAATTGGTGGGAATTGGTGGGAATGTTCCAGAAAGTGACTCGTCAACTGTATTATTTATAAAGTGTTGAAAATGACTTTTTATGAATTAGCCCACAAGTTAAAGGTTGTCTTTGACACCGGTCTTTGTTTAACTCTCATTAAGCCAACTGCACCTAATGCTTTTCCAAGCTAATAAGTACAGGAAAATTAAGGAGGTTTTTTAGTATGCAGTATGCCTTAGCAGAAGTGGCTACTACAATGCATTATTTATATTATAAAGGCTCCTCATATGTAGCTCTCATTTGATTCAAAATGCTCATGCAAAAATCTTTACCAGGATTAAGAAGTATGAACATACAAGTCTTGTTCTTAAGTCTCTGTTTTGGCTTCCAGTTACATTTCAGACCAATTTCATAATACTTGTTCTAACTGATAAAGCTTTAAAAGGCTTGACAATCACCTTAACAGAGCTAATCAGTGCATATGTTCAAAAGAGTACATTATCATCACTACATGTTTGTCTTCCTAATATTGTAATGATAAATTAAAGCCTTTTGACCCAGAGCCCAGCACCTATGGGATGTTTTGCCTGCTACGGTAATTGATGGCCCATGACTCTAATGTATGCTGAAGACAAATTATTTTAGTCTTGCATACTCTGATTAGAGCTGGTGATTAAGCTGTTTATATTTTAACTATGTCCATTAGTTATTTAGTGATCATTATGAACTCTTATTGTCCTTTTTCAACTTTTTTTTCTTTTCTGTATCCTATTAAGGCACCCTGGATTGGGCAGTCACTGGCACAACACCTATCATCTAATTTTACTTATATGGCTGTAGACATCAGCATATACTTACGGTACTACCAAATGCATATTAGAGAAGCCAGCTAGATGGCCTAGATAAGCAAAACAGTTTTTTTTATGTAAATGACCAGAACTGCTGTTAATAGGAGCTTTTGTATTCCTTATCCCTGTTATCCACTGACCATGTCCCAATTGTTATGTTAATAGAAATTTATAATGACACGATTTTGTTATGTTTAACTATTGACATGTTAATGTATACAAATATGGTTTATTATTTTCTTTTAATGTGTTTCAGTCCTAAATTTGTGTAAGCATTTTCAGCTTGTACTCAATGAAGAGTGCTATAGAAGAATACATTTATTTGAATTGAATTATTCATAGTTCTGAATCCAATATTTTAATAGACATAGACACAGAAAATGCGATTTAACATGTATTAACTATGTGTGTAAGCCATGCATGTGGGATGAAAGAAATGAAGCTTAGAGAAAGTCCAAGGAGTAGAAATGGAACTGTTAATGCATCTATTTAGTGTGGACATTAAAAAAATCAACACGAATAAAAAAAAAAAATTAAGTTCAATTTCATTCACTACAATATAGAAAATACACTGTTGTCACGGTAAATATTATAGCATAAACAATTAGAGACAAAACAGCTAGAGAAATTCAATCTGATAAAACAGGACAGGGAGAGCCCTTATTGAGGTATTTAAATTCCTAGTGGGTACAAACACACTCCATTTCCCCAAGTTTTTTCTTTTTAGGAAGCTAAAAGTGGTCATGGATCTGTGAGATTAATTTGTGGGAAAGGTAAAGATAAATGTTTCCCTACAGAAGTTTTACTTGATGAGAAGGAACATAGGCACAAATACAACAGGTCTTTTAAATAAGATGGTAGACCTCTAGTGTATACTATGTGGAAGTTCAGCCCACAGTCAGACACCGAGACACAAGTCCAAGCACAACACACCCTTCAATCTTTTTTCTTTTCTTTACAGCATGCAATTCACACACTTCTTCCCAATACAGCTCAGTCCCTTCTTCTCTTTTCTTTCCTATTCCTTTCTATTTCTCTTTCGCCGCCTCCACTCCTCTCCTGCAAGCTCTGTCCTCCACCTTCCGGCTCCCTGAATGGAGTGAGGTGGCCTCTTTTAAACTGCACCCCGAAATGCTCCAGGTACTCCACGATCATCTTCTGGCAGCACTTCCGGGAGTGGCAGAAGTGCTGCAGACCAAGGCTCTGGAGCTGTCCAGGCGCTCCCTGTTGGTGGCCACGGGCCCCAGCAGGGTTTGAGCTTCCAAGCTCCAGGCTCCGATGCAAACCAGGGGGGTTGCCCTGCTGTGTCCCGGGGGAGGTACTGCTGTTGATATGTCCTCTCTCCCGGTCCTCTCCTCAGAAGGGCCTCCTGACCAGGCAAGGCCCCTGGCCATCTACCACAACTAAGCATGGGTGATTTTCTATTTATGAATGTCCGTACATTTTTTCTCATCACAGATAATGCAGTCGTTTTCACTTACTTGTTTTTTTCCTTTAACAGGAATATGGCACCTTTTACCCTTGGATTTAAATGCTCAATGCCAAAAAAGTCTCTATGGGCAAAGTGACCACCTATATCATATACTGTATTTAATATATTCTCAAAAAAATGACATCTTATAACACTATTTTGCAAGTCATACTTTTTCTTGTTTATTATTCCTGACTCTTCATTAAATTATAAGCGTTCAGAAAATGGCTGGATGTATCATAATTCTGGATTGTCTGTTTAATAACAGTAAATAGCCTCAACATTTCTTCATACACTATAGATTATCGGATGTATATACAAGTCAGGTTTATTAGGTTGTCTGTCAGCTGAATTGGATGCATATAAAATCTGGCACAGTTGTTTTTCTTTTGCCTACTGCTACAGTTTGGTGCTAGCACGTTAACCAAGGTTAAACATGACAGAACACCACAGACTGAGATGTGGAGAGCAGCACTTCAACACATCTCAAGGGTTATTTCAAATTGCGCTGAGAAAAACAAATAAGAGACAGAAGCTTTGTAGCTTCTGATTATAATATGGTTTCAGTGAGTCTTTGAAATTCAGTAGGAGAAAGTTGAGAGGAAAGGAAATGTTCCAGTGGATTATGATTTGTACTTAAGATCCTAATATTCAGTTGATAAGCACACATTAGTGAATTTTTTATATGAGGAAATGTTGATTTGTTTTCTTGAGCATCTTTCAGATTTTGTAATCTTATTTCATTAAAAGCATAATTTTTAAGAAAAATTGATTTTTAATAATAGGTGATACTGTGCCACAGTGGTTAGTGCTTTAAAAGGCTGAGTTTGAATTCAGGCCCTAGCATTATGTTTGTAGTGTTTCTTCATTTTCTTCAATATAGTGAAAAGTCAAGCAAAATGACACCTTTTATTGGCTAACTAAAACGATTACAATATGCAAGCTTTCAAGGCAACTCAGGCCCCTTCTTCAGGCAGCTTGCATATTGTAATCTTTTTAGTTAGCCAATAAAAGATGGCATTTTTCTCGACTTTTCACTACATTCATAATGGCTAACACAGTACAACACCCTAGTACTTCATTTTCTTCAAGTATGTGTGTTTTTTTTCTCCAGGTACTCCAGTTTCCTTCCCACATTTTCCAGAAACTGTGAAGGAATAACAAGAAGATGATCACGTGAGAAGGGTTGGGATACTATGAGTAATCCTGTGCATTGCCCATTGCAAGTCACATTGAATGAGATTGCAAGAGTACGTGGGGTGTGAAGCAACAAAAAACATTGTTTTTGGTGAAAAACTCCGATAACATGGTAGGTACAGGAGTGCTGTCATGGTGCAAAATGCAGTTTTGCGTGCACCACTGCTTCAGACATTATTTTATCTCAGACACCTCAGCATTTCAGTGTAATGTTGCTGATTAAATGTCTGTTCATGGGAAACCTCTTTACTAACAAGTAAATTAATGTTGAAAAACTTCATTATCATTATAGTCTTGATGTACGATATAACCTAACATGCTTTTTCATGGCTTGTGGAAAAAATTGCTGAAGTCACATGCAGAATTATAGAATAAATGTCAGAAACATATATCTGGATCAACGTGTCACCATGCCACTTGGCAGACTGATTAACAAGACTGTAGGCATATTTGATAACTGATAACCGATATTTGATATGCTATTGATTGATTCCAGGAATTTTAGAATCCCTCCCTTGTATCTCTCCCTGTAGTTACTTTTTTGTATTGTATACTTTATTTTGAACTACATATATATATAGTGGATTCAGAAAGTCCTCTGAGCCTTTCAATTTATGTCCACTTTATTTTGAGTAATATGATTCTGACAAATCTCCCGATCTATGCCTCATCACAATTTTATCGCAGAGGTCTACAGATACAGTAGGTCCTTGGACTTCATGAATTGTTTTGTCCTGACATGCAGTGTGAATTGTGGGACTTTATATATACTGATGTATGCCTTTCTAAATGATGTCCAGTCAATTCAGTTTTCCACTGGTGGACTCCAATCAAGCTTTAGGCATGTATCAAGAATTATTAAAGCAAACAGAAGCACGGACCAAACTTTAGAGTGCCACAGCAAAGGTTCTGAATTCTTATATGAAAGAGAGATTTCAGTTTTTTATTTTTAATAAATTGGCAAACCTTTCTGAAAACATGTTTTCACTTTGTCATTACGAGTTACTGAGAGTAGATTGATGGACAAAAATAGAAACTTAATCCATTTAAAATAATAATCTACAACATAATCATCTAAATAAAAAATGAATATATATAGTAGTTTCTCTCTAGATATCATATGATTTTTTATATAGGTCCAATTTTTTTTTGCTCTTTAAATTTGTTGTTACTCCCACTGTACTTTTTTTTAATAAATAATAATTGGCAGTTGTTTCAAATCATCTTTCAATTAACATTTTGATCTTTATTTTTGTTAAGATGATTAAAACTGACTGCTACTATGCCATGTAACAGTCTGTTGCAGCACCCAAAGCATCCCCTTCTAGTGCCAAAGGATAAGGGAAGGCTCTCCTTAACAGTTCAATAATTTAGGCAATATATATAGCACTCAGTGTGAAGTGCTACTCCTTCAGATTAAGAAAATGTAATCAATGCCCCCAAAACACCTCTCACTGCAGGCTCACTAGCATAGCTTATTGAATAGGAATTGCATGAGCAACCTATGAAAAGCTGGGGAGATTAAATCTCTGATGCCCTGTCCAGAGATTGTTCCTGACTTGCTAGGAGAGGCTTTAGTTTCTCCACAACCCTGCTCAGAAAAAACTTGATTTGGAAAATGGATGGATGAATGGATATAAGTAGGTAGTGAACCACATGGGAATTTCCCAGGATCTGCTGTGTAGAACTGTAGCTTTTTCTGTTTGTTTCATCTCTAAGCATGTATAGGGTTCATTGACTGTGACTGAGTCACTCTTCTATTTTAATTTGCCATCTCTTTATTATCCTAGTTTTTGGCAGTAGCCACTTTGCTTATCATTTTAGTCTAACTTGCATTACACTTTTGACACTCTTTTCAGTATGTCTTTCCCTGACTCTTTGTCCTTTTTCATTGATTTAAATGCTGCGGGGCACTTTTTTCTTGCTATTGTTTAAGAAAAAATGAGCACCAATCAAACACAGTCTATAACAGTGCCTTATCTGTATTGTTAAGTTTTTTTTTTATACAAAATGGTGATCACTTTACTTTTAGTCCATTCACATTGTCACATTTACATATCACTTACTCTGACTGTTGACTAAAGACCCTGTCACATTAGATGTCTTTTCCATTGATTTTCAGTTGCAGACTTCATTTCAGCGAGTGAGGAGCATTCATGGTGCACTCCTATGACTGCCACTCATGTAGCTCGACATTCTCAGGAACTCAGTCTGACCATTCTGTGACTCGCCCTGACAAAAGCATGTAAGTTGTGTGTTTGTGAGAGTTGACAAGCAATGACAACTCACCCAGAATTGCAATGCATACAATGAGGAATAAGCATGTGTTTTGGACCTCACAAACAGAAAAGAGGATTGCCTGTCTGATGTCTTGAGTTTTACATACCACTACAGAATGGAAAAACAAGAAACAGGCCAAGACTGCAGCTGAACTCTCCATACCTGAAAAGTATTTGCAAGTAGAACATTATTGACTGTGAGAAAAAGGATTGAGCTTGTGATTTTCTGGAACTGTGCAGCTGTGCTGGAAAATTGTCATGGGCTGTCTAATTTTTCATTCCCTGCAATTTCTAGTCATGTTACCTGAGGATGTCAGATTACATGATCAGCATCAACATTCGTTAAGTTTCTCATCCCCTGCAACTAGAAGCAGTGTAATATATAGCTAGCTTAAAGTGAGGACTGTGGGTGGAGTTATAACAAAATCCCCTGTTCACCAAGCTATATTCTGATTATTTTCCCACTGTTGCTTCTGAAGTTCTGTTTCTTTTGTGGTTGTGTTCTGCCATGGCTTGTAATAACAGTTTTTTTCCTAAATGGTGCCTACTTTTCACCAATCACATTACTTTTTACACATAACAATACATCTGAACTGAATGAATTACATTGCATTATCTTATAGATAAATGTCTACGCGTGGAAGTGTGCAGTCTGTCTGTCCCAGAAGTGAGAGGTGGAGTCGGGGTAAGGGCTCCACCTCCGAGGATACATAAGTGAGGCCAGCACGTCGGCAAAATGAAACCTCCGAAGAAAGAGTCACACGCTTAATGGCTAATACAGAAACAAGGCGAGGACATCAGCAAAACGGTATCCCTTTTAGTTTTCCTCCCGCTGCTAATATGCTAGTGAGGCGAGCACGTCGGCAAAATGAAACTTCCTAGGAGAGAGATGCCTAGAGTAGTTCCTTTAATTTACCTGACTTCTCTACATTTCAATTTTTTTTCTAATGATTTCTAATGAATAGTTTCTAGGACCCCGTGCTTTTTACAGCATGAGCTTACACAGCTGGAATTTTAATAAAAGCCTTACAGTTTTGAAAAAGCCATGTTGCACTTTCTGTGGCATGTTATGTACACACATGATAAAAAATACCCAGAAAATGAGAAAGACCGAGTAAGTGATAACAGATTGAAGCACCACAAACCAATTACTGATTTTTTGAATGTATGACAAGTCATTGTTGGAGATATGGTAAAAAGTATTGAAGACAACGTTTTTAAGTAAGTAAACTCACTGACACTCACTGATACCAATCAATCTGTAAATACATGGAGAAAACATGTAAACTTATGTACACCCTGGAGCTGTAAGGCAGGAGTGTCGGCAATGCACTACTGCTCTGCCCATGTTAAAACACCGGTGCTAAACTTACTAAACTTAAAACTGATTAAATGTAGGTGAATTGTCATTGCTAAACTGGCTCTATTCATCCTGAGATGGATTGGTTCCCTGTCAGTAAAAGCAGTTGGTGATGGCTTTCCAAGGTGAATCCATGATCCTGGTCCTATAGGGTGCTGTTCAGGAAGATGAGTGGCAAAGTGAAGCATACAGCTGGTCTCCTTTTACAATTGCACAAATCTCACAACAATGTTTTGCTTTTCAATTTTTTTCCTTCTTAAAATGTCATGGATACACTATTTTGCAATATGTGTGTAATCTCAAGATGTGAATCAATACTCAATAACATTCTCATTTTGAAAAATGGATATATTTCATAAGTGTTAAGGATTTTTTTCACTATGGTATCTCTGTACCCGCAAGTTCAATTATAAAATACAAGACCGAACTAGCAGTAGAGTGTTGTACCGTGTTAGCCATAGATTGATATAGGAGAAAGTAGGATGAAATGACACCTTGCCTGATGAAGGGGCCATAGCTGCCTGGAAAGCTTGCATTTGTAATCTATTTAGTTAGCCAATAAAAGGTGTCATTTCACCCTACTTTCTCCTGTATCAAGACTGAACTAGTTAATTTTTAAACACAATTTCATTTGGTAAATAAATATATGTCATGATTGCAAAGAGGTAACATCAACTTGAAAAATGGCAAACTTATCCTTTAACATATTCTCCTACATGAACGCTAGGTAAACATTTCAACTGACAAATATAAAATTAAATACAGTATGGTTACAATAAGCTATCCAATGTACTATTATTATTGTAGTTGTTAACCAAATTGAGTACAGAATATTTTTTCTTTGTCATAAGACAAAATATACAATATGCCCATGTTTCTCATTGTGTCAGGGGCTACAAAATAAATTTTAAAAAGCAGCTTTTGTCAGTAGTGCGCTTATGGTATGTCCTCTTTTTAGGAGAAGGTACAGATATTTTCTGTAAACTGGTGGACAGAAGAAATAAGATTTCTCAAGAATAACTCAAAGTTCTTCTGAATGAAAGGTATGTTGGAGTTATTTAATACAAAGAAAGGAACAAAGGTAAGCTGGAGTGATTTAATACAAGGAACAGAACAAAGTAGGACACAATGATCTTTAAATATCTGCTTCATTTTCTTTCAGAATAACTTAAAAAAAAAAAAGTCTCAGCTGAACGGTTTGTAGTTGCCGCTGAAAAGTATGCATGGATATTTCTCACTTTAAGTAGATTGCACATACTGTATTGTATAGCACACTTTTTCAAAACCAAAAAGAAGTTTGTATGTTACATAGTCTATAATGACAAGTTTACTATGTCACTTTATTTATATCAGAATGCCATGAGAGCAAGCAGGTCAACATGGAGATGCTAATTTGATTTCTTCAGTTTGTATACAAGGAATCAATGAACCATTTCAGAGTTCTTTTATTCTGCAAAAGTAGGTGTAACATACAGTATATCAACTGGGGTAGTTAAGGGAATATAGAATAAATGAAAGATTACAAGAAGGAAAAAACTGCTTGGCAATTAGCAACAGTGACATCGCTGCATTTAAGAATACCAAAACATGATATTTATCTGTTACTTGACCTGTATTGTTTGTAGTGATAGCTGGGAAAATTTTTGAACCTAATGTTTTCATAAAGAATATAGACCACAAGGTTTATGATACCATAGATGGTTATGTTGTGCAAAAATTAAGCAGCAAACTCACATCAGTAATTTAACATGTCTTTAAAATGTTTACACTTCACTAAAGTTTGCATAACTCATCATGAAATGCATTGTCTACTCCCACCATGCCAAGCAAATTTTACAAATGGTTGTTTTCTTCCAATAACAGCTGCACTCCAATGCTGCTGCCACTGTACTTCTTTCACAGCTCCTTCCATTAGGTTCCAATGAGCTGCTATGTCCAGGATTCTGCCTATATCCAAAACTAGGATAGAAGCAGAGGAATGGGTTTCATAAGCACTACTCTCTCTTTCTCTCTCTGTCTCAAACACAGAAGTATATATCCTCTGCACAGGCTTATTTTATGACTGGCTTTTCATAATGGCTCCATCCTTTCTGACAGTCCGAGGAGACTTTGGCAGTGTTTTCCACCCTCATCTTCTGGCCACACCAGAATTTTCATGCCAAAAATGCACTCAACTGGGAAGAATTTAATCATTTTAAAGATTTTTTTTTCTAACTAAGCCCTCCTTTTTTATTTAGGGAAATGTATCACTCACAAAAGTAGACTTAAAGCATATATTAAGCAATAAAAGTAGAGGTGGGTGGTATGGTATAAAAAATGTGTCATAGCACAAACTGTAGGCTTTACTTTAGTTTAGGATATTGAGATTCAGCCTAAGTATTACTAGCCAAGATTAAAAGTACTGGAATTATTAGAGGTATTGATGTGAAGTTTAGTCACACAAACTATTCTGTTTTGGTTTTGACATATGGTGGATGCACATTTCCAAATTATTTATGCATATGGCTATTATGTGCTTAATTTCTACAGTTTCACATTTTATTTTATTATTCACAAGTTATTTGCAATTTAAAACCAAGTGGTTTTACCAATTGGCTTTGTACATCCACTATTGTATATCTACTATTATTTTTCATCTGAAAACTCTGCTCACACTAGTTGTTGTGAATGGATAATGAAGGTAGTACACACTTCACAAAAATTATTTTCACTTTTTTTAATTGTAATAAAAATATATGTAAAATGCAGATGATATGTTTTGTTGGACTGTTTGCTTTGTGAACATATTCATTAAGCTTTAAATCTTTTTCTTCATGTTTGGCCTAATGCACCATTAGTTGCAAATGTAAGTGGCTTGGAAAATATATTTTATATATTAATTCTTCCCTACTAAATTCATAAAACATAATGCTATGACTGGGGAGAAAATCAACTTCAACAACACCAAAATCTTTTAAACAGAGTTCTCCTGAATGGTGCAATTCTAAAGTCCTAATCCAAACATGCTTTGAGTTGTTCACTTAATTGAATTTATTAAGTGAGCAGCTATATAGAATGTCTCAAAACTTATACACATTTTAAAAAATAATATTAACGAATGCATTCAGGATGGAAAAAATCTACATGTGGCTCTGTGTAGTGAAAGGACTTTATTAAATCTGATAATACCATTATGTAATTGAGAGCAATACTATATGTCATTTTTACCTGTACAGTATAAGCATTTTTATATATACATTTTTATTACCAACAATTTTTCTTTCCTTTTTACACAACTTTCCACATAACATGCAAATGCTGACTCTGTTTTTTGCCCATTTTTATTGTTGTTGATTCCAGTGGATATTCACTGTTATCTTACATAGATTTGCCTCTAAAACATTTGCAGACTCTTTTCAGTATATCCCTGTCATTAAGCTTGTATGTTAAGTACCTTTAATCAAACACCTCAACTGGTTTTCGTTTATATTGTATCTTTTTTTCTTTTTAAAGGACTAAACGCAGGAGAATATACAAGTTCTCTTGTTACTTTTTTTAGACACCTAGTACTAATCATGGAATAGAAACCATCATACTGCAGTAACTTTGGAGTGAAGCCACCCAAAACAAAAATGAGTTCAACTAACTTTGATTGCTGCATATGAAGTTTAATAATGAGATTAGACTATCTGCTTGTGACATACCAATTAAAAAGGGTAATACATACCCTTTGTTTTAGTCTTAAAAATATAACAAAAAATTTACCATTAAAATGACTGTGCAATAAAAATGTCTGATGCTCAGATCTCAGCCTGTACAGAATATATTAAAAGGTTGAACAAAAGCAGGTCACTTCATTACAGGTCTCCGATTCATACTAATGACTATCTGACATTTCCTGTGTATGGAATAATAAAATTATTTACAAAGGGAAAATAATCTTGCTGCAGTGTTTTAACTAACCTCAGTGATTACAATTCTTGACACTCGTGGAAAAGCATTTTTAATTTATAAATCAAACTGATGCATATGGTGTGACACAAAAATACTAGAAGAAAATGCCTTACATTGTTTTTTTGACATTACCTGGTTTAAAACGAAGAGCTGCAACAACCCTGCTTTAGCAATGGTTAGAAAATGATTTTCATAGCCCATGAGATGCGTTCTATCAAAATCTTCAAGGTGCATTTCTAACTTTATTGTAGATATGGTAATGTGCCTATGGATTATTTGCATTGGCTTTTCTGCCAGTATAACAATAAAGACAGATACTACAAGTCCATCACATCCTAACCTGTGTCTGTATTTTTCCATTAAATATACCTGCATATCTGGATATATAGCAATGCAGTATATTGCACATTCTGTAGTGTTTATTATTTGCAGAACAATTGATATTTTATCTCTTTATACTCTACAACATGGAAAGTGACTAACAGTTTGTTATTTGTATCATAATGTACCAAGGAAAATGGCTAATTTGTCCCCTTTTCCAAACTTATCATAAGTTAACTATAAAATAAAAGTAATTAAGTTCTTTCCAAAACAAAGTAAACTTGTACATCTTCCTTTTACCTTTGCAAATAGCTTGCTCTTTTGTGTTTCTTCAAACTGTATTACAATATAAAGTCTGATCCTCAAAATGCAACATCCATCCATCCATCCATTTTCCAACCCGCTGAATCCGAACACAGGGTCACGGGGGTCAGCTGGAGCCAATCCCAGCCAACACAGGGCACAAGGCAGGAAACAATCCTGGGCAGGGTGCCAACCCACCGCAGGACACACACAAACACACCCACACACCAAGCACACACTAGGGCCAATTTAGAATCGCCAATCCACCTAACCTGCATGTCTTTGGACTGTTGGAGGAAACCGGAGCGCCCGGAGGAAACCCACGCAGACACGGGGAGAACATGCAAACTCCACGCAGGGAGGACCCGGGAAGCGAACCCAGGTCCCCAGATCTCTCAACTGCGAGGCAGCAGCACTACCCACTGCGCCACCGTGCCGCCCATCAAAATGCAACATTGAAACAATTTTAGCTTATCTTTGACTAAACTGGAATTATAGCACATTTCGGAAATATTTTTTTGACTATTTGCTCAAAAGATGTGAGAAACTATATAAAAATCTTAACCAGAAAATGGAATTCAGGCTGAAACATAAGAATAAGCTAAAGTAGTATTTATACACCAGAATCAAAAGATCATATTTATATAGACCATATTTATATAAGGGCAGCATGGTGGTGTAGTGGTAGTGCTGCTGCCTCGCAGTAAGGAGACCTGGGTTCGCTTCCTGTGTCCTCCCTGAGCGGAGTTTGCATGTTCTCCCCATGTCTGGGTGCTCCGGTTTGCTTATACAGTCCAAAGACATGCAGGTTAGGTGCATTGGCGATCCTAAATTGACCCTGGTGTGTGTGTGTGTGTGTGCCCTGCCAGGGATTTGTCCCTGCCTTGCGCCCTGTGTTGGCAGGGATTGGCTCCAGCAGACCCCCGTGACCTTGTGTTAGGATATAGTGGGTTAGAAAATGACTGACCGATCATATTTATATATCATAATTTACAAGTAATCCATTTTTTAGCTAAAGTTGGAAAACTTCTGTAACTGTCTAAAGATACATTTCAAGATTTCGACTATTTCTGGAGAGCAAAAGCTTGCTTTAGACTCTAATGTGTGCCTTTGACATTATATTTTATTTAGAATCATGCTTCTTGGTAATACTACAATGAAACTCTACATTTATCTAATATATGTAATAGTGATTAGAAACTTGACACACAGAATTCAGTCTTTTCTTTTAACTTACACCTCTACAAAATTGCACACAACAACAGATCTCTGCCATTTTTCAGTAATTTTTAAACATGAAATATACCCACAAAAAACAATGACAGTATTTACTGTATTGCAAGGCATGCTTTTTTCATTTTTAAATTAATGTCTCTGAAATTCAAATACATCTTAAGGTTGATGGCATCTTAGAATAAATGTAAACAGAATTTTGATAGTATGCATGCAAAGCAGGAAGATGTGACATAAAGTTCATTGGTTGCACATGAATTGGTAATATGTGTTCAACCTTCTGCCACTTCAATCAGTATTGGTATGGGACATAATTCTGTAGGTTATGATTAATAAATATACGATCCCCTCAATTTCATTTAAATACTGCCAAGAAAATTCATTATGATGTCACACTGAAACAAATCATTCTATACACTGAGGAGCAGAGAAAGAGTGCTTCATACAGGTAGCTGCTGTTCTATTCACAATAGGATAAAGTCAAAAAAGATCAGATGTTCTGTAACAGCAAAGCTCATGACTATGTCAGCATCCAGATTGTTTACTTTAGCCAAGAATATATCTGGTGAAAAAACACCTGAAGTAAATATTACAAACACTCCCACAACTTCATTTAAGAATGAACATTTTAATTTTAAACTCCTGTTTGTGAATTAAAGTGCAGTATTCAGTGACACAAGGGATATACACAAAGGGGTGGCTATTATGGCTCAGGCCTCTGCCCCATTTCCCCTTATTGTCCAAAATGCCTTTTCGGCCCATGTCTTTTTTTACTATAAGAAAAGGTGAAAAAGCAGCAATAACAAATTTTCCTCATTGAAGCTATATGTTTAATATCTCTTTGAGAAGTAAAGTGTTGATTTTAACATGGGCGTGACTGCACTGGATCACTTTTTTTTTTTTTTTAACTTGCATGCTACAAGCAGAATTCCTGCCACAACAGTGAAGGTGCAACTTGTTTATCTGCTATAGACATACATGCTCATTGAAGGACATAGACCCTCTGTTTCAATGGATCTCTATGGAGAAAATCATTAACACTTTAAGTAATACAATAAAATTGTGAATATTCATTGGTGAGCAAGCCTTCATGTCATTTTAATCAATATTTGAAGGAAACCACCAATACTTAATACTAAGTGTGCCTGATTGCCCATTACCATAAGTTATCCATTGAACCACTTTATTTTTGCTACTCTAACCTTCAGAAACTTAGTTGATTTATATTGTGTAAAGTAGACAGCACTTCAAGTAGTGCTTCTGTTTGTAATTTATCAAACTACAGACTTTATAATTTGCAGATAATCTTATTTTGTGTAGCACAGTGGCTTAGTTGAGAGTCTTGAAGCAGCAGTTACCAGGCTATGTCTAGATAGGAAACATACATGGTATGGACTGGAATTTGAAGAAACCTTATTCTTTCGGTTTTGAAAAAAAGGGCTGAAAATTAAACAGGAAAGTAAACTGATGTCATAAATTTGGTTGAGAATGTCATGGTCTTTCATTTGTGATATAGTTACACTGTCTGGCTTGCTGGTGCTGATGCTGTGTCAACCGAGGAGTCATCGTGCTTACTTATGAAGCCAAGATGTGATGGCAGTATTTTGTGGCCAAGCACTGGTTTTGCATCTTTGTTTGATAGGGCACATGCAGTATGAGACACCACACATTTAAGTCAGGAGTTCTTAACTTGGTGGTCACATTGTAGTTGCAAGGTGGGGGTGGGGGTTGGTGATCACAGGAGTCTCATTGTGATAAACATATAGCTAAGTAACCGAATGTATTATGAAATTGACTGTACAAGAGAACAATCTTTTTTTGCTTACTTCAGCTTTAAAGAGTATAACCCTTTTTTGAGCCACAAAGTTGGTCTTGAGAAATTTTAAAAATAAAACACGTTAGAAAATGTAGACATGGAGTTACAGTATATTTAGGTGTGTTTGAGGTCTGTGAAGCCATAGTAGCCCTCAATGGACTGAGTTTAGTAGGTAGGTTCTAGAACATTTTCAGTATTGTGGGAGCCAGAGGCTGTCCCACCAGATCTGAGCAAAAGGCTGAAAACAGGCTTGGGCAGGACTCTAGTCCATCAAAGGGACTACACTCACTCACACATGCACATGGACAAGCACACCCCCTGTATTCATATAAAGTGGCAATTTGATCATGTCAATTAGCATTACCTAAATAAATAAACAAAACTTTTGTAATTAATTCCTTCTGTGCTCGAGCATGTCTGGCCATAGTAACTTTCATGAAATTGGACTTACAAAGCTATTCAGTTATGACCATTATGGATATCAGATGAATGTGGCACTCTGATAGTAAATTATAGGATGACTAGATTTTGAAAATTCTAAACTGGGACACTTGTGTAGCAAGTATGCCAGGCATAAAGCAATCCTCATAATGCATATATCATCAGAGGGAGAACAGCGCATGAACAAATTAATTCTGGTGCTTTGTATTTGCTTCTTGTTCCTTGTTGTGATGCTGTTCAAATATAATATAAGTTGTTAATCAAGAAGAGTTCCATCTTGGGAGTTTTAGGAACGCTTATGTAAATATATAATGACAATGTTTGGTTCGCCAAAGTAATAGTGAAAAACTTCAATTAGATGGGCAGGCTGCCAAAACTGAGACATTCTGATATTCTTCAGTTATTTATCGGAATGCATGGGCTGAAATCGGGCCTGTTCCTGTGACCTGGACATATGGTCACCCTGGTTAATTATAGTGCCAGTGAAATAGTCATGCAACAGGGTACATCATTCATATCTAGATAACATTTTGTTTTCTTTGCTTGTATTTTATGATTTTACACTTAGAAAGATCATTTAAGTTACAGTGGTTTTGAACCTTTTTGACAAGTTAACTATTTTTAGTTAGAGAATCTCTTTTTGGACCGAGGGATTGCCTGTACAGTTTCAGCAGCTTGATTAATTAATGTTCATGCAGACAGCGAGGATCCCCTTTGGGGTTTTGACCAGCTCAATCATCTGACAGTAGATAGAAGTGCAGGTTGCTCTCGGGTTTACTAGTGGTAGAGCTCCATGGACGGACAATAATTCATAGTTAGCTTTTTGCAGACTGTCAGTAGGCAATAGTAGCTTTAATAAACTTGCCATGCCTACTTTTTCATGAGCTTGCACAAAATGTCTGTGGACCAGTGACAGTCCATGGGAAATACTGGCTTAAAACATAGTGAGGAGTGAAATGTTGATGCACTGGTTCTCTGCCATGTATACCCAAGCCACTGGGAAAGTTATATATACGTAAATCAAAAGCAATGTGCTAACGGAAAGATTTCCACATGCACCCAACTGGACTTGCAGATGCCAGATTGACCACCCTCCCAGTCAGCCTCCCATCTGCCTGCTGAAACAGCCAGTTATGGCAAGGAACTTTCTACCTGCGTACACAGTCTACTTGTGCTATCCTTGTATTGGGGACCTGTTCACCTTCAGTAATGGCCATCGGATGTAAAAATAAATAAATTTGCAAAATATACAAGTTGTTGTAACCTCTGTCGAGGTAAAATTGAAACAGTAATAAAATATTTAGTTTAACTTGCACAGCATGTTTTTCTGTCGCAGATTCACCAATGCTTTTCAATGGGAGATTTTGAAATTTTCAAATCTTTGTACAACGTGATCTGTTCTAATCTGAAAATTGAACTGCCTTGATAAATTTGCAGATCAGATAAGGAAATAAGCTACTAGCTGTCCTTTTATCCTGACATAGCCTGTTAGGTCACACCAGTGGTGTGCAGAGGGGGAATCCATATCTGGCGGGTGCATCCAATCCTAAGAGTGAGCCTGACCAGGCCCTGCACTGTGAAAAGAAGCCTTCCCTTGAAAACATTATGAAAACTATGTTTATTTCACATGGGACAGGAAATTGAACTCACAAGTCAAATGACCTTGTAAAGGGCTTCAGCACAAAAGAGACGCTCCACTCAGTGATGTGTGGTGAGGTTCCTGGCTGGTGAGGAATTGACTCCTTCAGAGTCAGATTTTCAAATATATGAACCTAAAAGAGTAGCTTATTCACTATTCAATTGGCACCGTGCACATTGACTACTGGTTATGTTTCATATCTCATCAGCATTCTTTACACACACACAGGTACGGTACATATTTGGATAAGAAAAAACGTTACATTTATAGAGCCGAGAGGGAGCGGAGAGAGCGCATTTGCTCTGCACTCTCTATTGCTGTTGCAATGCCACAATTCATAATCATACAATACAAATTAAAGTACAGAGTGGTGTATAAAAAAAAATCGGATTTCTATTTTGACCTTAATTAAAATATTTAGTTGTTTTAAAAAGCTTTTAATTCTGATGCTTTAATCAATTTTAATACAGACTGGTCAGCAAAAGGATAACAAGAAAAAAATTGAAGGTCAAAATTAAGTTTTTAAATATTGGATTTTTTTTCTTAGTTTGATCCCATTTTTTATAAAATTGAAAACCGTTTATGGTCTTATCTTTATTTGTAAATGAAGTCCATGTGCCTATCCTTCTCCACGAAAATCCTCATCACTTTCTTGTAAAAGTCCTTCTTTTCCTTTAGTTTTAAAAGTCTCTCCGCCTCAATGGAGATTATTGCCAAGAAGAACAGCAGCAACAAGCACCTGTTGGGCTCACATCTGCCCCCATCGGTGGGACACAGTACTGTCTGCCTCACCTTATGCTTTTTCACTGTGGTTTTATGTCCGATCAGCAAGACTAAATATGTCAAACACATTCATTAAAGATAGTACCCAGTCTGTGGAAAGGCAGGGTGTATAATAAGCGTGTCTGCAAACATTATATTGGTGACATACAGAGAGACAGCAACAGGCACTCGCCAATTGCATGCATCAACCCAGTGTGGGATGGATATTGCAGTCTGAGGTGAGACTCAGCTAGACGCTACCGTATCTCGTGTTTCTCCCCTGTATTTGAACAGGAAATGTGCCAATTGAGTGATTTTAACTATAGAAATTATCAAAATTATTGGAATCATACAGAAAACAAACTTATAGCACAGACCAGTGGACAAATTTATTTTATGATATCATTATTAGTTTTTTTACTTTTCATGATGACCCTCACCTGCCTCCCCTTATTGCACGTCCCTCTCCCTCTCTCAGTATCGTATGTGCAGTGAACATGTTAAGGGTCATTTGTCCAACCCTGGTGCAGTGAAGTGTCTTTCTAATACTGAGTTTACCTCACTTATTTCATCTCTAGTCCAGTAAGGTAAGTCGGAGAAATATGTAGTCTGTGTAGCCAAAGTTGATCTGGGTTATTTATAATTCTTGCATGAACAGGAGTTCAGTCGGGGTTCTTGACCTTTCAGATCTTCTATGTCACAACGAACGATGTCTGATGAGCCTGGCTTTAATCAGCATTGAAAAAGAATTCCTCACAGAAGATATAAAAAATGAGGTAGTATAATTGTTTGCGGAGAGTTCTTATTTGGGGAAACGAACTTAAATGAATATTTAATTTGAATAAAGTGTTTACTTCTTATTTAATATGCCTCTCTTCATCATATTCATATGCCTTCTTTACCATTCACTTTGACAGCACCTCACCTTAGGGGGCATACAATCAAGGAGTTTGCCCCGGGCATCTTCTAGCCTCTGCACGCCACTGGGTCACACCCCTGGATATGCAGGACACGACCCTAATGACAGACTCAAACTGTCTGTGATAGGAAAACCTCAAAGTGGCGTCAAATACTGTAAAATATCTCACAAAATTAAAAAATCAAGCAGCATAAAATGAAAGAGCTTATGCATAGCATTTAAGTGTTAGGCATGGGCTATGACGTGAACTCTTGCTGTTAAGGTCCTTTTGGTATTTCATCTACTGTATGTAATGTAGATATGAATTCCTTTGGTCTTTAGTCTTAAGATGTTTTATATTAGAATATTAAATACATGTGCAGTACAGGGTGTAGTGTCTTTTCTGATAATCTGGCATAATCAGCAATCAAGGACATACATTTTTTGTCAAGTTTATAAATATTACAAAGCCCCTTTAGTGGCATCCAAATGTCCCATGAAATTAAAATCATAGAATAAAAGTGGGTACAAATTGTATCCAGGATAAAATGTAAGACATTCTGTTTCCTATAGTGCTCTTTTTCCCCCTTGTTAGTCACTGCCCACCAAAAACTCAACATGGCAGTGAGTGACACTATTAGTAAAATGTTTTTATCATTTTTAATTACAGGTTAGTGTCTTATGCTGTGGCCTGTATTCATTTTTTGTCATTGTTAGTTTGATGTGCATAATGAGTAGTCTACAGTACTCTAATAATGTAGCTTATATGACCTCTGTGACTGGCCTTAGTGGCTAGGTGATCTTATAAAATGTTGTATATCAGTGAATACATAATCTCACAAATTAAATAACACATTTTTTCATGTTTTTTAAAAACTCATGGTGACAAAACATGCCTTTCAAGAGATGATTGCACAACCTCTGCTCTCAGGTGTATAATTTACAATACAGGCCAACTGTTCTGAATGGCAAAAAATGGGATTACAGGTTGCAAAATTAACAAAAGCCAGATCAGTACTATAATAAAAACATATACACTGTTGGTCAAAAGTTTTAGAATACCTCAGTGTGTCCAGTTTTTCTTCAAATTTAATATGTTTAAATGCAATGAATGACATAATCTGGTAAAAAGGTAGGCGGTAAACTGCCATTTTATTTCTGAATAATGATATGAAATATTAAGTTTGGTATTTTTCAAGTTGAAGTTATTTCTTCACAAACATTCTATATCTGCATTTGCCATGAAAAACTGTGTTTTAAAGTTAATTGCTTTTTTTACACTGATGCTTTACATTGCAGCCTATTAGGCACAAAGCAAAAGCTTGAAAAGCTTAAAAACCTTCCAAATGTGTCCATTTTTCAAGTACTGATCTGCATCTTGCAATTACACGCACATTATAAAATAGTTTATACATGTAATTTGTTAACAAAAAAATATATATTTATACAGTATATACTGTGTATGTATGTATGTATATATATATATATATATATATATATATATATATATATATATATATATATATATATATATACACAGTGAGGAATATAAGTATTTGAAAACCCTGCGATTTTGCCAATTCTCCCACTTAGAAATCATGGTAGGGGTCTGAAATTCACCTTGTAGGTGCATTCCCACTGGGAGAGACAGAATGTAAAAAAAAAATTCAGGAAATCACATTGTATGATTTGTACAGAATTTATTTGTATTGCACTGCTGCACATAAGTATTTGAACACCTGACAATCAGCAAGAATTCTGGCTCTCAAAGACCTGTTACTCTGCCTTTAAGAAGTCCACCTCTACTCCACTTAGTAATCTTAATTAGTAGCACCTGTCTGAGCTCTTTAAAGACACCTGTCGACCCCACAGTCAGTCAGACTCCAACTACTACCATGGGCAAGACCACAGAGCTGTCAAAAGACACCAGAGACAAAATTGTGGACCTCCACAAGGCTGGAAAGGGCTATGGGGCAATTGCCAAGCAGCTTGGTGAAAATAGATCAACTGTTGGAGCAATTGTCAGAAAATGGAAGAGGCTAAAGATGACTGTCAGTCTCCCTCGGACTGGGGCTCCATGCGAGATCTCACCTCGTGGGGTATCACAGATGATAAGAAAGGTGAGGAATCAGCCCAGAACTACACGGGAGGAGCTGGTCAATGACATGAAGAGAGCTGGGACCACAGTTTCAAAGGTCACTGTCAGTAGAACACTATGCTGTCATGGTTTCAAATCACGCATTACACGGAAGGTTCCCCTGCTCAAGCCATCACATGTCCAGGCCCGTCTGAAGTTTGCCAATGACCATCTGGATGATCCAGAGGAGGCATGGGAGAAATTCATGTGGTCAGATGAGACCAAAATGGAACTTTTTGGTCTAAACTTCACTCGCTGTGTTTGGAGGAAAAAGAAGGAGGAGTTGCATCCCAAGAACACCATCCCTACTGTGAAGGGTGGAAACATCATGCTTTGAGGGTGCTTTTCTGCGAAGGGGACAGGACGACTGCACTGTATTAAGGAGAGGATGAATGGGGCCATGTATTGTGAGATTTTGAGCAACAAACTCCTTCCCTCAGTCAGAGCACTGAAGATGGGTCGTGGCTGGGTCTTCCAACATGACAATGACCCAAAGCACACAGCCAGGATAACCAAGGAGTAGATAGATAGATAGATACTTTATTAATCCCAATGGGAAATTCACATTCTTCAGCAGCAGCATACTGATACAATAAATAATATTAAATTAAAGAATGATAATAATGCAGGTGAAAAAACAGACAATAACTATGTATAATGTTAAATGTTAACGTTTACCCCCCCGGATGGAATTAAAGAGTCGCATAGTTTGGGGGAGGAACGATCTCCTCAATCTGTCAGTGGAGCAGGACAGTGACAGCAGTCTGTCGCTGAAGCTGCTCTTCTGTCTGGAGATGATACTATTAAGTGGATGCAGTGGATTCTCCATAATTGATAGGAGCCTGCTGAGCGCCCTTCGCTCTGCCACAGATGTTAAACTGTCCAGCTCCATGCCAACAATAGAGCTTGCCTTCCTCACCAGTTTGTCCAGATGTGAGGCGTCTTTCCTCTTAATGCTGCCTCCCCAGCACACCACTGCGTAGAAAAGGGCGCTCGCCACAACTGTCTGATAGAACATCTGCAGCATCTTATTGCAGATGTTGAAGGACGCCAGCCTTCTAAGGTAGTATAACCGGCTCTGTCCTTTCTTGCACAGCGCATCAGTATTGGCAGTCCAGTCTAATTTATCATCCAGCTGCACTCCCAGATATTTATAGGTATGCACCATCTGCACACAGTCACCTTTGATGATCACTGGGTCTATGAGGGGTCTGGGCCTCCTAAAATCCACCACCAGCTCTTTGGTTTTGCTGGTGTTCAGGTGTAGGTGGTTTGAGTCGCACCATTTAACAAAGTCATTGATTAGGTCCCTATACTCCTCCTCCAGCCCATTCCTGATGCAGCCCACGATAGCAGTGTCATCAGCGAACTTTTGCACATGGCAGGACTCCGAGTTGTATTGGAGTGGCTCCGTAAGAAGCATATCAAGGTTCTGGAGTGGCCTAGCCAGTCTCCAGACCTAAATCCAATCGAAAATCTTTGGAGGGAGCTGAAACTCTGTGTTGCTCAGTGCCAGCCCTGTAACCTGACAGATCTAGAGGAGATCTGTGTAGAGGAGTGGGCCAAAATCCCTGTTGCAGTGCGTGCAAACCTGGTCAAGAACTACGGGAAACGTTTGACCTCTGAAATTGCAAACAAAGGCTTCTGTACCAAATATTAACACTGATTTTCTCAGGTGTTCAAACACTTATGTGCAGCAGTGCAATACAAATAAATTCTGTACAAATCATACAATGTGATTTCCTGAATTTTTTTTTACATTCTGTCTCTCCCAGTGGGAATGCACCTACAATGCGAATTTCAGACCCCTCCATGATTTCTAAGTGGGAGAACTTGCAAAATCGCAGGGTGTTCAAATATATATATATATCCATCCATCCATTATCCAACCCGCTGAATCCGAACACAGGGTCACGGGGGTCTGCTGGAGCCAATCCCAGCCAACACAGGGCACAAGGCAGGAAACAATCCTGGGCAGGGTGCCAACCCACCGCAGGACACACACAAACACACCCACACACCAAGCACACACTAGGGCCAATTTAGAATCGCCAATCCACCTAACCTGCATGTCTTTGGAATGTGGGAGGAAACCGGAGCGCCCGGAGGAAACCCACGCAGACACGGGGAGAACATGCAAACTCCGCGCAGGGAGGGCCCGGGAATCGAACCCAGGTCCCCAGAACTCCCAACTGCGAGGCAGCAGCGCTACCCACTGCGCCACCGTGCCGCCCTATATATATATATATATATATATATATATATATATATATATATAATATAGTTTTTTACTATATAGTTTTTTTTCGCAATATTATGCTATTCAGCCATTTTAAAAGCTGACTAACCGTGCTCAGCACTTAGTCTTTCTGCATAACAACCTTTCACCCCTCTGGGGGGTGGTTTCCTCCCAACAGACCAAATCACCGTAAACTTATCATGCCACATGGTTGGTTTTGTTTTCATTTACTTCAGCATTTATGTGAGAATTCGCACAAGCTAATAGAAAAGTATCCTTACCATGAGAAATCAATACCAGGGATATGCACTAAAACGAGTATTTCTGGATCCCTTTTGTTGTCACAAACCTGTGTTGGAAACGTGTGAGGCACAGATCAAAACTCAACAGCAATCTTGGTTTGAAAAATGGACGAATTTTGTAAGTTTTTAAGCTTTTCTTCCATGCTCCATATCCTTCATTGGAAAGCACCAGAGCAGGGAGGATATATATATTTTAATTTATACAAAGCACTTAACTTCAGAAAACAATTTCGCATGGCAAATTCATACTGTGCAAACCATATTTGTGAACAAATAACTTGAAAAATACCAAACTTATCCTTTAAGAACCTGACAAACATTTTTACCTAAAGGAATAGGGAAACTGCTCCTCTTTTAATATGACAGGATCAATACAGATTTATTAATGAGAGATACCGGATTTAGTGCCCAATCTTCTGTACCTGTTAAATGTGTGATATTCTACAGAATCTGAATTTTCCACAGGTCTTAATATTTTTAAATCTAAAACAAGCCTTTAATAGAGTTGAATAGGGAGATCTATTTACTGGGTCTCTATTACACAAATTAGAGTTTGCTTCTAATATATGTGCAAGGAATACATTTCTCTACACTAAACCAAAAGCCTCAGTTCATATAAATAATATAAATGTGGATTATTTCAAATTACAAAGTGGAACTAGACAAGGGTGTACATTTTCACTGATGCTTTATGTGATGCCTATTGAATCCCAACTATTAATCTCTTGAAGCAGTCAGAGATTATCTGAGATAAACATAAAGAAAGATCATAAATTATCTCTTTAAATACAATTTTAGTAATATAATAGAAAACATTAAACAAAGTGTTAATTGATGATCCTCTCTGCATCTTATAATTGTAACATAATTCATCTGGAATTCAAAATGGCCATGCATCAAAAAGAAGACTCTAAAGAGATCTAAAGCAGAAGATTGCATGACACTATTCAGTTCTATTACTCAACTGAAAATATTTCTACAAAAAAAAAAAAAAAAATTGGAAATTTGTAGAATCTCATTGAACCTCCCCTGCCTGGACAGCAATGGGAAGGAAATTTTACTCAAAACCCTATTTGTTAGCTTTGTTCTGTGCCCCAGTCAATACTAATTACCATCAATGGAAACTAAAATCCAAAAGTTCATCATTTACTAAAGATATGGCACAAAAATTAAGGCAGAGAAGATCTTATCTACTTCCCCATATGCATGATAATCATCAATTAGATTTCTTTATTCTATGCAGTATTTAATCAATGTGAGCCACTAGTATCATGACATTTAGAGATCTCTATACAGATTGTGTATTTGCATTCTTTGAACTATTATGCTCCATATTTAACCTTTAAGTGATACACTTGTTCTTCTATTTATGGTACAAATAATAAACTTTGTTAAAGAAGCCCACCCAACTTCACTTGTCTCTCACCTACTGTATATCTGTTACTGAGGTGATACTAGCTAGTTTTGATGAAGATGAACTTCTGGTGCTTAGGTCACGAAATAAATTAACCTGGGGACAAATTCTCATAGGTTAAACACTCTTACAACAAGACCCTATCACAACAAAAAAATGCCCCATCTCCCAAAAAAAATAAAAAACAGGCACACTCCCTCTTTTAGTCTTGGACACTCTTATCCAATTACCCAATCATTTAGATCACATCCAATAAGTCTATGCAATATAAGGAAAGGGGGATTTTTATGTTACCATTTATGAAGTACGATATATGATTATCAGGGAGTACCTGATTTATCCAGCCATGTGCATTTACTAAATTTATTCATTGACACTTTCTGTTCAATAACCAAAAATTAATACAGCTTAAAATCAATGCTAAAAAATAATCAATCAGAAATTATAAGTGCCACATAGACTGATAAATACCAAGATAATTAACACAAAATCTTTAAAGCTACTTTTTTAAAACCTCATTTTCCACAAAAGGTGGGCTGGAAAATGATCTTGTCAGGTGTGTGACATTTCTTGTTGTTAGGTTTATGCTTGCATCAATATATGGAGAAAACAGAAGCTGGATAATAACAGTTGGTGACAAGTAATATTTATTGATCAAATCAAATTAATTCAAATTGAAATGTCACAAACTACTGATGGTTTAATATTCCAAATATTTCCCTCTTTTTTACCTTAGTTACAACTCTGAGGCTAATCTGTGAAATCAAATGTATCATTTGAAGAACAATTCATTATTTCAGAATACATATAAAATAGCTTTTGTTGTGTTGTTTTCATGGTGATGCACCTAATCAATAAGATTTTGTTATTGCTTAATCTGTGAACTAAGCCAAAATTAGATACAGAACTGGA
Organism: Erpetoichthys calabaricus; assembly: GCF_900747795.2. Taxonomy (NCBI): domain Eukaryota; kingdom Metazoa; phylum Chordata; class Cladistia; order Polypteriformes; family Polypteridae; genus Erpetoichthys; species Erpetoichthys calabaricus. The sequence goes on along the minus strand of NC_041397.2, from coordinate 206,816,633 downwards.
ATGACTGTGCCTAGAGTGATTACTTCTTATGGAAGATGGCATCCTATTCTCTCCCATACTATTTGAATATTTTGGTCACAATTTAGTTGTTAGATGTAGTAAACATGACTTTGGTTTCAAGACTACAATGTACAATATGAATTTAGTGTTTGCCAATTGAGGTATGCTGTTTAAACAAACCTGCTAACTATACATCTCAGTAATCTTGTGCTTCCATTTATGCTTTTGAGATTGTATCTTCAGGGTGGTCTGCCTTGTGTTTCAAAGCATTCTGAGCTGAGCCACATGAACAGCTGATCAATGTGAATGTATTGAAACAGTGGTGGGGACTTGAATCAATTTTCATGTTTCACACACTTAAAGCAGTGCATCGGCCAATAGGAACAGCCGAGACAGATAATCTACGTGATAAACATAAACATCTGCAATCTAATGTGCAGCGAAGTTTTCAACGTAAAAACTTTAAATACAGGGAGAGGGGAGTAAAGAACAGTATAGCTGTGCCAAAAATTATAGCTTACAGCTTTTTAAATTTTAAAGTAGAAGACAAACACCAAACTGCAATTTGTTAAAGATGTGAAACTACAATTACTGCTGGGATGATTCAACTTCCAGTTTTGTGAGGCATTATAAAAGGCATCATATAGCGTGGTAATGTAATATCTTTCACTTCTAAAATGAACAACCTGGTGTCAGAGAAACACATAGCCATATCTTTCATTAAAAGTTGTAGCATGTGCACCAAGTAACTGCTTACTGAAATATTCCTCAAAATTGTTTTGTGAAATGTGCTATTATTTTCAATAATTCAAAAAGAGAACATTTTTATTTTTATGAAAATACATTTTATTTTAACAAAGACTGTGTTGTAGTTCCCATTGTATTTCAGTACAAGCATAAAAGTATGAACAGGTCCATTGGTTAATAGTTTTACTCTCTAATGAACCAGCCCAAAAATTCTGAATAGTGCCAGTTAGACTATAGGATTTTGTTCACTCATGTGCACCGTAGGCCTTAAGACTTGCACTTAAACAAAATAGCTCTGGATACTGTTACTTTAAATGTTGCTGTCATGACAAGTAATAATGATTATGCAGCCTCTAACAGTATATTAGCTTTAGTTAACATGAATTTTTGCTGTATACAATGCTTAATTTAATATTCCCCACTTGACCATGATAGGACCATAACTGTGACAGACATTTATGAATTGAGTTACAAAGTGTAGAAAAAATATGAAACATTTGTTATTTGTTTATATATGACTGCCTTTTTTTCTAATTCCTTAGCTTTGGACAATATCTCAAGACCAAGACAGCAACCAGTGACCCTTGGCAGCCTAGCATTTCTCAGTTCATTGAATCAAGTGCTGTTAAACTCTATACTGTAACTCATGTTACAAAAATCATGTATTGTTATTTCTGAAATCAAAACAGGACAAATATGGAGTTAACAAAAGACTTTTTTGCCTTGAAGGAGCAGTAGGAGTTTAAATTTATTAAGTTAAACCAAGTAGAATTTTTAAATAATATACACAATAACTACAGTCTTACAATGAAATTTAAGTGCTATAGAACTGAAATGGCAAACCCGGAATAAATTATTTAATTTCATTATGAATTCTTTCTCATTCCTTGCGTGTCTCCTTAGCCTAAATCAAATACCTGCCCCTTTCACAAACTGTACAAGTGTCTCATCTTATAAATGTCTAACTTTAGCAGAATTTAAATAATTTTAATATAACTGGGAAAAATGTGTTACTGTAGATGGGATGACTTAGGCCAAATTTGTTTTCAAGGTGCTGTACATCAGTGGTACGATTTTGTTATTACTTAGCTTGTATACTGGCTAAACCAGAATTAGTCACTGAATTGGAATGATTGCGCCTAGATAAAATTACTTTTCCATTCTTTGCATTCTCTCTCATACTAATAAAATATGTTCTCACATTTAATTTCTATTCTAATGAACATTATTTTGACTTCAAAAATATAATGAATGATATGAACTTAGTGTTTGCCAGTTGAAGTATGCTGTTTAAACAACTGTGCAACAAATTTAAAGGAGTTTACCACTTGATGATCTTAGGGAATGATGGGAAAATTATCTTTCAATTACAATATCACAAAATGTATGAAATTTGGAATGAGATATTGAGACAACTAAACTATTAGATAACGAAAAATCTTGAAGGAATAAATGATGTCCTCTTGTTTACAAAACTTCTTTTGTTTTAATAAGGAAGAACTCTGACATGCAATATTTTTGCAATGATCACATTAAATTTAAGAGATGAATATATGTGTACTCCACCAAATAGTAGGTACATGGAAAATAACTATGGTCTCAGTACTCCTTTTTGCTTTTTTATACATTTTCACCCAGCATAGAACATCTGTTTCTACCACTTTCTTTAATATTTTTCTATATATGCAGAGCTTCATCATGGAGCATAAGTTTCTAATGAACTAACCATCAGTATGGGCTATTTATAAATGATGACCAAGTGAGGAGACAACTAAGAAGGCTACACACAAGAAAAGCTGCAGAATCTGATGGAGTCAGTCCTCCAGTTCTTATGGCCTGTGCTCACCAACTTTGTGGTACATTCTGCTACTTGTTCAGTCTGTCACATCATCACCTAATGATTTTAGAGCAATGGTTCTTAAACCCCACATCATGAAGACCTTCAAAAGACCAGTCCTGGACTATATTAGTCCTCTTTTGTTAAACCAGTTGAACCTACTGCAGTTTGACTATTAGGGAAAAACTGGCATGGAAGATGCAATTTTCTATCCCCTCCACAAGTCTTATTCTCATCGAATCAAAGCTGTCAGCACTGTGAAGATTATGTTTTTTTCATTTCCCCATTGCCTTCACAATAACCTAACCCTGCCTGTTAAGAGGTGAACTCAGACATAAGCAAGTGGATATGCATTTGTTATCCTGGATAACAAACTATCTGTCTGGAAGACCAGAGTTTGTGAAACTAAATGATTGTGTCTCTGATGTGGATGTGAGCCACCCTGGTGCACCACAAGGAAAAATTCTGTCTCCCTTTCTCTTGATACCGTACACATTACACTGTAAATATAACTCCATGTCATGTCACATTCAGAAATTCTTAGATGATTCTGCACTAATTGCATGATTGCACGTATTGATAAGGGGGGTGAGACATAGTATAGGAGTCAGGTGGAGAACTTTGTTTCCTGGTACAAAGACAATTGTCTACAATGTAACATAAGCAAAACCAAAGAACTTTTAATTGACGTCCATCCCACCAAAGGGCCTTTATGCCCAGTCAGTACTTAGGGAGTGAATGTGGAGGTGATACACTATTTCAAGTACTTGGGGATCCACAACAATGATTGGCTGGTCTGATCATGTAACACAGAAGAACTATATGAAATAGGGCAGAACAGTCCAAAGCCCCTGGTGCAGACCTATCATTTTGGTTCCCAAACCTAACAGAAGCTGGAACTTTTACAACAAATTCCATCAGTTCAACCTGGTGGCCTAGGAAGTGCCTGGTTTCCTGATCTCCCTCGACATGATGAAAGGTCATTGGCAGATCCCCCTGACTAACCCTATAAAAGAAAACACTGTGTTCAGCACCTACCGTGGATACTGGTGCTACTGCATCCTACTCTTTGGGCTAAACAGGGGCCTAGGCCTTGTTCTAGCATCTGGTGAACAGACTATTCAGACCCCACAATGCCTATAGTGCTGCCTACCTTGAAGAAGTTGTGATTTATTTCAGAACCTGGAAGGACAATGTACATTGTTATTTTAGGTTGACTAAGGCTGAATATTTGGAGTATATGATGGGCAAATCAAGCTGCAGTGCTCCATAATTGTCACCATTTGTAACTGATCCTGGCTGCAGACCAAAAGGCAAATGCCAGCCTTCATATGTCCTGCTGGGTACTATCAAAGGTTTGTGCTCTGCTTCTCAGAGAGGGCTGTACCTTTAACATACCTCATATGAAAGCATGACCCTAACATGGTGGAATGTTCTCAGATGGAAACCAAATTCTGTGACTTAACAGTTTCCCTAATATTGGATATTGCATCACCTTCCTGTGTTTACTGAGGTAAGCAATTCTACTCTGGGAAGAGAGGGGTATTTGCTGCTAACTGCTTACACTCTTTCACCTGCAGTTCCAAGAAGACACCTGAAGAGGATGCCACGTTCCATCCCAATGTCTAATGTTCCACTCCAGTTGTTTCCTGATCTTAGGAGATACACTTTTAGGCTGATACAACTGTCTCTTTATTTGTGCCACTGCACCTTTTGCACTTGTTTATTAAAAAGGGTTACACATTTGGATGCCCCAACATTCAAAGCTGTTCCTCCTGCTCTGTTGAACCTACTCACACTGTTTTATATAGAAAACGAGCATGGAACAAAACAAATTCAGACCTTTAAAGTCAGTGTTCAAATAAATGTGCACAGTAATAACTGCAGTCTTATCATCTAGGCCTAAAACTAGTCAGCTACGATGAGGTTACTATATCATTACTGTGGTTTTCCAGGACAGTATGTGTTACGTACACATAGTAAAAATGTTTAAGAAAGGCACTGTTGAAATATTCCCTGGATAAATTATGTTTTTATTTTCACAATACTGTATTCTTTTTTTACTGTTTTCTCACCATTTTTTTTAGTAATGGGCGTTGCCATTTTGCATGCTTTCCTCATAGTAACAGCCACTTTGGTTACCATTACTAGATGCAATTGCTAGTCAGGATAAAAGATGATGATGCGCACCATTCATTGCTCAAGTTTTGGATTAACAACAGAAACCAACATCAAAGCTTTTCTAGTTTTGTTTAGGTAAAAGCACTCTAGTGACTGGTTTAGACCTCTTCTGGTCTATATTTTTGGTGCGTCAAGATTTTTACATTTTGATTCCCAGCCAGTCTCCCTGACTATTCTTTTATTTAGCCCTTTTACTTTTATTTGCCAGTTAGACATAAAAATAAACTATCCTTTGGACGTGATAGTTTTCTATCAATGGTAAAATAGGCACAGTGATTGGTGCGGCTGCTTAACAGATTCCTAAACTCTGCTCAGGCACTCTTTAGGTGGAGTTTGAGCATTGTTCTTGTGTCATTGTTTAATTTTTCTGGTCATAATCCAAACTCTTTCACTTGAAATTCTGAATTGGCCTGATATGAGTATGTATTGGTACTTGAGTATTCGAGCAATGGATTATTGCCTTGTCCAGGCCTGTTTCTTGCTTTGCTCTCAGTCCTGGAAGGATAGCCTTTGCTACCTGTAACTGTAACTTAAAATAAGTAGGTTTGGAAATCAATGAATGGAATAATTATTAAATATAGAGATAAGGACTGAAGCTTTCCACAAAATTGGTGGTTCAGTTTAGGCGGCCCTCGTTAACCTGCCAGTATTCCAACTAAAAATAAATAACCCATACTATTATACTATTGTGTTAAAATGTCTTATCTGTGGAATTTCTAATGTTTTTCTCATGATTACCAATAAATGTTCAGGTTAAAACCAGTACAATGCAACATCTAGTTTACAAACTGCAAATAAAAGTGTATATATATATTGTAAAGATTAAATTTTCCCTTGGTACCTATAATAATCTTCTTGTGTATAACTTCCATTCATCTCTGAAACATGATTTACATATAGTAGCTTGCCTAAAAGCAGCTAAATTACACTTTTAACCAAACAGCATTTATTTGAATCATTACAAAGTCTAAGAGCTGATTATGCAGCCTCCTCCAAATACCTTTCCAAACTAATACTAAAGAGAATAACAGAAACTAGCCCATTTTTATTATTTAGAACAGTGGTGATTATGATGCGCTAAAAGGTCTTGTGAAAGTTCTATCATTATTATTAGAATGTATTTTATACATTTTAACAACAAACAAGATAGCACAATACTATTTGTAAAAGATTCAATTTCAGAATCATGTACTGCTGGAATAAACTATGTCACTCTCTGTAAAACATTGACTGATGACTGTAGAATGGTTTGTAGAATGGCCCTATAAAAGTGAATGTGAGTGTGAGAGTGACTATGCCCTGCCATGTACCAGTACCCCAACCAGGCTTGATTTCTGTCTTACATCTGAAACTGCTGAAAAAGACTCCTGCTCCCATGATGCAGAAATTGAACATGCACGGAAAGTGAATGATTGCATAGTCTTTAAAATGAAATTAACTTTGACTTTTTCCTAACCGTTTTTAAAGACTCAGTCATTGTTTTAGGAATAATTATACTATTTTATTATGACGTTTCTGATTTCAAATTGTGCCAGTCAAATCTTTACTAAAGAAACTGGGTTATAGATCAATTCCTAATTACAATTCAATTTCTTTCTAAGATTCTTGACAAATTGGTAGCCTTGCAATTTCAGTCTCATCTTAATCATTACAACATATCTGGAAAGTTTCAGTCTGTCTTTTGTCCTGACATAACCTTGACTTGTGTTTTCAATAATATTATTTTCTCTTCCAGTGTAAGAAATACAGTAAACATGCTATTTATTTTAAACAAGAATTTTGACACAGTTACTGTATCTACAAAATTCTAATACACAGACTTAAAAATTATGCTGGACTGTCAGTCACAGATATTACTGGGATAACTTTATATCTGCTAAATCATTTTCAGTACCTTCAGAAATTTGATTACAGTTTTCCATTTTTCTTGACAAAAAGTAGATACTGAATTCTGAGATTTTACTAGCAAAGAAATCTATAAATATTAGGAAAAATAATATTTCATACCATTATTAAATATGGAACTGGCAACAAATCTGCTTTAATCATAAGCAGTTAATGTTACTCAGATAATTTATAATGCTGTCTCAAGAACCATAATTAGAGGGTTATTCCTATCTCTATACTTAATTTCATATATATGGGTTAATAATTTCCATATTGCTAAAATTAACACTTATTTACTAAATGATGCTTCCTATTCTTTTTCTTCTAGTTTTAACAATACATTCAAAAACAGATGGGTTCTTATATATACTTTCTCTAATTTTGTATTTTATGTTATTCTTCTGTATATTATAATCTGTATAAGCACTCAAACATGTCTTCAACGTAAATTTAATTATTAGTTTTAATTTATACTGAATACCACCTTCTGTATGTTTATTGTGTTTTTATTTGTGCAGTAATGATATATAAAACAGCTTCTGGTTCCATGCAATCCTTAGTGGGAATAAATACCAAGGATGATGCATTGATAGATAACTATGCCAAACTAAATATCAGCAACAACAGACATTTTTGGCCTAGACATATTTTGGAATATAAGTGCTTTAATGAGCTGTTCATTCCATATTAAAAGTTACATTTGTTTTTTAATTGAATTTTTAATTGATCATTATCAATAATATACTTTATTTTGGTTAAATTTACCTTTATGAAAATATTTCACTGTATTTGACTTATGTGTCAATACTTAAATACTAAAGCGCACCAAATTACCAATGTTACATTTTTCTACGGAAATTCAACTAGATTAAATTAATTACATAATTTAGGTAGCAGGACTGTAGTGCACTGAGAATAACATATGCCATGTACACATCGTTCATAACGTATTAAAGTGTGATGTAAACAGTGTACATTATTTGGGTGAATTACTCTAGTTTAAATAAAGTGACACGTTATGCTTTTTCTAGGACAGATCCTGCTGAACATAGGAAAATATATTAAAATTATAATTGCAAAGGTGGTCACTTTAGACCTACTGTTCTGAAAACGAAACTCTGAAGATGTGGAAAGCTAGCTTGAAAAAAATGTCAATGTCTTTAACAAAATGTGCATGGGATTAAACTAAAGGAGCTATCTTCACTCGATCGCTTTCGCATTCCCAACGACTTTTTTCTCTCACTTCCCTTTTCCATTACCTTGTCCCCTTTCGAAGGGTACGTGCCCCCAACCTTATGAAGATGTTATAATCAACGTTCGCTGTCCCTCTGTATCGCTCATTCTGCGCGAAGTCGGTCGTGTTAGGTGGATTCTGAATGGTTGCTTACCGATGTCGCTCAATCGGCTGTCCAATCAGCAGCGGTTTTACATGATTGCAAGAAAAAAAAATCAGTCAGTGCATGTACAGTACTGTATGTTGAAAAACAGAACTGTGGCTACAGAGAGAAACATAAGAGGCAGGGAGAAGAGGAGCTTTCTCCTGTACTACTTTGGCACAAAAATACCGGCCAGCTAGTCAGTGAGGGTAAGTACGACATGCACATTTCGAGTCCCTCAAAAAATAAAAAGCAACCTTTCCTACCCGCCGCACCACTTTACTCGCTCTTATACACCCAGGAAGCGGTGCTACTGTACTTGTACTGGAGTCACATTCGATAAACGTACAGCACTGTCTCTGAATGTGTATGCGTGTGCATATATAAACGAGAGGAGAGAAAGCGGTTTAAGTCCCGCAGTAGTCGGGACGTAGTCTTGCCTAGTGACACTTTATTTTTTATTCACTTTGACAAATAGAAGAAAAAAAGTTTGCATAAGAGAGCCGTACACTCTACAGGCCAGAAGCTGAATGGCTTATTTTTTCACCACGGCTAGGCCAGTCCGTACCAGGCTGTAGAAACATCCAGTGCAGCGCTGTGGGTTTGAGAGAGAGAGAGAGAGAGAGAGAGAGAGAGAGAGAGACAGGGGGCACTTGTCCGATGCAATCAATTAAAAAAACCTGAGAGAGATGTTGCAGGAAAACGAAGGACTAGAACGCTCATTTTAATAAACGAGAAGAAATAATCACAAGCATAGCGGGGGGAATCGGTGAGTTCGCTGTGCTTTTCGGGGGTGGGGGGGTCTTAAAATATGTTGCATTTATGCTTGCTTCTGAAAACATAAAAGTGTATGTAGTCATTCTGGCGCAAGGTATAGCTCCCGTGCAATACTGCCGTCATGATACGTATGTCTCTCTGTATGTGTGCTGATGTGTGTGTGCGAGAGAGAGAGAGAGAGAGAGAGAGAGAGAGGGAGTCTGTATGTCAGTAAGTTTGAAGGTGGACGGGAGGCTGCAATGAGAAGGCCTGCTGTACATAACACGTCTCGTCCTCCTTATCACTTTTAATTTCTAAAAGAGGTGAGTTGGTAACAATTCGTGCTCGACCTGACAGAAAACTTGAAGACGGTTTTGCGTATGATGTGTAAGCCGTGTGCCAATGCTGTCGATAAGCTGATCGTCCTCCTCCCGGGGTATGGACATCGTGCCAGTTTTCGTATTCATGCACTCGAGGTGCCTTGTGGTACTTATCGTGCACTAAATTGTAAAAACAAATGCACTTTAGTGGTAGAAGTAAACCGTAACCCTTCTTAACGGCTTGATTAGCACTCAATGCAGCTCGAGGTAGTTATTAAATGAAGAGGAGGAGGATGTAAAGAGGACTTCGCGTTGCAAAAATAACACATAACAACGAAAAGACGTCTACGACACAGCAGGGCGAGCGAGAATAAGCTTCTTGCTCTCCTCCCCGCGAAAACCTGCGAGCATTTACATTGCGCCGAAATCCAGGATGGAACAGGCAACAAAAACAACAACAACAGCGGCGACGTATATGTCCTTTGATCAGCCATCCTTTGCTGATAATGAAAGTTGAACCGGTTGCAAAGTGGCACAACCGATTTTTCCGAACGCATTTTTTTATTGTTGAAGTCATTATGTGTTGTGGCAGTGACACGTTCAGTACAGTGACTTGCATCAAGCCGAAGGGCAGCTCACTTTTTTCTAGTCTCCTCCAATTGTACTCGCTGTTTAACCGATCGTAGACGGAGATCAGGCCACATGCATGCGTTTTCTGAGAGCTGGGCGCCGATCATCGTCAGGTTCAGTAATGAATGTGGTGCTGTCATCAACCTGTTTAATACCGTTTTTGGCTGGAGCTGTGGCTCTTAGAGTGAGATTTTGCACTTCATTTATCCTCAAAGCAAGATGGACTCTCTCTCTCTCTAGATCGCTAGCTCCCGTGTCTGTCTTGTCAGACCCCAGATCGACATTTGGCATCGAGATATAAACTTGAGCTTGATCAAGTAAATAAATTCTACCCGAGATCATCGGAACTAATACGAGTCGAGGGTCCACGTTCCATCGTTTGCGCGAGGATATTTGAAAAAGAAGACCCCCCCAACCCCCCCGTCTCCAGCGCTTGCGAGAAGCTGAGCACCTCGGGTTTGCAGCACTTACTACGGAGATTACCTGCGAACTGCCACCGTGCCACAGTTATATGCGTTCGGCTTTGCCGAGGCGCTATCTGGCTAAATTAAATACTTTGTTTTTTCAACGCGATCGATGCAATGGGAGTTGAGGAATACAATGAAACGTTAGACACGGGCCGTGTAACTGGGTTCCTGTTCAACTTCAAGCGCAAAGTACGTCTAAATGCTGCACCATTTACTAAGCAGCGCAGCACTGTTTTTTCGGTAGCAGTTTCACGACAGTTTTGTTCGCGGAAGAAAGTTATTTCAAACTCCTAACAAGCCTGGTAGATGGTATTTTACTTCTTAATCAGTTGTTTCTTTCATGACACCGTGCCTTGATTTTAAAGCTAAAAATGATATGAGGTTACTGAGTAGTCGGTATGCTTTTTTTATAGGTCACAATCACATGACAAAGGCTGAGTGACGGCTTCATCATCCTCATCTTTCAAATATTTCCTTTAATTGTCTTGAAGTAAGTATGATATGGCTGCTTGTTACGTGTTAACGTGACCTAAATAAGCAATATGTTAAGCTTCTGTTTTTTTTTTTTTTTGTTTAACTGATGATTGGGGTGGAAGAGAGTGTCGGTTTTGAGTTATCAGTCATTTAACAGTACTGTACATGCTAGGGTGTAAAACGCGTTGTTGGCCATATATGTTTCAGTTGGTTAGAAAAACAAACTTTTTCTAGTTATCTTTACATTTCGGTTCCTTTTGAGTAACTGTAAGATCTAGAACACAGCAACATCTTTTTATTTCAAACAGTTCTTCTTTTCTGGTCATTTTTTGCCTCATTTCAGAGCATTGCCCATAATGTCACTGTTAGCCAGAGCAAAAGTATTAAGAAATAGGTGATGGATTTCGTGCTGCTTTAAAAGAGATTGGTGAACAGAATAATATCACACAAATTACAGACAATATCCGCAAGTAGTAGATATACACTTCCCTTTTCTAGCATGCTGCCTTGTTATAATAATTACATGTCATTCATGATAATATGGACAGAGTTGCAGAATGTGTAGTATTAGTAGAGTTTCATTTGGTTATTTAATTTTGCATTCTTAGTACAGTAGTTAGATAACTTATTTTCTCTGTAACTAGGCAGAATACATTATATGAATAAAAAATTAAGTTTTGAAGAATAGTTTTTTTATGAATATTAATATCCCAGGAATATAATACCGTGTTCATTCTGCATCTTTTACTACATTCTTAGTAAAAAAGCTTAAATAAACAGTGATATTGTGTTAACTTTAGCTTTAACCATTAACTTGTATAGCTGTCAGCCATTTCATGAATTAGATTTTTTTCACATTGATCTGCAGTCTGTGTCAGTTTTATTCCTGCAAGTGCCATCTGCATTGTTATCATGTTGTATGCTTAAAAATTTGCTTACATCTTTTTCCATTACTGCTGACTTTTTATTATTCACTCATATTTGTGTAAATGTTTTATGTGTGCTTCTGCAATTAGGAAATGTTGTGCATTGTGAATAATGTAGTTTAACAGCAACAACTTTGAAAGTTTTAATATGGAGTTTGCCCATTCTGTCTGTGTTTTTGTGGATTTTCTCTGAGTAGCTAGCTTTCCTTCTGAAGAAGAGTGTTAGGTTAATTTCGCAGTTCTAAATTGGTCTAGCATATAAGTGTAAAGTAGAGTTTAAGCATAGTTTGTAAGCATTTTTTGGGATAGACTCACTTCCCTACAGGGTGGGTTACTACCTCATGACTGAAGATGCAGGGTGAGGGGTTGTCTTCTCCTATAAGAAATTAGTTTTAGAAAGTGAATGGATTTATATTGCAGAAATACTAGATGTATATAGTATATTGACACAGATAAACAGCAATGTGTTCTCACATACCCAGTCTGTTTATAGTTTTATATAATGATTTTGACACTTAAAAACTAATGTCAAATAGAAACAGTGCATGCATATATGAAGGATATATTAATAACTGGGTTACTTTCATGCAGATATTTTTTGTATTATACTTTTATGTAGAAAGTTATACATACTAATTAACAGACAACCTGTCAGTAGTATGACTGTATCAAGTTATATGGATGCCATTTGTTATGCAGTTAATATTTAAATAAAAAAGTTAACCATAAGATTATTTTATGCATATAACTGGTCATGTGAGTTTTTCATTTGTTGCTCTCTGTACATAATTGTTCATATGTCAAGTAATTATTATTTTGAAAATATGTGTGCACATATGCTATAGTTTCAAGCCTGTTAATGCAATATTTATTCAGAAAATAGTCTGTACATTTGTATCATTTTATGGATGCCCCAAAAATAAGGTTTGTGTATAATGTAAAAACACTTTGTTAAGTTAATTTGCAACACAGCTGTTAACAATCTTAATCTGATCATATACTATGGGTTAGGCAGATTGGAGACGTTAGATTGACATTACATATCAATTAGATTTGTAGATTAACCATGAAATCACACTCAGAATCTGGCAATCAGATATTGCATCAGTTCAAAAATGAGTATTTGTAGATGCAAATCTGTTTATAAAATAAACAAATTCAAGAAAGCAAGTGATGTTTCAGTTCCAAAGTTATGGTAGAAGTGTTTTTTTTTACCTGTTGGGCACTTGTATAAATTAAGCTATTTTCAATACTTTAAATCTACACAACAAATAATGCAGTATTAAAACACAACCTCAATGCTGAACAGAATGAGTTAGCAGAAGGTTGGAGAGAGAGAGAGAGACACTGACACTGCATCAAAGATGGACATCTTCACTGGTTTATAGTACTAAAGGAGACTACAGAAGTATAGTCGACTGTGCTTAGCCACATAATCAGAATTAAATTATGTAGAGAAAAGACGAAAATTAACAGCTGTTTTAATACCACATAAAAAAAACATAAGAAAACATGTTTGCATGTTCATTGTGAGCAGTTTATCTTTGTTGTTAATGATGAATAAAGATAAAACATTCTTTTATTTAAGATTTTTTTTTCATATATTAAAGTCATTTTAAACTTAGAAATTTTTAAACATGCTTTTAATAATTTGTCCTGTCCCAAGTACAGTACGTACTAATGTGAAAATGGATCTGAAATTTAGTGGAAATTCTTACTCGGAAGAGATAGAAAATGCAAGGGAAGCCTAGTAACTTTTAGGTTGTTGCGAACCCTTATCCAGAGAGAAAGTTGCGTTAGTGGTGAAAAAGCTAGAGTTTTCTAAGTTTTAAAAAGTTAAATTTAATTCTTCAAATGAAATTGATTGAATGCTTTCCTTAAATTTCCATCCATCCATTTTCCAACCCACTGAATCTGAACACAGGGTCACGGGGGTCTGCTGGAGCCAATCCCAGCCAACACAGGGCACAAGGCAGGAACCAATCCCGGGCAGGGTGCCAACCCACCGCAGAACACACACAAACACACACCAAGCACACACTAGGGCCAATTTAGAATCGCCAATCCACCTAACCTGCATGTCTTTGGACTGTGGGAGGAAACCGGAGCACCCGGAGGAAACCCACGCAGACACGGAGAACATGCAAACTCCACGCAGGGAGGACCCGGGAAGTGAACCCAGGTCCCCAGGTCTCCCAACTGCGAGGCAGCAGCGCTACCCACATCACCACTGTGCCGCCTTTCCTTAGTTTTAATTCTTTAAATGAAATTGATGGAATGCTTTCCTCTTTTGCATCCTCCTTTGAACAGGAAAATTGAAAATATTATTTGAGCAAAATTTGTATACAGTTTAAGTTTCTATAGCTTTATTACATGAAACAACTGAAATCAGTTAGTAGAAGAGAAGTTTCCATTAACCATTTTGTTCAGAAACTTTAGGATTGTGTAGAATTTAAGTGTTGTAATAAGTTTGCCATATAAGCTTTGAATAGTTTGATGTGTTCACAGGTTATTGTGCCAATAACAAAGTAAGAAATAGACAAAAAGTATATGTAGATATTTATGCCAGAAATGGATAAATCACGTATGTGTATACCCTGAATGTGCAAATCTTTTGAAAATGTAATGTATGAAAGTTGACTCCATTTATAGTACTTTCTTCTTTGTTATGTATGGAGAAGCTAGTGTTGGCAAATATAATCGTATGCATTAAATGAGCTCTTCTTCTTTTTTACGATAATGTTTGGGCCTTGAGAGCACCATTCTGTAGTAGCTGCCTAATTAAGGACCGATTTGTGTCATGTTCGTCTGTTTATTCTTTTTAATGATCTGGTAGTTTTTGACTTGCAGCATATCAACAGATTCAAAAGGCACTTTTAAAGTTTTTAAGATAATGAGAAAACCAAGTATATTTATTGATGTTACATTTCATAAAATTGATGCATGATGATAATAAGAAAAAAATATTTTCAATATTACCATTGCAGCTTAGGTATGTCACTTGACAAATCTCTCTTGGCAAAAACATTACACATTAAAGAAAAGGGAAGACAGTCATTTAGACATCAAGCTCTAATATCTATTTCTCTAACCCAATTTCTAAAAATTAGCATTGCCAATGACACCCTACTTCTACAAAATTCATGGGTATGATCTCTGTAGAGTTAGAATATTCTTTTCTTGCTCGTGTAGATTTTTTCTCATGGGAACTGCACTTTTCCTCTTACATGTAGCCAGGCACATTGTTAACTGTAAATATGGCTGCTTGTAATGAGAGTATGTGTATGTTTGTGATATGATGGATTGGTTTTCCATAGAGGGCTGCTTCTTCCTTGAGGTAGTTGTTGCCTAGAGGTGCTCCAGATCTATTGTATATTTTTCTTAATTAGTAATTCAATTTTCAGTTAATATTTGTTTTGTTGAAATTATGTCTTATTAAAAAGCCAATGGAAAATTCCAGTCCTCCATATAGTTGGTAATAATTGAATAAGTGGGCCCTACAGTATTTAGCCTTGAGTTGTTTTTTGCCCTATGACCCAGAGTGGGTACATTTTTTTTTCTGGGAAAATGACAATGAATATTCATGTGTTGTGGGGGGTTGTATAAAAGATAAGATGTTAGCTAACTTATTTTATACATGTAGTTGACTTGTATACAGTGTTTTGAAAGATAAATAATAGTTTTTGCACATATTTCTGCAGGTAATCTATAGCTGTACTTAATATGACATTTGATGTAATCCTTTGGTTTTTTATCTAAAGCTCCTTGGGTTGAGAAAAAAGTCTTAAAATCCAAGTTATGAATTGTTAAAGAGGGAGTTGAGTAAAGAAGTAATTTTGTGAACCGGAGTGCTGAGGAGTTACATTGCTGCATAAAAGTTAGTGAACTCTACAGAATTTTATACATTCCTGTATAAATATGACTTCAAACATCATCAGATTTTCATACATATCGTAAAAGAAGATATGGAGAACCCAGCTATGCAAATGAGACACAAATATCATACTTGGTCATTTATTTATTGAGGAAAATTACCCAGTATTACATATCTGTGAGTGGCAACAGTATAATGAACCTAGCAGGTAATTTGAAAGTGAGTCAGGTGTTGTCAATCAATGTATGACAATCCAGTGTGAATGGACACCCTGTTTATGTTAAAAGAAACAAGTGCTTCATGTTCAGACACATTTGTGCAGTGTCAGTGTATCATGTCATGGACAAAGGACATTTCCGTGGACCTCAGAAAAAGAATTGTTGATGATCATCTTCCTTGGAAAGGCTACAAAACCATATCTAAAGAGACTGCACTAATCCAGTCAGATAGATTTTGTACAATTGGACAAAAGTTTAACACTATTGTTACTCTCCCTAGAAGTGATCAACCAACTAAGATTACTCCATGGGCGTGGCGCGTTATTGTCTGTGAAGAAGAACCAGGGGTAATGTGTAAGCAACTAAAAAAGCCTCTCTCAAATTGGTTAATGTTAATGTTCATGAGTTCACCATCAGGAGAACACTGAACAACAGTGGTGTGCATGGCAAGGTTGCAAGGAGAAAGTCACTGCTTTCAAAAAAAAAAAACACAGTTTTCTGAAGAGCCCATGGACAAGCCCAAAAGTTACTGGAGTAATGTATTATGGACAGATGAGACCAAAATGGTACTGTTTGGTTCAGATGAGAAGCATTATGTTTGCAGAAAGAAAAACGCTGCATTACAGCATGAGAGTCTTATTCCATCTGTGAAACATTGTTGTGGTAGTTTCATTCTTTGGGCCAGGACAGCTTGCCATAGTGGATGGGAAAATTAATTCTAAATTATCATAGTAAATTCTAAAGTAAAATGTCAGGACATCTGTCCGTGGACTACATCTCAAGAGAAACTGGGTCATGCAGCAAGACAATGACACTAAATACAAAGTTGTTCTACCAAAAAGTGGTTGAAGAAGAACAAAATAAAGGTTTTGGAACTGCCAAGTAAAACTCCTGACAACCAAATAGAAATGTTGTGGAAGGACCTGAAGGGTGCAGTTCATTTGAGAAAACCCAGCAATATCCCTGAGTTGAGGCAATTCGGTATGGAGGAATTTGCTAAAATTCCTTCAAGCCGATGTGCAGGGTTGATCAAGACCTACTGGAAATGTTTAGTTGCAGTTATTACTGCAAAAGGAGGTCACACTAAATACTAAAAGAAAAGGTTCACATACATTTGCCTCTCACAGATGCGTAATACTGGGTACAGTTCCTCAATAAATAAACGAGTAAGTATATTTTTGTGTCATTTG
Organism: Erpetoichthys calabaricus; assembly: GCF_900747795.2. Taxonomy (NCBI): domain Eukaryota; kingdom Metazoa; phylum Chordata; class Cladistia; order Polypteriformes; family Polypteridae; genus Erpetoichthys; species Erpetoichthys calabaricus. Next base: position 206,799,750 of record NC_041397.2, on the reverse strand, counting down.
TTTTGTTGGGTTCTCCATATCTACTTTTAGGACTTTTGTGAAAATTTGATGATATTTTAAGTCATATTTATGCAGGAATGCATAAAATTCTGAAGGTTCACAAACTTTCAACACCACTGTATAGTCTGGTTAAAGTACTTATTGAATATTATTTGGTGAACTTCAATAACTGAAAGACTAGTAAACAAAGCAGGATGGCTGTAGGCAGTTTTAGTGAACGCAATGTATCAGAAAGCAAAATTTAAGAAAGCTAGGCCATGGATTTAAAACGTATTATTTTGTAATTTTAATTATATTGGTTTGCTTTTTTAGAAGATAATTATGTCATATTCAAGTAATATCACAATTGTGTATTAATATAAATCATTCATACTTCATTAACCTACTTAATTCAGTGATACAGGGGCTGGAATCTATCCTAATAGCATTGAGTACAAGGCAGACAGCAAATCTGGGTAGGGCAGCAGTCCATTTCACTTACATACACACACACACACACACAGGGTCAGTTTAGAACTGCAAAGCTATGTACATTGCACATAACTCAATATTGGAGAAAAACCTTAATTCATGTGGCATGCTTGGATGCATTTTTTTGTGATGGCAGCCAGCTTGATAGACATTAATACTGTGGCATATTATTAGTGTATTTATTTTTATTCAAACAGAAAACTGGTAAGATGCAGGGAAATGTTTTCATTGTTTGAACATTTAAAGTATTAGGATGTTATCTAATAAAATACAGATGAGCTATACCAGCATTTCTCAACATTTAAGTATTTGCGACCCAAGTTTTCATAACAGTTTTAATCGCGCCCCCCTAACGTTTTTTTGAAAGGAGCCCACTGATACCAATTTGTTCTTTTTTAATTAATGATATATCATAGATGCATATTTTATTACACCTACTTAACTTTTATCGACATTTATCTAACTATACTTATTTTTCTAGTATCAGATTGTAGTTTAAGTTCATTTGTTTTGGTTTCAATAGATGTATTTTTCATATTTTCGATTCTTGTTTTGTTTTTTTCACATCTTTATTGCCCCCCTAGGGGGGCCCGCCCCACAGTTTGAGAACCACTGAGCTATACTATAAAACATTTCTATAACCATTGGGTCTATTTTCATATCATTTATGACTGACGTCTTTTCACTTATTCATTGGCATCATCAATCAGTGTTGCATTACTTTTAGCAGCATGTCATGTAATGAGGGAAAAAAAAACTTTAGATGAACCAGGGTACCAATAGAGTGGTGGTAGAGCAATAGTAGAAATCAAACAGCTGAAAGCATATTAATGTGTATACAAGGATGAGTTAGTATGCTTGAGAAGTGGTATGTGAAATCTAAGGTTTAAAGTCTTTTTTCAGTAACGGCAGTAAATCTTAAGCATCTACTTTTCATTGTCATTGGGCGGAGTGGTGGCTCTGAAGCTAAGGATCTGCGCTGGTATCCCGAAGGGTGCTGGTTCAAATCCCCGTCACTGCCAAAGGAGATCCTACTCTGCTGGGCCCTTGAGCAAAGCCCTTAACCTTCAATTACTCCAGGGGCGCAGTACAATGGCCGACCCTGCGCTCTGACCCCAAGGGGTATGTGAAAACTTAACAAATTCCTAATACAAGAAATTCTATAAGGTGAAACAAAGAACAAAATTCTCAATCTAAAAGAATAGTGGCATGGTAAAAACATTTCTATTGCCAACATATTAATAATGTGTTTAAATACAATGTTTATAGACAAAATAACTTCAGTCAATACAAAATAAACATGAGTAAAATAAATACATTAATATAAAATTGGGTAGTGGTGTCTTAGAACATTTTGCTTTTGTAGAATTTACTCAGTCTGTGTTACAGGCATACACATTCTTGGCTACTCTCTAAGTACTGTAGCTTCATTTTTTCTTCTGCTTTTTGATGTATTTTTGTTGTTTCTCCATGTTATTTAATATAAACATATCTGACATTTTTGAAATGTTGTTTCTGTTCAGTACACCTCTGTAAACAGCTTTAGGCTTTTATAAGGTAATTCTTAAACTACCAATTATCTTAGGTAGAAAAATGCTTTTGTTTAGTTGAAAAAAAAATGTCTACTGCTTTGCAGCCCTACTTAATAGAGCAGAACAGAATGAGTGATGAGAAGCTTGGTGAGATGCACCAACACTCTTATCAGAGTGCTCCTTTAGTGCTACATAGATACTACCAGCTCCACTGGAATATAGTGTTCAACTAAACCACAGCAAACATACTGTCACTGTTCTTACCCACATAATAATTAAATAATGAAGCCAAAAGGTAGAATATATGACTATTAAAAGTTGTTGTAATATTTCTGGTGTAAGCACTGATGTTAAGGCAAATTTTGTCAAATCTTGTTTCACCATTATCAAGATCTCGTATCCAAAAACATTGAAATGAAAAACAGATTGATCATTTTGAAATTTTAATGCCCTGACATATTAAACACTTTTACTGTAATTTCAGCTTTTGTTTAAGAGTTTAACTGCACATATTTAGCTAAAAGTTAGGATGTAATAATGTAAATGCAAGTTTTTTAATACATTTATTGGGTGTATGCATCTCAAGGTGGACATAATTAACAGAAACAAATTATTAAATTATTAAAGTTGTTGATAAAGGTGTCTGGAATATCAAAATGCAGTCTGTCTTTAAATATAAGATAAAACTCCATTATTGTTTTCTTTTTTTCAATAGTGTAGATCAGGGTTATTCAATTACAAATTCATTTGGGCCCGATTTCCATACCAAGAAACCTAACAAATTTTAAAGCAACATGAATTAATTGAAAAACAAGTAATTTTATTTATTAAACAAGTACATTTATTCATTGTTTTCCTTTTAAATTTAGTCACATCTGACACAGGCACATCAAAAAGTGCATACAAACACTAAAAAGCTATAATTGAACAGAATCCGAGGAAGTAGCAATATTTGATTCTACTTTTGAAATAAAAAAGTGAGCATTTTGACCATATCTGACCCAGGCACATCTCAAAGTGTGTAAAACAACATAGTGCAAAGTATTATCAATAACATTTGTTTCCATTTTGAAATAAAATAAAAATTTTGTTCATGTCTGACCCAGGCACATCACAAAGTGCGTTTAACAGAATAAAAAAAGTTGGCGGTATGCATATGTTGCGTTTGGAACAAGTTTGAAGTACTGTGAAGGTGTACAGAGGCTGAGAGTCCTAGTGCTACATGTTTTGCTTATCATAACATTTAAATTTTGAAATTGACCTTGTCAAGTATAATAATAATAATATTAAAAAATGCTTTACCTTTATATGGCGCTTTACTCACTACTCAAAGTGCTTTGCAAACTCCATGCGGGGAGGACCTGGAACACAAACCGATGATCTATTTATTGAGAGGCACTTCCATTACGTCACATGCGCAGGTATACTATGAAGCATAATATTGTGCTATAGTTTACAATTACAAACACAGAATTTACATAATTGAAGAATATTAACAGCAGGTTAATAACGAGCTCTGCATTCTACAAAAAAGTGCAAAGGAATCAGTGATTAATTTGATTGAACTTTAAAGTAAATTCCAAACTTTTTGCTTGTTTTCATCTAATGCAGTCTTTCTAATTCATTCTTTGCTTTGAGTGTCAATGGCTGATTGTCATCCTTGTAACAGCCATGAATCCACAGGATTAAAGTATGTGATTGGAGGGACAATCAATCATATGAAGAGAAGTGTGGACACAGTAGTTGTCAGTAACCAGGCTGTCATTGGAGTAACAATTAGATTAATTTATGAAAACCCACGATTTCGACACACAATAGATTATAGAATCATTTAATATGTAGTCGATGCCACGACCAGCTGTTACGGCTGAGGTGCGGTTACCATGTATTGGTGCGTATCGTCACAAAAGGGAAAAAAAATTACTGTATCACAGACTACATCCACCACTGCTAGACACAACAACGTGCTGCATTGTGAGTTGCTAGGCTACACGGACTTTGCATTCATGGTCTGTACTACTGAATGCATTTATATAGGAATTTTTGAGGGCTCACAAAATATTTTTCAAGGTTTTTATCTGCGTTTCTGGCGTGGGCCTCCATTTGAATAGGCGGGCTGTACAGTAGATTATCTTATGATTAAACATCATACCTTGAAAGATCATGATATACATATGATTTTAAGGCCTAGAAATAATGGCCTTACTTGATCTTTCAGTTGCTTATTGAAGTTTTAGTATGGAAAAAAGGTGTATTGGTTTTAGTACATTTGTTTGTGACTTGTTTGGGGGGGAGATCCCCGAATGACTTCCATCTCACCAATTTATAAAGAACATATCTGTACAGTAATTAAGCTCATCTGCAGAAAGTGTAATCCAGGTCTTGCTTAAAAAAGAAAAGAATCATTGAATTTTTACATTTTCGAATATCAAAATCATTTTTATATTTTATTGCTGTGTTTAGTTCTGGACATACATTGTTTCGATGACACCATTAAAGGTATAAATAATTTTTTTAGAAAAAGTACAGGTTCCCTCTAATTTGTTAAGAAAATACATTCCTAGTAATATTATAAGGTGAACAAATACTGTAATTATCACTAACTTAAATGGAAATAAGTTATAAGTTTAAATTAAGTGTTCTTTGGCCCAAAAAAATAGCACAATTTTTTGATAAAATATCACAGAAATACACCAAAGTTGACACAATTGGTTCAGTGATAAAATTTGTCATAAAACAAATCCTAATTAGACATTTTCCCTTCATTAAAGAAAGCTTAGTAAAGATGTTTACCTATGTTTGCCTTTTCAAGTTTTCAGTATTTTTTTATTTCACATTTTTTTCTGGAGCCGGGATGATCAGTATAATACAAGAAAATACATGAGCAGCACACATGACAAATTGAATAAACCATAGTATTTGAATGCAGTGTTATGTGAAGATGGCCAAGACTGTGATTATGGGACACCCACATTCAGCCCTGCTTCAAATATCCAGCTGTACCCCAAACATCCCAGACTGCTACATGCTGCAGTGAGGTATATTTAAAATGACTGCAAAGAGGATTCAGTTTCATTGTGATTCATTATACGAAAATGGATTTCAGCTGACTTTCTTCATAAATATGAATCTTCTTAAAGTGGTTTATTTGTAATTTTGGGATGCCTGTATATACTTTTGAAAATGGTAATTCCAAATTGTATGATATATGCAACATTTTCATTTATAAATGTGAGCTAAAATAAGGACAATTGATAGTCTGAAACAATAAAGAATCTTTCATTAAGTGTACACAATATATATAGAACAATATTAAAAAACATTCTTGACCATTGTTGGGGCCTATAATTCATTTGTGGTATTTATCTGAAACTTTGGCTTTAGTAACTGAAAAATAAATCCTGCTTAAAATTAATAATAAAAAGATAAAATATCACACAATATTACGTTAGTGCCATATAAATTAGTGAAAGCCAGCATTGCATAGGATATTTTTCTTTATACAAAGTATTTCAAGCTATGTATATAAAAATTCACTTTTCAAATCAGTTTTTTAGCATAATATTGACATTGTGACATTTGCCTTCTGTATTTGCAGGGAACATGTCCTGGATAATACAGCTGAAGAATAGTGGCATTTCTATATTAATGGCCAGTTGTGCACAGTCCCATCAAATGTTGTGCAAAATAAGTAAATTCCCTCAACAATATTTTCCAGTTTTCTATCAAGAAAAATGTTTCTTTTTGTACCATGTGAAATTATCTTCATATCAGGAGTTAGAAGCATGTTTGTAGCTTATGGGGCTAGGTCTCTTGGCCCTACAATTTTCTAGGTTTAGCACTGAGTGAAGGTTTGCATGTGCACCCTGAACTTTCCAGTTTATTGAAGAGGCTTGCAGACTAGAGTCCGGTATTCTCAGAATTACCTTAAGCCCCACTTTTTCAATATTACCTTTGCACCTTTGGTTCAAGCTTTTCTCTGTCAAGTCTGTGTAGCACAAAATAGTGAAGAGGTTTGAAAAGTTCAGTACCATTAGCCTCCTTAAAGTTATCTACAGTAATTTAAGAAATGACATAAAGGGGTTCAATTTCAGGAATGGGTGGAGAACCGGACCTTACAATGATCAAAATGGATCTTCACCCCCCCACTTAAGATGACTGCTTAATGGCACTTACAGTTAGGTCCATAAATATTTGGACAGAGACAACTTTTTTCTAATTTTGGTTCTGTACATTACCACAATGAATTTTAAATGAAACAACTCAGATGCAGTTGAAGTGCAGACTTTCAGCTTTTATTCAGTGGGGTGAACAAAACGATTGCATAAAAATATGAGGCAACTAAAGCATTTTTTAACACAATCCCTTCATTTCAGGGGCTCAAAAGTAATTAGACAATTGACTCAAAGGCTATTTATGGGCAGGTGTGGGCAAGTCCGTCATTATGTCATTATCAGTTATGCAGATAAAAGGCCTGGAGTTGATTTGAGGTGTGGTGCTTGCATGCGGAAGATTTTGCAGTGAACAGACAATATGCGGTCAAAGGAGCTCTCCATGCAGGTGAAAGAAGCCATCCTTAAGCTGCGAAAACAGAAAAAAACAATCCAAGAAATTGGTACAATAGTACAAGTGGCAAAATCTACAGTTTGGTACATCCTGAGAAAGAAAGCAAGCACTGGTGAACTCAGCAACGCAAAAAGACCTGGACGTCCATGGAAGACAACAGTGGTGGATGATCGCAGAATCATTTCCATGGTGAAGAGAAACCCCTTCACAACAGCCAACCAAGTGAACAACACTCTCCAGGGGGTAGGTGTATCGATATCCAAGTCTACCATAAAGAGAAGACTGCATGAAAGTAAATACAGAGGGTGCACTGCAAGGTGCAAGCCACTCATAAGCCTCAAGAATAGAAAGGCTAGATTGGAATTTGCTAAAGAACATCTAAAAAAGCCAGCACAGTTCTGGAAAAACATTCTTAGGACAGATGAAACCAAGATCAACTTCTACCAGAATGATGGCAAGAAAAAAGTATGGAGAAGGCATGGAACAGCTCATTATCCAAAGCATACCACATCATCTGTAAAACACGGTGGAGGCAGTGTGATGGCTTGGGAGTGCATGGCTGCCAGTGGCACTGGGACACTAGTGTTTATTGATGATGTGACACAGGACAGAAGCAGCCGAATGAATTCTGAGGTGTTCAGAGACATACTGTCTGCTCAAATCCGACTAAATGCAGTCAAATTAATTGGGCGGCGTTTCATTATACAGATGGACAATAACCCAAAACATACAGCCAAAGCAACCCAGTAGTTTATTAAAGCAAAGAAGTGGAAAATTCTTGAATGGCCAAGTCAGTCACCTGATCTCAGACAGAAAGGCCCACAAACAAACAGCAACTGAAAGCCGCTGCAGTAAAGGCCTGGCAGAGCATTAAAAAGGAGGAAACCCAGTATCTGGTGATGTCCATGAGTTCAAAACTTCAGGCTGTCATTGCCAGCAAAGGGTTTTCAACCAAGTATTAGAAATGAACATTTTATTTCCAGTTATTTAATTTGTCCAATTACTTTTGAGCCCCTGAAATGAAGGGATTGTGTTAAAAAAATGCTTTAGTTGCCTCATAGTTATGCAATCGTTTTGTTCACCCCACTGAATTAAAGCTGAAAGTCTGCACTTCAACTGCATCTGAGTTGTTTCATTTAAAATTCATTGTGGTAATGTACAGAACCAAAATTAGAAAAAAGTTGTCTGTGTCCAAATATTTATGGACCTAACTGTATTTTAAAAAAGCCACAAGGGAATCCTTACATGTATTCATTCTACCTTGTGGAAACAAGAAGCATGAAGACCCTGTTTCAAAGAAGTACAATGTCCTGGTGCATAAAGAACAGGGATGCAGAGCTGTGAGTGAGGCCCATGACCTAAGGACTGAAGGAAGGGGTTACCTTATGGTTTTGTTGCTGTTTCATGAATCATCAAATTAGTGTCGTTTATAGGCACCCATTGTGATACTTTTACATTAACGAGCAGAAAGATGGTCTGGTCAACACCAGTCAGGAGCACATTAAAGAAAAAAAAATGAAAGCGTGAAGAAGCAGCTTGTGCTGCACTTTCAAGTGTGTTTAGTAATCTAAATTTGTCTAACCTCCAGTAAGCTAGGTAACGTTACATTAATTGCCACTACACTAAAGCTAGCGGTTTACTGACATAACAGTGGGTCAAGGAATGCATTATGTGTAATAGTTTTGATATAGAGTGTTTAACGTATATTATCTGATGTTACAGTACCTAGCAGACATATGGTTGTGGATTATTTATTACCACCATATAGACCTCAGAAGCTAAACATAGTGTTAGTCAATACATTAAGTGCTCTGCGTATTGTAGCATCGAGGACACATTTGTAAATTTCACCAACACACAGGCTTTCTTTCTTACTTGTTAGTTATTGGCTGAATTGTGGAAAAGCACCATTTAAGCAACTTTGACATACAAAAAGAACAATTAGCTCAGATTAACTTGAATTGTGGGTTAATTTTATTGGTATCTAAAATCACTGATTTAGTTAACACCTTATTGGTATCTGCTGTCATTGGAAGTACAAAATAAAGTTTAGATAAATTCATAAGTGTAGGTGGTACATTCACATGTTCATTTTTTAAATGTCTTACTATTCACCTTCATTTTGACACTATTTAATGCATTAAGTACGTTTTCTAAGGACATTCAGTAGTACTATTAGTGGTTTTTATTTTATTTTATTTTATATTAATTTTATTATTATTTTTATTTTATTATTAAAATTTTTATTATTAGTAGTAGTGGTAGTATTTTTGATATATTATTATTGTTATTGTTGTAGTATTAGTTGTTGTATTTTATATTACTGTTATTTTTATTAGTCATAATATAAGTATTGTTTTTGTTGATGTTGTGATATGCAACAAAAAGACTGGAGAAACCCCTAAACATTCATCTTCAAGTATAGATCATTAAAAAAACGTTAAGTTTGTGATGTATGTGCTGTTGTTTGTTCATTAATTATATATATATTTATTGTTGAAATTTAAGCTGTTAAAAAAAAACACTAATGTAGTAAATAAAGGAGGTGTGGTTTGGAGAATTTGATGGGTGGTGGGGCCAAGAAGAGGATTCCTCCTAGGGCCCCGATTTGGCTAGAGGCGGCTTTGATGCAGAAAATATTTTCTTCAGTTGTTTACCAACCTTGTGCTGTCCGGCTACTACATAGCCACATGGTAGTTAGCACTAGGGGGCTCCGCCCCCTGCTCGCTTCGCTCGCCAACCCCTGGCGTTGGGGCATGACAAAGAGTGAGATGTATGAATTAGATATAGAATAGTGTGCAGGTTTGGATGATGCCTATATAAATCAAAAATAGAGTGTTTGGCATAGAGTAATGTTTTATTGGAATATTTCTTTGTATACAACATTAGTAGTAAAGATGGTGTCTTGTCTTTGAATGAGTCTTCCTTGGCATGAATCATTTATAACTTTAACTTTAACGTCAGATGAACGTCGAACACATGAGAAGGCAACATAAAGTTGTCCATGTCCAAAAACGGGTTCAGAGAGGTAGATGCCAACCTTGTCCATTGCTTGTCCTTGTGATTTGTTGATGGTCATGGCAAATGCAGGTTTAATGGGGAACTGTCGGCGTTTCAATGTAAAAGGTAAATCCAGGTCAGAACTCGTAAGGTCAATTCTAGGAATGAGAACAGTATTGTTAGCATGTGATTCTGTAAGAACTGTTGCTTGAATAACACCGTTTTTAAGGGTAAGGTTGTGTTGTGGTCATCCGTCTGGGTTAATAGTGTTCAAATATTCTAAGGGGAAATTCAGATGTTCATTGTCGTCATCAGAGTCAACTTTGTCAGAGCTTAGAAAGAGCCGTGTCTCTCCAGGAAGTAATGAAATGACCTGGTTATTAATGTGATTAACATTAATATTTTTTGGACATAATATAGTGTGTTTTGTTAACCACATATGCGAAAGTAGTATGGGCCATTGCCTTTTGGTGGCCTGATATGTACTCCGGTAGATGCAAAAGCAAATGAACTATTGTAGGATCTAATGCAGTTCCTAAAGTTTTTATTTTCAGGCACATCGTTAGTTAGAAGCTTCTGTAGATATTCAGGATATGAATGTAAAGGAGGCAGTCTAATCTGCCCCTTTTGACAACAACGTGTAAATTCATTATTTGTATTGCCAGTTGTTTCTTCTGGGAAGTTAAGTGAATGACAATGATTGCAAATGATATTCATTAATCCCAATGAATTTTCCTCAATAGTTGCCTCATTATTGAAGGCGTCTGGGTTAATAGTGTTCAAATATTCTAAGGGGAAATTCAGATGTTCATTGTCGTCATCAGAGTCAACTTTGTCAGAGCTTAGAAAGAGCCGTGTCTCTCCAGGAAGTAATGAAATGACCTGGTTATTAATGTGATTAACATTAATATTTTTTGGACATAATATAGTGCGTTTTGTTAACCACATATGCGAAAGCAGTATGGGCCATTGCCTTTTGGTGGCCTGATATGTACTCCGGTAGATGCAAAAGCAAATGAACTATTGTAGGATCTAATGCAGTTCATAAAGTTTTTACTTTCAGGTACATCGTTAGTTAGAAGCTTCTGTAGATATTCAGGATATGAATGTAAAGGAGGCAGTCTAATCTGCCCCTTTTGACAACAACGTGTAAGTTCATTATTTGTATTGCCAGTTGTTTCTTCTGGGAAGTTAAGTGAATGACAATGATTGCAAATGACATTCATTAATCCCAATGAATTTTCCTCAATAGTGGACTCATTATTGAAGGCGTTGTCAGCCAACTGGCGTAAGCGTTTAGCAGGTGTCTGGCGTTGATGTCCGCGACGGGCATGTTTTGCTTGTGGCGTTTGAGTGCCACGTTGTTGCATGTCCATTATTTGTGACGCGCTATTTTTGATTTTTAATTGATTCGCCTCCGCTTTGCCAAAAGTCCGTTTCAGTCTACGTCGTGCATTGTTTGTATCGAGCCTTGTCCGTTTTTGTATGTCGGTCAGTTGAGCTTTCTGCTTTTGGAGTCTTGTTTGCTTGTTTTCTGGCAGGTCATATGCGCGTTGTACACGTCTGCCTTCATTTATTCTGTCTCTTCGCTCCGTTTTTTGTATGTCTGAGACGCTAGCTCTTTCTTTTGAAATCGTGCTTGTTTCGATGCAGTACTTTGAGACGCGCGCTGTATGCGTCTACGTTCATTGTGTCTGTCCATTTGGGCACGTCTCTGTAACGGGGTTACTTGAGCTTTGCGTTTTTTGATCCGAGACATTTTTTCTCCCTGAGTTTCCGAAGCGCGTTGTATGCGCCCCCGTGTATTTCATTCGTGTTCGTGTGTTTGGTCCCGTTATCCGATCCGAATCGTTTTGTACCTGTGACCGTGTATTCATGACTTGTTTGTTCCTCAGCGTGCGAAATATGGATAAGTAATAAGGAGGATCGCACTCACTGTTAATATGGAGCCTTTTCTGCAGTTGAACGGTTAATAGTGCTTTATTGTAAGGAGATCCACCTATGCTGCCTAGTGTGAAGGTGTTGAGATGACGTATGTTTAATATGGACGTTTCCTTTAGATATGTGGCTTTGGGTGTCACTTCTTATTGATGTGTGTGGGGGGGTGGGTGAGGATTGTTGTTGCGCGAGCGTCTTCTTTCTTTTTGTGTTCCAGGGGCTTGTTGAATCCCCCTCTTTGTGTGTGTCCCGTCCGTTGCTTGTAGGGTGTGTGGGGTGGTTTTGTGTTCTTTTTTTTTGTGTTCCATGGGCTTGTTAAATCCCCCTCTTGGTGTGTGTCCCGTCCGGTGCCTGTGGGGGGGGGGGGGGGGGGGGGGGGGTGCCTTGCTGTTGTGCGCGAGCGTCTTCTTTTTTTTGTGTGCTAGTTTCGTGTGCAAAGGGTTTCGTGTGGCGCCTTTATTTGACTACTTTTTTCTGTGCCTTTTCCTTTTTTCTGTGCTCGCGCCGCCTCATTTCCTTGACTCGTTTTTTCTGTGCTCACTCCTTTTTTCTGTGGTCTTGTCCACCTCTCGCGGCCCCTCATCCGCTTCTCGCGGCCCCTCATTTCTTGGGGCGCCTGCGCAGTACGTCTTTTTGCGGCTACGGCCCATGGCCGGATGTCCCTGCGTCCATCCGGTTTAGCATTCTCGGTTAGTAATATGGATTGCTACTGGACACCTGCAGAGACTAGTGTTCAAGTTGTATAGTCTTCATGGCCTTTCAGAGTTATTGTTGCTTGAACATTTTGATTCTAATCTCGAGGTGTTCCTGTTTCAGTTTTGGCAGCTTATAGCTAACATATTTTGTTGTGCTGAAGGAGGTTACAAGACTTTTAGTTTACTTAATGTATGAGTCTATTGTGCAGTATTTTCTCAGATGATGGTGATGTTAGTGCGTGTCACAATGACCTGATGCTGGTTGAGATAGACCACGCACCAGCATCCCATTGTTTGGATTAATTTTTTTGTGACTATTAAACAGTGTATGATCTTGCAGGTCCTGCTATTCATTAGAAAAGAAAGATGATTATTAATTAGGCATATTAATGTTAACGTTAGAGGAGTCTGCACACATACAGTGCATCCGGAAAGTATTCACAGCGCATCACTTTTTCCACCTTTTGTTATTCCAAAATGGATTAAATTCATTGACAACGTGAAAAAAGTTTACTTGAGGTTTTTGCAAATTTATTAAAAATAAAAAAACTGAGAAATCACATGTACATAAGTATTCACAGCCTTTGCTCAATACTTAGTCGATGCACCTTTGACAGCAATTACAGCCTCAAGTCTTGTTGAATATGATGCCACAAGCTTGGCACACCTATCCTTGGCCAGTTTCGCCCATTCCTCTTTGCAGCACCTCTCAAGCTCCATCAGGTTGGATGGGAAGCGTCGGTACACAGCCATTTTAAGATCTCTCCAGAGATGTTCAATCGGATTCAAGTCTGGGCTCTGGCTGGGCCACTCAAGGACATTCACAGAGTTGTCCTGAAGCCACTCCTTTGATATCTTGGCTGTGTGCTTAGGGTCGTTGTCCTGTTGAATGATGAACTGTCGCCCCAGTCTGAGGTCAGGAGCACTCTGGAGCAGGTTTTCATCCAGGATGTCTCTGTACATTGCTGCAGTCATCTTTCCCTTTATCCTGACTAGTCTCCCAGTTCCTACCGCTGAAAAACATCCCCACAGCATGATGCTGCCACCACCATGCTTCACTGTAGGGATGGTGCCAGGTTTCCTCCAAAAGTGACGTTTGGCATTCACACCAAAGAGTTCAATCTTTATCTCATCAGACCAGAGAATTTTCTTTCTCATGGTCTGAGAGTCCTTCAGGTGCCTTTTGGCAAACTCTAGGCGGGCTGCCATGTGCCTTTTACTAAGGAGTGGCTTCCGTCTGGCCACTCTATCATACAGGCCTGATTGGTGGATTGCTGCAGAGATGGTTGTCCTTCTGGAAGGTTCTCCTCTCTCCACAGAGGACCTCTGAAGCTCTGACAGAGTGACCATCGGGTTCTTGGTCACCTCCGTGACTAAGGCCCTTCTCTCCCGATCGCTCAGTTTAGATGGCCGGCCAGCTCTAGGAAGAGTCCTGGTGGTTTTGAACTTCTTCCACTTACTGATGATGGATGCCACTGTGCTCATTGGGACCTTCAAAGCAGCAGAAATTTTTCTGTAACCTTCCCCAGATTTGTGCCTCGAGACAATCCTGTCTCGGAGGTCTACAGACAATTCCTTTGACTTCATGCTTGGTTTGTGCTCTGACATGAACTGTCAACTGTGGGACCTTATATAGACAGGTGTGTGCCTTTCCAAATCATGGCTAGTCAACTGAATTTACCACAGGTGGATTCCAGTTAAGCTGCAGAAACATCTCAAGGATGATCAGGGGAAACAGGATGCACCTGAGCTCAATTTCGAGCTTCACGGCAAAGGCTGTGAATACTTATGTACATGTGCTTTCTCAATTTTTTTTATTTTTAATAAATTTGCAAAAACCTCAAGTAAACTTTTTTCACGTTGTCATTATGGGGTGTTGTGTGTAGAATTCTGAGGAAAAAATGAATTTAATCCATTTTGGAATAAGGCTGTAACATAACAAAATGTGGAAAAAGTGATGCGCTGTGAATACATTCCGGATGCACTGTAAAGGAAATTTCTCTTTTATAATTCAAATTTCAAATTTTCCAAACTTCTAATGCCTTAATATACTAAATCTTTCATTCCCTTTTTACACTTGTCCCAACTTTAAGGCAGCCTTTATAAAGTCAAATTTGTCAAATGAAGATTAATCTGTTATTTCAGAATTCATGTCAAACACTCTTTGTTCTTGGAATTTCAAAGTGCCTCTCACAATTGCTAATGCCCATATACTAGTCCAGATCTAGCTATTGAACTGAACTGACCATAACTGCAATTAGGAATCAGACACTTTGTCTGCTTTGCTGCTGTACCATTAAAATATGGTATGTGTTGTAAGTACTTTCACTACATTCATCATATTAGTTGTTATCTCTCTATTATAAAAAAAAAAAATCCTGGGAGAGAAAGACTAGGGAGCCGAAACGTGATCTTCACGTGAAGATCATGGAAGACACTTAAAAGAAAGGCCGCGAGACGAAAGAGATTGGCCATGGAGCGTCTCGCGGGGACCTTAAACATGAGACTTTGTTCCAAGAGATTGACCTAGGACCATCTCGCGGGGATGTAGAACGTGAGATTCTTACAACCAATATCAAATAAGACCACAGGCAGCAAAACACTCAGTTGTGCAAAGGCTTTGAGCACACACAGATCCAGGGCTCTCAGCGCATATAAAGCGTATAAGGACAATACTTTATAGATGAAACGTTGACGACTAAGTGAAGATGAAAGAGCAGCGCGGAGAAAAGAGACTCAAAAGTTTGTGAAATTAAAACTAGTTATAAACTTTAGACCACGGAGTGTTCAGAACTTTAAAAAAATCTTTGTTATACATGTCTAATTATGCCATCCATTCAGGGTTGCGCCCATCCCAGCCTGTATTGTGTGCGAGACAGGAGGAAATCCTGAATGGGGCGACAGCACATTGCAGGGTGAATACGAGCAATACATACACTTGGATCAATATAGCATAACAAAACCCCACATCCTACATGACTTTGAAAGGAAACTGAAGCACGCCGAGTAAACCCACCAGAAAAACATGCAAATTCAAGGCAGGGAACACCCAGGACCCCCTTGCTGCAAGGCAGCAGTGCAACCTCCACGCCACCGTGCCCCCACTTGATTAATACATGCTTTAATGCATTTCATCATGAAAATGATATCAAGTATTTATCTTGGCATTCTAAATGTTCAGTGAGCAGGAATATCATGAAGTTAATGTATTCTGTGTGGTGATCGCTGCCTGCGCCTCCTCTTAGTGCAAGAGGAAGTCAGTTTAAGAAGCATGTAGTGATTACATGGCTTGGGGAACACTTAACACAAAGCATTTAATGTGCTATATAACTTATGACGAGGTTTGAGAAAATCTAGTAAATTAAATATTCATTTTAAGATGAAGCTTAGTTTATGGTGTTCTACTTTAATGACAAATTACAAGAATAAAGTCAACTTTTGGACTTTAATCTCGACATAAACGGCGAGATAAAGTAGAAATGTTTAAGTGTCGAGATTAAAGTGGAAATGTTGAGAATAAAGTCAACATGTCGTCACACTATTACCCAGGTACTTTACACAGTATTGAAAAAAAATAAAACAAGTACAACTTGGCTTGCAGTATTATCCAGTAGTACAGAAACAGTATTCACACATTTGAATATAATGGTCCACATCCGACCTTTTAAAAACAAAGTATCTCCAGAAAAGAGATACGGCTCCTTTTTTCGTCAAAAGTTCTTCTGTGTCATCATGTTCAATTTTATCGTCTGCTACAGCTTCAGTTTCAGAATGTTCTCTGTCCATTTTAGATAGATAGATACTTTATTAATCCCCAAGGGGAAATTCACAATTTATTTTCACCGTTCAATACCTCCACTAACGCATGTACTCCGTTGCATGTGTGTTTAGCGGTGCAGCAGTGAAAAAGGTCCCCCCTTAAACAGTTTACCGCTGCGCCACGTTCCGAACATTGTTTAGGCTATTTCAACTGGTGTTGAGGTATAAGAAAAATCCATATCATAACAAAAATAAAAAACGGGTTTTGATATGAACCGGTATACCGCCCAGCACTACGTTATATATACCAACACACTCCAGCTGGAAGAGACAGCATGCCTTGATAAGTTTAAACGCTTGTGCAGCCCTCACGAATAGAACATATAAGAGATAGACATTGTACATGGTTCAACATATTATTACTTTTCACTTGTTCTTTTCTGTACAATGCGTAAAACATTCAATTCATTCCACGGGCAATATAAATATGCAGCCAGTAACTTAATTTCTATATGTAATATTAATTTAAATTAAACCAAAATTCAGGATATATTGCTTTTGATCTTAACTCTTCAAAAATGCAATGGTACAAGATTACAGATAAAATCACTACATTCAAATCTGATGGAAGTTACTATTTTGCATAGGATGTGCTACAGGGTTAAATTATATATCCAAAATTCCCCTTATTCCTAATAATTACCTATTTCAATTCAAAATAGTATAGTTTTCTGTAAAACTGTGTTTTCCAATGATCATCAACAAGTCATTCAGTAGAAAAAGCATAATTAAGCTACAGCTTGGAAGTTTTATTGTTGAGCAACTGTGTGTAGCTTGCTTCAGAGTAAGATGCTGTGAATACTAAAATACTAATAATACTAGTCCCTTGTTGAAAAAAAAATCAAAACAAGTATTGTGTATAGAAAAGTACTTACATAATACAGGAACTTCTGATACATCCACTTAACCAACAGTGATATATCCAAGGCCAATTCTCTTATGAAATTTCCCTGGCAAAGCCAGATAATACTAGGGATGCTCTGATCAGGTTTTTTAAGGCTGATACCGATCACTGATTCCTTGTTACTTGATTGGCCGAATCCGAATCCTTTTTTTTATCCCTTTAATAAACTGCTAATTTTTTATTAACAAAATTAAATTCTGTAGGCTTATTGTTCAGTGACCAAAAAAATACTAAAATAAATAAAATTTCCTTAAATACATACTTTAACTAATAAAATATGTACAAAAATATTTTTCCATAATACGTATGACATAAAAGAAAATAAAACGCTTCTCATAAATACAAGGTGTCATATTGTGTAGTTTTCTTTCTAAGTGACTAAGTGAAGTACCTATCTGAAAACAAGGCTTAATTAAAAAATTTGTTTTCACCATTTCTCTGACAAACTAGCCATTTGTAATTCTTAAGGTGTAATTTTAAATATGGTTTACCATTTTAATTATGTGGTACTTGTTTCTTACCAAAACATAAGCTGTATAACACACAGCAACAAATAATAAACACAGTACACGTCTTTAAAAAAGCAGCAATTTCAAATTTGTTTTTATCTTTTTGTTTTTCCAATTAAAGGTGTAAGCTGCTGCAATTTAAACAAGCTCACTGTCCAAACTCCAGCATTGTTCGTTTTAATTTAAAGGACAAAATACTAAAATAAGGTCTGAATTCCTTACAGTAGTTAGTAGCTAGTTGCACAGGACAATTTCTCTGATCACTTTTTTTTCAGTTTATTTCTCCACTTTCTTTAACATAACGGCTAATATACCAATCACCTCTTGTGCACTGATAAATCAAGCTTCTACTCGCTGCTCTTTGTTTATACTGCAGGAAGTTTGCTGTAAAAGAAAAAAAAACTGGCTGGCTCAACTACGGTAATACCTTGCATAAAGAAGCACTGCAACAAAGTTACCATAAAGATTAGAAAAGCAGGGAATGAAAATATTTTTAGCAGTCCTTTTACTGATCACCGATTGTCTGTTTTTTTTTTTGAAAATCGGCCAATTTTGATTGGCAGCTGGTCAATAGGAGCATTCCTTGGTAGCACACTTAGTTAAAGATAAAGCTTAAGTCACTTGTGACACTGAAGTGTGTACTACAGTCACACTAAGAAAATAAGCGTCAGAGCGTTCTTGGATTTATCACACACTATTTTGAATACAACAGGCCTTGGTTTTCATCATATAGCAGTTGTTTACTTACTTATGTATTATTTATGTATTATTTACTTAATTTATGTATTTATTTATTTATTAACTTTTACTGAATTTATTTAAAGCATTAAACATTCCATACAATCAAGTCAAACTTAACAAAACTAAATTCAATTCAACCCCCACCCATGAAAAAAAGAGAAAGGCCCACAGTCAGAGGGAAAGGAGTCTTTTTCCCCAATATAAGTGCATATTCTAAAATATTACTGATTAGATCCTGCCTGGTTTTAAAATAATTTTGAACAGACCCTTTAAGAGAGAATTTGTTTTTTTTCCAATTTTAAATAGTATATAACATCTGGTTCCCAGGGACTTAACAGAGGTGGGTTAGGATTCTTTCAGTTGAGCAAGATAAGTCTAGGTGATTGTGAAGTAAGGGCAATTACAGTTTGTCCTTCTCCACTTTAAGCCCACCTGGGAGTGTAACAGACACCGCTATTAATGGATCAGGAGTGATTGTAACACCAAGGCTGTCTGATAGGTGTTTAAAAACTTTTGTCCAGAATGATGTTACTTTGATACACACCCAAATCATGTGGCCTGTTGAAGCTGGAGCTTGATTGCAATGTTGGCAGGTTGGATCTTGCCCTGGAAACATTTTGCACAACTTTAAACGAGATAGATATGCTCAATAAAATTTTTTAATTTGAAAAATCTAACTTTTTGCGCATGTGGAGCTAGGGTGAATTCTGTGCATAGCTAGCTGCCTTCCACTCCTTTTCTGAAATATTGAGTAAGAGATCCTTTTCCCACTGCACTTTGGGATCTTTAAAAGGAAGGGACTTTTAAATGGTTTTGTATATTATAGAAATGCTGTCTGAGTGTTCAAGACTGATCAATATCTCTTCTGGAATAGAAATAGGTGGGAGGTGAGGAAAATTGTACAGATTTTGTTTAGCAAAGTTTCTAATTTGGAGATAGTGGAAAAATTGTGTTGATGGGAAACCAAATTTAGAGTTTAATTGTTCATAGGATGCAAATATATTATTTATGTAGAAATCTCTAAATGATTTAATTCCATATATTTTCCAAACATTAAAAACTTTGTAAAAGGGTGGAAAAGGGGGTTATCATGTAGAGGTGATACCATACTGTATTATGAAATTACAGTGTAATACTGTAAATGTTAATTACAGCCACTTCACTGTAAAAGTACAGTAAGTGGCTGGCAACTTTGCTGCCAGTATTTTACTGTAAAATTACAAGGAAATTTTTACTGTAAAATTACATGAGAAAATGTTATTTTTAAAGCTGTATTTTCTACAGTTATATATTGTATTTTTACAGTGGTCATACTGTGAATACCATTTTGTAGTGTCACTACAGCATTGATAAGGACATTATGTTGCAATATTTACTGACAGATTAATTAAAATGTAAACAAATAATTCAATATTTATTTTTAAGATCTTGATTAGTTTTTTACATTACCAGTTTTTTTAATAGTTAGCAGTCTTTCATTATTTCAGATAAACACAAACTGTTGAAACAGAGGTGGGAAACACCGGCAATAAACATAGTGCAGCATTCAGTACTAAATTTAAAAGCAGCACCAATGTTGATTTTCACATTAAAATAGAATATGAACACCATGTTAGACAAAAATTGCCTAAACTTTCAAAATTAAAAGTGAACAAAGTGGTCTTGGATGAACTCACACCAAATTCCATTCAAAGTCCATTATCTTACAAAGTGGATAGGAAAAATGAGGGTTTACTGCGTTCTACTTGTTATGGACTACTTGGCTAGTCTTCTTGGATGTAGCTTTTCCTTCATTGGCTTTGGACATTTGTTCAGGGTTGATGTCAATAAATTGTCTAAATGACAAAAAGAAAGAAAAACACATCTACTTAATTGTTTATAAAATAATTAAAAAAAAAAAATTCACTTTGTCATGTCTGCAATGGTTCCTCTTCAGGTTCACGTGGGAAAGTGAACTCATAACACAATTTCAAAACAGTTCCTTAGTTTCTGCACTTGTAATAATTTGCATTCTCTTAAAAAGATTCAAGTACATTACTGAATTTGCCAAAATTTACTTTTATCCAAGTTAATTTAGAGAAAAAATATGGTGTGTGTCAGGGTGGTTAATAGTGTGTCACACAAGTTTAATAGGGCATGAGAGGGAGAATAAGCTCACTGTGTGTCTAAGAGGAAGGTGCAAACGTTTTACAGGCAGTATGTAATAAAGTCTGATGGAAGTGTAAGTCAGTTGTAATGAAAATGTATGTATGGAAAATAAGCCAATATTTTACCTTTGAACAAAATCAAGGGTGCTTGCAGTCTCTTCCTATATTGGTGGTTGAAATCTTAACATGAAGCAAACACATCAGCATGGCCACAGACAAAGCTGAGTTGTGTTCCCTCACATACAACGTGACCTTCAATGCTCAACATTCACTGCCGGTTGCTTAGAGTTTGACCTGAAAATAAAAATTACAAAATTACACTCATTACTCTGTAAAGAGTACTCTGAAACATGAGAAACTTTTATCAGGTACAATTTGATATCTGCACTATTATGTCTACATACCAAGAATTATAATCCAAGGACTGTCAGGCAAGTTGAGTGTTTCTTGGACATCTGCTGAAGTGGCAAATGCCTGAAGTAAAAGAAAAAAAATGGCACAGCATGCAAGCAGACATTACAACATATAAGTCACGCATGCAATCATACATATGATTTTCAAAATATATTTAACTCGCATCTGCTTGAAGCATGAGTCCATCCATTTTCTTACTGAGGAGCCTGAGG
Organism: Erpetoichthys calabaricus; assembly: GCF_900747795.2. Lineage (NCBI taxonomy): Eukaryota > Metazoa > Chordata > Cladistia > Polypteriformes > Polypteridae > Erpetoichthys > Erpetoichthys calabaricus. The sequence continues at coordinate 206,778,802 of NC_041397.2, read as the reverse complement.
AGCTCATTTGTGGTGTATTTTGAGGAGAGCTAGATCAAACTAATTACTGAACAAAATGCTGCTTCTTTGTTCTGAAAAATGTAAGTTAATATCAGTTCAAGAGTGTTGCAACAAACAATGCAGCACAACATAATTATATGGCTTACTATATTGTCTGACTTACCATGATTTTTCCAGGCGCTGAGCAGTTTTCGGCACTGGACAGGTTGTATGAACTCTTGAGATGTCCTCTTCTTTCAAGTACATTAAATCTTCTACTCCTAAGCATTTCTCAACTGACTGATTGAGTGGCTCCTCAGGAACGCTTGGTATTACTCACATTAAGCTTTGTTTAATCTCTTTTTGTAACTCAGACATCATTCTAGTAATGGAAAAGAATGACGAAGAACCATTACAGACAGACTACACAAGGAGTATTCAGGCAAAGGCAGGCAGATTATTTTGATTAATGCATAAGTGACCCAAATTTTGTGATGTCAATCAGTAAACTCCCTGGTCTACAAGAAAGATATTTCTTTGTGACAACATGTACATTGGAATTGCCATGAATGAGAATGGCAAAAAAGCTGCTACTCCTACTAATATTTGCAGCAAATCCACCAATGTAGAGTGAGCTGAGACTGTCTCCTGCTCTGGCACACAATGTACTTTTGTGCATTTTTACATCACCAGAGAAGTGAAGACTAAGTCTTGACCCAAGTATTTAAAATCCTGCACAACAGAACTAACTGCATGCGCTCAATGCTTGACCTACAGAAACATTACAGGATTGCAAGCATGACTCCAACACCAAGAATCTTGTGTTTTTTCTTTCTTGTTCCAAGTAAATTGGCAACTTCAAAGGCAACATGATATAAGATTAAACCTAATAATTCTGAATCAGTATTAACACACTGTTTTCATAAATGTATCTGCCATCCCAAAAATCACAGAGAATATATTTTGTTCTGATTTCAGCTTTTGTTTCCTTATATTGTTTCCTGAATAATAAAACAGTGCTGCTAAAGTTTGTTTAATAGGAATGTACTGAGCAAAGTTTTCCTTACGTGATTATTTTTTTCTACGGTAGATGGATACATGATCCATAAAAAAACTTCCTCCACTGATTTGTGTTTAGTGCATGGATATTGCAAATCTTGGAAAGATCTTCAGCTTTCATAACATCAATAACCATCTTTCAATCATTTTCTGAAATTCCAAAGTAGTCCATTCTTCATTTAGTTTGTGTAACAAATGTGACTGGCTAATGTCATGTATGTCCAGCAACCACTAGGTAGATATCTGACACCTCAGCGCCATCACTGGAGTCTGTCCTGACCTCACACCGTGTATTCAAGAGTTCATCCACATCACTACAAGATGTGCACATCTACACTGGAACATTTGTCTCCAGAATGTTATGATATAACCTTTCCACTTAACAGTTTCAATGATTTTTGGATAAATGAGAGGTAAATTCGGATATCATAGAAAAACCATTAAATCTAAAAGGATAAGACACCATGGTGTGTTTAATTTGAGACTTAGCTGAGCAAAGAAGCTTTTTAAAACACCACTTTTTGCTTGGCACAAATAAATGTAACAGACTAAGTTGGGAACATCAAGTTCAAGGTGGGTCTGTGTTACAGACAGCTTTGCTGTCACCCCTGTTATGGTCTCTGTATATTTAAAACTTGAAAGCTGTTAACTTTCTAAAAGGATCTGCAGCAATCTGGAAGGCCACATGTAAAATCAGTATTAGGAACATAACTATAAATTTTAATGTGCTGACAAAATGGCTATATGCATGATTACAGCATTGATACAGCAGCATTTTGGGTCTAGTTGTATACTCTGCTTAAGTCAGAAAAAATGCAACAACTCATTGCTTTAAGCATGTTGCTTAGCTGACACTAACTGGTAACAAACAGCTAGTTAATGCTGAAAAATGCGGCACGTTTAGGAGCTGTTGAAGGTGAAAAATCAGGGAAAAGGCGAATGCGGTTATTTTCATTCTGAGAAGCATTGTGATTCATTGAAACATACAATGAGGCTTCTGGGTTTTGAGGCATTCGATCCACATATGTGGTGAACTGCTGATATCCCGGTGTCTGATTTGTAGTCCCCTCCATTTATTTGAGTTCTGCGATGAATTTCACTGGGTTTGGGTTTCACAGTTTTCAGGGAGACCTTCAGTTCTGATATTATTTCTTCTATATCTGTCTTCCAGCATAGTTAGTCTGTCTCCAAGCACTTTACATTTATATTTAGTAGCCATTGCTTTTTCATCAGCCAATTGTTCAACTATTTAAATAAGAGTCATGAACATCTTCAAGCTGAGCATCAAGTGCTCTAAATTTATTTTCAAAACTACTCACATTTTCCTGTGTTTTTTCCTCAACTTTTTCTTGCATACCTTTAAAGGTTGCCTCAAAGAGATTACTTAAATGTTTCTCAGAGTCTTTAATATCCTGAAACTGCTTCAGGATAGTTTTTTTGTCATGTTTATGTCTTTATATCTTTCCTTACTTCATTTTTATATTTCCTTATATCATTTGTGATCTTTATATTACACCTTATCTCATGTATATTCTCCCTGAGTGCGGTACTTATTGTGGTGATCATTGAGGCAATCGTTACCTTCGGCTTGGACTGCTCATTTTGGTCTTCTCCGAGCTCCGCAGGTGAAGTAGCAAGCCCATTCAAGAGTCGGTGGCAGTGGCTTACAGTGGGTAGTTGACAGCGTGGAAAATAAGACCGTATTCAGTTTCAAAAAAAACCTTCTGGAATCAATGAGATCTCCTGGCCTGACTCACTCGCACGTTCGCTCTTGGCTGGAGGTGATGCTCTGGTGTCAGGTCCCAGGAGTTCCATTCTTTCACCTATCGGTTCCAGGTCAGTCTCTGGCAGGCCGTATCTTGAAGTTGAACTTGAGGCCTGTTTAGAGTTAGTTGAAGCTTTAGCTGTCTTTTCCATTTTTTTCTGAGCCTTTTTTTTCTGCCAGCCATGCTTATATATATTTGAATATTCCATAATCAAATTCCCTTGGGTTGAGTAAATACAGAATACCTCAGGATGAGAACAAAAAGGTATAAATATACCGCTGCTAATGAGATTTGTCTCAGATGTCCATCTCCCAAAACAGATGAGACAAAGAACTATTTGAAAGAATTATTTAAAAATCTGTTTTTAGTTGGTCAAAAACCAGAGGAGTAGAGAATTTTGTCCCAGATTATGTTGTGAAGGGATGTGTTGAAGAAGCAGAATGGTGTCCATTTTACTGATGATAATACAAGCTAACAGTTCAAGGTTATGAAATGTCTTGATCGCAAAAGTGATAAAGCAAAAACACATATGTAAAAAAACACAGTATTGCATAACATGTCTGTATTAACACAATGTTAAAAGTTGTACAAAGTAAAACATATAGTCCCTGCAATCCTATCTGATCTTTACAAGTCATTTTTTGTAATGTGAGTCGCTTTAAAATTTTATTTCATATAACTTGTTAACATTGTTCCTTTTTGATAACAATCAGAGGCATTTTATGTGTAATTTATTATTTATAGGATATTTTGTAAAGAGGAGTCTGATAAAAAGTTAATAACAATGAAGAAACAATCTGATCATTACATTATAACATTTGGTATTGTTAAAACTCAAAGAAAAGGCTACCAGGTATAAATAAAATTTATTATTATTATTATTAAGTGATGACTGGGTAGAGAAAACATAAAACGATCAGAGTAGTGAAACCAAAATGGCAGTCCTATCTTTCAACTAAGCGTGATGCATGAATTATAAAAAATAAAAATAAAATCAAAACTCAATTATAATTGTACAATTAATGCACACATGAAGGTTTGTATTTCAGTATCCATAAACTTTCATAAGGAATGGTCATCAGGGACTACGACCTCTATGGCCACGCTCCAGGCAAACAGGAGTAAGCCCTAAAAACAGGTCTCACAGAATGGTGGTGTGCCTGAAATTCAAGATAACGTTGAAAAAACTGCAGAATATTCCTGACTATTAGATAAAAACATTATGGAAGGAAAACAATGTCTGAATTGAATTCTGTGACCCAAAAAACCTATACAAAAGAACAGAAAATAGGCTTTGAAGAATTTATAAAAATTAAATAAAACATGTCAGCCATAATAAGAATATTAAGTTTTTTAATTTATGAAATATGTGAAGATTTTATTTGCTTCTGTTTATGTGAAAGAGGAGTGGGCAGGGACATTACATCTTCTGGCATCTAGTAGAATAAAGAAGCAGAGCTTCGATTAATGCCTGTGTATAGTGTGTTTAAGCACTTACAGTGGAACCTCGGTTTGCGAGCATAATTCGTTCTGGAAACATGCTTGTAATGCAAAGCTCTCATATATCAAAGCGAATTTCCCCATAAGAAATAATGGAAACTCAGATAATTCGCTTCACAACCCACAAATATTTATATAAAAATGATTAATACAAAATATAAATTAAAAATACGTAAAACAAATTAACCTGCACTTTACCTTTGAAAAAAAATCGTGGCTGGTGTGAGGGACACGAGAGAGAGGAGAGGAGAGGAGGAGGAGGAGGAGAGTTATTGTGTAGGACGACTTTCACTGTAATTAACAGAATCACTGCTGTCTTTTGGCTCACTGAAATCTTTTTCTTTTTTTGTAACTTTAACAAGGAAACCTATCCAATGACAGTTGCTTTTGCCTGAAGAGTCACTACACTTGGACACAAAATAAAAAAAAATGCTTTATGCACTGTAAGGTTTCTAAAATCTTTTGGGATTCCCCCTAACGAAACAACACGCGGAAGAGCGTCTCGAAACAACTGCAGGCTGCTGTAGCAGTTCACCGTAAAAGTGAATCAGAAAAGATCGTGGTCAAGCTATAAGCACCTGCAGCCAATGTATGATGCAAGGAACATTCTAAATGCAAGAGCACAGTATTACTTAGCCACTAACCTAGTCACGACCCTGCCTGATTGCTGTGTCTCTGTATAGGAGAGCGGTAGATCCCGCTACAATAAATAACCGTGCTGTTCCTGTTTCATGCTGAATAAAGCTGGTTTTGCTAAATTACTGAGACTCAACCTCGTGTTTTGGGTTGCATGACAGGGACTCGCACGTTACAGCACACACACTTGGTCACCATGCTATAGTAAACAGTATACACTTATACGGATGTTGACTATATGAGTGAGGCACGCCGACTGAGAACAAGCATGGAAGACGATCCCCACGTGATGCTCGGCGGACAAAGCGTATTCGTACTACTCGTATTGCAAGACCTCGCTCGTTTATCAAGTTAAAATTTATTAAAAGTTTTAGCTCGTCTTGCAAAACACTTGCAGACCAAGTTACTCGCAATCCAAGGTTTTACTGTACAAGCAAACTTGCCATGGTTTCTCATGTGAATTACAAGCAAAAGAGGTGCTGCGAAATGTACCCTTCTTTGCTTTCTCTTTGACTATATCACTTGATGCACAATGATAATTTCTCATTTTTGAGGGTGTTCATTTTCAAGTGTCACATGTCATTTGAAAGTTGTGGTTTTCATATGCATACTTTAAATAGCAGTTATAAGCACTTCAAACTTAAAATGTCAAATAAAAAGATAAAAAGATGAATAACAATAATAAAAAATATAATAAACAGCATGTTAGTGACAGTCTTGGTATTGTAATCAGGGCTTGAAATTTGGAGCAGGATTGCGCGTATCCCACACAAAGTTACTAATTCCTGCAGATTCTACATTTTAATGCGTATATTTCCTACACATATATGTTTGGTAACCCCCTTTCTTACTTGTTGCAAGGATTGTCAACATCATTTTTTAAATTTTTTTTATGAATATGCCAGGTTTGTTGTTTAGGAATTGATTGGTTTTTTTGCTTACGTTTTGTTATTTTTGTATACATAGGATATTACCTTCTGTTGGCATTGCTCTTGACTGGAACACGCTGCTGTGGAACACAGCAATAGGCTGTTCAACCGAGTGCAGTGGAAGTCATGGTCATGGGGCTTGTGTTGTATTTTTTTAAACTATCATTTATAATTAAGACTATCTGATGGCATTAGTTTTACCCCTGGTGTTGGCGTAATGTAATAGTTATCAGAGGACATCTATAATTTTTATGCTGTATTTGGACAGGATTAGTTTTAACAACAGAAAGTGGTGTGAAGTCAGTGCTTGAAATGGAATAGTGACACGGTGGTACTATGTACCAGCAATTACCCGTTCCTAGTACTTTATGTATGTATTCTTTCAGTTCAGACCACATTAACAAATTCTATTTATAAGACCAGTATGGCCATTCAAATCCCAAAGGGGGACAGTCCTGCATGCACCTGCTTTTCTATATAAATTGTGTATATCAGCATACCTTTCGTCCTCTGTGGGGATATAACACCTCTCCTCACCCCCCCCATTATTAAATGGCGCACACAAAACAGAGAACAAAGAAAGTTCTTTTTTTCCACTTCTCAACTAAATTTTGTTCAATTGAAGGCTATAATCTAGCTAAAGTATATTTTTGCCTGGTAGTAATACAGAAATACAAGAAACTGACTTGAATTGTTTAGTGAATTTGTATTCAGGTTCATTCTTTATTTGACAAACCGACAGCTGCCAATTTGTTAAGAAATTTAAACACAATCATCAGTTCTTTACAATGTTTATAATGGGCTGAATGCCTTTAAACCTGAATCTGAAAAGTAAAAATCAGTGACACACAAACAGATTACAAACAATGCTCAAGGATAATTTGAACATTATGAAGATAGGCTATAGAAGGCTAACATCTCCTTAACTCTGACAAGAAGGACAATTTAGCAGAGAAATGAGGATGCCTTTCTCTATGTTGCCAAAATTCCATTTTATATTCTCTTATGGTCTTCCAGAAATGTCATTTTTTTGACAACAGTTCATGGTAATCCCATAGCAACTATGTTCCTTAGAAAACTAATATTAGTTATTGTCATTCTCAAACCTGCTTTCTTCAATTGGAGGCACACAGAGAACATGCAAACTCCACAGAGACAATCAGGTGCAGGATTTGATCTTGGTATGCTAGATCAGTAGAATGACAGTGCCAGTCAGTCTTCACTGCTGTACCATCTAAGCTAATAATTAGGGATTCTTTGATCAGGTTTTTACAGGCCGATACATATCACCAATTTCATGTCACTTGATCGACAGATTCCAATACGGATTCCAATTCTTTTCCCTTTATTCCTTTAAAAACCTTTTTACATAAAGGTCCAGCATAAACAGGTTCATAGAAACCTTATGTCCCATATTAAAATGTATTATTGTAATTAAACTATTGACCACAGGTGTTAACTTTTAATTTTTTATTAACAAATTTAAATTCTGTAGGCTTATTGTTAGTGACCATAAAAATACTACAATAAGTAACATTTCCTTAAAATATATACTTTAATTATTAAAATATATATCTATAATACACATGGCATAAAAGAAAATGCTTCTTATAATACATGCTGTAATTTTTTTAATTTTTTGTAATATACCTATCTAAAACAATTAATTAAAAAAGTAGTTTTCACCATTTCTGTAACAACGAAAAAAGTATATATATGTATGTGTATATAATTAAACACTGCTTAAATGTAAATATATATGCACTTATAGGTTTCAGTCATTTTAAATCATCAATTGCTCTACAGATTTTTGCTGTTAAAATATCCATCCATCCATCCCATTTTCCAACCCACTGAATCCGAACACAGGGGTCACGGGGGTCTGCTGGAGCCAATCCCAGCCAACACAGGGCACAAGGCAGGAACCAATCCCGGGCAGGGTGCCCAACCCACCGCAGGACACACACAAACACACCCACACACCAAGCACACACTAGGGACAATTGAGAATCGCCAATCCACCTAACCTGCATGTCTTTGGAATGTGGGAGGAAACCGGAGCACCCGGAGGAAAACCCACGCAGACACGGGGAGAACATGCAAAACTCCACGCAGGGAGGACCCTGGGAATCGAACCCAGGTCCCCAGATCTCCCAACTGCGAGGCAGCAGCGCTACCCACTGCGCCACCGTGCCGCCCCCGCTGTTAAAATATACTTTTACTATATTTATACAGATATGTTTTTTTCTTCAGTGTATCAGATAGACATTTGTAATTCGTGTGGTGTAATTATAAATATGGATTACCATTTTAATTATGTACTATTTGTTTCTTACCAAGACGTATGCTTTATGACACACAGCAAAAAATAAACACAATATATTTTTTTTAAAAAGCTGCAAATGTATAAAATGTTCATAAGTTGTTTTTCAAGAAGACAAGACTAACATGCTTAACTGGTTTATAAGTAAAAGACACATTTTGCTGTTAAGCTAGTAAGCCTATTATTTACTGAACAGAATTTTCAAATTTGTCTGTTATCTTTTCTTTTTCTCAATTTAAAATGTGAGCTGCTACATTTAAAAACAGGGACTGTTTAATTTAAAGGACAAAATAAAAAGGTACGAATTCATTAAAGTACTTTTTTTGCTGTTTGTATAATAGCATGTGACAACTCGTCCAATTCCATTTTCTCAGTTTATTACTCTATTTTCTTTAACATAAAGGCCTCTACATGCTGCTGTTGGTTTACGCAGCAGGGAGTTTATTGCAAAAAAAAAAAAAAAACTCCTGCCGGCTCAACTACTGTAGTATATTGCGTGATGGAACACAGGAACTAAATTACATAAAGCTTAGAAAAGCAGGGGATGAAAATATAGTTGTTGTGATTGGCCGGTCAAGTCTTTTTTTAGTGAAAGCAAGGTGATTTTATTGGCTGATTGATCGGAGCGTCACAACTTAATAATGTGTTAATTATATTTTAACTATGTGTATTATTGTGATACTCCCCTTTACTTACCCTTTACCTGTTTTCTTCAGGAATAAGTGTACTCATCAGGTTTGTTACCGGGTTGGTCTACTGTCACACTTTAAGATTAACTCACGCAAACATTATATGCATACACAAAGACCCTAAACACAAAAGTATCATATGAAAGACGTATACACATGCACGTTATTCCCTAGCATTTTAATTCACACAAGTACTGCATGAATAACACATGCACAGTCCGCTTTCCCTAGTAATCCAAGGGATTGCTTATCATAAGCGCAAACAACATACAATATCTTGGATGTATCTCAGACTTAAATATTACTTTTGATCTCTCAAGAATGTATTTAAAAATAGAAAGGTTCAACATCCTTGGCTATAGGCCATTTATTAACCAATGAATATCTTACTTTAACGCACTGTTCATTATTAGGCAGAGCTCTTCGTCCTTGGCTCGATAAACTTTGCAGCTCAGATCATATGGCACTTCTTTACAGCTCCAATTGCTCAAAAAACAAAGTATAGAAAGTTAAAAACCATGGCGAACCAGAGGCAAAGGGAAGAACAAGATGTGGTAGAAAAAAGTGTACAAGCAATAGGGATAACCGCACCCTGGAGAGGATTGTGAAACAAAACCCATTCAAAAATGTGGGGGAGATTCACAAAGAGTGGACTGCAGCTGGAGTCAGTGCTTCAAGAACCATCACGCACAGACGTATGCAAGACATGGGTTTCAGCTGTCACATTCCTTGTGTCAAGCCACTCTTGAACAAGAGACAGCGTCAGAAGTGTCTCGCCTTTGGACTGGTGCTGAGTGGTCCAAAGTTATGTTCTCTGTTGAAAGTAAATTTTGCATTTCCTTTGGAAATCAAGGTCCCAGAGTCTGGAGGAAGAGAGGAGAGGCACAGAATCCACGTTGCTTGAGGTCCAGTGTAAAGTTTCCACAGTCAGTGATGGTTTGGGGTGCCATGTCATCTGCTGGTGTTGGTCCATTGTGTTTTCTGAGGTCCAAGGTCAATGCAGCCGTCTACCAGGAAGTTTTAGAGCACTTCATGCTTCCTGCTGCTGACAAACTTTATGGAGATGCAGATTTCATTTTCCAACAGGACCTGGCACCTGCACACAGTGCCAAAGCTACCAGTACTGGTTTAAGGACCATGGTATCCCTGTTCTTGATTGGCCAGCAAACTCGCCTGACCTTAACCCCATAGAAAAATCTATGGGGTATTGTGAAGAGGAAGGTGCAATACACCAGACCCAACAATTCAGAAGAGCTGAAGGCCACTATCAGAGCAACATGTGCTCTCATAACACCTGAGCAGTGCCACAGACTGATCGACTCCATGCCATGCCGCATTGCTGCAGTAATCCAGGCCAAACGAGCCCCAACTAAATATTGAGTGCTGTACATGCTCATACTTTTCATGTTCATACCTTTCAGTTGGCCAACATTTCTAAAAATCCTTTTTTTGCATTGGTCTTAATTGATATTCTAATTTTCCGAGATACTGAATTTGGGACTTTCATTAGCTGTCAGTTATAATCATCAACATTAAAAGAAATAAACATTTGAAATACATCAGTCTGTGTGTAATGAATGAATCTAATATACAAGTTTCACTTTTTGAATGGAATTACTGAAATAAATCAACTTTGTCATGATATTCTAATTTTATGACCAGCACCTATATATAGTCATTAGAAAAAGCTTATGAAAAGTTAAAGATGTCAAAGATGAATCTTCCAGAGCAGCATTGATTTAGCAGTTGATATTAATGAAATGCTTTAGCTGACGATCAGATGAAAATAGTCACATGCTGCTGGTGCCCTCTCCTGATGTTGCTGTGTCTTTTCCTCTTGATGTCGCTCTCGACCTCCTCTGACATCGCTCTCGCCGTCTTCTGATTTTACTCTCTTCTTGTTTAGTCCGTCATTGTTTATTAATTTGCAGCATGTGATTGTTACATACCTGATTGGCTGGCTGTCAATATGATGGATGAATTTGTTCAAACTCTTCATTTGAGTATGTCTTTTTCTCAAACAATAATGTTTCTGAAGTTTTAAGAACCTTCCTTTCCCAAGCTGTAAACTGGTTTGGTAATTTCTAGTCCCACAGCATCTCCTTCTTTTCATAAATCATAAATATTTAATAGTAAGATGAGTATATTTTTAAAATGTATCTTATTCCTAGTGATTACCCATTTCAGTTCAAAAGAATACACTTTCCTGTAAAATTATTTTTTGCATTGACCACCAACAAAAGCCAAAGTCAGTCAGTAAAAAAAGCATGAATTAATCTATGGCAGATAGCGTCTACTCTTGTGCTATTGTATATAGCACGTTCAAGAGTAAGAAGCTCCAGAGGTCTAAACCAGTGGTCCCCAACCTTTTTGACAGCAAGGACCACTTTATTAGATGCAAATTTTTCCACGGACCGGTGTTGGAGGCAGTTTTACAATTTACATAACATTTCTATTATTATTAAAGTTATTAAGCAGTTCGCATACATTTGCAATCTAAGATTTTTCTTCTTTTTTTGCATATAACAAAGACATATGCTTTACATTTTGCCAATCCAACAGATTGCACATCACAAACATTAACACTGCAATCTTTTTTTCGTGTCTGCCATTTCTATAGGAGGGTGACAATGAGTTAAATTCCAATGGATGTTTTTCAAATGTTGACAAGCAATAAGCAAAAGGAATCAATGAAAACCACAGACAACAAAAACAGCAAAAAAAAAAAATAAAACAGTACGAGGAAAGTTCGAAGAAAGAGATTTTTTTACAATGTTTCTGTTTGGGGATCGTTGTGCAAACATGCACAACTGAGCTGCGACCACAGATCTAACTGCTCTGTGGATGATTCGTTCAAGCATTTCAAGGTCACTTCGTTGTAATGAAAGCATCTGTTGAATGTACTTCGTAGTAACGTGATTTCTATAGACTCATGTCATATGGGGAAACTGTTGGGACCATAAAAATAATTTGTTGTAATAGTCTCTCACCTCGGTCTCTCTCCTCTCTCTGCATCGCTGCAAAGCCCCGCCCGCCAAGCGTTCTGAAAAGTCTGAGTGAGTCGCCGTTGCCGGCAGTTCTCTCGCGGCCCGGCTATCAGACTGCTGCGGACCGGTAGTGGGCAGCGGACCAGGGGTTGGGGACCCCTGGTCTAAACAATATTAGCCCCTGGTGAAAAAAAATTTAAAAAGAAAATAAACTACAAATTTTGTATACAGAAATGTTCTTAATTAGTTACATAGTTCTTCTGATACATCCAATTGACTGACAGCAGTAAAACTAAGGTCTATTGTCCTTGAAAATGTCCTAGGGGAATCTGCGTAACATAGCTAGTATAAAACTGCATCTAAAAGCCATGTCACATTACACATCTTTTCCAGCAATTTTCAGTTGTAGCATTCATTTACATAATTTTTGCAAGTCAGAGTCCCATGAAACCAGTCGCGTAATATGTCATTTCTAGTGACTGACTCCAACTAGTTCATGAGTCACTCTGACAAAATCAAACAGTAAAACTTGTGGTCATCTGGTTAGTATGCGATTTAAAATGTAGCTCTGAATCCATAATTACACATAGATTCCTTACTTCTGCCTCCAAGGCCAGATGGTCAAGGTTTTTCATTAAGAACTTTACTTTTTTTTACTGTAGCTTGTAAGTAGAGTTTAATCCCATCCCTCATTTAGTATAAAGAAATTACTGCTCGTCTATTCTGTCATGCAAATAAGAGCCTCAATCAGGGGTTGACAGCCTCGTGGTCAGCTAATCCAATAAATGGGAATAGCAGTACTCTATGTGCCATCTGCTTAGCTATGGTGATGTACCTTGTGTTCAGTAATAGTCTGGCCTAATGAAAGCATGTAAATGAAAATAAAAAAGGCCCAGAATTAATTACTGAGGCATGTCATGTTTAATATTAAATACTGTATTTGTGATGTATGGATTCAATGACTTAAAGAGAATTTTCTCCATATATAATTGACACCAACTTAAAACCACTTAGAGAAAATCCTACTGTCTAAGGCACATAATGAGAATGCTAAAGTCTAAGAGAACATTTTATTTGCACCATAATTAAGCCACAAGTCATTTAATACAATGAGTAAAAAAGTCTTTGTGCTATGTGTAGAGGTAATACCTGGTACAATAATAATGTATATATAAAATGATAATGTATCTGATGAAAAAATATGCTTTGTAGTATTTTGCTTAAAAAGTAATTTTAGGTCTAAAGTTAGCAAAAAAACAAGGGTATATTTCATTAGGCAGAGTTTAGGGTAGTGTATGGCTTGGTAATATAGTCTATTCTGGATTGACAAAATGTTTATGTTCAATATGGAAGTACAAGCATAGAATATGGAAGTATTGTAGATAGGAGATAGAACTTTATTTCTCCTCAGGGGAAAACCTGGCTTTTTACAGAAGCTTTTTAAATAAATAAATATATGTGTGTGTGTGTGTATGTGTATATATATATATATATATATATATATATATATATATATATATACTAGCAAAATACCCGCGCTTCGCAGTGGAGAAGTAGTGTGTTAAAGAGGTTATGTAAACATATATATACATATACATATATATACATATCTACATACTAGCAAAATACCCGCGCTTCGCAGCGGAGAAGTAGTGTGTTAAAGAGGTTATGTATACACATATCTACATATACATATATATATATACACATACATACATAGTGCGTTGTAACACGGGCTGTGATTGTTACATGGGGGGGAGATGACAAATCACAGCTTCCCGCTTTCTAATCGGGCCTGTGATTGGTGCTTTGACGGATGCCCAGATCCCACAGTATCTCCCCTTAGGAGAGGCGTTAGGCAAGTGTAATTGAATAGCGGTGCTGCAACTTTAGCTTTACACCTGTTTTTAAGGCTTATTGATGGAGGAGGGATTACTGTATAATATATATATATATATATATATATTATATATATATATATATATATATATAATATGTATGTATGTCTATATATATATATATATATGTAAGCTTATAAAGTACTGCCTTACTTCTCTTTAAGAAAGGAAGATGTAATGATACATGATTTAAACGATTCCATGTCTTGGTGGGTTTGCGTAGCTTATTGTCAATATCTTTACACCTGTTTTTAAGACTTATTGACTGAAACGGGCTTTCACGAAAAAAGTTAGGGCTTTGCTACAGGATACAACCCTCCACAAGTTAAGGAAAGTAAAAATAAAGGTATATATTTCTGTTTTATTTAAAACCTTTTAAGTTTGTATGCGGGCGGTATGGTGGCGCAGTGAAAGGTGCCAGTTAGGAGACCCAGGTTCGCTTCCCTGCGTGGAGTTTGAATGTTCTCCCCCGTGTCTGTCTGGGTTTCCTCCGGGTACTCCGGTTTCCTCCCACAGTCCAAAGACATGCAGGTTAGGTGCATTGGCGATTCTAAATTGTCCCTGGTGTGTGTGGGTGTGTGCGCCCTGCGGTGGGCTGGCACCTTGCCCGGGGTTTGTTTCCTGCCTTGTGCCCTGTGCTGGCAGGGATTGGCTCCTGTATTTAGGATATAGCGGGTTGGATAATGGATGGATGGACATTTGTATGCATAGCCCCATTTGCCCGTTTTCTTTTTTTTTCTTTCTTCAGTAATATTTCAGCAAACCCGGAGCTTGTCAGTTCAAATCCTGGTACTGACACCACTGTGTGACCCTGAGGAAGTCACTTCACCTGCCTGTGCTGCAAAAAACATTAGTAATGTAACAAATTGTACCTCAGATGTTGCAAGTTGCTGGAATAAAGGCATAAGTCAAATAGATAAATATGTATTATACACATAGGAACTATTCATTTATTTTCAGTTAAGTCATCTGCAGCAAACCTTTATAAATGAGGGTTTCTCCTTTTTAGATAGTGCAAACTGTTTCTTCTTCATTGAGGTTTTCTCTTGGAGAGCTTTTTTCATTTCATTGAAAATTAAAGCAGCAGCTGCCAAAATATGTAGCTTTCTCATTAATTTTTCAACATTGTGTAAAATAACTTTATAAAGTAACATAAAAGGTTTAAATACTGGTTATCCTTTTACACTAAAATATTACTAAAGAGATACAAAAAAAGTAAAATGCATATGTTGTTTTTCTTTAAGGAGATTAAATATTACTGAAGAAAGAAAAAAAAAAAACTAAAACAGCCAAATGGGGCTATGCATACGACCTTAAAAGGTTTAAATATAACAGAAATATATACCTTTATTTTTACTTCCTTAACTTGTGGAGGGTGTATCCTGTAGCAAAGCCCTAACTTTTTTCGTGAAAGCCCGTTTCAGTCGAATAAGTCTTAAAAAGAGGTGTAAAGATATTGACAATAAGCTACGCAAACCCACCAAGACATGCAATTGTTTAAATCAAGGCGCGAGTCGAAAAAACACCATCCCATACTATTAGTTAACGATTAATACATTTCTATATGTACTGTAAGCATACAATACAACTGATAATATGTTGCGCTTATTTATCTGGTGTACCGACATTTTTGTGCGTTTAACGGCTGAAATCTAACGTGGTTTGTGCCCTTCAGAATGAAAACAGTTTGCATTTACCTTTTTAATAAAAGGCGAGCTTTTAAGCCTGAGAAATCACCCCGTAAATGCACACGTTTAATTGCACATGTGTTAATATGTATGCTTACACAGTATTAAAAGACACTCAACAATTAACGTCATTTACCTTCGTTCCCATGTTTGAGTTGTGCTGTAAATCTCTTCCTTGTTTTCAGTTCACATGATTACGTAGGAGGCGTGATGACGCGATACGTGACTCCCCCTCCTCCATTACAGTATATGGACAAAAAAGAGGTTCCAGTTATGACCATTACGTGTAGAATTTCGAAATGAAACCTGCCTAACTTTTGTAAGTAAGCTGTAAGGAATGAGCCTGCCAAATTTCAGCCTTCCACCTACACGGGAAGTTGGACAATTAGTGATGAGTGAGTCAGTCAGTGAGTGAGTCAGTCAGTGAGGGCTTTGCCTTTTATTAGTATAGATATATATATATATATATATATATATATATATATAATATATATACATATTACGATTGTTATAGTTCTCTTTGTATACCACGTTGTCAGTTCAGCACTCCAGTTGTAATATGACCAAGCTGTGCAAGCACACTCTTGAGAATGCAACGTATAGTTGTACAGGAGAAAAGCAATCTTGCCTCAAATCAATGGCAACCTTTTGTAGGTCTATGAACTTAATTTAAACTTTAGGTTTACACGGTGCTTTGTTTCCGACGTGCTGCGTTCAGTCAGTTCATGTGAGCCGCTCTCTTGTATGATGTTGCAATGTCCACGGCTTTATTTAATGTTAGCTAAGACCCGGCACTTAAAAGTTTCTCGCTACAGCAATTTTAACTCCGTTACAAAGTCATCCAAAGTCTCGTTTATACGTCGTGTCTTCTCATTAAACTTGTATCTCGCGAATATGGTATTGCAAACGGCAGCGGGAGCGTTTCTATAAACTTAATTTAAACTTACAGTTTACACCGTGCTTTGTTTCCGCAGTAGCGAAGTGATCACTCCTGCTGCGTTCAGTCAGTTCACGTGAGCCGCTCTCTTGTGTGATTTTGCGATGTCCACGGCTTTATTTAATGTTAGCTAAGACCCGGCACTTCAAAGTTTCTCGCTACAGCAATTTTAACTCCGTTACAAAGTGATCCAAATCTCGTTTATACCTCGTGTGTTCTCATTAAACTTGTATCTCGCGAATATGGTATTTCAAACGGCAGCGGGAGCATTTCTATAAACTTAATTTAAACTTACGGTTTACACCGTGCTTCGCTTCTTATTGTTTCGCTGCCTTCTGAATTGTGTACGTACTGCGTTCACAGTCAGTTCACGTGATTACGTGGGAGGCGTGATAACGCGATATGCAACTCCGCCTCCCACGGCCAGCGAGCTGCAGTCCATTACTGTATATGGACAAAAAAGAGATTCCAGTTATGACCGTTACGCTTTGAATTTCGAAATGAAACCTGCCTAACTTTTGTAAGTAAGCTGTAAGGAATGAGCCTGCCAAATTTCAGCCTTCCACCTACACGGGAAGTTGGAGAATTAGTGATGAGTCAGTCAGTCAGTCAGTGAGTCAGTGAGGGCTTTGCCTTTTATTATTATAGATACACATATCTTCATATACATATATATATATATACTGTAAAAGAACAGACTCGACACATGTAAAGGAAGGTTTGGGGCAGCCACCCGTATAATGTTCCTAGCTGCAAAGGTTTTTTCTTTTTTATGCAACACAGTTGTTGATTGCATTGAGTCCAAGACAGAACTGATCAAGGTTGGAAAAGATGGCAGTTTTAAGTGGTCAGACAGGAAGTGATGTAGGGTAACCAGAAGTGATGTAGGGAACAGGAAGTGACGTCCTTCTAGGCGCCGGAACAGGAAGTGACATCCTTCTAGGCGCCGGAACTGGAAGTGACATCCTTCTAGGCGCCAGAACTGGAAGTGACGTCCTTGATTCAAATAGGTTTTCCCGCGGCTGGTCTGTAGAGACAACAGGAGAAGGTTTAGTGCACCCCGCCCCCCCCCCCCCCCCCCCCCCGGCCTGGCGCGGAATTACCTTTACTTGGTCCACACAACGTCCCCCCTACTCGCACGTGTGTGACATGGCCCCCTCCTCAGCCCAGACCCGTCGGGTCGGGCGTACCGGTCCGAGAGGTCGTGGCATCGAGAAAGGGCATCGGCATTGGCCTGCAGAACACCCCGGCGATAAATGACCGAAAATTTATATGGCTGTAGATCCAAAAACCACCTCGTGACACGCGGATTGGACTCCCTGTGCAAGGCGATCCACTGTAAGGGCGCATGGTCTGTCACAAGAGTGAAGTCATGTCCCAAGAGGTAATATCTCAGCTGTGTAATCGCCCATTTAATAGCCAGAGCCTCCCGCTCCACTGCCGCATACCTAGTTTCCCGATCCAACAGTTTCCGGCTCAGGTACATAATGGGGTGTTCAACTCCATCGACGCTTTGGCTCAGCATGGCACCGAGACCTGTGTCAGAAGCGTCCGTCTGGAGAATGAAGGGTACGGAAAAGTCCGGCGCCTTTAATATAGGAGCTGACGTAAGGGCCATTTTCAAGTCACAGAATGCAGCCTCTGATATATCATCCCATACCACGTGATTAGGTCGACCCTTCTTAGTGAGATTTGTCAAGGGCGTAGCTCTCTCAGAAAACCGGGCAACAAACCGGCGATAGTAACCCGCTAAGCTGAGAAAGGCTTGAACTTGCCTCTTGGTTATCGGACGGGGCCAATTCACAATGGCATCAATTTTCGAACACTGTGGTCTCACCATACCCCGGCCCACTAGATAGCCTAAATATTTGGCCTCAACCAATCCAAAGTAACACTTTTTTGGGTTGATACGAAGCCCAGCTTTTGCCAGTGTCCGCAATACAGCTCCAACCTGCTGTATGTGTTCCTCCCAGGTGTTGGAATAGATGACAACGTCATCCAAGTAGGCAGCACTATATGAATTATGAGGACGGAGCACTTTATCCACCAGACGTTGGAAAGTCGCAGGGGCCCCATGTAATCCAAATGGGAGGACACGATACTGCCAGTGACCACTAGGGGTGCTGAACGCTGTCTTTTCCTTAGTGGAGTCCGTTAAGGGAACCTGCCAATACCCCTTAGTCATATCTAAAGTAGTCAAAAATTTGGCATGACCTAGCCGCTCGAGGAGGTCGTCCACTCGCGGCATCGGATAGGCGTCAAATTGGGAGACTTGGTTAAGCCGACGGAAGTCATTGCAGAACCTCCAACTTCCATCTGGCTTACTGACCATAACGATAGGACTGGACCAAGGACTATAACTTTCCTCAATCACACCTAGGTCCAGCATTCGTCTGATCTCCAACTCCACTTCAGCCTTTTTTGCTTCGGGAAGTCTATACGGGCGTTCTCGGACTATAACCCCAGGTTTTGTCACAATGTCATGCGCAACCAAGGAGGTCCGACCTGGAGTTTCACTGACTACCTCAGGGACAGACAGGATAACTGTTTCGAGCTCCTGACGTTGCTGGCGAGTCAAATTGTCTCCGAAATTAAGGTGTAATTGCTGCGCGAAGAGAGAGCGGAGCTGTCCGGAGGAGGGCTCGGACTCCCTGTCCATCCACGGTTTCAGCAGATTGACATGGTAAATCCGCTCGCTGGGTCGACGATTCGGTTGTTTCACCAAATAATCGACCAGCCCCTTCCTCTCCTTAATTTCATAAGGGCCTAGCCAATGAGCCAGTAATTTGGAATGAGAGGTAGGAACTAAAACCATGACACGATCTCCCGGGCGGAACTCCCGCAGAGACGTACCACGGTTATAGCATCGGGCCTGAGCTGCTTGCGCCTTTTCCATGTGTGTTTTCAATATGGGCCTAATTTTCTCAAATCTATCGTGTAACTGTGCGATATACTCTAATATATTTGTTGATGGGATTGCCTCTTCCTCCCATCCTTCTTTTAAAACGTCTAATATGCCCCGGGGTTGTCGTCCATATAGCAATTCAAAAGGTGAGAACCCCGTGGAGGCTTGTGGGACTTCCCGATATGCAAAAAGGACGAGGGGGAGGAGCTGATCCCAGTTCCTTCCGTCCTCATTGACCACCTTACGTAACATCTGTTTGAGAGTTTGATTAAACCTCTCTACAAGACCGTCGGTTTGAGGATGATATACCGAAGTCTTTAAATGTTTTATTTGAAGTAGTTTGGCAGTCTCCCTGAACGTCTGCGAGGTGAAAGGAGTCCCTTGATCCGTCAGGATTTCTTTAGGGATTCCGACACGCGCAAATACACCCACTAATTCCCGTGCGATAGCTTTAGTAGTAGCTGAGCGCAACGGAACAGCCTCTGGAAATCGGGTAGCATAATCTACCAGGACCATTATGTATTTATGACCTCTGGCGGAGGGCTCCTGGGGTCCCACCAGGTCGACCCCAATACGTTCAAAAGGGATATCAATTAAGGGTAATGGAACTAGAGGAGCACGGTCCCTCCTAGGAATTTGCCTCAATTGACATTCTGGACAGAATGTGCAAAAGCGGCGAACCTCCTCGTTAATTTCGGGCCAAAACAATCGGAGTTTAATTCTCTCTAGTGTTTTTTCGGGGCCCAAATGGGCTCCCAGCAGATGGGCATGTGCTAGTTCACAGACCTGTCGCCGGTAAGTCCGTGGCAGTAACAACAACGACCTCATCTGTCCCTCATGCTCTGCCACCCGATATAACAGATCATTATTGAGCACAAAGTGAGGACCCTGTGGCATTGGATGTGAGGTACGTTGGCCATCAATCAGAACGACTGCATTCTTTGCAAATTTAAGGGAGTCATCATTCCATTGCTCCCTTTTAAATGAAGCCGGCGTCTGCCTGAATTGAAACTGCAGACGTGAGAGAGGATCGGATTCGACCTCAAGGGGCGGTTTTTCGTCCTGAGTCGTCTCAGCTCCTGCTAATGACGTCACGGGTTGCGACGTCCTGGGTGTTTCTTCGTCATCACTAGAGGCCGAAGTCCGCTCCTCAGCCAGCTGTATACACGGCGTGGAGGAAGTTGAGGGCGCTGAATTCGCGTCCGTGACTAGACCTAGTGAACGAGGAGAAGAAGCGCTTTTATCACCGCTATTTATTTCGACCCAATCTCTTCCTAGAATCACGGGGAAGGGAGGATCATCCATCACTGCCACCGTTAACTTCTTAAGTACGCCATCCCGACAGATAAAACAGTTGGCGGATCGATAATACCGGACATCCCCGTGAATACAGGTAATGTGGGTCTTAATCTTACACCATTGTCGCGGTAATATTAAATGGTCAGCAACAATGGAAATGTTACTGCTGGAATCAAATAAAGCAATAACTTTAATTCCATTGACTAGCACTTTTCCCATATGTGGACAGGCCAGTGGATTAGCGAGCGCGCACCGTGCCTCCTCCCGCATCACCCCGCAGACCCCTTCGTCGCCTCGCAGGGCCTGCCGGCGCGTCCCAGGGTTTACCTGAACATGCCTCACATTATAGCCGTGGGACTGTGTAATAGGGACGCGAGCACGCCCGGGTTCACACGAGTCCCATTCTGACACTCCCAAGCCGGTTTCTGCCCTGAAGTGATCTATTTTCTCGGCTAGCGAGACAATATCTGTATAATCCCAGGCCGGCTGGGCGAATTTTCCAGGTAGGGATCTGAGTAATAGAGCGCAAGCCACTTGCTCCACAATTTGGTGGCTGGATGTTTTATGGGGTTGTAACCAACCACCCACCTTAGCCCACAAAGCCATGGCCTGTTTCTTAGTTGCCTTAGCGGGGTTGTATGTCCAGGCCATTATATTTCTCACCTGCCAGCCTGGGTTTCTCCCACCTGTCTTAAAGGGCTTGCCCTTTGTGGGATATGTATGGGCAGTCCCCACACCCAGGAGGCCATAATAAGTTCTCAATGCGTTCCCTGACGCACTTGGCTCTAGCCTGTGGGTCCCGGGGCTATTTTTCCCCGGACCTTTAACAGGATGATGGGTCGAAGCATATTCAAGCTTTCCCCGACACGCCCCGACGGACGCCCACTCGGCAACTCGGGAGCGGTACTTACCCATCTGATATTTTGTTGGACTATAAACGTGTGTCGAGCCTAGGTTTAGGTTTGCCTTCCAATCTCTCCAGGAGGCCATTCTCCTGCCGACTACGCCACTGTAAAAGAACAGACTCGACACGCGTAAAGGAAGGTTTGGGGCAGCCAAATAATATAATGTTCCTAGCTGCAAAGGTTTTTTTCTTTTTTATGCAACACAGTTGTTGATTGCATTGAGTCCAAGACAGAACTGATCAAGGTTGGAAAAGATGGCAGTTTTAAGTGGTCAGACAGGAAGTGATGTAGGGTAACCAGAAGTGATGTAGGGAACAGGAAGTGACGTCCTTCTAGGCGCCGGAACAGGAAGTGACATCCTTCTAGGCGCCGGAACTGGAAGTGACATCCTTCTAGGCGCCGGAACTGGAAGTGATGTCCTTGATTCAAATAGGTTTTCCCGCGGCTGGTCTGAAGAGACAACAGGAGAAGGTTTAGTGCACCCCGCCCCCCCCTGGCCTGGCGTGGAATTACCTTTACTTGGTCCACACAACGTCCCCCTACTCGCACGTGTGTGACAATACATATACACATCCACATATACATATATATACATATACAAATTTACACATCTACATATATATATATACATAGAAATATATACATATCTACATATATATACACATATATATACATATGCACATATATATATATATATATATAAATATAGACATACATATATACATACATACATACATTCACATATATATATGTATATATAGCAAAATACCCGCGCTTCGCAGCGGAGAAGTAGTGTGTTAAAGAGGTTATGTAAACATATATATACATATATACATATATAAACATATCTACATATACATATATATACATATATACACTGTATATATACATATACACATCCACATATATATATATACATATATATATATATACACATATCAACATATATACACACATACATAAACACACACATATACATCCATCCATCCATCCTCTTCATATATACATATATACATACACTAGCAAAATACCCGCGCTTCGCAGCGGAGAAGTAGTGTGTTAAAGAGGTTATGAAAAAGAAAAGGAAACACTTTAAAAATAACGTAACATCATTGTCAATGTAATTGTGTTGTCATTGTTATGAGTGTTGCTGTCATATATATATATATATATATATATATATATATATATATATATATATATATATATATAAATATATATACACACACACAAACATATATACATATAGATATATACATATATATATACATATCTACATATATACATATATATATACACATATAGACATCCACATATATATACATATATATATATATACACATAAACATATATATACACATACATATACACACATACATATACATATATACATACATATATACATACATACACACACACATATTACATATATATTTAAATATCTACATATATATATACATATCTACATATGTACATATATATACACACACATATATATATATATATATATATATATACATCCATATTACTAACCGAGAATGCTAAACCGGATGGACGCAGGGACATCCGGCCATGGGCCGTAGCTGCAAAAAGACGTACTGCGCAGGCGCAACAAGAAATGAGGGGCCGCGAGAAGCGGATGAGGGGCCGCGAGAGGCAGACAAGACCACAGACTGCGCAGGCGCAACAAGAAATGAGGGGCCGCGAGAAGCGGATGAGGGGCCGCGAGAGGCGGACAAGACCACAGAAAAAAGGAGTCAAAGAAATGATGCGGCGCGAGCACAGAAAAAAGGAAAAGGCAGAGAAAAAAGAAGTCAAAAGCAGGCGACGCACGAAACCGATTGCAAACGAAACTAGCACACAAAAAAAAAAGAAGACGCTCGCGAACAACAGCAAGGCACCCCATACCCACCCCCCTACAGGCACCGGACGGGACACACACCAAGAGGGGGATTTAAAAAGGCAATGGAACACAAAAAAAAAAAGAACACAAAACCACCCCACACACTCTACAAGCAACGGACGGGACACACACAAAGAGGGGGATTCAACAAGCCCCTGGGACACAAAAAGAAAGAAGACGCTCGCGCAACAACAATCCTCACCCACACCCCCCCCCCCCCCCAAATCAATAAGAAGTGACACCCAAAGCCACATATCTAAAGGAAACGTCCATATTAAACATACGTCATCTCAACACCTTCACATTAGGGAGGATAGGTGGATCTCCTTACAATAAAGCACTATTAACCGTTCAACTGGAGAAAAGGCACCATATTAACAGTGAGTGCGATCCTCCTTATTACTTATCCATATTTCGCACGCTGAGGAACAAAAAAGTCATGAATACACGCTCACGGGTACAAAACGATTCGGATCGGATAACGGGACCAAACACACGAACACGAATGAAACAAAAAAATAAACAGGGTGGGGGGGGGGGGACAAGGCGCTAAGGAAACTCCGGAAGAAAAAATGTCTCGGATCAAAAAACGCAAAGCTCAAGTAACCCCGTTACAGAGACGTGCCCAAATGGACAGACACAATGAACGAAGACGCATACAGCGCGCGTCTCAAAGTACTGCATCGAAACAAGCACGATTTCAAAAGAAAGAGCTCGCGTGTTAGACATACAAAAAAGGGAGCGAAGAGACAGAATAAATGAAGGCAGACGTGTACAACGCGCATATGACCTGACAGAAAACAAGCAAGCAAGACTCCAAAAGCAGAAAGCTCAACTGACCGACATACAAAAACGGACAAGGCTCGATACAAACAATGCACGACGTAGACTGAAACGGACTTTTGACAAATCGGAGGCGAGTCAATTAAAAATCAAAAATAGCGCGTCACAAATAATGGACATGCAACAATGCGGCACTCAAACGCCACAAGCAAAACATGCCCGTCGCGGACATCAACGCCAGACACCTGCTAAACATTTACGCCAGTTGGCTGACAACGCCTTCAATAATGAGTCCACTATTGAGGAAAGTTCATTGGGAATAATGAATGTCATTTGCAATCATTGTCAATCACTTAACTTCCCAGAAGAAACAACTGGCAATACAAATAATGAATTTACACGTTGTTGTCAAAAGGGGCAGATTAGACTGCCTCCTTTACATTCATATCCTGAATATCTGCACAAGCTTCTAACTAACGATGTGCCTGAAAGTAAAAACGTTATGAACTGCATTAGATCCTACAATAGTTCATTTGCTTTTGCATCTAACGGAGTACATATCAAGCCACCAAAAGGCAATGGCCCATACTGCTTTCGCATATGTGGTTAACAAAACGCACTATATTATGTCCAAAAAATATTAATGTTAATCACATTAATAACCAGGTCATTTCATTACTTCCTGGAGAGACACGGCTCTTTCTAAGCTCTGACAAAGTTGACTCTGATGACGACAATGAACATCTGAATTTACCCTTAGAATATTTGAACACTATTAACCCAGACGGATGACCAAAACACAACCTTACCCTTAAAAACGGTGTTATTCAAGCAACAGTTCTTACAGAATCACATGCTAACAATACTGTTCTCATTCCTAGAATTGACCTTACGAGTTCTGACCTAGAATTACCTTTTACATTGAAACGCCGACAGTTCCCCATTAAACCTGCATTTGCCATGACCATCAACAAATCAAAAGGACAAACCATGGACAAGGTTGGCATCTACCTCTCTGAACCCGTTTTTGGACATGGACAACTTTATGTTGCCTTCTCACGTGTTCGACGTTCATCTGACGTTAAAGTTATAAATGATCCATGCCAAGGAAGACTCATTCAAAGACAAGACACCATCTTTACTACTAATGTTGTATACAAAGAAATATTCCAATAAAACATTACTCTATGCCAAACACTCTATTTTGTATTTAGATAGGCATCATCCAAACCTGCACACTATTCTATATCTAATTCATACATCTCACTCTTTGTCATGCCCCAACGCCAGGGGTTGGCGAGCGAAGCGAGCAGGGGGCGGAGCCCCCTAGTATCTACATAATTAACATCCGGCGCAGCCAAGAGTGGCAGACTTTTCAGCAGCTCCGTGTATGACTGTATGTGTACTTTTCTACTTTTATTTTTTACTTTTATTTTTCTATTTCTATTTTTATTTATTGATCACTCCTATTACTTTATTACTTTATCGTATTAATTTATTTTATGTGGATTCGTTCCCTGGACACACTTACTTTTACAACGAGGGCATGGAGTTTTACACGCCAAGACTCGCCTTTGTGAATTTCCCATTGGGATTAATAAAGTATCTATCTATCTATCTACATATATATACACATATATATATATATATATATATATATATATATATATATATATATATATATATATATACATATCTACATATATATACACATACAGTGGTGTGAAAAACTATTTGCCCCCTTCCTGATTTCTTATTCTTTTGCATGTTTGTCACACAAAATGTTTCTGATCATCAAACACATTTAACCATTAGTCAAATATAACACAAGTAAACACAAAATGCAGTTTTTAAATGATGGTGTTTATTATTTAGGGAGAAAAAAAATCCAAACCTACATGGCCCTGTGTGAAAAAGTAATTGCCCCCTTGTTAAAAAATAACCTAACTGTGGTGTATCACACCTGAGTTCAATTTCCGTAGCCACCCCCAGGCCTGACTACTGCCACACCTGTTTCAATCAAGAAATCACTTAAATAGGAGCTGCCTGACACAGAGAAGTAGACCAAAAGCACCTCAAAAGCTAGACATCATGCCAAGATCCAAAGAAATTCAGGAACAAATGAGAACAGAAGTAATTGAGATCTATCAGTCTGGTAAAGGTTGTAAAGCCATTTCTAAAGCTTTGGGACTCCAGCGAACCACAGTGAGAGCCATTATTCACAAATGGCAAAAACATGGAACAGTGGTGAACCTTCCCAGGAGTGGCCGGCCGACCAAAATTACCCCAAGAGCGCAGAGACGACTCATCCGAGAGGTCACAAAAGACCCCAGGACAACGTCTAAAGAACTGCAGGCCTCACTTGCCTCAATTAAGGTCAGTGTTCACGATTCCACCATAAGAAAGAGACTTGGCAAAAACGGCCTGCATGGCAGATTTCCAAGACACAAACCACTGTTAAGCAAAAAGCACATTAGAGCTCGTCTCAATTTTGCTAAGAAACATCTCAATGATTGCCAAGACTTTTGGGAAAATACCTTGTGGACTGATGAGTCAAAAGTTGAACTTTTTGGAAGGCAAATGTCCCGTTACATCTGGCGTAAAAGGAACACAGCATTTCAGAAAAAGAACATCATACCAACAGTAAAATATGGTGGTGGTAGTGTGATGGTCTGGGGTTGTTTTGCTGCTTCAGGACCTGGAAGGCTTGCTGTGATAGATGGAACCATGAATTCTACTGTCTACCAAAAAATCCTGAAGGAGAATGTCCGGCCATCTGTTCGTCAACTCAAGCTGAAGCGATCTTGGGTGCTGCAACAGGACAATGACCCAAAACACACCAGCAAATCCACCTCTGAATGGCTGAAGAAAAACAAAATGAAGACTTTGGAGTGGCCTAGTCAAAGTCCTGACCTGAATCCAATTGAGATGCTATGGCATGACCTTAAAAAGGCGGTTCATGCTAGAAAACCCTCAAATAAAGCTGAATTACAACAATTTTGCAAAGATGAGTGGGCCAAAATTCCTCCAGAGCGCTGTAAAAGACTCATTGCAAGTTATCGCAAACGCTTGATTGCAGTTATTGCTGCTAAGGGTGGCCCAACCAGTTATTAGGTTCAGGGGGCAATTACTTTTTCACACAGGGCCATGTAGGTTTGGATTTTTTTTTCTCCCTAAATAATAAAAACCATCATTTACAAACTGCATTTTGTGTTTACTTGTGTTATATTTGACTAATGGTTAAATGTGTTTGATGATCAGAAACATTTTGTGTGACAAACATGCAAAAGAATAAGAAATCAGGAAGGGGGCAAATAGTTTTTCACACCACTGTATATGTACATATACACATATATATATATCTACATATATACAGTAATCCCACCTCCATTGCGGGGGTTGCGTTCCAGAGCCACCCGCGAAATAAGAAAATCCGCGAAGTAGAAACCATATGTTTATATGGTTATTTTTATATTGTCATGCTTGGGTCACAGATTTGCGCAGAAACACAGGAGGTTGTAGAGAGACAGGAACGTTATTCAAACACTGCAAACAAACATTTGTCTCTTTTTCAAAAGTTTAAACTGTGCTCCATGACAAGACAGAGATGACAGTTCTGTCTCACAATTAAAAGAATGCAAACATATCTTCCTCTTCAAAGGAGTCAGGAGCAGAGACTGTCATAAAGGCAGAGGAAAATCAATAGGGCTGTTTGGCTTTTTAAGTATGCAAAGCACCGCGGCACAAAGCTGTTGAAGGCGGCAGCTCACACCCCCTCCGTCAAGAGCACAGAAAGAGAGAGAGATAGAGAGAGACAGAGAAAAACAAGCAAGCAAAAATCAATACGTGCCCTTCGAGCTTTTAAGTATGCGAAGCACGGTGCAGCATGTCGTTTCAGGAAGCAGCTGCACAAAAGATAGCAACGTGAAGATAATCTTTCAGCATTTTTAGACTAGCGTCCGTATCGTCTAGGTGTGGTAACAGCCCCCCTGCTCAATCCCCCTACGTCAGGATCAGAGAAAGTCAGCGCAAGAGAAAGAGAAATGTAAGCTGGGTAGCTTCTCAGCCCTCTGCCAATAGCGTCCCTTGTATGAAATCAACTGGGCAAACCAACTGAGGAAGCATGTACCAGAAATTAAAAGACCCATTGTCCGCAGAAACCCGCGAAGCAGCGAAAAATCCGCGATATATATTTAAATATGCTTACATATAAAATCCGCAATGGAGTGAAGCCGCGAAAGGCGAAGCGCGATATAGCGAGGGATTACTGTATATATATATATATATATATATATATATATATATATATAGCTGATTACCCAGTGGCTTCGCTCACTGAGTGCAAGAGAAAAAAATAAAATGTAGTATGTATAAAATAAGTTTGTTAATTGCCAAATTTATTTTTCCACAAATAAAGAGCACTTACAATAACATAGAAATCAATATAAACAACATTAACATCATTATCATATGAGAATATGAAGTAATATATAAGAAGCACATTGCATATAAATATAAATTAAACAGTAAAATTTTCTTCTATAATACGCTACCGTGGCTATTCGTTTGTCTGTCCAGGATTTTAAATCACCTGTAGCTCACAAACCGTTTCATCTATTGACTTGAAATTTGGTACACATATACTACGTCACGTGTACTATTCGCTTTCAGGGTGATGATTTTATTACTCTTTTTATCTTTATTTTATTTTATTGTAGAATCAACTCACAGCTGTGCGTACCATACTAAGTTATCGCAACACAAAAACTAACTTAATCAGTTTTAACGGGAAAAGATGCCGACGAAAGAAGAGAAGCAGCGGGACGCTAGGGTGAAGAGCTGCTCATTAAGCAGCAAGCGCATCAACCTCTGAGCAAACGAATGGTAAACGTACAGAGAAAGAGGATAAATAACATGAATGCTCATGTGTATTCACTCCACGTTATCGTGCAGTGCGCTGTTACTGGTATTTTGATAAAAGAATTTGAACAACATATAAGAAGCGTATAAATTATTAAACAGTAAAACATTAACATTTAAGAAGTAAAGATACATTGAGTACTACTGCAGTGCTTTCGGGTATAGTACATTTTTTGTTTGCCCATTACATGCATAAATGTATACATTTTTTGGTGTACCTCGCTCCAGCAATTTGAACTCTGTTACAAAGTCTCGTTTATACCTCGTGTCTTCTCATTAAACTTGTATCTCGCGAATATGGTATTGCAAACGGCAGCTGGAGCGTTTCTATAAACTCAATTTAAACTTACGGTTTACACCGTGCTTTGAAGATGCATAGTACGCGACACGTGTTTCGCCGTAATTGTGGGCTCATCAGGCGTACACACTCACTGCACTTCCTTATGGGAATTGAACCTCGGACGTCAGCGCTAGAGGCGAAGCCCCTAACGTTGTGCCACGGTGTGTGGTTCGTTCATTTGACAGCATGTAGATCGGGGTAATTACATTGCAGGCATTCGTAGTCTGATTCACAATCTGATTGTATGGGTGGTTACCTACCAGGTAACGCTTGTGGTTGGTCAGCAAGCCGGCTAACTTCTGCCACGGTGCCCTCTTTCAGTTGCGAGAAGCAGATCATAGAATGGTTGAAATAGTTTAATATATATAGCAAAATCCCCGCGCTTCGCAGGGGCTAATATGGTATTGCAAACGGTAGCGGGAGCGTTTCTATAAACTTAATTTAAAGTTACGGTTTATACCGTGCTTTTTTTCATTATGTTTTCTTACCTTATCAATTGTGTAATGTGTTTTTTGAACAGGTTTGATTCATCGAAGTGATCACTCCTGCTGCGTTCAGTCACTTCACGTGAGCCGGTCTCTTGTGTGATGTTGCGATGTCCACGGGTTTATTTAATGTTAGCTAAGACCCGGCAGTTAAAAGTTTCTCGCTACAGCAATATTAACTCTGTTACAATGTGATCCAAACTGTCGTTTATACCTCGTGTCTTCTCATTAAACTTGTATCTCGCGAATATGGCATTGCAAACGGCAGCGGGTCAGTTCACGTGCTTACGTGGGAGGCGTGATGACGCGATATATTTTGATATATATTTTGATATATATCAAAATACCCGCGCTTCGCAGTGGCGAAGTACTGCTTTAAAATTTTTATTAAGAAGAAAAGTAAACCTTTTTAAACTGTGGCTTCGCCTCTTGCGCTGACGTTGCCTGTCCGCTGTTTTATAAACGAACGCCATATAAGGCCATCCTTTCTCCTTCACAGTCAGTTCACGTGATTACGTGGGAGGCGTGATGACGCGATACGCAACCCCCGCAACCCCGCCTCCCACGGCCAGTGAGTTGCAGTCCATTACTGTATATGGCCAAAAAAGAGGTTCCAGTTATGACCGTTACACTTTGAATTTCGAAATGAAACCTGCCTAACTTTTGTAAGTAAGCTGTAAGGAATGAGCCTGCCAAATTTCAGCCTTCCACCTACACGGGAAGTTGGACAATTAGTGATGAGTGAGTCAGTCAGTCAGTGAGTGAGTCAGTCAGTGAGGGCTTTGCCTTTTATTATTATAGGTACATAGTGCGTTGTAACAAGGGCTGTGATTGTTACATGGGAGGGAGACGACAAATCACAGCTTCCCGCTTTCTAATCGGGCCTGTGATTGGTGCTTTGACTGATGCCTAGATCCCACAGTATGTCCCCTTAGGAGAGGCGTTAGGCAAGTGTAATTGAATAGCGGTGCTGCAAGTGTAGCTTTACACCTGTTTTTAAGGCTTATTGACTGAAAGGGGCTTTCATGAAAAAACTTAGGGCTTTGCTACAGGATACACCCTCCACAAGTTAAGGAAGTAAAAATAAAGGTATATATTTCTGTTTTATTTAAACCTTTTAAGTTTGTATGCGGGCGGCATTGTGCCGCAGTGAAAGTTGCCAGGTAGGAGACCCGGGTTCGCTTTCCTGCGTGGAGTTTGAATGTTCTCCCCGTGTCTGTCTGGGTTTCCTCCGGTTTCCTCCCACAGTCCAAAGACATGCAGGTTAGGTGCATTGGCGATTCTAAATTGTCCCTGGTTTGTGTGGGTGTGTGCGCCCTGCGGTGGGCTGGCACCTTGCCCGGGGTTTGTTTCCTGCCTTGTGCCCTGTGTTGGCAGGGATTGGCTCCTGTATTTAGGATATAGCAGGTTGGATAATGGATGGATGGACATTTGTATGCATAGCCCTATTTGCCTGTTTTCGTTTTTTTTCTTTCTTCCGTAATATTTCAGCAAACCCAGAGCTTGTCAGTTCAAATCCTGGTACTGACACCACTGTATGACCCTGAGGAAGTCACTTCACCTGCCTGTGCTGCAAAAAACAAAAGTAATGTAACAAATTGTACCTCAGATGTTGCAAGTTGCTGGAATAAAGGCATAAGTAAAATAGATAAATATGTATTATACACATAGGAACTATTCATTTATTTTCAGTTAAGTCATCTGCAGCAAACCTTTATAAATGAGGGTTTCTCCTTTTTAGATAGTGCAAACTGTTTCTTCTTCATTGAGGTTTTCTCTTGGAGAGCTTTTTTCATTTCATTGAAAATTAAAGCAGCAGCTGCCAAAATATGTAGCTTTCTTATTAATTTTTCAACATTGTGTAAAATAACTTTATAAAGTAACATAAAAGGTTTAAATACTGGTTATCCTTTTACACTAAAATATTACTAAAGAGATACAAAAAAAGTAAAATGCATATGTTCCTTTTCTTTAAGGAGATTAAATATTACTGAAGAAAGAAAAAAAAAAACTAAAACAGCCAAATGGGGCTATGCATACGAACTTAAAAGGTTTAAATAAAACAAAAATATATACTTTTATTTTTACTTCCTTAACTTGTGGAGGGTGTATCCTGTAGCAAAGCCCTAACTTTTTTCGTGAAAGCCCGTTTCAGTCAATAAGTCTTAAAAACAGGTGTAAAGATATTGACAATAAGCTACGCAAACCCACCAAGACATGGAATTGTTTAAATCAAGTATCATTACATCTTCCTTTCTTAAAGAGAAGTAAGGCAGTACTTATAAGCTTACATATATATATATATATAGACATACATATATATATATATCTATATCTATATATATCTATATATATATATATATATATATATATATATATATATATATATATATTATACAGTAATCCCTCCTCCATCGCGGGGGTTGCGTTCCAGAGCCACCCGCGAAATAAGAAAATCCGCGAAGTAGAAACCATATGTTTATATGGTTATTTTTATATTGTCATGCTTGGGTCACAGATTTGTGCAGAAACACAGGAGGTTGTAGAGAGACAGGAAAGTTATTCAAACACTGCAAACAAACATTTGTCTCTTTTTCAAAAGTTTAAACTGTGCTCCATGACAAGACAGAGATGACAGTTCTGTCTCACAATTAAAAGAATGCAAACATACCTTCCTTTTCAAAGGAGTGCGCGTCAGGAGCACTGAATGTCAGAAAGTGAGAGAAAACCAAACAAATCAATAGTGCTGTTTGGCTTTTAAGTATGCGAAGCACCGCCGGTACAAAGCTGTTGAAGGCGGCAGCTCACACCCCCTCCGTCAGGAGCAGGGAGAGAGAGAGAGAGAGAGAGACAGAGGAAAACAAACAGTCAAAAATCAATACGTGCCCTTTGAGCTTTTAAGTATGCGAAGCACCGCCGGTACAAAGCTGTTGAAGGCGGCAGCTCACACCCCCTCCATCAGGAGCAGGGAGAGAGAGAGAGAGAGAGAGACAGAGGAAAACAAAAAGTCAAAAATCAATACGTGCCCTTTGAGCTTTTAAGTATGCGAAGCACCGTGCAGCATGTCGCTTCACGAAGCAGCTGCACACAGAAGGTAGCAACTCTTTCAGCATTTTTAGACGAGCGTCCGTATCGTCTAGGTGTGCGAACAGCCCTTCTGCTCACACCCCCTACGTCAGGATCAGAGAAAGTCAGCGCAAGAGAGAGAGAGAGAAACAAAAGTAAGTTGGGTAGCTTCTCAGCCATCTGCCAATAGCGTCCCTTGTATGAAATCAACTGGGCAAACCAACTGAGGAAGCATGTACCAGAAATTAAAAGACCCATTGTCCTCAGAAATCCGCGAACCAGCAAAAAATCCGCGATATATATTTAAATATGCTTACATATAAAATCTGCGATAGAGTGAAGCCGCGAAAGGCGAAGCGCGATATAGCGAGGGATCACTGTATATATATATATATATATATATATATATATATATATATATATATATATATATATATATATATATATATATATAAATCCCCACGAAGTACTGCTTTTAAATTTTTATTAAGAAGAAAACCTTTTTAAATTGAGGGAAAATATACCAATAACAATTTGTTAAGGATCTGGTTTTTTGTGAAGCTGACTTCACACAGCTTTTCCGCTGTTTTATAAACGAACGCCATATAAGGTCTTCCTTTTTCCTTGCTTCGCCAAGGAAGGAGCCTTTTTATTAAATCTACGGGTTCTTCGCTTTTTTTTTTTTCTTTTTTTACGATTGTTATAGTTCTGTTTGTATACCACGTTGTCAGTTCAGCACTCCGGTTGTAAAATGACCAAGCCGTGCAAGCTTACTGTTAAGAATGCAACGTATAGTTGTACAGGAGAAAAGCAATCTTGCCTCAAATCAATGGCAACCTTTTGTAGGTCTATGAACTTAATTTAAACTTTAGGTTTACACGGTGCTTTCTTTCCGAAGTACTTGCACTCATGAATATGTCTGTATGCGTCAGTCGCTCAAATCCACTTGCTTCGCACCGGCGAAGTACTGCTTTTAAAGTTTTATTAAGAAGAAAAGAAAACCTTTTTAAATTGAGGGAAAATATACCAATAACAATTTGTTAAGGATCTGGTTTTTTGTGAAGCTGACTTCACACAGTCTCTCCGCTGTTTTATAAACGAACGCCATATAAGGTCTTCCTTTTTTGTTGCTTCGCCAACGGAAGCAGCCTTTTTATTTATTCCACGGGTTGTCCGCTGTTTTTTTGTTCATTTATTACGATTGTTATAGTTCTGTTTGAATACCACGTTGTCAGTTCAGCACTCCGGTTGTAATATGACCTCTCTGCTGTTTTATAAACGAACGCCATATAAGGTCTTCCTTTTTCGTTGCTTCGCCAACGGAAGCAGCCTTTTTATTTAATCCACAGGTTGTCCGCTGTTTTTTTGTTTGTTTATTACGATTGTTATAGTTCTGTTTGTATACCACGTTGTCAGTTCAGCACTCCGGTTGTAATATGACCAAGCCGTGCAAGCACACTCTTGAGAATGCAACGTATAGTTGTACAGGAGAAAAGCAATCTTGCCTGAAATCAATGGCAACCTTTTGTAGGTCTATGAACTTAATTTAAACTTTAGGTTTACACGGTGCTTTCTTTCCGAAGTACCTGCACTCATGAATATGTCTGTATGCGTCAGTCGCACCGGCGAAGTACTGCTTTTAAATTTTTATCAAGAAGAAAAGAAAACCTTTTTAAATTGAGGGAAAATATACCAATAACAATTTGTTAAGGATCTGTTTTTTTGTGAAGCTGCCTTCACTCGAGTGATCACTTCGAGCTGACTTGCTGGCTAACCATAAGCGTTACCTGGTAGGTAACCACCCATACAATCAGATTGTGAATCAGACTACGAATGCCGTGAATGTAATTACCCCGATCTAAATGCTGTCAAATTAACGAACCACACGCCGTGGTGCAATTTTAGGGGCTTCGCCTCTAGCGCTGACGTCCGAGGTTCGATTCCCGTAAGGGAGTGAAGTGAGCGCTTCGCACCGGCGAAGTACTGCTTTTAAATTTTTATTAAGAAGAAAAGAAAACCTTTTTAAATTGAGGGAAAATATACCAATAACAATTTGTTAAGGATCTGTTTTTTTGTGAAGCTGCCTTCACTCGAGTGATCACTTCGAGCTGACTTGCTGGCTAACCATAAGCGTTACCTGGTAGGTAACCACCCATACAATCAGATTGTGAATCAGACTACGAATGACGTGAATGTAATTACCCC
Organism: Erpetoichthys calabaricus; assembly: GCF_900747795.2. Taxonomy (NCBI): domain Eukaryota; kingdom Metazoa; phylum Chordata; class Cladistia; order Polypteriformes; family Polypteridae; genus Erpetoichthys; species Erpetoichthys calabaricus. The sequence goes on along the minus strand of NC_041397.2, from coordinate 206,743,600 downwards.
GATCTACATGCTGTCAAATAAATGAACCACACGCCGTGGCACAATTTTAGGGGCTTCGCCTCTAGCGCTGACGTCCGAGGTTCGATTCCCGTAAGGGAGTGAAGTGAGTGGGTGGTTACCTACCAGGTAACGCTTATGGTTGGCCAGCAAGTCAGCTAACATCAGCCACGGTGCCTTCATTTGTGAGAAGCAGATAGTTTACTGTCAAATAATACAAAGAGTACGTGACACGTGTTTCTCCCTTATTCTTGGCTCATCAGGCGTACACACTCACTGCACTCACTTACGGTAATCGAACCTCGGACGTCAGCGCTAGAGGGGCTTCGCAGCGGTGAAGTATTGCTTTTAAATTTTAATTAAGAAGAAAAGAAAACCTTTTTAAATTAAGTCTTAAAAAGAGGTGTAAAGATATTGACAATAAGCTACACAAACCCACCAAGACATGCAATCGTTTAAATCAAGGCGCGAGTCGAAAAACACCATCCTATAATATTAGTTAACGATTAACACATTTCTATATGTATTGTAAGCATACAATACAACTGATAATATGTTGCGCTTATTTATCTGGTGCACCGACATTTTTGCGCGTTTAACGGCTGAAATCTAACGTGGTTTGTGCCCTTCAGAATGAAAACAGTTTGCATTTACCTTTTTAATAAAAGGCGAGCTTTTAAGTCTGAGAAATCACCCCGTAAATGCACACGTTTAATTGCACGTGTTAATATGTATGCTTACACAGTATTAAAAGACACTCAACAATTAACGTCATTTATCTTCGTTCCCGCGTTTGACTCGTGCTGTAAATCTCTTCGTTTTCAGTTCACGTGATTACGTAGGAGGCGTGATGACGCGATACGTGACTCCGCCTCCTCCATTAGAGTATATGGACAAAAAACAGGTTCCAGTTATGACCATTACGTGTAGAATTTCGAAATGAAACCTGCCTAACTTTTGTAAGTAAGCTGTACGGAATGAGCCTGCCAAATTTCAGCCTTCTATCAGAATTAGTGATGAGTGAGTGAGTGAGTCAGTCAGTCAGTGAGGGCTTTGCCTTTTATTAGTATAGATATATATATATATATTGTGGAGGATTGCTGGCTTCTTACTCCGGCCCTCATTCCCAGGCCGCCAGGAGGAGCTCTCCGGACAGCATGGATGTGCCCCGAGGTCCAGCAGGGCCTAATGGACTATGTAGTTTCTACACACAGCCCTGCTGGATACCTTGGGGGCCACCAGGCGTCGCTGTAGGGGGGCTCGTGGGCTCGTATGTGCCCTATAACCCGGGAGTACGTCATGGTCACGTAATGGGAAGAAAAGGACTGTTTACCCTGACCCGGAAGGAATAAGGAACTGTGGACTGTTGGGCAGGAACCATTTCCGGGTCAGGGGTTATAAAGGACTCATGGGTAAGCCCAGACATGGAGCTGAGCTGGGAGGTAGGAGGGCGAAGTGTCTGGGCGAGGAGGAGTGATTTATTGTGCTGTATTATTGTGATTTATGAGTGTGGAGTGGAGGGTGCTTTGTGCACGTGAAGACAAGAAAATAAAGAAGTCTTGTGTTTATACCTCGTGTCTGGAGTGGTACCTGAGGGTCCGAGAGGCGGAGCAACGCTTCTACTGCTACAATATATATATATATATATATATATATATATATATATATATATATATATAGTACAATATGGTTTGAACACACACCAGAACCACTAAAAAAGGAACTTCATAAAGGAAAAAAACGTCTGACTTGACAGTCACAGTGAGGCATTATGTAGGCATATTGCTGTTGATATTAAGGGCTTCCAATAGTGTTTCTTGACACACTTCTGCTGAACGATTTGTTGCCTGAAAGTGAAAGTGTTACTGTGTCAAAGAGAGGATGTGCAGCATTTTTCATAAAGGCAGTCATTTTTGTTTTAATCCTTTGCTACTTGTTGATTTGGTGGGCTACCAGCTCAGCACACCACAGAATAGAAAATTACACTGACCATCACCGAGTTGTAGAAGATGTGAAGGATGTCAGTATTTGCATTAAAGGGACACAGTGTCCTGTGAAAAAAGAGCCTACTTTGCCCTTTCTTATATAGTTCTTCTGTGTTATGAAACCAGTCCAATCTGTTGTTGATGTGGTCCCCCAAGTAATTGTAGGATTGAACCACCTCAACAGCCACTCTCTGAACAGTGACTGGACATAGAGGTCCTTCAGTTTTTGCAAGTGACATGACCTGGTGTTATATTTATAGTCTGAGGAGTGCAAAGTGAAAAAGTAAAGGACTGTTTCTTGTTGTTCATATCCATATCAGAAACACAGTCCTTGAGTCTCACAAACTGCGGTCTGCCCAAAAGACAGTCCATTTATACATGTTCGATAAAACACCTGTTCATTTTGTTTTACATTTTTTAATGTTGTTTTTCTTAATTTTTACTTTCTATTTTACCAAATTTACTGAATTATCCTGAAATAAATCCAAGTATTATTAGTGTGTCTAATGAAGTCATACTTTATACCTGAAAAAGAAATCAGCAAATTCTTCATTTATTGTTTTTTTATTTTATAATCAAAGTAATGTTTATTAGTGTAACAACTACAATTTGACTGAAGCACAAAAGACAAATATTTGAATGGCAAGGGACTGAATGCGATACTGTGTCCAGTTATGACTAATTTCTGCACTTGCAGTCAGTCCAATTCAGTTGCTAATTCTGGATTAATGTACAGGCATACACAACACTTAAGTGAATTATCTTGAAAACAACAGAATGAAGGCTGGTTTATTTTGAATTTTAAAATGTTAATTTTACATTGTCAAGTTTGATTTCACTTAGTTAATCTTAAAGTTGTGACAAATCTAAAAAAAGGAAGAAAGTATTTGGAACATTCAAGAGTGACATTTGAAATATGTCCATTAACACTCAGTGTTATTATTTAACTAATGTCTTCTCCTATATACTGATGCAAACATTAGTCTTTCAACAACAAATGTCCTAAGTAGGGATGTCAAAAGAACTATTTTTTCATCTACTACTTTGGTACCAAAATGTAGTGGTAACATCTACAGTATTGTTAGTGCCAAGAAAGTCAGTACTGCACTTGTGTGACAGCAAGTAGACAAATTATTTTGGAAAACACAATAATAAATGAGAAAAAATAGATTAAAACTACAATATAAGTGGTGATGCTTCAGTGACTAATCAACATATGTTGAAAAGAAAAACAGAAATCATGTTTGGAAATGCTTTGTGTTTGCACAGGAGAATTTCAGCGTGCAAGAGCATACCACTTTTACCCCATTATGGAATTAGTTCAGAAATAGATTTGTGCATGCTTTGAATACAAAATAATGGTACCTATTAATTTGCATTGTCAAGCATTTGTAGGAGGAGGCGAAAAAGTAATGAGATTATAGTCTCTTTTAATAGTGCTCTACACAGTCCCAATAAATGAACAGAGGCTTTTCATTCATTCTCTAATTGTAATGAATGCTTAGATATTAATCAGTCCAAGCATCCATCCAATTTCTAACTGCTGTATAAAGTTCAGAGTCTCACAGGGGGAACCTTAAACGCATCCACAGTTAGGACTGTGGGACGTGGAAGGACTGGCAGCGCTAACAACAAAGTAAACATTGACGCAAGATTCAAATGAAGTGTTCAATGCTGGAGATTACACAAGTTTTTAAAACAAAAAAAAATGTGTTTAGTGTTTCACTGCTTTGAAGGACAAGGCACCTCTTCCTTTTAATGCAGCATGTGCTGTGTTAAAGCAGACACATAATCGCCAAAACACAGCTAGCAGAACAAGTAAAACAGTGTACTGTACTTCAAATCAAATCTACAAGGGCTGAATTTTTGTCATTTGTTTGGCTTTTGAAGACAAAGTAGTGTTTATTAAGATAACCCATCAAAAAAATCACACGTCATATGTTTGAAGAGTTAATTGAAGAATATAATGCTGTCTCACAGTTACAAACTTGAGTACAAGTAATATAGCCGAAGTAATTTTCTAATTCTGGATTTGTACACGGGCATTTAAGCAATATCAAAGTCTGATTACTCACTCAGGAAAACTTGAAAAAAACAAAGCAAAGGCTATTTTACAGTAATTCTGAAATAAAGGATTGATGTATAACTGATAAATTTGATTTCACACAGGAAGCTTTAAAGTACATATAAAAAAGGGATAGATTTGGAAAATTAAAGCACCATAAGTTTCTAACATTTGAAATTTGAATTCATTTGACATCTGTTAAATATTATTCTTCAGTAATACTTTTTAACCAGCTAATTATGCAAATATAAAATTTCACAATAGCAAATGTTACAAACTTAACACACTGACAAACCAGACATTAAAAGCATGTTTTTAGGAAAATTTTTTAAAGAATGCGTTTGAATGGAAATATCCTGAATTATCTTGGAATTCACTAATTCAGCAGTACATACTGTATATAACAATGCTTGAATTTTAGTATTTAGTGTGGGTTTTATGCAGTTCCTTTCAGTTACTGGACAGAAAATATCAGAAAAAAATTACAATGTGCACATATAAAATAAATCAGATAATTATGATTTATTATCATTCCTTATAAATCCTATGCTGAAATCCCCCCAAGGATACAAAAGATTAATTTGTTGTACTGGTGGGATCCCACGCATTAAAATCCAAGCCTTGCATTTGTTTTTGATACTTATGAATTCCAGTACATGCTTACTTAAATGATAATGATGATTGGGTAATTACTTGATGGATATACAAGTATTTTAGATCTGTTACTGTATTTGCATATTTTATATTGTATCACAGAAAAAGGCACAATGTTGTTCACTTTAGTAATGGAGGTATATGAATAAAAAGGCATTGAATGGGATTTCTGTTTTGCTTTCGAGTTATCATAGAATTTTACTGGTATTGGCATTGAATACAACATTTCTGGCATTGTGACACCTCTAGACGTAAACCTGACAAAGTGATTTTTCTGTCAAATTTGTATAAAAAGTGTACAATTACAAAAGAGTTTGTGTAAATTAAAACATCCTGAATTACCTTGGTATTCAGTACTTCTTGTAACAATAATATTATAACATTTGAAGTTTTATTATTAATATTTATTTAAGCAATATTTATGTTTTTGTTATTGAAGAAAGTTTTCAATTTGTGTCTGTTTATAAATTAATCATTTTTTTTACATGTGATGCCATTTTGTTTTTGTTATGGGTGCCACCATTTGGGGCAAGGACATTTATCCAGGTTACTAGGTAACAGGAAATGGAGGTCTTGTTTCATGACATTATTGAAGCATAGATACTTAAAACAGTTCCTTGTTACATTCACTCTCTGAGTCTGGCTGCTACTACTTGAAGTGTTTGAAGTGTTTCAAGTTTCAGATTCTTTGGCTATAAACTTGCATTGGTTTCTTGACTAGCTAGCTATGTTATGTGTCTTCTTGATTTTGTTTCATGTTTTTGGTTTAGATGTTCATTATGGGGCGGCACGGTGGCGCAGTGGGTAGCGCTGCTGCCTCGCAGTTGGGAGACCTGGGGACCCGGGTTCGCTTCCCGGGTCCTCCCTGCGTGGAGTTTGCATGTTCTCCCCGTGTCTGCGTGGGTTTCTTCCGGGCACTCCGGTTTCCTCCCACAGTCCAAAGACATGCAGGTTAGGTGGATTGGCGATTCTAAATTGGCCCTAGTGTGTGCTTGGTGTGTGGGTGTGTTTGTGTGTGTCCTGCGGTGGGTTGGCACCCTGCCCGGGATTGTTTCCTGCCTTGTGCCCTGTGTTGGCTGGGATTGGCTCCAGCAGACCCCTGTGACCCTGTGTTCGGATTCAGTGGGTTGGAAAATGGATGGATGGATGTTCATTATGTTTTCTTGGTTTTGACAGTGCTCATTTATTTACTTACAGTTCTTGTGATCCATTTCAGATGGCAGAACAGGGAGAAAGTAAATACATTTAGTATGTGTACAAGTTAAGATAAATCAGATAGTCCATGATGATATTTTACTTTATAAATCATAAGCGGAAATTGCCCCAAGGTCCCTTCCCAAGCCAGTAACCCAAACCCCCATTTATTGTTACATTGGGAGGAAATCCCACTGTTTATCGCACATGAAGTTCAAATCCTGACAAATTTTCAAAAAAAAAATAAAGAGGTAATGAGAGTGAGCATCACTATGGAAGTACTGAAGTTTGGTAGGGTAAGAAGGATGCAGAACTAAAGAGAAGCTGGGCATATACTAGTGAACATTGGCTGGAAATGTGGTTTAAGTAGCTGAGGTGTAACGAAGACCCCAAGTCTACATTTCCCTCCAATTGTGGTGTATCTAACTGCTTATAGTCAATTGACCAACCATTATAACACCATACACCTTTCACATTGTTCTGTTGCAACTTGTCCTACATCTTTGTCCTGTGATCATTTTTGCTGTCACTGATCTTCTCCCTTAATTATTTATAGACTTCTAACCCCCATCTTACACTCTCTTATAATAGTTGCTTAATTTCTACATAACCAGTGATTTAATGTTAATTAGGAAAAATCACTTTTTTAGTGTGTACCATTAAGTTATGATTTCATTCACCAAGCAGTTCCTTGATGCTATTTAGATCTTTAACATTACCATACAAAAACTCTAAAGCAAATCTAAATAAATGTGAAATAAATTACAGAGCAAATACTGTTTGGGGCGGGACCCACTATAATGCTCCAATACTGTTGACAGGTACAACCCCTCATTTATACTTACAATAACAACAACATTTATTTATATAGCACATTATCATACAAGCAATGTACCTCAAAGTGCTTTACAAGTCAACAATAACATAGGTATATAAAATAAAACAAACTCCAATTATGTTGGAGAAAAAATAAAATCTGTGGGGGTCAAAAGGCCAAAAACACCACCCAGTCCCCACATAAATTTTCATAAATCAGCCCTCTTTGTTTTCAGGCTCCACATGATAGTATTTGATGATGCTGGTAGTGTGGACAGCTGGGATACCTGCCATCAACACAGAGGGCTTCATGATGCCTTGATCAGGTGGTAGTAGTGTAGATTGCCACCACAGAAGAACTGGAAAAGACAGCAGAGAATAGTAGAGATTAGTACAGATTGTGGAACCTTGAAGAATATGATAATTCTATGCCCATATAGTCTATCAGGAAATATAACTAAAATGTAGGTACAAAAAAGTTATCTTAAAATAGTGGGATTTAGCAGTTTTTTAAAATAATCCACAGTACTAAGTAGCCTGCTGAATTTTGATGAGTAAGGTATTCCAGATTTTGGTTGCATAATAGTGAAAGGCCACCTCACCACTTCTTTTAAGTTTGGCTCTTGGAATTATGAGCAGGGTCCCAGTCTGGGTGGTTTGTCGCGTGGTGGTTGCGGCAACGTGCAACCTCCTCCCCCACCCCCCTTCCTCCAAATGAAGATCTAAGGTTATGATGACTTTGGGTATAGGGAAGATTAAGACATGAGTGCTCTTATAGATGAACTTATTCATTCACCCACTCATTTACATCACACATACCTTAAGTCAGTTCTAATCTTTTAAATTTTAATCAACACAAGTAAGGACTCCTCAATAAAACTTTGCACTGAATATTTTCCAGATGTTGTTATCGTTTCAAATGAGCAAACTTAGTCATTTATATTATTATTTTTTTCTCCATGAAAATCCACAGTGGCTGTACTTAGATTTAACTTTTACCAATTTCACAAGAAGTAACAATAAAAAGTTGCATTGAAAGTGAAGTATCAAACCAAGTTAGCATGCAAAAATTATCTGGGGCCTCATGTATAAACGGTGCGTATGCACAGAAATGCTGCGTACGGACGTTTCCACGCTCAAATCGCGATGTATAAAACCTAAACTTGGCGTAAAGCCACGCACATTTCCACGGTACCTCATACCCTGGCGTACGCAATTTCTCCGCTCGGTTTTGCAGACTGGCGGCACCCAGCGTCAAAGCAGTGCTACTGTTCCTGTGTGGTTACCCTTTCTTTCTTAGACCCACATTCCTGACGCGGCTTTATAAATACACTGAAATTAACTGCATATTGTTTATTAGTGTAATGCATCTGATTGTAATTAACCTATAGCAATATAATGGTCCAGGGAATAGCCATAGTATTCCAAATACCATAACTGCTTTAGCGCTGTTACTCTCACTGCATCTTCTTCTTCTTTCAGCTGCTCCCGTTAAGGGTTGCCACAGCAGATCATCTTTTTCCATGTTACTCTCACTGCACCACTCGGAGTATTTATATCACTTTATCTGAGTGGGGAATCACAGCAGCAGCTGATCGGAAAGAGAATTATCGGTATACAGTTTCAAGCACACGCTGTCTCAGCCACGGCAAAACGCGTCAAAGCCTTTCCTGTACGGACCTCGCATTTCAGAAACAGTTTCATCCCAAGAACTATAAACGCACTCAATCAAGTGCTCCTTGTAGAACTGTTTGTATTTATAAGTACAATTTCCCCACTGTAAACTTGCACTACATTTCTAATATTGCACAACCTGCGTCACTTTATAAAGCGCGTATGATGACGATATCATTTTTAAGATGAAATGCAGCAAAATATGTTGCTTATAGTATACAGATAAAACTTTTTCTTAATAAATAATCTGTATTGTTAATAATTAAACATGTGAGGACACAGTGCCGCAGCGCTAGCTAGTTAACAGATAGCTCCTGCCTTGCGCTGTATTATTACTGGTGCTGATGCGACACTGGAAGGATAGACGGATAGAATAATTAAACATGTACTACGAAAATATTTCAATGTTCCTTAAAAGTTTTGAAGAATCGGCGTTCTAAGCTTACAGATGGCTTAATGTCTATTACAGAGCTGATTGTGTGGCAATTGGATATTTGGAGAAAGAAAAGTAAGGACAGGAATTCGAGGTTAGTACGTTTGAAAGAGACAGTACTTCTGTAATAAATTATTTCATCGAAGGTCACGCATGGCGCAGCAAGCCTCTTGCATGAGATATAAACAATCACTGCGCCACCGTGTTCCCATGTTTAATAACATGCTTTCATTCCTATCATCATGAAAAAGATATCACGTATACATCTCAGTATTTTAATTATTCAGAGAGCTGTAATATTACGAATGTAATGGATTCTGTGTCCTGTCGGAGAAAGAGAAAGAACGGAAGCACGTAGTGATTCACACACATAGCGCACATAGAAGATCAAACACAGAACAAAGCATTTAACGTGCTACTTTAGTTACGATGTGATTTGAGAAACTAGTAAAATAAACAATTTTAAGATGAAGTTTATGATGTTCTACTTTAACGACAAAATAAACTACGTGATTAAAGTGGAAATTTCGAGATTAAAGTTGAGATTTCGTGCTTTTTTCGCACTGTGTGCCTATTTTTTTTCCTCTGTACCCTAATAAGCTTTCATATGACACTCAGACGGTCCGCTATGAGTCGCCTTTTCACACCGACTTTGATATGTGACAACTTGTTTTTTATTTCGGGCACTGTGCGACTTTGTGAACTTGAGCTTTCGAGTTTCTCTGACACTATGTCACTCGGTCAACTTTCTTTTGTTGATTATACCACTGTTTAAACCAACAAATAGTACGTTTTTCTTTTGCCTCCACTTGGTATTCGCTGAAATTCTTATATTTTCCCCTGTGCTTTTCCCATTGTCTTTTCACAGAAGGCTATTTATATCGATTTGCATATTGAAAGAGGCATAATTCTGGGAGGAGTTGGGGCAAGACAGAAGTCATGTGCACGTGTGTTACTTTTCACGCTGATCGGTATTTATGTAGTGGAAGAATGTGAAAGTTTGCGTACGCACATATTCCTGCATCTGGATTTTTCTGTGCGTACGCACATTCCTGCTTTTGTTGCTTACGCCATGTTATAGTGTGAGTTCTACGCACGGCGTTATACATGAGGCCCCTGCTCAGTTGCAGGGCACACTTTCACACACAGTCACATCTGCTCATTTATTGTCATTTTAGAGTCAATCAGTTTTGGTAACTTGTATTTCTTTAGAAAGATGGAGACAAATCCGTGCAAACTTGAGCATTTTTCAAATAGATTCTATGCCAGGTTTTGAATTTAGTCTCCTGTCAGTGAGACATTAGTGTTCCACCATGCCTACTTCCACCAGTAAGTTAAAATACTAACTCTCACTTAACTTGTAAAACTAACTATCCATGTGAGGTGTTCTGCTGATCTACATGAAAGTTCATTTTTGTTTTTGGGAAGAGGCTGAAGTATTTTGTCTGATTTCAAAGCTTGATGCATAGTGTACTTAGTATAAAATATCATCCAGTCAACCCTGTTCTACCAGTACTAGAGCTGGCATCATACTTATGTTATGTGTTATTTATGGTGTTCTCATGAGCAAAAGGTAAAGAAAGAAAAATATGTAATATCAAAGTATAGAAATATCATAGATAAAAACATATTTCAGCAATTTTGATAGAAATATTAAAATTCCGAGGGGGTGGTATGTCATTTGAGGCTTCTTTTTAAAGCAGTAAGTTACTCTGCCTTGTTGAGCTGGCTATGGAGCCAGAGCTTAATTGCTTTTTCACTGTCATTTGTAGGACTTTTGACTGGGGCTTAGTGTTCCTAATGTATTGGTTGTAATGTTTCTTAGATGGGTAAAGGAGTAGGCATTGTCTATGATTTTGAAGCAGTTTAAATAAACAGATCAGAGAATAGATCATATGTTTTGGAAAGTCACTGTCCTTCATATCTTGCTCCTGTGATCCACTGATATATTTTACATCTCTTGGCAAACCATGCTCTCCGCCACTCCTGTCCCCACCAATGTCATGGATGGTATCTCCACAGCATCTATATTACTGATATCATTCAATCCTGCCACCTTATTAATGTATGTTTTTATGATGGTACTTGCTTTTCTATTTGTTGTCAAGCTCTTATTTATAGTCTACTTGAGCTTTTTTTAATTTTTTGTCATGCTCATTGTATTACTGCTTTTTGGCTAAATCTGTGCTTTAACCTCGTCTCACCTGAGTAGGTGTCTGGGTTTTTCAGGTACCTGTCTCTCTTTTGATGTTGGTGTTCAAAACAGAAAAAGAAATGTAGAAAACAGAATTTATGAGCAAGATTTTTATGTGCAGATTGATTTAATACAATGACTGTAAGCGTTAAAATATCAATTTCTGCATCTTTTATAAACATTGATTAATGAAGACTGTTTCAGATTCTCCCATGAATAAACATTAATAAATATGATTACTTGCACCAAAAGCATGGACTGTATACTAGAAAATCTGCTTTAGGTAATGCATCATATTAACATGATTGTAAACGAAAATTTGAAATTAAATATTGGGATTACACAGGAGTGAAAGTCATCTAAACATTTGCCCTTCGTTGTTTCATTTTGCTTCTACTTTACTCAAAGTATTTAAGTACTAACTTGTTTGGTAAATTTAATGCTTAGTTTCATTATATGTCAGAAATTAAAATATATTTAATTTACCTTAATAATCTGGACAACTTGTGTCTATTACTTGTTGTCCAGTGTGTAATTGTTTTAAATGATGTAAATAGTTATAAGTCAGTATTGTAATACATTTAGTTTAGCCAGTAAAGATAGCTTGAACAAAGCATGAAGGAAAAATGGTAGAATCCAATAATAATATTATATAGTAAAACTGTTGTTTTTATCCTTTTTGATTTTCTGATTTCAGTGGATATTCTGTGGTTATATTACAGGTAAGATGCATGCAAGGAACATTACATTTTCATTTTGTTGAATTCAGAGAAATTTGGATTGTAGTTCTAGCATTATATGTGATGGAATTCATTATATTCTATTCACAAATGCATATTCAAATTCTTAACACAGTTGGAATTATAACATAATATGAATAAATTGCTATGTTAACATAAGCATTCGTTCTCACTAATAAGGACCTGTCAGCATGAAAAACAGAGAGCACTGTAATCATAGCCTGTGTGTAAGGAATGTGCTTGTTTCATATTGAATGTGTGACTTTTTCTCCCATCCCCCGTCATTCCCCATTTCCCCCCACTCCACCACCCCCGAACCTTGAGGGCCTTCATATTATTATCTAAGCAGCTTGCTTTAGTATCAGGAGCTCCCTTTGCTAGCAGCTAAAAATAAAATAATTTGGTAAAATGTGGGACATGATCCATATAGAACAAACTGCTGGGCTGTAAAAGTAGTTTTGTTGTGAGCATGCTTTGTAGAAAAAGCTTCAAATGTGCTGTCTGTTTCACATACTTCATTTGCAGTAGTGATTTAGAGAGAGTCAATCCATTCGCAGACTTTACAAGTTCCTTTTTCTCTAATAGATACTGTATGCTGGGTCACTTATTACCACCCTCATTATCATCATCATCATTTTCAGACAGTTTATTCTGATGAGTCTTGGTAGCGTCATGCTCTTTTGAGCTGGCCAGGTCACCTTTTTCTCTGCATCCCTTATTTTAAACATCTCTTGGGATATTCCTAGTTGCTCTGAGGACGGTTTAGAGATAAAATCCCTAAAGTTCTTCCTGTATCTGAAGCTATGTTTTCTGTTAGTGGAGTTGTGTCTTTCGCATCTTCCATGTGTGGCAACTGCAGTCATCCTAACCAAATACCTAGTCCACTTCATCTGATGCAGCTCAGTCTGAAGGACCAATGATTCTACTCTACGGGCCTTGCTTGTTTGAAAACTTCTCACCCTATTACAGAGAATGAACGCAATAACCCTGTATAGAAACATTCATACCTGCTGTATCTAATAGTAATCTCATTCTTTCAGTCAATACCTAGTATGTGTGTCCTTATGTGAGGAGGGGACGTAGATTGACTGATAAATCTAAAGCTTTGTCCAAGGACTTAGCTCCTGCTTCATCATCAAGGTCAAGCATATCCTCCTTAAAATTGATGCTGCTACACCAGTTTGTTGGTAAATGTCACAATCATCTCTCCCCTCATTTGTGAATAAGGAACCTCAAGGTAGTTTAATTCCTCCCTGTTTGGGGCAGCTGCTTAACTCTTACCTGAAAAGAACAATCTGCTCTTTTCCAGAAGAGAACCAAGTGTACTTCAGAGTTCACAGTCTAATGCAAGTCAAAGGAAAACATCATCTGTAAACAGCACAGATTATACATCTTATGTTCTTAAACTGTATACTCAATATTCCTCAAATGTGCTTTCATATAATGACCATGACAATCATAAACAAGAGAGGAGACAAGACAGACCCTTGTCAATGTCCACATTGAACAAATTCAATTACAACTTTCTGATAACAACTCTTCCTCTGCAAAATTAAAGACTGAATGACACAGTGGAAGCCCTGGTTCATGCTACTATTGATGCACTTTTCACAAGATAGTACATGGTACATGATCTTAAGAATTGTCTAAAATATCCCTAGTAGAGGTCAGCCTTTCCGCACCATTGCTAAGAACAGCCTAGGTGATGGGCTTTTCTGGTGGTAGGGTCAAGGATCATAAAGGTCTGTACTGAGAATTTGTTATGATGACAGGGACTGCCAAAAGACATAAACAGGAAGAAATAACAAGGAAATGAAAAAGCTAAAATTGATAGGAAGGGGCGTAATAAAATAGACAAAGGGTGGAATACCGGAAGTGGTCAGAGAATCTTTCATCAAAGCTTAAACCATTAAACCAGATTTATTGTCAACAAAGTCTGAACGCCACATTCTTCATGGAAGCACTTTTTAGATTTCACAAAGGGCCAATTTATACTTCATGCTCAGAATGCGCACGCGCACGCATCATGGCTGCCACGTGTTTCCAGTGTTCATTTGACACATCCTCTGAGCACGTCCTCAAAAATTAATGCAACATTTACGTGAGTTGCAGTACCAGCAATGTATTGGAACGTGACGTCAGAGTCTCTTTACTATCAGCATTTGACAGGAAGCCACTTTGCAGATCCTAGAGGATCGATGTGTGTGCTTTGATGTTTGATGAATGTTTCGATGTAGTGAAGCAAAATGCTGATGTACAAAAGCATTCATGGTGCTTTTATATTCAACCGTCTCATATTCCCCATCGCAATAATGCGATACATTTTAAAGGTCTCACGTACCATCTTCTGTGCTTTTTGTTTCTTTTTTTGCAGCTTCACAACAGCATGAGAATGTACGACAGCATATTTGAGCCACAGAGAAAAAAATTAGGAACACAGTGAAAAGATGATTTAAAGTGGAAATAAAAGCTTTAATCTAGCAATTTCCACTTTAATCCCATAGTTTATTTTGTCATTATAAAGTAGACCACTGTAAATGTCATCTTAAAACTGACCCAGTTTTTAATCGCTACTTGCTTCTGGGGCTTCCTTCTGAACTGACAGCAAAGGCATGCAAGAATTGCCACACAGAACACATTAAATTTATGATATTCCGGCTCTCTGCACATCCTTAGATTTATACTGGATATCACTTTCATGACGAAATGCATTAAAGTGTAGTTATATTACATTTTATAGATAAATTGTTAACTTCATTTAAATAATCCATCCATCCATCCATTTTCCAACCCGCTGAATCCGAACACAGGGTCACGGGGGTCTGCTGGAGCCAATCCCAGCCAACACAGGGCACAAGGCAGGAAACAATCCTGGGCAGGGTGCCAACCCACCGCAGCATTTAAATAATGAATACTGTTAATAATGGCACAAGGGGGGCGGGGGGGTGGCATGGTGGCGGAGTGGTAGCGCTGCTGCCTGGCAGGGAGTCATGTCCCCGGTGTTCCCTGCCTGGAGTTTGCATGTTTTCCTGGTGCGTTTCCACGGTGTGCTCTGGTTTCCTTCCAAAGACATGCAGGTTTGGGGATTTGGTGATGCTAAAATAATACTACTGTATATGTGTTCTTGTATTCACCTTGTGATGAGCTGATGCCCTGTTCAGAGATTATTTCTGCCTGGGCGCATCCCTGGATTGATGGATGTAATCATTAAACATCCATCCGTTTCAAACATATTGTGGCAATGTGTCCTCAGAATTTAATGGATGTTTCAGGCAATCCACAAAACAGAGAAGCCGAACGTTTCTCACCATGATGATATCTTGCTCTGCTACCTGGTGGAATCTTACAGATTTATGTAAAGTATGTACAGAAGTGTAAAAAGTTCACCTCTTGCATAGTGGAAGTGTCCTCAGGAGCATGCGTCGTGTTGCGACGATTATAAACCTGGCCAAACTCTAAAGAGATAGAGAAAGTGATTCAATAGACGAACGAAGGAGTAAACAATCTCCAATTTCATTGAAAGGTTTAAATAATGGTGTTTTGTATTGCAATACATGTAAACACAAGACTAGAAATGAAAGTCATTTCTACCAATAATATGGCAATGCCTGCAGAAAAAAACAATCACAAATGTCACATAAGACATCATTATTACAACTACTTCTTCTGCTGGCTGCTCTCTTTAGGGGTTGCCACAGCGGATCATCTTTATCCATATCTTCCTTTACTCTGCATCTTGCTTTGTTACACCCATCACCTGCATGTCCTCTTTCACCACATCTATACACCTTCTCTTAGGCCTTCTTCTTTTCCTCTTGCCTGCCAGCTCTATCCTTAGCATCCTTTTCCCACCTAGCACCTCTCCTCTGCACATGTCCAAACCAATGCAATCTCGCCTCAATGAAAAATAGTAATGACAGGGAAAATCAACTTAATACAATAAAACCACACATACTTTAAATGTGATCTTCATGAACAAAACCTAGAATTACCACAGAAGGCTGTTTTACCCTTCCTGATTCATGAACATTTCTATTTAGACTATGTACATAACTTCCTTTGAATGAGGATTAGGCTGAAGATATTTTTGTATTTATTTTATAGTTTTTTGACAGTGACATTATTGTTAGTGTTGTTTTGTTGATTCTTTTTTTCATTGACACCTATACTTTGTGCATTTTCTTTTGTTGATGCCATAATTACATATTCCTGATTTTCATGGGTGCCACCATTTTATGTGTGTGGTCACTGAGATGGTATGAAGTTGCTGTGCAGGTGATGCATGTAACCATTCACATCTTGGAAACCATGTAATATAAGTTGGCCTTACACTTAAAGTAGTGTCCAAACTTTGTTTAGAATAAAGGGAAGCTTTGTGAGAAACTAAGCTTTTAAGGAAAAAAGGAAGTTGGGGTTGGGGTTTTTGGTTTCTTCTATCTTTCAAATTGACATTAACCAATTGTTATCCAGCTCAGTTATTAGTGTATCAACCTTTGGTACATCTTATCCTCTAAAACTGCCTTAAAACTAGAATCCCTGAAGCATACGTAAAAACTCGTAGTCCCAGCTCACGTTAAATTCCTTCGCACCTCTCATTTAGAGTCTTTGGTTTTGTAAATGTGTCAATCAGCACAAGCAGCCAGCTGTCCCACCTCCCGCCTTGACAGATGCTCAACTCAGGCAAAAAGTTCTCCCAGCTCAAGCCAAGGCTCCATATCTGTGTGTGAGCTGCCTGGAGTTGTATAGGGTAAATAATACAGTATATCGTTATTTGGAATACATACATTTCATGCATGTTCCATGTCTACAAAGATCTGGGTATGCCTAGGATGAAAAGAAATGCAAGGCAGGAAATGCTGAACACATACCTAAAGCTGAAACTTTTTCCATGTTGTGCTAATAATGATGTGAAGTGTATATTGTGTGAATACTTTAGTCCAAATATCAAATAAACACATGTGCTTTTATTCTGGAATATAAACAGAAAAAAAGCATTTGATTTATATGTTGTTGTCAATGAGTTACAAACCATGTCAATCGACAGGTTACATGTTCTTGAATGGTGCAGAGGTAAGAACCGCTGCTTTATAATGCAGAGGTCCCAGGTTTGAGGTGGGACGCTCCATGTTTTGAGTAGTGAGCTGCTATAATTATTACTATAATGTGATAAAAACATACATTTGATTTGAGTCTGTAACACCTGGTGTAAATTTTGGGTACTTATAAAAGTTAGCGCTTGTTTTTTTTATTATTCAGTTTTATTCTGTCAGTGACGTTCACGTGGTACAACGGTTGTGCCTTTCCCTCTCTGAGTTGATGGCATTTATCTCCCTGCTTTTCACAAGAGCAGAGATGACCACAGTGGGTGCTGTGGCTGATACCTGCTCAGAACTATTTGTTGCACCGGCAGTCAAAGATACAATGTCCCGTCACCGCTATCAGACTGGACAAAGGCAGGGCCGTAACAACAGGCTGCTTCTTTACAGCACTTTTGCTGGCTAATAGACTGCTGCATCGCAATGCAACTCTGCTGGGCACCATAAAGTAAAATGGAACTTCCACCTGCAGCTAAAGTACGTGAGCAATTTGCCATTCTAGTGTTTAGATCTGGCACTATCATAATGATGGTGTATGCGCCCAAAAAGAAGAAGCCTTTGATTTCAGTCTGTAACAGCCAGTGTAAAGTTTTGCTACCTGTAAAAGATGTCGCTGAAGGAGTGTAAGCAGACACACAAATGCTGGTGAATCATGTCTACTTGGTATCTTGTCACTTAAACTTTTTGTTGTTCGGTTTCATTCTTGAATAAAACTTGTTTCGTTATACCTTTGCAAAACTATTTATTTTATATTCCAGTAACCACTTGAATGAGATCAAATCTGTCTGTGCCTCTCTCGATCAAACACACACATTCATATATGAAAATGTCACTATTTGAGAACGCTATGCCATGGAGTACAGGCAAGATAAAAAAAAACGTTCAAATAACAACTCATGTTCAAATGGCATAGTGTTGTCAACTTCAACTTTTTGCCTGAGTTGAGCTCCATCAAGGCAGGGGACGGGACAGCAGGCTGCTTGCTGCTTGTGCCGATCGACACATTTACAAAGCAAAAGATGCTAATGGAGAGGTGCGAAGGAATTTAAGATGGGCCGAGATTACAAGTTTTTTCGTAGGCTTCAGGGATTCTAGTGTTAAAAATACTAACATGATCTGTACCAGTCTTCTAAAACTGTTAGTTGCATTTTCATGTAGGGTCTTGTTGATCACAACGCAATAGAAACACTTCCCCAAAAAGCAAAACTTGCCAAGGAAAATTTACAAAAATTGAGTGAAATAAAAAATCTAGGAAATGTAAAATATTCTGAGAAAATATATCGTATTTTTTATCCCTACTATGCTGTTTTTCTATCAGAGTATAATTTTCTGTAGCTTTAAGACTGTTAACAGTCAACGAATAAATGCTGCTAAATTTATGAAATACATTTACTTGAAATATGAAGCTTATGATTTTTTTTCATTGTCGCTGACCTTACGTTTTCCGGATGTACGCCAAGAAGCCCATAGCTCCTTATCATTGCGTTAATAGCCTGCTTTTGTTTTTCAAATGTGTGGATTAACAGAATGCGGCCTGCTTCAGTCAGATGAAGGCATCGTCCTTCTTCAATCCTCACAGTTCAAGTGATAAGCAGCTGCAAGCTTCTTGGCGTATGTCAGGAAAATTTGAGGAGGTCAGGGACAATGAAAAAAGTCGTAAGCTTCGAGGATTCTAGTGTTATGTGGTTTCCATATGAGTGTGGGTGTGCACAACAGTGGACTCTGTGATGAAATGATTATGTGTCCATGCCCTTTTTTGAATTGTGCTCAGTTCTCTAAATACACTCTTGCTCTCTAAAGAAGTGAATTTCTTGAATGTTTGCATTGATTTTAGCACAAAGAACATACTTCAGCCTGTTTTTAGCCTTCAGTTTAACAAAGTTTAGTTATCTTTCGTCTAAAGATCTGTTTAAATAGTTTAAGTAGTGCAGTTTCTTTTGTAAGTTGCTTTGGATTATAGCATCTGCCAAGCAAATAAATGTAAATAAATTGCACCTTGCACCCTGTGTCTTCAACTCCTGCTGTGTAGTTGTGCAGCTGCACACTCCGGTCAAGAGCAACTCTGAGAAAGAGGTGACATCCAATGTGAGATTAATGGAATTTACATAATGAAAAAACAAAACCAATTCCTAAATAGCAAGACACAATTTTAAAATAGTAATTTTTTAAAAAGTTGTTGAATATTTTTGCAACAAGCAAGAGACATTGCTTGCTAAATAAATATGTATGGGAATTTACACTTTTAAAATTAAAATCTGCAGGAATTACTTAAGTTGTTTGGGAACCCACAGTTTTTTTTAACAAGTTTCAAGTCCTGCAAATGTAGTAAAATACCTTTTAGTGTGTGTAATACTAAAGCTCCATACTGATAAGGGGTTACGAATTAGTAGTTAGTAAGTTAAACCACTATGAGCTAAAGATTCCATTAATGTGAAGTCACTGTATAACAATAAGTGATTGTCTTGAATATGATTCTTGTGTTTATCCATTTTGCTGCAACTTTCTTTCTTCATGTTCTGCAGTCATTTTCAAGTAATGTACATACTTTAGACTTTTTCCTTTCTGATGGGTGAAGACGCTTTAAGCCAGTGGTGTTGTCTTCAGTCATAGTTGTATTAAAGCACTAGATCTCCAACTTGAATGCTACGCGGTTGTGATCATGTACATTTTAATGAACACAGTGTCCATGTTACGGTAATCAACAAGACTTACTATTATAATTAAAATATGAAGCAGTATAATAACTGTTGGGGATTACATTGGGGTGTATTGAAATAACCAATACCATCCCATTCTTACTAGCTGGTTAATAAAATGGAAGAATAATATTTAATAGAAATGTCAAATTAGCTCAAATTTCAAATGTCTGTGCTTTATTTTTCCATATCTTTTTAACTTCTTTTAGATTTGTCACAAATTTAAAATTATATACATTAAAAAAATGTTATTATTATGTCAAACCTGTCAATGTAATATAATTATTACTGAATTTCAGTAAAACAGCCTTTTCTCTGTTGTTTTCAAGCTGCTTCACATCACTTATTAGACTTTTCTATTAATTATGCCTGTGTACTAATCTAAAATTGGCCACTGAATCGGGCAACAATAATTACTCATAACTGGAAGCCATGTCTCATTTGTACCATCTAAATATGTGTTGTTTGTGCTTTTGACACCTAAGGCTTATTTTAGATGTTATATTAATAAATATTAGTTTGATTTCAAGAACATAATGAAATCACTAAATATAGCCTTTCAGAACTTAAGGAGTTTGCTTTAGTAGCCCTGCTAACTGCATATCTAACGCATTACATGTTGAATAATTACAGTCAAAACCTGAGCCACACAGATATCTGGGCAATGTGGTTGCGTTCAAATGCTAACTCATAACTTTATTTTGCAATGAACATATGGATCAACTCATTTCATCATCACCGTAAATTGATACTTGTGAGGGTGGCATGCCGTGCATCAGTGCCAACTTGTGTCTAGTGTAGCCATGATAGGCACCCACTTCTGACAATCCTGAATTAGATAAGTTAGAAAATGGGTGGGTGGTTGGACACACAATTGTAATCTTGTTTGTTACAATCAGTGGATGCATGCGAAGCCTCTAATCATTTAGCAGGCCTCTTTATAGTGCTGATACGTCCTTAATCAGGTAAAATGACAGCAGCTGAAATTTGATTGACTATATCATTGCATTCTCAATGCAAGCACTAATCGGGGCCTCGTGCATAACACCGTGCGTAGAATTCGCACTATAACATGACGTAAGCACAAAAGCCGAAATGTGCTTACGCACAGAAAAATCCAGATGCATAAATCTGTGCGTTTGCCAACTTCCACGTTCTTCCGCTACATAAATCCCGGTCAGCGTGAAAAGTAACACTTGTGCACGTGCCTGCTGTCCCATCCCAACTCCTCCCAGAATTACGCCTCTTTGAATATGCAAATCAATATAAATAGCCCTTAAGCTCAGCATTCTGTGAAAAGGCAATGGCAAAAGTACGAGGAAAAATAGAAGAATTTCAATGAATACCAAATGGAGGCAAAGAAAAATGTACTATTTGTTGGTTTAACAGTTATATAAACAACAAAAGGAAGTTGATCGAGTGACATAGCGTGTCGGAGAAACTCGAAAGCTCAAGTTCACAAAGTCGCAAAGTGCCCGAAATAAAAAAGAAGTTGTCACATATCAAAGTCGGCGTGAAAAGGCCACTCGTAGCCCACCGTCTGAGTGTCATATGAAAGCTTATTAGGGTACAGTGAAAAAAAAAAAGCACACAGTGTGAAAAAAAGCACGAAATGTCAACTTTAATCACGTAGTTTATTTTGTCATTAAAGTAGAACATCATAAACTTCATCTTAAAATCATTTAATTTACTAGTTTCTCAAATCCCATCGTAACTAAAGTAGCACGTTAAATGCTTTGTTTTGTATTTGATCTTATATGTGCTCTATGTGCCTGAATCACTACGTGCTCTTCCTCCAACAGGTCACAGAATCCATTACATTCGTAATATTACAGCTCTCTGAATAATTAAAATACTGAGAAGTATATGTGATATCATTTTCATGATGATATGAGTTAAAACATGTTATTAAACATGGGAACACGGTGGCGCAGTGATTGTTCATGTCTTACGCAAGATGCTTGCTGCGCGATGCGCGACCTTCGATGAAATGCTTTATTACAGAAGTACTGTCTTTTTCAAGCGTACTAACCCCCAATTCCTGACCTTACTTTTCTTTCTCCAAATACCCAATCGCCACACAATCAGCTCTGCAATAGACATTAAGTCATCTGTAAGCTTAGAACGCCGATTCATCAAAACTTTTAAGGAACATCAAAATATCTTCGTAATGTTTAATTATTCTGTCCATCTATCCTTTCAGTGTCGTGCCAGCCACAGCATGAATACAGCGCGAGACAGGAACACACTGTGAACGAAGCTCAAGTTTCTCGCTAGCACTGCGGCACAGTGTAGTTACAGTTCGTTTTATCTGTATAATATAATAAATATATTTTGCGGCATTTCATCTTAAAAATAATATCGTCATCATATGTAAATACGTGCTTTATAAAGTGGCTCAGGTTGTGCAATATTATAACTGTATCATAAGTACAATTACCTCACGGTAACTTGCAAGTACAAACAGTTCTACAAGGAGCACTTGATGGACTGATTGAGTGCGTGTATAGTTCTTGGGATGAAACTGTTTGTGAACCGCGAGGTCCGAACAGGAAAGGCTCTGAAGCGTTGGTCGGATGAGAGCAGTTCAAATAGCGTTGGTCGGATGAGAGCAGTTCAAATAGCGAATGGTTGAGGCAGCGTGTGCTTGATGCTGTATACCGATAATTCTCTTTCCGATTGCTGTAGATCTGTGATTCACACTCAGATACAGTGATATAAATACTCCGAGTGGTGCAGTGAGAGTAATACGGAAAAAGATGATCTGCTGTGGCAACCCCTAACGGGAGCAGCTGAAAGAAGAAGAAGAAGAAGGTGCAGTGAGAGTAACAATGCTAAAGCAGTTATGGTATTTAGAATAGTTTGACCATTCTGTGGACCATTATGTTGTTACCGGTTAATTACAATCAGATGCATTAAACTAATAAACAATATGCGGTTAATTTCAGTGTACCTGTATTTATAAAGCCGCACCAGGGACGTGGATCTAAAAAAGAAAGGGAAACAGGAACAGTAGTACTGCTTTGATGCTGGGTGCCACCAGTCTGCAAAACCAAGCAGAGAACTTGCATACGACAGGGTATGAGCTACCGTGGAAATGTGTGTAGCTTTACGCCAAGTTTAGGTTTTATACATCGCAATTTGAACGTGGAAACGTTCTTACGCAACATTTCTGTGCATACGCACCGTTTATACATGAGGCCCCAGGTATTTTTTATTTCTGACTAAACTCCATAAATGGATGAAGGTGATTTTTATGCTTGCATATACAGTGACAGCTCTGCCTTTGCTCGACCTTGCACTTCCTGACTTTGTTTTTTTGTGTTCTCTCATGTCCACCCATGAATCTCATTTTGTACCACAGGTTGAAAACTACTGGCCTGAGTTCTAAGAACACTTATGACCATCCATAAGTTGTAATTGCAAGGCTCAGATTAAACTTTGCCTTAATAAACTAGGTCTTAA
The DNA here is from genome assembly GCF_900747795.2 of Erpetoichthys calabaricus. NCBI lineage: Eukaryota > Metazoa > Chordata > Cladistia > Polypteriformes > Polypteridae > Erpetoichthys > Erpetoichthys calabaricus. The sequence continues at coordinate 206,720,591 of NC_041397.2, read as the reverse complement.
CTTCTGTCAATCCTAAAACACAATTAGGCTTCACTATCACAAACTAAGCTTGGAACTGAAACACATAAACACTTAACAAACCAATCCTGTAAGTTCTAAAAAAAGAGGGGAAATGTAAAAACCCTGACTTGAAGGGCAAACTATAGTTTGTAAAAATAATAATGATGTTTATTTAAAAAGAATTCAAAAACCAAGCAAAAAATGCACTAAAAGTGGCCATGTAGACAAGGCAAAATTAATAAACAAGAAACTACTAGTTCATGTACAATACAATAAAAAAGAAAATAAAAACTTGAGTTCAAGCATGTTGTTCATTATGGCTTAGTTAATGACTAGCATAGAAATTCAAAAACAATTCACCGCTCTGTTTCAGGTCATGCAAGACGTTCCTCCTGTAAAAGACAAGGGGTGCCACTGAGCCCCAGAACCTCAGATACCACCACACAGACACAAGTTCTGAGTTCAAAATAATGGGTTTTTATTCCACTGAACTCAAATACAACAATGATCACAGCAAAAATAGAGAGTTTTTAGTGTTCTCTCTCTCACTCTCTCTCTCTCTCCTCCAGTGAGTGTCACCCACTGACTCTTGACTTACTGGAGGAGGCTGGATGGGTTGCTTTTATATCAGAGCCAGGAGTACTTCCGTTCCTGGGGCATAGCCTGACAGAAGCACGTCCGGGAGACGGAATCCTCCTGAAACAGGGAGTCCCTCTGTCTGCACCCAAGGAAACTTTCAGGGTTGTCTCTCAGAAGTATGATTCCCATAAATCACTGCCATCTGTTATACTGGGGGAGGAACTGCTCTTGATATCCCAGCTCCCTCCAACTATCTACTAATCTATCCCTTTTCATGGGATGTTGATGTAGCCCCATCCCAGCTGGGTTAGGCCTCCTTCCATTACAGCTTCCTGGCTAGGAAACGGTCCAGCACAGCACCTACACTCTGAATCACACCCCTCCAGTTATTTCCATCATCCTCCACAAGTGTTCAAGTCTCCCAGTAGGATTATAGTCAGTAGATAGTTTTCTTTCTAGCACCTAAGCTAATACTTGAAAAGAGCTGAAGTCTCTGAATAGTTGTTTGCTGCATACAACAGTAGTCAGAGTCCAGTGGGGCAACTCCAGAGATGGTCAGAGAGACATCCTTTTAGAGAATGTGAAAACTCCATAAAGACAATGACTTTGTTCAGTTTTTGTAAACTGTATCCTAGATCGCAATTAGCTGGCAAACCAGTTTTTTTTAATTGACTCATTGAAAATCGATTTTCAGGAACCTAAAGTAGTTGACAAATCTCTTAGTTCATCAAGTATGTTAAATGATTTTCCCACTAAAAGAAAAGCTACTCTATGTGTAAATGAATAATAGTTTGTTTATACATTTTTTCACCATGAAGGCAAAAACTCAGTTTGATTCATGATAATTTTTAATCTGCATTACACTGGGATTAGAGAGATGTCACACAGCTCTTTGCAGGAAAGCAAAACCATACAGTAGTTACCGTGGGCTACCATGTCACTGTAAGTCAGATGAGCTGAACTGAGACAAACAGTTCTGTTCTGTTGGATGGTGTATTCCTTCAGTATTACTTCATTAACTAATTTGTGCCTGTGCTACCTGTACTTGTAGTTATATTTTTCAGTATGTTCTCCAATTGTTGTTTTAATAAACTAGTCCAAAAATCAATGTAATTACCGAGTACAGTTGCGGATTCAACCTGTACTATGAGCGAGGAGCTCTCACGTATAGGAAACACCAAAAAAAAACAACAGGGAAAAAGTGGCCCTTAAAAAACATGGGAACGGATTGTATTTCTCAGTGCTCAGTTTTGCTTCAATTCCACCACTCTGTTCTGTGCTGTAAGACTTCACTCCCATTCCACCCATCCCACCTTGTTCTCTTCTTGATTGTTCAGCATCTTTGCCAATTTGAAGTCTCTCACTGCTTACTTGGGCTCCAAGGTAACTGCAACCTCTTGCTCCCCCCAACTTTTTGGAATTACCCCAGATTTGAGACTGACTTGAGACCACACGACAAAACTGAAGGATTTTTGCGAATAGGAATATTTTAACAGGTGAGTGCTGTCTTTCTCACACCTTCCACTCCCCAATGAGTAGTTTGCACATTGTTTGTGTGTGTGTGTCTGTGTTTCTCAGGTCCAGTTCATCAACAGTACAATATTTTTGGTTTTGGTAAACATTTTTAGTGTACCATAATTTTTATAATATTTGTACAAACTGTCAGACTAATGTAGAAGAATAAACAATGAGGAACAAAGATGAATGGTTATAATAATAATTAAATAAGTATAATTTTTCATTTTAGTGTTTACTAATAGTAACAACAATGGAAAGCTTTTGTTTTGGAAGTAATTATCAATGTTCAGGAACCTTCATCCTTCCATTAAAAATAAATACAGGAACAGGGGTATGCCATGAAAAAATGTTGAGAACCACTTGCTTAGCGATATCAAACAACATTTGGTCATATATGTCAGTAGTCTAATTTACTTTTATCGTAATAGGTCTACTGTTATCCCAAATCATGCTTTGTTACTACTGTTAGCAGTAACCATGCTGTGCTTCACAGCATTGGGTTTATTTTAGTTAGAGGCCACGTTTTGAGAACCTCAGCTTAAAAATATTTGTTAACCTCTGCAATAAACTATATTTAATCAAATCATACCCATTTGAAAATGTTATACTGTACACTAAGAGAACATATTTAGAACAAAGAAATCATAGCTACTTAGTTTTCTTAGTCTCAAATGTTTTTTAGTCATAATTTTTAGTTACACTTATTTAATAACTATATGAGATAATTTAAAGACAATCTTTAGAATCTGGCATCATTTTCTAAGAAAATGAACCTAGGCACGGCTGCTGCGGTCCCTCATTTGAAAGTCCTTTTGTTTATTGCAGTCTATTGAGGATTAGTTTATGGAATCGCCCATTTTAGCTTACTTGAAAATACATTTTTTGAAAAATGCAGAGGTGATATTATTTTGAATGAATCTAATCACAAAACATCAGATACAAATCAAAAATTGAATAGAATTGAGAAGTCACCATCAGTTCATAGTTCAGTTGAACACTGTTCTTAATAAAACCATTTTGCAAGTTTTCCACCAACCTCTTGTTACCATGTGTCCTCATTCACCCTAGTCCATCTCGACTAATGACTATCAATGTCCAGGTTTTAGGAGTAAGATGCTGCTTGTGGACATCACACTGAATTACAGTATATGTATGTTCATTTTTTGGTTGCAGATGTGCATCAGTGCTGCCTGAATTACTGAAGACCGTGATCACAAGAAATTAGTGTTGGATCAGCGAATTTCACCAAAGCATTATTCACAGTGAATTTGCTGCGTTTGCATTCGCCCATGTTCATCAGATTATTTACTGATAATTTGGCTGGTTTAGAGGAATTTTTTTTTTTAATATTCCCGCACCCCATAAAGCTTTGAGAGGCCAGTGTGACATCCTCTGGAGCTGTAACAGCCAACATTGATGGGACCGCCCCTGTGCATAAAATGCTGATCATTTGCATTACAGACTTTGTGGAACGAGTTATCTGTGCTTGTAGCCATATGTGCAGGTTGATCTTCGAGTTCCATGTCAGTATAAGTGAAGGAGGTGCTTGCCCTATACATGTATAATATTTGTTCATGTGGCATGGAAACACAACACAGAAAACCCTGAAATAATAATAATGATGAACGATTTATTGCTATTTACAAGACGTTTCTATCTTTCTGATAGGCTAAAAATGCAAAGCATCAGTACAGACAGTTTAGAGAGCCTTCAGCGTAACTTCAAAAAACAGAATGAGCCAGCGGTTTCAGCCATGACACACCACTTTGAATTTTCTGTCATTAAAAGACCTACATATTTTTTTTTTACTTTTGACTATGATTTCCGCATTTCCAATTTGTTTTGATGAAATATATTATTGCTTGTCTCTGACTGCGTTCTTTCTTCTTTCTTTCTTCTCACGGAGGCACAGTGGTGTAAGGATGTGTTTATAGTAACTTCTTAATCTCATCAAGATGTTATTCAAGAAGTTAATATAAACATATCCTTACAGTTCTGTTGAACAGGAATGTAAAAATATTAAATGTAATAATATAGTATATAGCAAGCTCAAGAAGAATTTAGATGGTGTAACAGTTATATTCATGCTTCTACCCATATATTCTTTATATGATATGTTAGAATACAGTCATACAACACCATCGACTCAAAAAAGTATATCATTGTCTAAATTATTATCTAATTTGGTTTTACATACACCTGCAAATTTTGTTTTCTTGATGCAGCAAAACTCCAGTTTTCCCACATTGGTGAGTGGTGGTGATGGCTGGATTTTCAGAAGTAACATTTGTTAAAAAAAGTGTTATATATACATTTTATTGAAAAAATTGTTATACTTGCATTTTACTTCATAATTACTTGGATAGTGGTAATTTATAGTATTCCAAAAACAGTAACACAGATTTTGCAATAAGAATCCTATATGATTATTATAAACAATAAATAAGAAAATAATTGATTTAAACACTAACTTTTAAAATTTTCAACAGGTCTCACATTTAACAATTTTACATCAACAGTTTATTTTAAGTGGTTCCCTAGAAAACTGCTAAGTGGAGATGTGTATATAGTATACAGTATGTGTAGTTTGCAACACAAATATATGTTTCATCATAGTGCTATTCATTGAAAATAATCATTGCAGTTTCCGTATCTAGGGCAGTAAACATTAATTATGAGTTTTGTTGTAATAGTGCACCTCTTGGAGAGTCGAAAAAAGGACACTTCACAAAAACTGTTTAGTTTTATCTTTACCTAGCTTAGCATATACTGTATATACTGTGTTCTGTTGGATGCTAACTATATTTTTTAACCTTCTATGTATGAGGTGTTCTACCGGTGCTCACAGTTTCAACTGGGAAAATCCCCATCTCCCACTCCTGATCAAATATTGCTGAATCATGCCACACAAACTTAAAAGGAGGACCACTCTTTGTTCAGATGTCACTGACCGCTGCACTACACCAAGCTGCCACTCGCACTTTCACATATGGAGGAGTACTTTGCTCCACCAAAATTTGACATAATGTCACTCTTCCACTCCACTGTTTCTGATTATGTCACTTTATGACTTGCATGCCAAAAATTTGCATTGTAGGTTTATTGGATACTGTGTGAAATGGTTTAGATGTATATGTATGTCCTGTTCAGGGTTGTTGCCTGCCCTGCGCCCAGGGCTACCAGAAAAGGCATTGCTCCCAGCATTGGAAGAAACTGGTATGAAAATGTATGTATGTATGTATGTATGTATATATATATATATGTATATATATATATATATATATATATATATATATATATATATATATATATATATATATATATATATATATATAAAATGTGTGTGTGTGTGTGTTTATCCTAGATGTGAAATGTAATAAAAAACAACAACAAAATTAAATATAAATAAATAAATTAAAACACAATAAACCTTTGTGGTCAGGTGAAACAAAAGGCAGAAGATGATGTGTGAATTGCAGCATAAAAATCCTAATTTGTTGTAAATAGTCTTGTCACAACTATTATGTAATTTCCTGATCATAGTTATTTGAGCTGAATGCAATTATTTTGCACAAATTGTTAGAATCATTTTCATTTATCTTTCTGAAAATAGCTGGATGAAATAGAAATGTCATATTTCTATCACTGTTTTATATGTTGTAGTGTAATGTTTGACTTGCGCTTGTTGGGCAGTGCTACTTTTAAAAGTAATTTACTTGTAGTTACAAACTTAGTATAATGACAGCTGACGGATTGGGGCACATACAGTTATCTTGGTTATTTACTGTAAAATCCAGATTTTTTAAAAGAAATTCCCTAAACTGGTCATTTTTGTGCTTTATTTAATTGATATTTGTGTGAAACAATTGCTTTTGTTCATATAAAGACTTAATTTTAAACTTTTTAAGTGTTATATTCATTATTCTTCAGTCATTTGAAACAACTTTGTTACATAAGCAGAATAATAGCCATTTTTGGGTATGTAAATTCGGTACAATAATGTCAAAGCCTTTTAGTGTATATGGGATCAATGAAATCTTATCATCACTGAAATTAAAATAAAGTAATAATTATGTTTATTTACATTTGCAAGACAGACGCTGATGATGAGGAGGTGCGAAGGAATTTAAGTTAGCCCAGGATTACGACTTTTTTCGTAGGCTTCAGGGTTTCTAGTGTTAACACAGCACATAACAGCAGGTGTTCCAAATAGGCATGTAATTGGGTGCCCTTAGTATCTGCAAGTAGCCTTGGTGGTCATTCTCCACACAAGCATTTGTAGGGTTAGTTGACATGGCTAAAACTGCTGAAATACCAAGTGCATTGAGGGAAAGAGTCATAACATTACACAGTCAAAGTCTTTCTGTTAGAGAAATTGCCACCATACTTGATATGAGGTATACTACCATGCACTATATCATTCAGAAGTTCAAGAAGTCTGGTGAAATCGTTAATCTGGAGGGAAGAGGGAGAAAAAGAAAAACCAGTACATGGACAGACAGGTACATCAAAGAGCTTGCCATGAAAATCTAAAAGTTGTCTGCTCCAGAAATTGCAAAGCAAGTCAAGGTGGCTACTGAAATTCAGGTTTTTACACAAACAGTAAAGAACAAGCTGAACGAACATGGGCTACACGGAAGGGTTCCTCATAAGAAGCCACTTATAAGTATAAAGAACAAACTGAAATGTCTTAAATTTATCATAGAACATGTTGACAAGCCAATCTGCTTCTGGAAATCAGTTGTATGGTCTGATGAATCCAAATTCAACATGTTTGGATGAGGTGGTCGTCAGAGAGTGTGGCACAACTCGACGTGGGAGTATAACCCACAGTGCCTAAATCCAACAGTCAAACACAGTGGTGGGAGCGTGTCAGTTTGGGGTTGCTTGGCAGCTTCTGGTGTTTGAAATTTGCATTTCATTGAAGGTATCATGAATTCCACTCTGCTGCCAAACTTTGGGCATCACTGCATTTTCCAGCTAGATAATGACCCTGGGCACACTGCAAAGCATGTGAAAACATTCCTCACCAAAAAAGGTGAAAGTGCTTGAGTGGTCCCACAAAGTTCGTATGTCAATTCTTTTGAGCACCACTGGGATGAGATGAAAAGGAAATGCTAAGTAGACTTACCAAGCAACAAAAAGAATTTTAAAGACATGCTCCAGCGAACAATTGAGAACCTTG